>NC_132783.1:134202453-134810953 GCF_048418805.1 Vulpes vulpes
TTTGTGGCATTCACACGTAGACTGAGATCCCCTCCCCCCAGAGTTCCAGATAGTTCCATCCCTATTAAAATAGTCACCGACAATCTCCGTATCACTCTCTCTTTTCCTCTTTTGTCACCGACAATCTCTGTATCACTCTTTCTTTTCCTCTTTTGTCAAACACAGAGCAGCAGAACTTCATCTATTGTCACAGAGCTTCCCAATTTATGAACAGCAAACACATTAGAGTCAAAGCTGACCCCTAAGGAGTTCAATTAAGTTGTGCGTGTGTGCACAGCCCAAGTATGCTTCCCTTTACAAACCGCATCACTGTGGTGCGTCCTCCAACAGCAAGCTTTCCTAATGATTCAACCACACGCTCTTCTTGACAAAAAACAACAAAAAGAACCAAAATACAGGCAAATTTTCAAGACTGCAACTCCTGCAAAATATTCAATGCACTTAAAAAAATGAAAACTACAGGTAAAAGAAGTGGGAAAGACAGAAGACAGGACGCAGAGCTGAGGCCATTCACAGGATACTTGATTTCTTTTCTAACATTGAGAATCTATGAAACCTGGAGCTGTGGCAGAGAGACTGCCCTGTTTTAGTCCCTAGCACATAAAGCATCCCTCTGAATGCAAGTGTGTAGAGCTCCCCAAGCCACTAGGCTCAGTTTTTATCAGACTGTTCTGGGGTGACCACTGCTCTTAGCACCTCTTTCAAGGAATCTGACCTGGTCAAAAAAAAAAAAAAATTCCCACAGTCCTAAAGACCAAAGAAGTTAGTGTCTCCTCTGGCCCTGTAGAATGTTCTAGTTCTGTTTATAGTTCCTAAGCCCTGTTGATAGCCGGCAGCAGCCAGCAAACTAGGAAGTGGGACTGCCCTAGGGTTCACCTGAGACTGAAGCTACTCAGGGTGAATTCCCCTACCCCAGAGAAACCCCCCAGATACTCTCTTCTCATCCAAATGCCTGTAGCTCAGGTGCAGAGGAAGTGCGCACGAGGGATCCAACCATCCAATGGGTGCCCCTGCTCCCCACTGCCCCCCCTTGGCTCCCTGAGTCAGGGGGGATCTGCAAACCTGTGGGAGCCCCAAGAGTGCGGGGATGCTGTCCAACCCAGAGCCTCTGACACAGTTGGCTCAGCTTAAGAAGCTGTGATAAAACTAAATTATCTGACAATTTCTTCTTCATCCTCTTTCCTTTTTCTTCCACAAACACAACAGGCTCCAAACGTGACCTACTTTCTCTTCCTCTGTGATTATGCAGAACTCACAAAGCTTTTCCTTGAGCCTGACTAATATTCTCAGTGACATGCTTTTCATCTTTTGGAAAAGAAGAGTCCACGTCAGCCTGCCAGACACATAAGTCTTGGTGAAGTGACCCACGAGGACAGATGAGTTACCAAGACCTCACGGGGGTGGGGGGCCTCATAAGGCACTTCCACTGAGCACAAGAATGGAAACAAAATCCAGATCTGGCCCCTTGAAAGCCATTAGCATGTGGTATGAAAGTTTTCATCGACAAAAATCAAGATGTTACTGATGAGCTAAGTGACCCCAAAGTCCCTCACCACCACCCTCGTCCTGTACTGTGGACTCTGGCCTTGGCCTGAAACACTGCCACGCTCCGAAACCCACCCTGGCACATCCAAACTCTGCGTCTTGCATTAAAAATTAATGGACGTCCTCCAGTTCTTCTGTGAATCAGAATGCAACAGGGTTTTCAAATATCAGGGGGAACCATTTAAAAGTAACCCCCCCAAAAAAATAAAAATAAAAATAAAAATAAAAAAATAAAAAATAAAAAATAAAAGTAAAACCCAAGCACCCACCTTGGATCGAAACCTGACTCTGTGACTCAGACTTAAGTTAGTATTGATTTTCCCTTGCTATTATTACCTTGGAGGCCGTACACTGTTTTTGGGTCTGACCCACCGTCCTCTTGATATCAAAACTCCAAATTACAGTTGGTAGTTGGAGACCTTAGCTCGGTGACTTTAGAAATATCGCTGCTGGCCCAAAAGCTGGCCCTGGGATTCTGATCCAAAGCTTCCCTTTTATCCTCAGTGAACTGAAACAGAGCCTGCCAAATGTTTACTGAATAAATTGTTCAAAATAGAAACGGACCTGCAGCCCTGGGATCCCACTGTGTTTGCTTCCATACAGGTTGGTTCAGCTTCACGCCACATCCAGGCTGCCTGGTCAGCACTGACTCAAAAATACCACCGCACAAGCCTGAGGGCTCTGGAAAATCAGTGTGACAAAGGAGGCCCCACCTGCCCTCAGCATCTGAGCGTCCCCTCTGGAGCAAACTATATTCCGTCTCCCCTACTATTCCACAGCTCCAATTCATTCGTGCATCCATTCATGCATTCATGCATTCATTCATTCAAGGTATTTACGGCACACCTCTGGGGTAGCTCTGTGCTCAGGAATACAAAGGCGAACAAAGCAGGCACTGTCCCCACCATCAGAGATTTTCTGAGAGTGACGACCAGGCTCTGGATTACAAGTGTTCCAACAGGGAAGGCAGAGAACACTACTGCTGCTCAGCCTCCGGCTCCCCCTCTCCCTACCTGCTGGCCCACGTGATCCCTGCAGCCGTCCACCTCGTCTCTGCTTGGCACCACCAGCAATCTCCAGTGCAATTGCTGCATTTGGCAGGAGAGACTGGAGCGCAGCTCGATAGTACACCCTAGATCCGGCATCAGTTTGTCGTCATCCTTGCTTCAGTCCTCATCACACCCTCAGTTGTAACCGCCAAAGCCTCACCTATGGCTCGCTAGTTCCCAACTTAGCATCTGGGGTACAGGTGCAGTACCACCTCGACCCCTGCAGTGGTGGCTGCATGTTGCAAGCAGCCCACCAGCCTACCCTTCACGGAGTTCCCACCAGCCTTGGCACGCTCTGGTGCCGACTGTTTGCCTGAGCCACAGGGGCTGTTACTGACCCCTTTGATATGAAACCCTGCCTACTTCACATGGTGGGCCAAGATCTAACTCCAGGTCCTGGGTCCGTGCAGTCGGTCCTACCTATCCTCTTGCCATTGGCCTGGCCAAGCCTCTAGATGTGGCTACAGCTCTGGAAGGAAGTGCTGATCCCACAGGTGAGAGGGTAGGCTCATAGGAAGTAAGCTGTTCCAAATGAGTAGATCTGGTTGTTCCCAATTTATTACTCTTCCTTCAAATATATTATCAAAAAATATTTGGCAAGGATTCTATTTAAAATTGGGCAAAATGAAAATGGCTAACCAACAGTTGGCAGAAGGGACCTGCCATTTTTAAGAAATATGGATTGAGAACAAGCCAGGGAACAAGCCAGGTTCCACATCCTGGGACCCAAGTGAGATTGGGTGCATGGAAAGGTAAGGGGCTGGGGACACGGAGCTGGCAATCGGGCGCCACCACACCACAGCTCCCCACAGCTCCCCACAGACTGGCCAGTGGCACAGCCATGTGCAGCTTCTTCATCTCTGGGCCTCCATTTCCTCATCATTAAAACTGCAGATGAGGTCTGCGACCTTTAAATAGTCCTCTTACTTCAAGCTGGCAGACAAACCTTTCAAAAAACTTGGTCAACATGGGTCCATTTCTTAGAAACACCATGAGGTAAAAGAGGAATGAACACATGGTATTGGGTCATCTCGCATGAAAGATCACTGGAGACACTGAAGGCCCCTGAGGAACCGAGCAGCCGGCGTCCTACCAGATAACACGGCCAAGAGCCACCCTCCCGGGAAGGGTTTCCAGTAGACACATGTGACAATGGTGGTCTATTGCCTACTCTTCTCAAAGTCATCATTCTTACTGAAGTCTCCGAATAGTCCTGTTCTGTCGAAACCTGCTTAAGGCTTAAAACAGGGCTTGTGAAACTTATTTGACCATGGAACTCTTTTTTTATATTAATTTATTAGCACTTTTCAGACGTGGACATCTGAGTTTCATATTATGGGTGACAGTACTATAAAGGAAATTTGGATTTAAAAAAAAAAACATAAAGAAGTGTCCGATCTTAATTTATCATTTTGAAACCTGAGCAACAGCTCCTGGCTGGATACAGATTCAAAGCTACAGCTTGCCTGGGCCTTCTCTTTCTTACTCCCTGACCCTCGGGTCACTACAAAGAAACAGTCCAGCTGGGCAACATGATGACCTCGGTTTTGGCCGGCCATTCCTTATGGGGGCCTCAGGCCACACAGCACACTGTCAGCAAACCAGCAAACACAGAACTAAATCATGGTGATGTCTTCCTGCCTCAGGGACGAGCCTCTGCTTGTTCCAAGACTGCTCGGGGACAGCTAATTGCTTTTCAGTTCAGGCTACACAGCTTTCTCACATCCACTATTCCCCAGGGTCATATTTTCTCCAACTGCATTTCTCAGAGAATAGGGCAGGAGGAGGAGGACAAAGAGAGAGTCGTGGTGGGCAGGAAATGGCTTTTTATCTTTATTATAACTTAAATTACCGTGAAGATGAAGTCCTTCACTTGAACCAATAGATAGTCCTTCCCCAATTTTAGCTTTTAGGCATGAGTGAGGTTGAAGGTCGAAGCTCCCAACTAGAGAGCCCTGGAGCTCACCCCTGAACGCCCCCCTCCTCAGTGCCCCGCGGCCTAGCCATCTTCCTTTCAAGGGAGGTCCCTGCTGTGGCCCAGGACACACACATCTTGTGTCTTGTCATCAGAGGGCTGACTCCTTTCCTTTATTTCCAAATTCCTCGAAGCCTGATGGCACGCAGCTAGCGCCTTGTGACTTAGTCAGATGACTGGCTTCCGTGGGGCCGCCTCACGCTCCCTGGGCTGCAGGAGCCTCTTGGCTGGTTTCTGGATTTCTCACAAACGGACTTAGTCCACTCACAGCCATGGGTGGGCGACTCTGTGGGGGAAAGGAGGGTCTGGGGCCTCCTCTTCCTCCAACTTGCTGACATCACTGCCTCCCAGGCTCCTCAAAGTGTCCCCGTTGCTAATCTCCAGTTATGGTTAAGAATGAAGAACCTGCCAAAGTGGTTCCTTCCCTCTCAGTTCTTTGCCTCCTGCCCATAAACATTATCCTCTTTGAGGCAGGTGGTGGTTTGTTGTTCAGGTTGTTGAGTTTCTTCTGGATTTCTCTTCGGTCTGCTCCAAGGAAGCAACTGCACAGCTGGTGGGGGCAGAGCTCTGGGCTGAGGTGGATGGCGTGTGACACGCTAGGGACCGGCCACGAGGTCTGGGGACTGCTTTCCTTAGCAAGAGCCTGACAGGCCGATGGCAGCCGGCCGGCTGGGGCTGTGGCCCCTGCACACAGGTGCTCGGCGGGCAGAAGCCGGGGTCAGCCTGACGCTGGCGACTTGCCCCCTCTTGTCAAGAGTGACAAGGCTGTTCTCAGAGCCGCTCGGTCTCCAGGACACAATGACGTCTCAGTCACTGCCCTCCCAAACAGTAACTCTTACTCAAACGAGGAAGACATTTCAGATTTCTCATACATCCCTCAAAAAAAAAAAAAATCACATTCCTAATTACTCGCTCTACTGAGCTCCACCTTGATTTTAAGTCAAATTACTCCCAGTTTGCTCATTGCTGAGGGGAAGTGTGTGGTAGAGGGGTGGGGGTGAGGTACGGCAGGAGAGGTGGCTAAAAATGTCTATAAAGGTCAAGTTTAAACAGCTGAAGGCACACCCCAAGTGGGAAAGACACTAGAGATAGCAGACCAGACTGTCTCTCGACTTCAGCGCTCCACTGAAGATCTCCTCCATGCCCCAGTCCTTGTATTATTTACTGTGTCCATCTAATGAGCTTTGATTTGTGGCCAGAGAGTGCACTCAGCCAGCTGTACTCAACAACCACCATGACACATGGCTTCCATCGAAGTTGAGGCACAACTGCGAACTGGTTCAAGTGTTGAAGAGTCACATTAAAGGGAGGAAAGGCCCATTCTGGCATCAGAAGGAGTGACTGAGCAGGAAGGTAGATGCTGTGTAAGTGCTAAGGCAGTGAGTTGAGCTTGGGAAACTGAGCATGAAGCATTTGGCTGACGCATATTCTCTCCATCCATCACCATGGTGGTGGTTGCCAGGTTGACATCACAGAGAGCTGGGTCTTGAAGACCATAGGAGGTCAGCCCCCTGGCCCTCGAAGAAGCACATGGCTGTGAAACTCTTGCAACCAGAATGAGTCAGGGCCCCACAAATGTTGGGGAGGATGTAGAGAAACAAACTTTTTCTCACACTTTGCTGAGGAGCAAATAAAATGGGGCAGCTGCTGTGGGAAAGTCTGGCAATTTCTCAAGAAGTTAAACACAGAAGTACCATATGATTCAGCAATTCCAATCTTAGGTATATAACCTCCCAAGAACTGAAAATGTGTGTGTAAATGGAACTTGTACACAAGTGTTCACAGCAGCACTATTCACAATAGACAAAAGGTAGAAACAATTCAAATGTCCATCACTTAACGAATGAATAAATAAAGTTGGTATATCCACACAGTGGGCTATTACCCATCCATAAAAAGGGATGATGTATTGATACCTGCTACTACATGGATAAATCCCCAAAACAAAGCAAAGTGAAAGAAGTCGGTTACAAAAGGCTATATAGTGTGTGATTCCACTAATATGAAATATCCAAAATAGGCAAATTCATAGAGAGAGAGCAAATTAGCGGTTACAGGGGCTAGCGATAGGGAGAACAGGGAAGGGTAGCTCAACAGGTATGGAGTTTCTTTTGGGGGATGATGAAAAAGCTCTGGAATTCGATAGTGGTGATGTTTGCACAACATCGTGAATGTGCCTAATGCTGCTAAATTGCACACTTGAAAATGATTCAAATGGTAATTTTATGCTTTGTATATTTTACCACATGCACACACAAAAGAATTAGTCTTGGTCATTTATGTGGCTGCCCTACACCCAGCACCCTGCCTTGTCCCAGTGACTGCTACCGTTCACTTCTGACTTTTGTCTGTGGCCTGTGCTTCTTGGACTCTATATACCCAGACTCTATATAGTCTGGATATTGGGCCAGTGACTTCCAAGTGCTAGGTTCCCAGTCTGGCCTTGACCTCAGCACACTCACATTAGGATTTTCTATTCACAACTCATCCCAGCGTACAACCAAGAGAATGTGGTCTTCACTTCAGGCTAACATTATTGCTGCTAAATCCATCTGGTTTTTAAAATTTATATATAAGTATAGTCTATTTTATTATTCCACTCATGACTTTAAAAATTAAAAAATCATCAAGTTGCATGACAGCTATCCAGAAGTTCTGTCTGAATATCTCAACACAACTGCTCAGAACTTCTCAGTTTATCTGTTGGTGCCATTAGAAAATTTTGGATGAGTTAACTAATTTTGAGCACCTCCAGGAAGTAAGAAACTGCATATTAAACCAGTTTGCATAAATTAGTGGACTATTAATATTGAAGTAGAATTTTTCCTATAACATTTAATTGATTGGCATGAGATTTGGTCAGCAAAGAGAAATAGTCTTCAGGGCATTGTGTACACAGAATCCCATCAGATGCCAGTTTCCAAACTAAATGTCCAGACTCCCGGAGATTCTGATTCAGAAAGTTTCTATAAGGTCTCTGTGACTTTTACGCCCAATTCTTTTTTTTTTTTTTTAAGAATTTATTTATTTATTCATGAGAGACACACACACACAGAGAGAGAGAGAGAGAGAGGCAGAGACACAGGCAGAGGGAGAAGCAGGCTCCATGCAGGGATCTCAATGCGGGACTCGATCCCAGACCCTGGGATCGCGCCCTGAGCCGAAGGCAGGCGCCCAACCGCTGAGCCACCTAGGCATCCCTATGCCTGATTCTTTAATGACTGTTTCAATTATAAATTCTAACTTGTCCACAAACTTAGCCCTCCAGGCTTCTCAGAGCTACAGCCCAGCATCCCTCTCCTGCCCCAAATTGTCCCTAGATAGTGATCGGATGGGAGGACACACCAGGGGGCAGTCTTGAGCTCTTAGCGCCCTTGTTTTCCTCTGAGATCTCTTATGCAAACTTCAAAATAATATTTTCAACTATCTTTACAACACATCTAGTGGGCTGCTCTGTCATATCTTCCAACCTAACGTGTCAAAGACTACACCAAAATCTGGAATCTTCAAAATGCCTTCCCCTTCTTTGCAAGGATACCAACATTCTCCCAATGATTCAAATTCTTAGTGTTGTTTTTGCTTTCTTCTGCTTTATCCCCTGAGCTCTATCCTTTGCTTTGGATCATCTCTCAGATTTTTCTTTCTTTCTCATCCCCATTCAGAAGAGTCTAACTTCTTCCCCAATCTAGCCGGTGGTTGCCAAGCTCATATCCCAGACTAAAGCACTACTGCAAATGTCATTTTTTTCATCTTGATTGTCTTTCCTCGTGGTTGCTACCCCGTCATATCTCCCTAAGTTAAGAACCTATATCACATTTCAATTTTCCATCCGGTATTCAGGACTTTCTATAAGTTGGCCCCACCTTACCACCCTATAGCTCCTAAACAGCACCACCCTACCATATCATCCCCTCCCCACTATTGCTTGCCCTACCAATGGAGTACACACATTCCTACCTCAGAGTTTCTGCTCTACTCTTGGCTTCTCAAGTACCCTCCCTTCCTGCTGTGTTCTATTATTCATTCAACAAATGTTATTGCTGCTGTTGTGTGCTAGGAATTAAGTGCTTAGTATACATGAGTGGAAGGACACCTGGATGGTTTAGTGGTTGGGTGTTTGCCTTTGGCTCGGTCATAATCCCAGGGTCCTGGGATCAAGTCCCTCATCGGGCTCCCCACAGGGAGCCTGCTTCTCCCACTGCCTGTGTCTCTGCCTCTCTCTCTGTGTCTCTCATGAATAAACAAAATCTTAAAAAAAAAAAAAAAAGGATACATGAGTGGACAAAACAAAAGATCCCTTGGGATCCCTTGGGATATTTATAATCTGTTTTTCTGTAATCCATACCCAACCTATTAACTGACATCCACCTCTAGTCCCACTTTCTCCCAAATGTCTTCATGATAACCCTAGGCATGTCCATTCCCCCACCCCTTTAAACTGTTTATAGCATTTACTGTTGGTACTGTACTCCTGACCTCACAATTATATACTGCCTCGTACTGTTCTTTGATTACTCCTTTAGGCTTGTTCAAGGAAACTCCTGAAGTTATTTCACACCAGGAACTGAGTTTCGTTTACTGTTGTTCAAGCACCTAGGATGTTGCCTGCACATTTCCTAAGAATCATGTTGAGTACACTCCAGATGCTCAGTAAATGTTTTAATGCAATTGTATTTAGAGTTCAACATAAGAGCACCAACCCAATGGCTACCTTACCCATTAATGGCAATCCTCTTCCACTCTTGGTTGGTTTCCTTAAAGAGATGCCAAGAAACACTCTCCCTTCCACTTCTCCTGCCTGCCTTCCCTGGGAGATGCTCTGCAAATACAGAGTCCTGAGATTAAAAGATGCCATAAGCCATATCCCCTTTTGGAAATTTATAATGCATTTACTCATTTTTTATCATCTTTTATTTTTAGATATTGGGATGAACAACAAAGACAGAGCTCCTGTCTTCATCAAACTTAACCTATTAATACTTCTGACAAGTCCCTGGTACAGAGATTTTAGGTTTGCTTAACTATGTTTTCCCCAAACCATACTCATACTCCTTGCCCCCTTAAGAAGCACCTAACAACGTTTCATGGACCACATGTTAGCCTTCAATAAGAGGTCCAGCAAGTCAGCCTAAACCAAAGTTTTGGCTGAAGGATAAAGAAGTGATCTTTTCATTTCAAACTAGGAAGCTTCACTCCCCCTGAAGCCTCCTTAAAGAGCCTGATGTGTGTGCACTAACAGCTGTTCAAATGCATCCTTTTAAAACACTATGGTTATGAGTAGAGTGGTCTCAATACACATTGATTCTACAGCAGTTACACTGTTCCCTCCCAGGCACCTAGAAATAACAACAATGGAAATGATAGAGTAAGAAGGTGGGGAAGTGAGTGGGCACAGACAAAGAGAGGTGGGGGCTGATGATTAGAAGTGCTGGTGTGGAGGCTCACTGCTTGTGGGCTGAAAGAGTCTTGCTAATGGGGTTAGAATTAGAATTGGAGCAAAGCTAATGGCTCAGAGAGGGAGAGAACCTGTGGAGGAGGAGGAGGAGGAGGAGGAAGGAGTGGGGAACACAGTCAAGCAGGACCAGGAACATACTGTAACAAAGGAACACACAGGGAGGGAAGGTGGGAGGCTGTTGGGAAGAGCAGAATTCTTTCTTTGACATTTTATTACTCTACCATTTTGCTTTTAAGGCAGAGACCATATGCTTTCTATACTTCAGGAGTAGATGGGTAGATTCTAAAATAGGCACATTTACCCACCTGGGTTAAGAAGGTGGGGGGTATGTGAAGATGAGTGAGGAAGGGAGTGGAGGAAGGGAAAAATGAAGGGAGGAAGGAAGAAAGGTAAGGTAAGTAGGAGAAAAAAGAGAAAAGAAGGAAGGAGGGGAAAAGGAAGACTTTTCCAAGGCACACATTTTGGAAAACTCAAAATTAGAGGATTTAACGTCCCTAAGGTCCCTTCCTACTCGAAGATGACAACTGATTATGGAATGGCATCAAGCAGACTTTTGTAGGGTCCACACATGAGAAACATAAGTCCTCCAGTGCCCATCACCCTCCCAACATGTCCTTCTTCCCCTTTAAGACCTCTCCAGCCCAGGAGCTGTGCAATCATACTGAAGCCACTCCCAGGTATGCTACATCTCCTGCTCAGAGCCTGGGCCCTCTCCTTCATAGAAGGTTTTGCACATCTGCTGAGCTCATGGGTGTCCCCTTACTCAGCATCTCCCTCGGCTGAAAGGGCTGCCTGACCCCAACTCGATCTCTACTGGGAAGACTTTTAGGTGCTGCTCTTCCTGCAGTGGCTGAGCATAGCTTAAGGCAGAGTCTTCCAAGGTGTTTTGAATTGTTTATTGAACAAAATTTGTTGGGCCCTTGCTAAGCGTCAGGCTCAGAGAAGATATAAAATACAAGCAAGTTGAAGGTTCTGGTTCAACATGGTGACGTGGGAAGATCCTGAACTCCTCTCTTCCCACAGACACACCAAGTCTACAGCTGTATATGGAACAATTTCCTGAAGAAAAAAAAAAAACACCTAAAAACTGGCAGAGCAACAGCCCTTTCATATCAGGCAAACCTCACAGAAGCAAGTAGGAAAGGCTGAAATGCAATCTTGCCATAAACCCTATGTCTAGTGCAGTGACCCACAACTGGGAAGGAACTCAAAAGAGCCTCTCCTTGAGGAGCAAAGGGTTTATAACCCACATCAGTCACCCAAATTTTTAAGACTGGCGCCTGAGAGACAAGCCCCCCAGGCATCTAGCTTTGAAGACCAATGGGGCTCATGTCCACAAGACCCATGGGGCTATGGTGATTTGAGAAATCACCTTACAGGCTAGTGCATAGACTCACCCACCCCAGAACTCTGTAAAAGCAGCCTTTTGAAAAGCATCCAGACTTTACATGAAAGAGACTCATTTCGTAATTTTAAAGTGTTGGTCTGAGGGGCAGGGGCCTGCTGGGATCCTCTCCAGGAACAGAGGCTGGTACCATCTTCCATACTCTTCTTCTGTCTTGCCAAAGACAGCAGGTGCTATCTTTTGCAAACCCTCCCCCCACCGCCTTTTTTTCCTCTTTTTCTTTTCTTTTTTGGGGGGGGAGTGGGGTGGGCAAATACCATCTTTGTACTGGCCCTCTGCTGCACTTCAGAGTACCAGTATCTCCCAGATGGTAGGCTCTATCTATGTCTAATATCCCAGGTTTTACATCTGGGGACATAGTTTTTGTGACTGCCACCCAGGAGCACCTCAAGTGTCTGGTTTCAGTGTCCAGAGGGGCTTACATTCCTGGGTCCCAGGGGCCTGACAGTTGGTGAGACCACTCTAGGCAGGCTACCACCCCAAGGTACTACACAGACTGAGGTACATGTTCAGTCTTTCTGAGAAAGAGGCCAGTTTGCTTGTCCAGGAGGTTGGCCTCAAGAGCAGGCTTCTGGTTTTTTGCTTTGTTTTGTTTTGTTTTTTTCAGGCTTCTAGCTTGACACATTTATAGAGGCCTACAGTAGAGCTCTCAGGGAGCTAAGGATAGTAAATCCAATCTTTGTACTCTTCCTCTACTTCATTCCAGCTTGCTGGTATCTTACAGAAAGGAGCTCATACCCTTCTCTGAGCCTTTATTTTGTGGCTGCTGCCAAGGAACACCTCTATATCACCTGGCTCTGGTGGCCAGCAAGGTTTATGCTCATGGGTCCCATAGCACTGGAACCAATGAAGAAAGAATTCTTAAATAGATATGACCCCTAGGGCACAGCAAGAGGCAACAGAGTTAGAAGCTCAATCTTTCTGGAAAGAAGCCTGTTAGCTTATCATCATAGCTGCAGCCTGAGGGGCAGGCTTCTAATTAAACACACATCTAAGGGCTGACTGTAACGCTTTCCTAAAACCTTGGAGAGTGGATACGATCTTCACACTCTCTTTGCCATGCTCTACAACACCAATATCTCTCAGAGGGGAGCTTTTATAAATGTCTGATACCCAGTTTTTGCATCTAGTGCCCTGTTTTTTTGTGGCTGCTGCCCAGAAGATATCCCTTGATAGCCTGGCCCTGACAGCTGAGGGGCTTGTGTTTCTAGATCCCACGGGTATGTAACAACCAGAGAGATTGTTATTGGCAGACAACCACCTGGAGCACTGCACAGACAGCAGTCTGAAATACATCTCCAGCCTTTCTGTGAAAAAAGTGTACTTGCTAGTCCTGGAGCTTTGGCTTTTGTAACAGGCTTCAGGTTTCACACACATTTAGAGACTATAGAGGTGCTCTCAGGGAATGTAAACCATCTTTGCACTCTACCTCTGCTTCACTATAGTTCACCAGCATTTCACAGAAAAAAAACTTGTATAGTCATCTGGAGCTCCAATTTTGTGACTGCTACACAGGGACACCTCCATGTCAACTGGCTCTGTGGCTTACACTTGCAGTCTTATTGGATTATATATGTTTGCATTCTTTAAAAGCTGCTGTCTGATGGTCTGGCTTCTAATCAGCCTGAATTTAAGTGCTGACTGAGCTCCTTCTCTTTGGACTTAGATTGGTCTTGGCACAATCTCACACACTAGGGACTACGAAAAACAAAATGATACTAGGATGTTCACAATGGTTTGATAGACAACAAAGAGCTAGGGCAAGGTTGAACAATAAAGGTTCATTTCTTACACAAGGTCAACCCTTTAAGACTCCAAGAGATACCTATTTCATCTAATGCATGAAAACCAAAACAAAGAGTCAAGCAAAATGAAGAAACAGAGGAATATGTTCCAAATGAAAGAACAAGATAAAACCTCAGGAAAAAAAAGAAACCTTAATGAAACAGAGATAAGTAACTTACCTGATAAAGAGTTCACAGTAATGGTCACAAAGATATTCACCAAACTCACAAGAAGAATGGATGAAGACAGGGAGAACTTCAACAAAGCGATAGAAAATATTAAAAAGATTGAAAAAGTCATAGAACTGAAGGATATAATAACTGAACTGAAAAAATACCTACAGGGGTTCAATAGCAGACTAGATAAAACAGAGGAAAACATCAGTAAACTTGAAGACTAGGAAGAGGAACTCACACAATCAGAGCAGCAAAAAGAAAAAAGAATGAAAAAAAAAAACCATGGAGATAGCAAAGGGACTTATTGGACAATATCAAGTGAACTGACATTCACATTATAGGAGTCCCAGAAAAAGACGAGAGAAAGAAGCAGATAATTTATTTGAGGAAATAATGGCTGAAAACTTCCCTAATCTTGGGGAAAAAAAACAGATCCAGGAATCCCAGAGAGTTTCAAATAAGATGAACCCAAAGAGACTCAGTACACATTACAGTTGTAATGTCAAAAGATAAAGACAAGAAGAGATTCTTTAAAGCAGCAAGAGAAAAACAACTTGTTATATACATGGAAACCCCCATAAGATGAACAGTAGATTTTTCAGCAGAAACTTTACAGGCCAGAAGAGAGTGGCATGATATATTCAAAGTACTGAAAGAAAAAATTTCCAACCAAGAATACTCTACCAACAAAGTTATCATTCAGAATCGAAGGAGAGATAAAGAGTCTTCCAGACAAGCAAAAGCTAAAGGAATTCATTACCACTAAATCAGACTTATAAGAAATGTTAAAGGGACTTCTTTAAGCTGAAAAGAAAAGGTGCCAATTAGTAACAAAAATAAACATGAAGATATAAATCTCACTGGTAAAGGTAAATACATAATAAAAGTAATGGGTTAATCACTTATAAAGCTAGTATGAAGGTTAAAAGACAAAAGTTGTAGAAAAAATAACTATAACTACAATTATAAAAAGATGTAAAATGTGACATCAAAAACATAAAACATGGGGGGTGGGGAGTAAAGATGTAGAGCTTTAGAATGTGTTTAAACTTAAGTTGTTATCAACTTAAAATACGTTATTTATATGTAAGCCTTATGGTAACCAACAAGCAAAAACCTATAGTAGGTTTCCAAAAAGGAGAAAGGAATCTAAGCATATCTCTAAAGAAAGGCATCAAAACACAAAGGAAGAGAGCAAAGAAGAAGAAACAGGAACACAAAACATCCAAAAAACAATTAACAAAATGGTAATTAGTACCTACCTATCAATAATTGCTTTAAATATAAATGTACTAAATTTTTCAAAAGATACAGACTGGCTGGATGGAGGGAAAACACAAGACCCATTTATATGTTGCCCATAGGAAACTCACAGATTGAAAGTGAAGAATAGAAAAAGATATTCTATGCAAATTGACACCAAAAGAAAACTGCAGTAACAATACTCATATCAGGCAAAATAAACTTTAAAACAAAAGTAGTACTAAGAGACAAAGAAGAGCATTACATTTTGATAACAGGGTCATACAAGAGCTACAACACTTGTAAATATTTATGCACTCAATATAAAAGCACCTTAATATATAAAACAAATATTAATAGGCCTAAAGGGAGAAACAGACAATGATACAATAATAGTAGAGGACTTTAATACTCCACTTACATCAATGGATAAATTATCCAGATAAAAAAATCAACAATAAAATATCAATTTTAAATGACACATTAGACTAGATGGACTTAACAGATACACACAGAACATTCCATCCAAAAAAAAAAGAGAATACACATTCTTCTTAAGGACAAATGGAACATTCTTCAGGATAGATAACATGCTTAGGCACAACTCAAGTCTTGACAAATTTTTAAAAGACTGAAATCATAGCAAGCATCTTTTCTGACCACATAGCATGAAACTAGAAATCAATTACAAAAAGAAAATGGAAAATTCACTGAAAGTAAGGAGGGATTAACTAGTCACTGAACAACCAATGGGTCAATGAAGAAAGCAAAAGTAAAAAACAAAACAAAAACAAAAACAAAAAAACAACAAAAAGCCTTTGAGACAAATAAAAATGGAAATACAATATACCAAAACTTATGGGATGCAGGTAAAGCAGTTCTAAGAGAGAAGTTCATAGCATGCTTACCTCAAGAAACAAGAAAAATCTCAAATAAACAACCTAACTTTACACCTTAAGGAGCTAGAAAAAGAACAAAGTTAGTAGAAGGGTGAAAAATAAAGATATCAGAAGAATTAAATGAAAAAGGAGACTAGAAAGATAATAGAAAGGATTAATGAAACCAAGAACCGGTTCTTTGAATGGATAAGCAAAACTGAAAAAGGAGACATTACAACAGATACTACAGAAATACAAAGGATCATAAGAGAGTTCTAGAAAAAATGATATGCAATAAATTGGACAACCTAGAAGAAATGTATAAATTCCTAGAAACATATAATCTTTCAAGACTGATTCATGATGAAATAGGAAATCTAAACAGACCAGTTATTAGTAAAAAGATTGGATCACTAATCTAAAAACTCCTGACAAATGAAATTCCAAGACCAAAAAGCTTCACTGGTAAATCCTACCAAACAAACATTCAAAGAAGAATTAATACCAATCCTTCTTGAACTCTTCCAAAAAATATAAGAGGAGGGAAAATCTCCAAAGTTATTTCACCAGGTGAGCATTATCCTGATGCCAAAACCACATAGACACTACAAGAAAAGAAAAATATAGGTCAATATCCCTTGTGAACATAGATATAAAAACCCTCAACAAAGTAGCAGCAAACCAAATTTAACAATACATTAAAAGGATTATACATACTCCCTGATCAAGTGGGATTTATTCCTGGAATATAAGGATGGCTCTACATCCACAAATCAATCAATGTGCTACACTACATTCACAAGGTAAAGGGTAAAAATCATTTGATCATCTCAATAGATGCAGAAAATACACTTGACAAAATTCAAATCCATTTATGATAAAAACTCTCAACAAAATGGTTATTACAGAGGGAATGTGTCCTGACATCATAAAGATCATATATGACAAGACCACAGCTAGCATCATACTCAATGGTAAAAAGCTAAAAGCATTTCCTCTAAGATTAGGAGCAAGACAAGGATGCCCACTCTTGCCACTTTTATTCAACACAGTACTAGAAGCCCTAGCCAGAGCAATCAGGCAAGAAAAAGAATAAGAGACATCCAAATTGATAAGGAAAAAGTAAAACTGTTACTATTTGCGGATGATGTGATACTATACATAGAAAACCCTAAAAACTTTTAGAATTAGTAATTGAGGGCAGCCCCGGTGGCGCAGCGGTTTGGCGCCGCCTGCAGCCCGGGGCCTGATCCTGGAGACTCTGGATCGAGTCCCCCGTCAGGCTTCCTGCATGGAGCCTGCTTCTCCTTCTGCCTGTGTCTCTGCCTCTCTCTCTCTCTCTCATGAATAAATAAATAAAATCTTTAAAAAAAATAGAATTAGTAATTGAATATGCAGAAATCTGCTGTTTCTATACACTAATAACAAACTTAGAAAAAAGTTTTTTTAAAAAAAGAAAGAAATTTTAAAACTCCATTTAATTGCATCAAAAAAATAAAATGCCTAGGAATAAATAAAATCAATCAACAGTGAAAGGCCTATACACTGAAAACTGTAAGACATTGATGAAATAAATTAAAGAAGACACAAATAAATGAAAAGATATTCTGCGCTCATGAATTAGAAAAAGAATCCAATGGCATTTTTTACAGAAATAGAACACATAATTCTAAAATTTTTTTGGAAACACAAAAGGTCTTGAATAGTCAAAGCAATCTTAAGAAAGAAGAACAAAGCTGGAGGCATTACACTACCTGATTCCAAACTATATTACAAAGCTACAGCAATCAAAACAGTGTGGTCCTGGAAAAAGCAAATAGATCAATGGAACAGAAGAGAGAATCCAGAAACAAATCCACATGTATATAGTCAATTAATTTATGAAAGGGATGCCTGGGTGGCTCAGTGGTTAAAGCATCTGCCTTTGGCTCAGGAATGATCCTGGAGTCCCGGGAGTGAGTCCCACATGGAGCTCCCTATGTGGAGCCTGCTTCTCCCTCTGTCTATATCTCTGCCCCCCCCCCCTCTCTCTGTCTGTCTCTCATTAATAAATCAATAAAATCTTTTTAAAAAAAAACCCAGTAGTTAAAAAAAAAAGTATGACAAAGGAGTCAAGAATATACAATGGGGAAGACAGTCTCTTCAACAAATGGTGTTGAGAAAATTGGACAGCAGCAATCAAAAGAATAAAACTGAACTAGTACCTCACACCATACAGGAAAACTAACTCAAAATATATTACAGTCCTAAATAAAAGACCTGAAACCACCCTAGAAGGAAATATAAGCAGTAGGCTCCTTGACATTGGTATTGGTAATGACACCAAAAACAAAAACAAACTAGTGGGACTACATCAAACTAAAAAGCTTCTACCCAGTGAAGGAAACCATCCACAAAATGAAAAGACAATTTAATTGAATGGGAGAAAATACTTGCAAATCATGTATCTGATAAAGAGTGAATATCCAATATATGTAAAAAAAATTCATACAGCTCAATAGCAAAAAAACAATTTTTAAACTTCAATTAAGAAATGGGCAACAAATTTGAATAGGTGTTTTTCTAAAGAAGACACAGATACATGAAAAGATGCTCAACATCACTAATAATCAGAGAAATATAGTTTTTTGAAGTAGGCTCCATGCCCAACATGGGGCTTGAACTCATGGTCCTGAGATTAAGAGTAACTTGCTCTACTAACTGAGCCAGCCAGTTACCCCCATGAGAGAAAAACAAATCAAAACCACAACAAGGTATCACCCCACATCTGTTAGAATGGTTTTTACCGAAAAGACAAAAAATAACAAGTGTTGGCATGGGTGTAAGAAAAGGGAATCCTTGTGCACTGTTGGTGGGAATGTAAGTTGGTGCAGCCACTATGCAAAACAGCATAAAGGTTCTTCAAAAAAAAATTTTTTTTAAAGATTTTATTTATTTTATTCAGAGAGAGAGAGACTGAGAGGCAGAGACACAGGCAGAGGGAGAAGCAGGCTCCATGCAGGGAGCCCGACATGGGACTTGATCCCAGGTCCCCAGGATCACACCCCAGGCTGCAGGCGGCGCCAAACCACTGCGCCACCGGGGCTGCCCAGGTTCTTCAAAAAATTAAAAATAGAAATACTTTAAGATCCAGCAATTCCACTTCTGGATATTTATCCAAAGGAAATAAAAACAGTAACTTGAAAAGATATATGCACCACCACATTCATTGAAGCATTATTTATAATAGCCATGATATAGGAAAGAGTCTAAGTGCCCATCAATGGGTAAAGGAAATGTGGTTATACAACAAAATAGTATTCAGCCATTAAAAAAAGGAATGAAATCTTGCCATTTGCAAGAACATGGATAGACCTTGAGGGCATTATATTAATTGAAATAAGTTAGACAGAGAAAGACAAATTCTGTATGACCGCACTTCCATGTGGAATCTAAGAACGAACAAAGGAAAAACAAATGCACAGATGCGGAGAGCAGATTGGTGGTTGTCAGAGGTGGTGGTTGGGGGGAGGGCAAAATGGGTGAAGAAG
The DNA here is from genome assembly GCF_048418805.1 of Vulpes vulpes. Classification (NCBI taxonomy): domain Eukaryota; kingdom Metazoa; phylum Chordata; class Mammalia; order Carnivora; family Canidae; genus Vulpes; species Vulpes vulpes. The sequence goes on from NC_132783.1 coordinate 134,221,494, forward strand.
GGAGTCAAAAGGTACAAACTTCCAATTATAAAATAAGTAAGTCATGGGGATCTAATGCACAGCACGGTGACTCTAGTTAATAACACCGTATTGCACATTTGAAAGTTGTTAAGAGTAAATCTTGAAAAATTCTCATCACGAGAAAAAAAAAATGTGTCACTGTGTCTGGCGAAGGATGCTAACTAGACTTGGGGTGGCCATTCCACAGCATGGTCAGCTACGGAATCTCTTTGCTGTACCCCTGAAACTAATATATGATATTGCACTGCATATCAACTATATTTCAATAAAGGTATATCCAAAAAAAATGCAAAGGAGTCAAAGTCCAGGCCCTCAGAAAGTTTAGAATGCAGTGTGGTCAGGAGCAGGAGGAGGCACTCTGCGACGTTCCTGAGAGCCACGCCTGAGACCTCAGAGACCTTCTGGACAGAGCTGCCAGCAGAATGGTGGACAAGACTCACAAAGCAGCCGAGCCTCTGGCCTGCGCAGTGACTGCTATGGGCAGAAGGGACCAGACATGCGGAATGAATTAGACAGACAGACAGGAGCTGGAATTGACAGAGTAATAAAAACAAGAGCTAATTCACCTCACAAGCCGGAGCACTTTACAGGGCCTGAGGCTGGGCTGACAGGCCCCAGCCGACTCCTACTGACGCGAGGCCCAGCACAGCTGGCAACAACATGCGAAGGGAGGGACAGTCAGAGCTGACCTCGTAGGTGGTGAATCACAGCCCAGACCCAGACATCCTCTCTGATGCTCTGGTTGGGTTGAACTGATAACAAAACCACCTTGACCATTCTCATCCACTTTGAGACTTTTCCTTGGAGCATGTGCTGAGTATCCCATCAACCAAAAAGCCGTTTGCCCCTGGGAACCGCCGTCAACAAATCCTTAATGCACTCTAACATGTTGGCTCTTGTTGGCTCTGATCTGATACAAAATAAAATTCTAAAATGTACGCGGTGGTGCTTTTCTTTCTTTCTTCATATTTGCTTAAGTAACTGGATTACTCATTGAATTGAGCATTCTTCCAACTGCTGACCCCAGGGACGTCGTATCTTTTGCTTGGCCACCCAGCACGGCCACCCTGCTCCAACTGACTTGAAAGGAGTGGCTCCCCCATGTGTAAAGCAGTACCCCAACTCACACCAGGCTTGCTATGGTGAGGGCAGCCAGGGTCCAAGGTCGCAAGCCAGCAGAGGCCTGGGTGTTCCCACCCCCGACGTTAGATCTTCAGGAAGGATGAAGGATGAAGAGTAGTTTAGAGAGCCCTCAGCACATAGGAGCACAGACAGGCTGGAAGCAGCAACAGGACATCAAGGGGTGCATGGCAGTGGCAGTGCCATGGGTGCTGAGCCAGCCCAGTGTCCCTCCAGGTCACCCCTGTGAGCAGCCCTCACTGTCCATTTGGACTCCCCCCTTGTCTTCAATCTCCCATGGGCTCCTTGGGGTGCCCAAGATCCTTAAATTCTTCTGTCTGATAAATTATTTTTATGGTTGAAGCATCCAAAAAAGATCTGTTTCTCCACCAAACACTAGACTATCTCCATAGCTGACCTGGCCACGAGCCCAAGGGCCACAGGACCCCCTGGGGGCCCCAGAAGAATGGCTGGTCAGCACCAGTGTGAGGTCTTCCCAAGCTCCTTTCTTTCTTCATCTTATTTAATTATCCACCAAATAGTTATGAATAATAAAATTGGTTGGTAGTTGCTGGGGACATGGTGATGAATGGCCTGGAACAGTCCTTACCCATAAAGAGGGGACAGCCTTTCCCAGGGTGTAAAACTGGTCTTTGGAAAAATTCTAAATTTTCTCAATCCCATCTTAAGTCTGGGCCTCATTCTCAAAGGTGCCTTATGTCGATGGTAGAAAGCACATGACCTTGAACCCTGCACAGACGCACGCTGATGCACTCCGGGTCCTGAAGACCCCTGGCCACCTGTCCCCACAGTGCCTCACCTGTACCCACCATCTTTTACCCCTGGCCCCATTGGAACTAAGCTCTTCCATGTCCCATTCCTGTACAGCCTGGGCTCATCTGGAGGTTTATCTTATTTTAAGATTTTATTTATTTATTCATGAGAGACACACAGAGAGAGAAAGAAAAAGGCAGAGACACAGGCAGAGGGAGAAGCAGGCTCCATGCAGGGAGCCTGATGTGGGACTCAATCCTGGGACTCCAGGATCAGGCCCTGGGCCGAAGGCAGGTGCTAAACCACTGAGCCACCCAGGGATCCCCATCATCTGGAGGTTTAAATTAGAGCCATTAACACATTAGTGGCCACCAATTTGATACTCATGGCTTTTTAAGAAACCATAAGACATCGGTCTTCCATAGCTAATACCTAGACCCCTGCCCCCCAAAACTGGCCCTAATTCTCAGAATAGGAGTCCAAGTAGGGAGTTGTATATGGCCACAAGCAGCTCTTAAGAGCGGTGGCTGCTCCTGCCTGCCCTGCCCATCCTCCCTCTCCTCTCCCTCACTGCACAGCCCGCTCAGGCTATCTCCTCAGCTGCTAATACCTGCCACTCGGAAGCTGCTACTCCAACTCACAGAGAGATCGACAAATTGTTTCTGGCCAAGGAGGGGCACAGTTTCCCTTCCCAGTGAAGCTATCATTCACATTAGGTTCAGGCCTTTTTAAGAATGTCTACATTAAGAGAATAAAACCAGTTAACTTCTGTTGACCATTTCCCATATACAATACACCGCCTAGACATTTAAAAAAAAATGATTTAGACGGCTGAAGTCTACTGATGCAAGCCCTTGGAGCCTCCACAAACAAAGAGTGCTCATAAGAAGAAAGGGAAGGCAGATTACAGCTGTCCGATTAGCTTCATTGTAGGCAACATTTACACAAAATAGGATATCCTCTGTGTGCTCTGGTCAAACTCTGCAAGTACCAGTTCCTCCAAAAAGCTGGTCGAATGGCCACTGTAGACTTCCAAGTCCAAAGAAATTTCTCCAGGCTTACTGTGTCTGTTTCTATCCCTACTCATTCTTCTCGTGTCATAATTTGCTCCCCATCTACAACAAAAACAAACAAACAAAACACCCAGAAATGGTAGTCGAAGCGAGGAAGTTCAGAACCCAGGGCAAACGAGGAGTTGTTTATCATGGATGATGAACTAGACCACAAGTGCTGAACGTCTGTGGTTTGTCCAGAGGGTGGAGCCTGGGAAGCCTCCAAAGGGCGGCCGTGGCTGCTGCCACCCTGTCATTGACTGCGCTGCCTCTAATTTTCAAGCAGGATGCCCCACATCACACGACACCAGCATCCTTCTCTGAGCTTTTTATAACATAATGCTGAGTTTTTGCTGAACAAGGCCTCACTTGTCCAAGCCTCAGTTAGTCTGTTGTATAACATATGTAGATTGGTATTTTTATTGACTTTCGAAACACACCAAATGTCGTTCAAGGAGGAGTTTGGTGTCATTTCACAGAAACACTTAAGTCATCCATTGCAAACACTGGAAGAGACTTCTGTGGCTTTGTAACTTAACCTACTCATCTATCCGCCACAGAAATGAGGCCAGGAGAGGTAAGTATCCCATTTAACTTTATTCAGATCATTCCAGAAAGAGTCCTAATCAGAATCCAGGCTCTCTGACTGCTGAACCAGAGCTCTTTTCACATGGAGAGACCAAAGTACAAGATTTAATTTTTTTTTAAAGGCATGCACTATTGGCCATGGTAAGAGAAAATGAGAAAAAGTTACTTAAAATACAGAAAGAAGCCAGAAGCCTGATGGTAACCAATTAAGCTAATATAGCCTCCCAATTAAACCATCTATACAGAAGCCGAATTGGGGAATTTGAATTCCTCTGCTCATCTTCCAGTAGAATTCCTAATAAGCTGCTGGGTGACCCAAAGGTGAAGAAAAACCAAAGAAGGACAACCAAGAACCTTGAAAATCCAATCTCCAACCTTACTCTCCACCCTCCGGCTCAGGCACAAAGGGATGTCCATAAGCCTCCCTCTCCTCCAGTGGCCCATGGCTGCAGGGGGCATTGGACCCCCTCACCTCTATAGTTCATATGAGGATGGAGTAGGGAGCCTCATTCCCCTACCTGCTGTCCCCACCTGCTGTCCCCAGGAGGGGACAGCATGCAGGTCGATGACTGACTGGTTGCCAAGGGCTGCCAGCAGAGGCTGAAAGGTACTGCATTAAGCTCAACATCATTATTATTAAACCTACAATTTAAAACCAATTATGCTTTGCAGAAGACTGCAGCTTCCATTTAAACCACTCCTGGAGGAAAATAAAAAGCCCGTTATACAGAGTTCAAGGCAAGCTACAGAAGTGCTTATGCCACCAGAAGCTGGGACTCAAGCACAAATTAATAATCATAACCCTGGGGTTCCCACTCAGATGGAAGCAGAACAATGGAAAGCAAATGCTAGAGAATAAAAACAAGATGCAAACATCCTCCTTTTACCAAAAAGCAGCTAGATTTTCTGGAGATTTCAAAATAAATTTACTTACTTCCCTCAGAAGGGGAAAGCCTAACATGTAAATCAGAGGTCCTGAGCTAGTAGCCAGGCTCCCCCGACAGTGCTGGCTGGCAGGGGCAGGGGCGAGGGTGAGGGAGTACTTGCTAACATCTAGAAATTAGGATTTTCCATGTAAAGAGTCTGGGTTGGCAGCTTCTTTTGACAAGTCAGATTATCCAGGAACACTTTGGCACTGACCGTCCAGGGCCACCTACTGCTTCCTGACCCAGAGCCTGTATCCATGGCATCCTATCACCTTATAAAGGGTCACAAAGAAAGGGAAAGCGCTCTTAGAACGGCGTCTCCATCAAAAATGTTCTACTTGTCCCACTTCATTTATGTGGCCACCATCTGACATATCTTATTTGATTGCTTGATTCCTATCCCAAATCTCCTTTAGGAGAGAAGCACCCTGCCAGCTGCTGAAGGCATCAGTCATAAAGAAAGTCCATTCCAAAAAAAAAAAAAAAGAAAGAAGAAAGAAAGAAAGTCCATTCCAATTGGAATAATATTTATCAAGGGTCCACTGGGTTGAAGAGACTGCCCTGGGCCGGGGGGGGGGTTGGAGGGGCACTCGAGAGAATTAAGGCCCATGGCTTCTGGCGGGCACTACCGCTCGGAAGACGGGGTAAAGCCCTGGGGAATATGATGTCATAGGAATGGCACAAACCGCTGTGGGCTTCAGAGGAGGCAGAAACCACATCTGGCTGGGACATCAGGAAGAGCTCCATGGAAGAAACAGCATTTGGGTTTCCAGGAAGGGCCGGGGTTTTGAAAAACGAAGAAGGAGAGCCAGAGAGCTCACCAGGTAAGCCCCTGGCAAAGGCGGAGAAGCTGGGGGCTGCCTGGGGCCCGGGGAGTAGCCCTCCCCCAAATAGGTCCAAACGTGGAAAGACAGGAGCTGGGCTGTTGAACTTCTGGGTTCTGTTCCCACCTCCTCCCCCGGCCCAAGTCCTGTAGAGGCAGGGGTGGCGTCCTAACTCCCCGATGACAAATGAGTGATGCACCGGGGCCACCCTCACAGTCTTTTGCAACAGGAACACCCAAACTGCCCCCCCAAGATGCTGATGCCACAGAATGGGGTTCAGATTCTATGTTCCCAATCAGCAGTGCCAGCTGCTCGTGGAGACTTCTTTAGTGCAGCACTAAGTGGGACCCAGGCGCCTGCTCGGGGTGTGCCCCAGTAGGTGGCAGGGTCCCTGCCCGCATCAAAAGAAAACTGACAAGCAGAAAATTAGCAGCCAAATGGGTTTAGCATCATCTGTCCAGCCAGTTGCTTATGTAAAAAACCTTGGAATTCAGACTTCACTGTCTATTGCATCCATCCTCAAAACCCATCTCTGCTCTCAGAATGCATCCTAAACTCTTCTTGTGATCAGCGCTGATGTCATCTTAGCCCAAGTGCCCTTGACCTGGATCACTGTCCCCACTGGCCTCTCTGCTTCTGCCCTAATGCCCCAGCGTTGATTCTCCATGCAGGAAAGGTCAGTTTGACCACGCCACTCTTCTACTCAGGGCACTGAATGGCATCCTATTATACTTAGAATAAAAGCTGGAGTCCTCACAGTGGCTTTCCAAGGGCCCCGACCACCTATTCCCCTCATCTGCTACCCCCCTCTCTTCACTCCAGCCACAGGCATTCGGGTATTTACCCAGTGCCTCCCAAGGGCCCGGCAGCCCCTGGTGCTAGGAACACATGACAGTGACCATGGGGATAGGGCCTTTGTCTACTTCGTCCACTGTAGTGTCTGCTGCATCTGGACAAGCGTTCAGCACATCACAACTGCTTGCTATTTGTTGAATGACTGAAAGAGGGGGCGAATCTGTAGGGCCCTGCCCCGAGTGAGCAGGGTTCAGAAGGAAAAGGAAGAAATAGGGGTGAGCTGCAGGAAGCGAAGCGGGGACTCAGGGGTGAGCTGGGCTCCAGGGACTACCTACAACAGGGGCAAAGGTAGACAGGAGCAAAGACTTTTTTCAGGGGGAAGAAAAACCATGACCCAAAGTATAGAAGTGGGATCTGGGGTGACAGGGGCTGGGGAGGACAGACTGGCCCATGTGGGCCTGAAGGTCAGTTCCTGGAGAGCTCTGAGCTGAAGATGATGTTGCATAGGAAGGGCAGGATCAGTTGCCATGGTTTCCAAGAGCTGGTCGCTTTAAAATCACCTGCCCGGATCGTACTTCATCTCCAGAAATCCTGATTCAGTGGGCCTGGGGAACAGCCCAGGAATCTGTATCTCTAACAGATTTGGGAACCACTGTACTGAGAATGCTAGAATCCAAGAAAGAGGAAAAAACCCCATCAGAGCAGAATGCCAATTTTCTAAGGAGGTTTTATCTTCTTATCCTGGCTGAGAACCTCTCCTAGAAGGGGAGCCAGGGCTCGCTTAGTTGGGAGGATCCTGAGGGTGGACAAAGCCTGTGGGCATGGGGACCCTTGGGGGGGGGACCCAAGGGATTGCATGTGAGCAGCAAGAAGAGGAGGGTGGACCCACACAGAGGCCTCCTCCACTCTTGAGTCAGCCGGACATGATGGAGACAGATGTCTCACCCAGATTTATTGATAAGCTCGTTACTTAATCCCTCTGAGCTTCACTTTCTCATTCACTCACCTATCCTACTCATGAAAAACAAACAAAAATCAGTGCACCTACTAGGTGTCACTGACCTAGGCCAAGAGATAGAACGTCATCCCTGCTGCTCAAGGTGTATTCAGTTCCAGCAAGAAACAGAAAAGCAAGGAAACAACTGCAAAACGGTAAATCCAGCCTCACAGAGCTGTTGTGAGGATTTAAAAACGGAATATAAATTAATCGCCCCATAGAAGACAGAGTCAACAAAGCCTCTTCCACCTTGCTTGCTCAGGGCTGCCCCTAATTTCGTTAAGTGCTGACAAGGGACGGGTGCCTCCCAAGATCAGAGTTATTCTAATTGCTATTCCAGGCCTGAGGACCATTGTCTTAGAGGCTGTGCTGGAGAGAGATACAGGAGAGGACGGTCAACCCACAACAGACATTCCCCGAGCAGAGAGCCCCGCCCCACTGGAATTACGATGCACAGATAACCTAAACCCTGGAATTGCAATGCACAGATAACCTAAAACCTTCTCTAAGTCTTTGGTTTCAACCTCCATCCAAACCAAGCGTGTCTTCAGAGCTGCTGACGAGCAGCAAAGTGGAGAGATTTAAATTTCATCTCCTTTCAGTTTCCCCCACCCACCCCCTGCCAGCAATCCTACACGCAGGGAACAGCCTACCCAGAAAGATGGTCAGAAGGCAGGCAGCAGGAGAGAAACATCACAGATTCTCCTGCTAGGGGAAGTCAGGAAGACCCATCGCCCCTCTACAGAGCAGCCTTGGGGTCAGAGGCCAGGAGTAAGGGAAAGACCACGAGCCTTGTGTTCTCTGGGCCTTATTTTGGCTTCAATCAGAGCAGCTTTGGTTCTGTATGTTAAGAATATGTGTTATGTTTTAGAAAAGAGGAATCATTTCTAAAACAGTTTGATGGCCATTGATCTGGTCTTCCTCCCATTTCACAGATGAAGAAAAGGGTCAGGGAGGGGAAGTGACATGATCATAGTCACATAGATCATGTGACAAAGTCAGGTCTAAAATCCATCTGACTCAGGTCATATTGGCAACTAAACAACAGCAACAAAGCAAAAAAAAAATGAAGATACTGTGGTAGGACAGGGACATTAATTGTCTGATCAAATAGCTTGATCCCCAGTCTGGAAAGTGGGGCTTGCTCTCCCAGGTGGCTTGTGTGAGCAAGGTCAACAAGCTTACCAGGGAGAGAGCTAACTGGACCTTTCCAGAAGGAATCAATGCAGTCAAGAGTCTCTTGTACCATTTGAAATTTGTGATTACAGACCCACACAACCTGGGTTTGCTTATGCTAATCTAAGGAATGGGAGGCCCTCTTGGCAATAAAAGATCCAAACTTCCAACAAAGATAAAATATAAGGTATGGAATCCCAACTCTCTCATGCTCAGCAGACTTCTACCATCATTCGTTCATGGCCTGCAGGCCCTGGTGTGAACACTCTGCTCTGGGGTACAAAATGATGGCCAGAAGGTCTCAGGTGCAGGCTTCTGGGGCTGGGTTTTTGGGAAGCTAGCTCTCTGAGGTCAGGTTGCATAGCCATTCACATCACAGGGAGTGGGAGGGTAACCCTGGCATTGGGAGAAAGAGAACCAGTGGATGGATTTGGTGGTTCTGCCATCAGGGGGAGCAGATGCCAGCACTGAACATGCCCTGGAAGCCCGCCAGCATTGCCAGAAAAGTCACCAAGCTGCAGAGGTCTCACTGTGAGCCCCTCTGCACACCGCATGTGTTGAGGACAAAAGGAGGTAGGTGCTTAGGTCACTCTTTGCCCAGTTGGAGAGTTAGGACAAACACGCTCCCCAGAAATAGCGCAGGGCACATTAGAAAGGGGGATCTTGCCCAAGTAGCCCCTGGACTTCAAGGTGAGCACATATAGGAGGGAATACCTTTCCATTTGAGGGTTGTCTGCAGTGAGCAAAGTGTCATAGGTCCTTGTTTACATCTAGGGCAATAGCACCCCCTTTCACTCTCACAAGTATCCTAATTTGATGAAAAATCATACGGTCACCCTGTCACAGAGCCTACTTCTCCAACTATGATCATTTAAAATACCATTTTTGAGCACAATCCCTGTGAATGCAAGGATGGCAAACAGCTGCCATACCTGTCTCTTTCCCATCCTTATCCCCTTGACAGACATTATTAATGGATCACTCACTGATCTGAGACAAACCCATAAAATCCTCCTAAGACAACTCTCTAGACAGCCAAGAAAATGAGTTGGACTCATAAGTTGATGCTGATTTACCCTTGCTGGTCCATAGCTCATCTGTTCAGGAAGCCACTCGTGAGGGCTTCAACTTCTTGAGGCCATGAAGACAAAGCCATAAAAGCCTGGTCCCAGCTGCACCTAGGCATTTGTCTTGGCCAAAGCCAATACTACTCTCTTATTTCTTTGGGGATTGGCAGGGCCTCCTACCCAGGATGCCCAGAGCCTAACCAACGGTCCCTGACTTCCAAGCAGTTCAAACCAGCTAGAGCCCCATAGTTCTATTTTGAGCCCTATATTTGGTCACTTAGGTTGCTCTAAGGGACAATCTATGCAGTGGCTTGCTATAATGCTAGGCCCTCCACTAGGCTTTATGGATCAAATTTCACTAGTTTTTGTTTTATTTTTTTTTTCCTCCCAGATTTTGGCAATGGCAGAAGGCACAATTCAGACAAATTCTGCTGAAATTTAACATGCAATTTCCTAGAACAGACCGTTTAGTTCTTGAGAGTAGGGGAAAAAAAATTCATTTACATGAGTTAGGGAACACCTTCCTACAAAAGTACACATTACACCAGAAGATGCAAATTTTCACTAGGACAGAGGACATGGGAACAAGAGCCTAGCTTGAAACAGAAGAAATGTGGTTTTACAAAGAGCTCATTTTCTCCAAAGAGAGTAAAGTATTAAAATAGGAAGACTAAAAGGCTAATGACACATGTCTCCAGGAACAGACAAGACTCCAGTGAGCACAGTAGCGTGGACAGGTGAGACGTAGGTATGCACAGTGAAAGGGTGAGTGAAGGTAATTTAGGCCACATGTTTAGTGACACCTGAAAAAGGAGGTCTCTCCAGGCAGTGTGTGAGAGCTTCCTGGAGGAGGGAGACTCCTAAGATCCACTTGAATCCATTTTTTTTTTCAGCAATTATTTATTGGGCACCTACTGTATTATTCTACATAATGCATTATTCTAGATGCTGGAAGGATAATAATGAACCCAACAGGCAGAGATTAAAGTCTATTTCTCTCTGTTTTGATCTCCATCTCCATCTTTATCTCTCTCTTGCCACACACACACATATGCATGCATGCATGCACGCAGACACACAGACGTTAATAGTGCTTTTTTGGTTGGAAATGAGATTATTGGCCTTTATTCCCCTTTTGATCCATTCATATTTTCTGATTTTCTACATTCACACAAATTTCTTTGTTACTATCAAAATTTACTTTAAAATGGAATATTAAAAACAAGATACTGAGCATAACCACCAGGGCACACTAGTATGTGTTTGTTCCTCTGAATCATGAAGGTGAGGACAAGGACAATACATGAACTTACCCAGAGTACTCCTTCCCCTCTCTCCAGTGACCTTGGGAAGCCTCAGCCATGCACACCTGGGAGTACTCCAGGTATAGAGGTGACCCACACTACCACAGAGCTTCTTAGCCTACCAGGAGTAGAATTTTCCAGCACTAATAAACTTTTTAGTCAGTTCACTAAAACCCTCTGAAATCATTTGAATATATATCCTTAGCCTCAATAATTATACAAAAAAAAAAAAGAAAGAAAGAAAAAGAGAATATGGTGTTTTTTACATTAAGATCCTTTCCTATTCAAACTACAAAGGGAAAAAAATCTTTTTTTTTGAATCAGAATCAAGATAATACTGGAGAAGAAAATAAATGTCAAAATAAGAAAAATTATATGACTCATTCCAATGATACCAATATTAAAAGGCACTCTTTAAGTAATTTTCCTTCCTTTTTTATTTTTAAAGTGAATCAAGACCCTCTCTTGGACACCAGTTGTGGCAGAAAGGACTTTTTTGCCTAATAAGGCTGTGGCAGGCCCACTCTTGAGCCTCGGTTAGTGGCCAGTAAACATGGGTGAGGCAAGTCCTGCCCTGGTTTTAAAAGAATCCACACTAACAACTCTGTCCAAATCTCAAGGAACTGATATAATTTTCGGTACACGAGTGTGATTTAGAAATGGAAACCACTTTCGAGCAGAGTTAAGCCAACAACAAGGCCATAGCCCTCAAAAGGTCCATGCTTTATGGTTCAATTATGGCAAGAAAAAAATTTCCACCTATAAACTCTTTAGAAAGTAACTACCTCAGAAAGTTCCAGACAAACCCAGTTCCATGGAGGTCAGCTGTGTACGATGCTGTTAGTACAGAAGTAAGAAGTTGCTCCTACCTGTGGTTATAAAGTAGGTACAATTAAGGGGAAAAAATGGAAAGACTAAGACGGGGATCCCTGGGTGGCTCAGCGGTTGACCGTCTGCCTTCAGCTCAGGGCATGATCCTGGAGTCCCAGAATCGAGTTCCACATCGGGCTCCCTGCATGGAGCCTGCTTCTCCCTCCGCCTGGGTCTCTGCCTCTCTCTCTCTGTGTGTCTCTCATGAATAAATAAAATCTTAAAAAAAAAAAAAAAGAGGGATCCCTGGGTGGTGCAGCAGTTTGGCGCCTGCCTTTGGCCCCGGGCGTGATCCTGGAGACCCGGGATCGAATCCCACATCGGGCTCCCTGCATGGAGCCTGCTTCTCCCTCCGCCTGGGTCTCTGCCTCTCTCTCTCTGTGTGTCTCTCATGAATAAATAAATAAAATCTTAAAAAAAAAAAAAAAAAGAGGGATCCCTGGGTGGTGCAGCAGTTTGGCGCCTGCCTTTGGCCCCGGGCGTGATCCTGGAGACCCGGGATCGAATCTCACGTTGGGCTCCCGATGCATGGAGCCTGCTTCTCCCTCTGCCTGTGTCTCTGCCTCTCTCTCTCTGTGTGTGACTATCATAAATAAATAAAAATTTTAAAAAAAAGATATTAAAAAAAAAAAAAAAAGGAAAGACTAAGACAGAAAAACTACCCATTTGATGTCACCTGAGCCTGGAAATATCGATTACAGCCTCTCACCCACTAGCCTCTCAGAATGCAAAGTCCTTGTCTGGGTTAGCAGACTTCACATCATATATGTGTGGTCTTTTATTTTCTTCCGTGGGGCATGTTTCCTCCATTTCTTCAGTATCTGAGGCACCAATCTCCTAGCTGAGAATGTGACAGAGAGTGGGCACCCTCTGAGCGGTTGCAGGGGATGGATAGATGGAACGATGAAGGGGCAGGAAATGTTGCTACCATGAAAAATCTGTCCTCTAAGAACCTGGATGCCCCTGGGCTTGCCTTCAGTAGAGCTATTCACCTTTTTTTTAAGCAATAACCTCAGGTATTCATTCCATGAGGAATTTATTATGCTAGGTATTATGCAGGATATAGGAACAGAAAAATATAATAGAACTCATACTCTAGTTGAAGATAAAAGACCGGCAACAACTAGCAGTAGAATAAAATCAAGCATGAAAGCATGTTATGGAGGCTCACAGGAGGTCAAGATCAATGGCTGACATGGCCAAGGGGAAAAGAGTTCTAATGTTATTCAGATAACATCCTCCAAAAGGAAGGATAGTCTGGGTAACCTAAAAGAATATTTAGAAGAGGCTTTAAATTTATTTAGAATCCTACTTTTACCTGCAGATTGCCTGATAACATATAGCAGAGAAATTACTAGATGGATAGATACGTAGATAAATAATAGAAACAATATTGTTTGATTCACATGTCCCAGCACTAAGTTGTCAAATGCCTTCAGAGACCCAGCAGGTAAATCTGATCAAACACCTAGTGCACCAGGCATTGTCCTAAGTGTTTCATAAGCGTTTTTTTTCACTTAGACCTTGACACCATCCTCTAAGAAGATACAGATATTGTCCCACTTAGATGAAGAAAGAGAGGCCCCAGAAAGTTAAGGCTCTGCAAGTTTAGCAGGTTGGCCAAAGCCACACAACCAGCAAATGGTAGAGCAGAGACTCGGGGTAGGGTGCTCTGCTTTCACAGCCCCGGCCCTGCAACATTACTCCCCCTCCTGCTACTACGCAGGGATGGAAGTCTGTGCTGGGGCATGGAGGCTGCGGAGGCATGGGCTCCCATGACAGCGAACAACCATTATCAGCTCCAGCAGACTGGTGCCATGCCAGAAGGCCAGGGCCCAGCCAAGTGAAAAAACAAAAAATCCATTTCAAAATGTGAAATCTCTTGATTTTTAAATATTGACAAGTTCAGTCTTTAAAAAATAAAAAATAACCACCCAGCAAACCCACAGAATGATCCGCAGTGAGCTTTAGCTGATGCCCCTCCAGTGGGCAATCACTGTCGTACACTTTGCTAAGGCTCATTTCACTTATGTGGTTTCTTTTCTCACAATAATCCTGTAAAGGAAGTATTATAATTCTGACACATGCATGAAGAATCCATGAAGGCTTAGAGAGGATGCACGTCCAGCCCGCAAACGTACCTGTTCACGGGCAGACTCAACATGGAGCAAAGCTGGGCTCCCTTGAGCTCCCACCACACTGGTCAGAGTGTCCCCTCTGCAGTTTGCTGGAGAGAGAGCTGTTCTTTGATTTATAGTTGTTCCCTTTCCTCATGAAAATGTGACCACCCATGGGCAGGGTCAGGGGTTAGGTATTTACTGGTCGATGCCCCTTACGTTCAATAAATATAAATTTGAACGAATGAACTAGATTCTTTCCACAGAGCAGGTTTCCTTGGGGCAGAGCTGCAGACAGCATGAGAATGAGAACGGGGACACTACACAGAACAAACACCATGGAAACAGCTACGCGAGCATGGGTCCGCTTCAAAGTCTTGTCTAGAACTGGCAATGGTGGATCCACCCCTCTCCCAAGAGACCTAGACGATCGATGAAAGGAATCTGGAGTGCCTGATGGTTTCCCCAGGGCTCTCCACTTGCAAGAGGGAAGTCTGGGTGAAAACTTGAATATTCTGATTGCAAGTTCAGCTTTCTCTTTGATTTTACTTAGGGCCAGCCTCTTGTTTACCTCCACAGAGTAAAACTCAGAGCTGCCAAGACAGATAGGCCCCAGTTCAAATCCACCGCAGAGCCATGGATGCCTATATACACATAAGACCTCGAAGGAAATCCTCAGGAAGAGATTTTCATTCATTCATTCATTCATTCATTCACTATTCATGAGAGACACACAGAGAGAGAGGCAGAGACATAGGCAGAGGGAGACGCAGGCTCCATGCAGGGAGCCTCATGCGGAACTCGATCCCAGGATCGAGTGGGATCCTGATCCAGGATCATACACTGAGCCACCCAAGCATCCCCAGACTTTCTTAAATAAAAAAAATCATGGGGCACCTGGGTGGTTCAGACAGTTAAGGATCAGATTCTTGATTTTGGCTCAGGTCATGATCTCAGCATCGTGAGATCGAGCCCCACTTCGGGCTCCACGCTCTGCATGGAGTCTGCTGGAGATTCTTTCCCCTCACTCTCCTTCCCCTTCCGTTCCTCCCTTGGCTTGCATGCTCTCTCTCAAATTAATAAAATCCTTAATAAATAAAGAAATAAAATCATGACTCTTAACTGAATCCATTTCATTGCAAAAAAAAAAAAAAAAGAAAATAGAGAAATACATGAAGAGGATAAAGTCACCCACAATCTCACTAATCGGGGATGATCATGATTTTGGACTCTTTCTTCAATCTTTTTCCAGAGAGTATGTGTGCACACGCATACACCTGTAGTGTTTGTACTTGACAGAGGTCACACTCTATACACAGTTTTTAAGCTTCTATTTTCACTTGTTATACCTTAAACATTTTACCATATCATTATAATTCTTCAAAAACTGACATTTTAATAACTGTGTAATACTGCAAAAACGGATCACCATAATTTATTTTACTAATTCTATTGTTGGGTATTTAGGCTGTGGCCCATTTTTGTTGCTACCATAAATGACGCTCCAATGAATACAAAATTGACCCTATTTCCAGTTAGTTCTTCAAAACATATCTACAGAAAAGGAATTAAGGGGTGACAGGGCTCCACTTTGAGCCTCTTTATGCATGTTGTCGACATGCTTTCCAAAAAGGTTATAGCAATTTACATTACAATTATATAATTTTGAAAAGCCTTTGTCCCTTAGTCTTCCTTAACGTCAGAAGCAAGTGCTCTTCTGGTGACGCCAGGCCCCCTCCCCTTGTGTATCACTAAGCCACACTTAGGCAACACTACAGCTGTGTTCTTCCCAAAGAAGCTTTTATCTCATTTCACTTCATTTCGGACTAGCAAATGAACATGCAACACTCGCTAAAAAGGGCAAAAATTGCTCTTTATTGTTTTTAAAAGGCCTCTGGTGAACAGGCTGTCGTGAAGTTCCACGAAAGAGCGGGATCTAGCCCAATCCTATAAATCAAGATGAGCAGGCCCTAAAGAGAAGCGTTCCATTTCAAATGGCAGCAGCAGTTCAGGGCCGTGTGGCCAAAATGCCCATTAGCTGTTTGTCAAGAATATTTTTAGAAAGTGCCGAACAGGCCTGTGAGGAGCACCGTGCTGCTGGGTCACCCTCTCCCCAGGAATCAACTGCTGCAGCCTTCTGAAGCCGCCCTCAATCAGCTGTGCTCCCTGCGCTCACACACTGGGCACCCATGCACCCCACGCAGCAGCAAGGGCGCCATGGGGCAAGCATGCACCTCTGCCCAGAGGTCCTCCAAGGATCATCAACATTGTCACTCACGGCAGGGAGAGAGTTCCTGTTACCAGGATGTGCAGACATGCAGAAGTTAGAGGTGAAAGCTGAGGAATCCCCATCTGCAGCAGGGTTGGGGGGGGGGGATTGTTATTTCTCAGATCTCTGAAATGAAATGATCCAGAGGAAAATCCCATGATTCTAAATACATCGCAGAGGGGCATCTGGGTGGCTCAGTCTGTTGTGCGTGGGATCTTCACTTCGGCTCAGGTCGTGATCTCAGGGTCCTGGATGGAGCCAGGCCTGGGCTCTGTACTCAGCACGGAGTCTGCTTGAGACTCTCTCTCTCCCTCTGCCTCTGCCCCACTCCCCATGCTCACTTGCTCTCTATCAAATAAATAAATAAAATCTAAAAAAAATAAAAAATAAATACATTGTAGATTTCACACCTTGCAATCTATCTAACATTCTGAAAATGTCATGGTCACCGCTGTTCTTCAGGCCTGTGGCTTCCACGGTAAATGCAGCTTGTGCTTCGGGTCAGCCGGAACTGGGCCGATCTCTTTACCTCTCTGAAACCTCAGTTCCCTCATCAGAGAAGTCCGGCCAAATAGTACTGTCTGCCTCATAGGAGTCTTGCGAAAATTCTGCACTTTGGCCTATAAAAGGCCCTCAGGAAGCACTAATTTTAATGCTAGTGGTCACAGTATAGTTCAAAAGCAGATTTATCCAGCTATAAATCACGGGCACATTTTACTTCTGGAAACCACTGCGCTCCAGCCTTTCCACCAGAGGAAGGCAAAGAAAAGACATGAAACCTAAAAGTCACATTTGCATTATTTTAGCCACCCCTGTAAGCCACATAATGGGAAGAGGAATTTGTAACAACTTCTAAAAATGAAATTATCAAATGACCAGTGGCTATTCCTGTCTCCCATTATGCATCTATCAGAGGCTATAAAGACACACAAAGGATGTCCATTTGCGTGAACCTGCACAGCATCAGGACCTTCTTCTGACTCCATCTCCCCTCTGCTAACAATCAATAGCTGTCTCGAAGTTCCAGGACATGGCCAAGTCTCAAGGTGTAAGTGGGCATACTTTGGGGTCAGGGAACACAGAGACCTGGGGTCCAGCCTTACTCTGCCAGTGACTAAGCAAGTCGTTTCTGCTCTCTGATATAATAAGGGGACTGAACTAGGGGTCATGTCCATAAGCTTCCTCTCAGTGGTATGAGAGTATGTGGTTCTAGCCTCATAAGCAATTGTAAGATGTAAGTATTTTTTCCTGTGGATCTTATAAAAGTCTCTTCTTTTACATTGTAGTTGTTCGTGTCAGGGTGAGAAAATGAAGCAAAAAGTTGAAATAAGGCTATACGGCTGCTAGTAGACTTGTGGGATTCATGCATAAAAACTAGCATCAAATTAGGTCGAAATCAACATACTTATTGAAGGGCTACTCACAGCCATGAACTATAGCAGACTCCCACACAATACTGGAATCCTACACAATTCTGGCCCCACCAGCCCTGCGAGGACTTCCAGGCAAAACATAAGCAGTGATGGGAAGATAAACCCAAAGCAAGGAAACCTACCTACTCATTATTTTAATGTTATTCTTTTGTTTACTTACAAAGTTATCATAAATCATTAAATGTTCTATTGAAGAATATTTTCCATATTTCCGCTAATAGCTGAAAATCTACGCAACAAAACACAAGATACCATTAGATATACCTCCAATTTAGATGATTCCGTTTTAGAGCATTCCTCTGCCCCCTAGATAGGACTACCTTACCAATTTTATCCCAAAACTGTCACCTTAGAATTCTTTTGTGCACTTTATAGTTTGGGATATTTTAAAATAGTTTATATAAAATGGGTAATAGCACGTCATTGCTGGGCCCTTCTCGGCTACCTCCAGGAGACTGATAAATACTCACCAAGCTATGTGATCTCATCTTTTTTACTTCTGTCTTAAAGATAGAAAAGGGATCAAGAGCCAAGTACCAGGAGAATGGAAGGAAGCAGTGACCCAGTAACAGCAACAAGCACCCCCTAGGCCATCCCAAATAAGCACACTAAAGAAAACAGTACGTGACCTAAGCCAACAGAACTTTAGAACAAGTCCCTTTCAGCCCATCCATCCAGCTCAATAGCTACTCCTAAAGTCCCCCCAATATCCCCACCTCCAACACCCACAATTTGGAGCTACCACTGCATTCACAGGGGCTCACAGAGAAACTAAGCACACGGTGTAAGAAGTCAAAATTGGACAAGTATATCTAGTGGTTGGTTTTGTGGGTTTTTAAGATTTATTTATTTATTTTAGAGAGAGTGCACACAAGCACAAGTGGGGGAAGGGGCAGACATGGGGGAGAGGGAGAAAATCCCAAGCAGACTCCCCACTGAGGATGCAGCCTCGGGGCTGATCTTATGACCCTGAGATCATGACCTGAGTCGAAGCCAAGAGTTGGACCCTCAACCAACTGAGCCACCCTGGTGCTTTCCCTTATCTAATGGTTTTGATTGATAGATAAGTAAATCTATTTCAATTAGTAGAAACATAGGATGCAAGGGATAGAAACTCAATCTGAAGAATGGAATCAGCAAAGGGAGTTTATTGACACATATAAATGGAAAGTCCGTGGGGAATGGAGATAGCTCTCAACACGGCTGGATCCATAGATGCTGTCACCAGGAATCTTGACTTTTCTGTCTCCTGTGCGAGCTTCCTTTCCAGTTAGCTCTCTGCACATGGGCTGCACATAAGCAGCCCAAGCTTCTGTTCTACAGTCTTAGAGACCTCAGCAGAGAGTGTGTGCCTCTTTCCTAACGGTTCTAGCAAAAGTCCCAGGATAGATTCTAATTATCTGACTTGGATCACGTGCCTCTCATTTAACCAGCCTCTGAGTATGTCCCAGCGCCTGGAGCTAGAGTGACACATGGATTGAGAGTGAGACAAGACATGCTCCAAAGCAAGAGACGGGGAAAGGATGCCAGGAAGGCAGAAATGAGGGGTATCCCCAAAGAGCAGGCTTAGCTGTCTGAACCACAATAACCCCAGGATTTTTCTATTCTCAGTTTGGTGCATACTCAATACTATTTAGGATTTTGATAAATGATGAGGAGTTGTTTCCAATCAAGAATCAGAACATAATCAGCAGCTCAGAGCCACCGCTTGTGCTCCCTTCCAGGTACAACCCACCAACCAATATCATGACTTCTAATTCCATAGACACGTTGTTATTATACTTCATAAAAAAGGCATCACATAAAATGTACTCTTGTGATTGTGCACTTTCTTTATGTACATTATACTTCAATAACAAGTTTATTTTTAAAAAGGGGCTAATCAGGGTATTTTCCCCACCCTATGAACATCTTAAACTGTGTAACTTCCAAGGACTTTCTCAGCCTTTCCAGAAATGGCCTTCTCTTCAAACAAAACAATCTGTTAGAGAGCAAATTCTTTACACATCTGCAGTAAACCACAAGTGACCAAGGTCATAGGCAGTGGGGTCCATGCCAGGGACTTGTCATGCTCTTCAGCCTCTCACCTCCTTGCACAGCCTTCCACCCTGGGCTCGATCCTCTTAACAGGTGGTATTTGGGGAAACATCACCACTTGCTGATCTTTGCATCTGGATAGCAGAGGTGAGCAGACGGCAGCTGTCAATCAAGCAATGGTCTGCCAGCCAACTTTTGAAAACCCATGGGTAGAAGAGAGAGATGGCATCATTTGGTCACTCCAGAAGAGTGGTTCAGGAATCCCTTGAAGAGTACTGACCATTAAACTTCTCTCACCTCTCCACACCAAAGGTCTTCTGTGGAAAAATCCCAAGACCCTATGGATTCCAGGTTAAAAACATACACCTTCTTTATAAGGTAGAACTAGGGAAAGCCTACAGATGGCACTGGCCAAAATGGACTGGCCATTCTTGGGAGGTAGTGTCCCCTGCTCTGGAGTTGTTCGTGGAGGGGGTAGAGGGGCTTTTATAATGTTCCTGGTGGTCAGACTTCTTGGGATGGGTGAGAAGATAGATTAAATGATCTTTAAGGCTCTTTTGAACTATCAGATTCCATGAGTCTAGCAAAGCCCCTCTAATGGTCCCAACAGCAAATCAGGAGCTAACATTCATAACAGCCAAAGGTGGAAACAAACCAAATGTCCAGCTGAATGAAAAACAAAATGTGATATGTCCACAGAATGGAATATTATTCAGTTATAAATAGGAATGACGTTCTGATACGTCTAGGTAGACTGTTACTTTAGTTGCATTATGCCCCTTCTTGACAAAACCTAACTTGCGCAGAAAACGAGATGAGATTGGCATGGCTTTATTTGTTTTTAATTTTTGTTTTTGGATTTTTTTCTTTTTGTGTTTTGTTTTGTTTTTTTTTTGTTTGGCGCTTGACTCAGGTTTAAAAACTGGAACAGTGAAGGTGACAGCAGTGGGTTGGAGCAAGCATCCCCAAAGCTCTACAACGTGGCTGAGGACTTTGATTGTACATTGTTCTTTTTTTTTTTTTTTTTTAGTCATTCCAAATATCATGAGATGCATTGTTACAGTAAGTCCTTTGCCTTCCCAAAAGCCACCCCATTTCTGCCTGCAGAGAAGGGCCTGTCCTTGCCCAAGTCCACACAGGGGAGGGTGATAGAATGGCTTTTGGGTAAATTATGCAGTCCAATTTTTTTTTTATCTTTGCCTTAATACTTGTTCTTTTTATCTTGAATGGTCTGCCATCACGGCCCCCATTTTTTTGTCCCTCCAACTGAAGATTTATGAAGGCTTTTGGTCTCCCTGGGAGTGGGGCTGAGGCATGGAGAAAAAAAAAAGTGGAAACAGCTCTGAATTTGGAGGCAGCTGAGATTTGGAGACCTACCCTGCCCCTCTGTATGTAACTGGGAAACTCCCTGTATCCTGATCTTCTCTTTCCTCATCTCTAGGATATGAGCAAAAGCTCCTGTTCTAGGCTTCTTACAGGGCCACAGAGTGATGTTCGTGCATGCCTGTTGCCAGCTGTAAGTGTGTTATAGCAGAAGTTTTTCCAGCACGAGTAGGTGGTCACTGAGAATGAGGAGTGTAGACTTGCAGAAGAGAGAGCTAGATCAAACCCGTGGACTGGAGAAAGCTTCTATACCCTTCAGTAAGCCTTTAAATCACAGTGTTCAGGGCAGGTGGGGGCTCGGTCCTGTATACTCAGCTATGGTCCAGACCACTGGGCTTGACCAACAAAAATATCCACCATTCTAATAGTAAAGAGCCAAATGAAAGCTTCCTGGCAAACAACAGACATTGGCTGAAAGAAAGTAGACTTGGACTATATTTCCTCATTTAGGTGAGATGTCATTTGGGCCTGAGAGTAAGGTTAGTTGAAATTCTTCTTTCTTCCAATACTGTGTCTCACAGTGAATATGCAAGCCTGTGCTCAGTGAAGCTGGGCTCTTACTATAAGATCAACCAAGAGGGATCCCTGGGTGGCGCAGCGGTTTAGCGCCTGCCTTTGTCCCAGGGCGTGATCCTGGAGACCCAGGATTGAATCCTACGTTGGGCTCCCGGTGCATGGAGCCTGCTTCTCCCTCTGCCTGTGTCTCTGCCTCTCTCTCTCTCTCTCTCTCTCTCTCTCTCTGTGACTATCACAAATAAATAAAAATTAAAAAAAAAAAAAAAAAAAGCAAGATCAACCAAGAAATGGTCTCTGACTACCTATGGGCATCTGGGACTCTAAAATTCCCTCTCTGCTCCTAAGGTAGGATTTCCCAACCTCAGGACTACTGACATTTTGTGTGGGATAATTCTCTGTGTCCCTAGGAGGGGACTGTCCTGGGTGTTGCAGGATGCTTAGCAGCATCCTCTGGCCTCTGTCAACTAGATGCCAGCAGCACAACAATACCCCCGCCACCCATACACACTAATGACAGCCAAATATGTCTCCAAACATTGTCAAATGTCCTCTGGGGGCAAAATCCCTTCCTTCTTTGAGAACCACTCCCCCGAGTGAAGTACTTGTCCAGTAAATGAGGTGGACTTAAAGAATTCTAAAGACAAGTGTACGTGAAGCTGAATATAAAACCCGAATGTATTTATGCAAGTCACCTAATTGTGTTGAAGGGCACTTGATTTTGGACATGGCGAGTGTTAATAGTGGTGGGGCATAGATGGTACTTGGCCACACCTGATATGATGCTTCTTTATAGCTTTTATCTAGCCTAGGAATATTCAGGGGTTTACATGCTCCTTGGTTACAGAGATAAGTTTGCCTTACCAAGGGCAATGTCCATGAAATAAACCTCAATTATAAAATGACTAATAACTGGATTATTGGGAGGATTGAGCTAGTTTGTATAGTGTACTCAGTCTCTACAGCTCTCTTTATGATTATTAATTTCTGTCATATGGTATTTATGTTATAGCTATTATACAATGCACAGCTTCCGTGTTCTGTTAACTTTATCTACGTCCCATTTGATGCTTAGAACCACCATGCATAATAGAGGGCATGATGCCCATTTTACAGATGGAAGAAGCCAAGTTAGGAAAGATTTAGCATTTTGCCAGGGTCACATAGCCTATACAGGGTGGGGATAGTATTTGAACTCACATTTTCTACTTTCAAGGACTGCATTTCCAGTATACTGGAAGGAATGAAAGTTGAGGAGCTCAAGATCTGTCCCCAACTTTTTTCTTCCATCCGCCAATTTAAGAACAACCTCTTTACCTGAGGGTTGTTTTATTTTTTTTATTTTTTTATTTTTTTTTTTGAGGGTTGTTTTAAAATACATGGCTTCTCCACCCGAAGGAAACACAACTTCTTCTTCTTTTTGGGGGGCGGGGGAGAATTACAACTTCTAAGATGACAAGGAGTATATCTTGTAACTCTTTATATCTCAAGCATTATACACAGACTTGATGCTTAATAAATATTTACTGTTTGATTTTTCTTAATGTCTGTATACTTGTAGCAAGACTTAGTTTAGGGGGACGCCTGGGTGGCTCCGCGGTTGAGCTTCTGCCTTTGGCTCAGGTCATGATCCCAGGATCTGGGATGGAGTCCTGCATCAGGGTCCCTGCGAGGAGCCTGCTTCTTCCTCTGCCTATGTCTCTACCTCTTTCTCTCAGTCTGTCTTTCATGAATAAATAAATAAATCTTTGGAGAAAAAAAGACTTAGTTTAGGAGGATAAAAAATCTTCATATTTCCTAAGGAATGGAAATTTGTCTTACAAGTTAGCTCCAGGGATGAATTATTTTCTAACTTTGGACACCATGAGGAGCAGGTGTTTTGACAGGAGGAATAAAACAGTATTGTCACTTTTCTCACACCTTGGCCAGTCTTTCTGCAGGACCTGACTGGATTACCTGGGAGGGATGGATGCATGTGATTCTAATTCAAAGTTCATCATTGTTCAGCTGGGCCATAGGGGAGGGTCAGGCCTCTTTGCTGTCCTAAGGAGGACAATTGAGCCAAGGAAGAAGTAACTGCTCCAGAAAGCCAAGCCACCAATAGAGGTGTGTGTTTCTGTGTGTGTGTGTGTGTGCACGGGTGTGTCTGTGTGAGAAAGGGAGTTGGGCTCAAGGTGCCAGAGAAATCTCTACCTGGAACATGGCTGAGGGGTCCTCCTACTTAATAGACTCTGGAATCAGTGTTTTCAGGCCTATTTTGGAATATGTCTCAAAGTAAGAAAGTCATTAGTTTTGTCATGGGATAGATCACAAAATTATTTACATTTTGCAATGTTTTATAACCTGAAGATATCTTGCTTATCTAGGTTACATTGATGTGTTTTCATTCTCAAATGAAAAAAAGAGCTTTTGGGGGTGGATATTTGGGTGATGATTCTCACGATCAAGCTAACTGCTGGAGCTGCCTAAATGAAATCATTGATTTTGAGGCCTTCAAATACTAATTGTGTCTTCTGGAGATTGTGTATATCATGATAGATCTAGAGTGAATTCCTTTGCTTTATTTCCAGGTTAGGGGAAAACACGATTCCAGCCTTTGAGCTCCCAGAGTGTTTTCAAGCTTAAAATTCTTGGCCTTTTGACTTGCAAGTGGTTGATTTACATCCTGGGGGCCTTTTCAGAGTGGCTAGTGTTTTTGTTGATTTTTTTCTAGTTGTTTTATTTTATTTTATTATTATTTTTTTATTATTTATGATAGTCACACACACAGAGAGAGAGAGAGAGAGAGAGAGGCAGAGACACAGGCAGAGGGAGAAGCAGGCTCCATGCACCGGGAGCCCGACGTGGGATTCGATCCCAGGTCTCCAGGATCGTGCCCTGGGCCAAAGGCAGGCGCCAAACCACTGCGCCACCCAGGGATCCCCTAGTTGTTTTATTTTAAATTTACAATTCCAGGAAATGATTATGGGTTGAGCATCCCTGGTTAAGAGGCCCAGAATGAAGGGGGCCTCATATTTTCCTAGTGACCTGAGTGCCCATGGCAACATAGAGCCTGCTCAGTCAGCACTGGTTTGATTATTATTTTTTTATTAATGTAAAATTCACATAACATAACATTTTAGTTCAGTGATGTTTAGTACATTCATAACGTATAACCATCACCTTTGTCGATTTCCGAGATATTTTTATCACTACTCTGAAGGACTTTTTATGCCCATTAAACAGTCACTCCCCATTTACTCCTCTCTCTAAACCTCTGGCAACGACTAATCTGCTGTCTGTGGATTCAACTATTCTAGATATTTCATATAAGTGGAATCGTCCAGTATATGGCCGTTAATATCTGGCTTCTTTCACTTAGCATCGTGTTTTTGAGGTTCATCCTCAAAACCTGCAGGAGAGGCCCATGGGAGCCTCTTTTACCATTTACTACTCACACAACTGGCAGCAGAGACCTGGGGGATGGGCTGGTCTCACTGAGAGGGGGGAGGAAGAAATGTGGGTCACCTGTATCTGGCTGCCATAGCTGAGATGGGGCAGGACTAGCACGAAGCCTGGGAATCCCCCAGCAGGTGTGTGTATGGTGGGGGTGGGGACAGCCTGGGACAGGCTGGAGACAGATGGTAGGAATGGGGAGAGCGCTCCTCAAAGGCACAATGGGAACAAGTCTGGCAGAGGACTGGAAGGTCCCAGATTGTTTCATTCCTTCACGAAACATTTGTTGAGCACTCTGGGCCAGAGGCTGTGGACACAGAGCCAACAAGGCAGATAAGATCCCCACCTCCTCATAACTTAGATTCTAAGAGGAGTGATAGACGATAAGTAAATGAGAAAAATACAGAGGACTGTGTTAAGTGCCAGAAAAGAAATAAACAGGAAGCCGCAATAAGAAAATACCAGGTTGGAAGGAGCATTATTTAGACAAAAAAAATCGGTGGGGGGGGGGGGGTTTGGGGGCGGGGGGAATGCACTTGGAGGGCATGACATTTAAGCTGAGACCTAAAAGATAAGAAGAAACAAGCCCCCCTGGAGTGGAGAGGATGGGGGGCCATGGGTCCTGCACTGGGAACCTAAGGGCATGTTCAAAGGGTGACCACTGTCCCCACTAGTGGCCAGAGGGAGGAGGAGGATGTATGGTGTGGTCAGTAGCCATAACATGAGAGACCCTGAGCTTTATCTGAGAGCAATGGGGAGCCAGCCCTGGAAAGTTTTATATAACGGCAAGACACTTTTGTTTTGGAACATCATTTGGCTACTGTGGGAAGAATGAACTAGAGAAAACTGATAACCACAAACAGGGCATCGCTCAGGAAGCCCTGGACCAGGCATGAGATGAAGATTCCTCATGTGGGGCTGGAGGCAGTGCCAAGGGGATCGTGGGGTGGAGCGGCCAGGCCTTGCTGATGGCAGGTAGCGGGGCCGTAGAGGGAGGACTGAAGGCTGGTGGCGAGGATCCTGCACAAAGGCGATTACCACAGGATACCTCAGCCTTACCAAGACCCTTATTCTTTGCCTCCTCATCATGAATAAATATTCACTGCCCAAATACAACTAAAACTCACTTTATGAGAAATCTAAGATACAGAAAGTGGGGGGAAATAGTGCAAAGCAGGTATAAGTTGATTGCATTTGAGATTTTTAAAAAGATACTACATGAATATGTCAATGGTAGTTATTGAAGGGACTTGCACTTGCCATTCTATACTTTTCTTATCACTTTTATAGTAACATTTTTTTGTTTGTTTGTTTCATTTTTTTTTTTAAGATTTTATTTAGTTATTCATGAGAGACACACAGAGAAAGCGAGAGAGGCAGAAACACAGGCAGAGGGAGAAGCAGGCTCCATGCAGGGAGCCCAACGTGGGACTCGATCCTGGGCCTCCAGGATCAGGCCCCAAGCAGAAGGCAGGCACTAAACCGCTGGGCCACCCAGGGTTCCCAACATTTTTTTTTTTTTTTTTTTTTTTTTTAAGAAAGAAAAAGAACTCCTCCTTTGGAGTCAGGCTTTATATTTAAAAAAAAAAAAATCTCTGAAAATGCACAGTGTGTTTCCTCCTGGAAGCCATGACCTATTAGGACATCTGAAGGGAGTTGGGCTGGGAAGGGAAAGGACACAAGCCAAGTGGATTATGCAGACAGCCCCGTGCAGGATGCCCTGAGCATTTCCCAGCCAGCTCTCATGTGAGTCCTCCACTAATGCATTCCGATTCCAATCTGCCTTTTCTTTTTGTTTTAGCAGGTTTCCATTTTTAAAACCTGGCACGCTCTCTGTGGAGGCATGTTTAAAGTAAGACAGTGAGGGTCCCTGTTTTTATTTAGCTCCAAGCTGCCCGCCTCTTGCTTCATCCATCAAGGTGAGCTCACGGCCTCCAGGAAGCCCTCCCTGACCACTCCAGGCTGTCAGCAACTCCTTCTCCGGCCTCCATCATTGCCGTAAGCCTGTCTCCATTGTAACACTTTCCCCACTAATTTTTGAACATACATCTGTTTCCTCTGTTAGACTGGAAGCCTAGAGTAGACATCTGCCACACTTTTTGTCTTCCCAATGCTTTTTGACACCTTTCCTGTGTGTTTGCAGAAATTCCCGTCTCTTGATTCCACACATCTTTAAGGTGAAGGGAGAAGCCTGCTTTCTAAGCTTCCCTTCCCACTCAGATGTAAGAAGCATGAAGCAGTGATTCCTCGTGGAAGCCCGTCTGGCAAAGGCAGCTGCAGAGCATCCAGCTCTCAAAGACAACAGTAGCCAAGAACCTTCCAGCCGTGTCTTGTACCCAAAGTCAAGCACTGGGGCCCATGCACCAATAGGGGTAGAAGGGTCACCACCGGAGCAGGGCATTGCCCAGATTGGTTGCTCTGCTAAAGCTTCATTAATAAACTTCTCTGCTTTAAACCAGCTAGAGGGGATCCCTGGGTGGCTCAGCGGTTTGGCGCCTGCCTTTGGCCCAGGGCATGATCCTGGAGTCCCGGGATCGGGTCCCACGTTGGGCTCCCTGCATGGAGCCTGCTTCTCCCTCTGCCTGTGTCTCTGCCTCTCTCTCTCTCTCTCTCTCTCTCTATATATATATATATAATATATATATATATTATATATATATATAATCATGAATAAATAAATAAATCTTTAAAAAAAATAAACCAGCTCGAATGCATTCTATTCTTCACAGCCAAAATTCTTAACTGATATCATGGGGTCCTCAAGGAAAGGATGGAGCCCCATTCACTTCTCTATCACTACTACCTGGAAAAGGGTTATGTGCATCCCCTTTTCAGCTACCAGAATTTTGATTTAAACATTATTGAAGAAAATAAAAATAAAAATAAACATTATGGAAGGTGCTCAATCAATTATGCGGAATAAGTGAGAAGACGGATGGAGAAGCCAGACGCCAAGTAATCACCCCTTTCTTTCAGTGACCATTAAAGTGCTATTTGTCCCAAAGTCTTCTGGCTACCAAGTGAAGATACACAAGCATGGAGCTTCCAAACTATATTCCTCTAGAATATTGATGACGTTTCCACTGCTAACACTGAATAATAGAGAGTTTCTCCAAATACATACAGAAAATGTATTCAGTACATGGAATTTTGTCAGTTTCAGGTTTTCACTCAGAAAGTTAAAAAAACTCTGGCACCTGCTACTGTTTTGTCAGCAAGTGCAGTGGATGAAACAGTAATTGAGCAAGTAAGCAACTACTGCAGCAAAAACTCCAAACTGCTAGTTTGCTTAGTTCAACAATTTCCTCCTTTCCCCATGCTCGTTTTGTTCACTGGGACTGCAGATTGCACACTTAATACAAATCCTATTTTCTGCTACTGAAGTTGTTCTTAGTTCATATAACAGAATCCACCGATTTGATATGGTATAGAATGGACACACCATTTTTGGCTACCTGAACATTTTCGAGAACTGTAGTTCTAAGCATCTACTGCCGTGCTACCCTCCCATTATGGGCTGAACTGCGTCCTCTCGAAATTCACACGTCGAAGCCCTTACCTCCACCTCCAGTACCTCAGAATGTGATTATATTTGGAAGCAAGGCCTTTAAAGAGATGCTTTAGATAAGATGAGGCCATTAGGGTGGGCCCAACCTAGAGACAACCTCTGGTGTCCTCAGAAGAGGAAATGTGGACACACAGAGACACACCAGGGGCACGCACGCATGCACAGGGAACAGACAATGTGAGGTCACATAAGGGGGCAGCCATCTGCAAAGCAGGGAGAGGCCTCTGGAGAAACCAAACCTGCTAACATCGTGAACTACTAGCCTCCAGAACTGTGGGAGAATAAATATCCGTTGTTTGGGCCTCCCAGTCTGCTCTCTTGTTATGACAACCCTAACTACCGAATGCACCTTCCTTTTGGGCCTCCCAGCCTCCGTCAGAGCTTGCAGACCTGCACATGGAACCTGAACTGGAGCCTCTGGCTGCCAACCTTCTTCCCACTCGGCTTGTTCTCCCACCCTGGGGGAATGGTGGGCTCTGCGGCATGCATGGATGGCCTCCATGAGCCAACAGATTCTCCGCACGCAGTTCCCACTGGAAACTCATCCCGTTATGGTACGCATTGTGCTCCTTCCCACGCTCTTTTATGGCACAGATACCAACAGGAGGAGAGACCTTTAAATACCATTCACCTGACTGAGTTACACGGAGGGGAGGGGCTGGCGACGCAGTCAGTGGGTATCAGGCCCCTCTGCAAGGGGAAACACCAAGAGGAAGTGGCAGGGGCTCAGGGACCTCAAAATTGTCTCTGTGCCGGCCCTGGGCCCCTGCCAGAGACAGATTGTGAAAAAGACTCTCTGGGTGGTTAAGCCCTTGTGGGTGGAAGGCTCCTGCCTCACCCCGCAAGACACCCCCCGACCCCCCTACACACACACTGTTCCCTCCCTGATGCCCAGCAGCGGTGGGTGGGTGCACAGCTGCTCCGAATTAGAGCTGGGGCCCTGCTGTGTGACACAGGACAGACGGGAATGCGGGTGTCCCACCCGCTCCCGCTCTAGGAGGCCCTGGGAGGGTGTGTGAGACAGTTGGCAGGCAGTGGCTTTCCCTCAGGGAGGCCACGTGGCATCTCCCTCTGCAGCCCATAAGATGGAGAAGCAGGGACAGACCTGGGGCTACATGTAGAAGGTAGAATGAACAGCACTTTTTGGCTGTGGGTGGCTAATGGGTGGGGGTGGAGACAGGGAGGAGCTAGGATCCCTCTAGGACCACTCAAGTTCTGGCATAAATGGCTGGATCGACCAAGAGGTCATTCTCGGGCCTCGGGGACTCTGGGAGGAGTAAGTTTGAAGATAATTATAGCTTTTATGATGGCAATTATCACGTTATAGTATCTCTTCTTACGTGTTTCTTTCTCCAACCGGACTGTACGCTCCTTGAGGGCAGAGGAGACTGTAGGAACTCCTACAGCCTGCAGGCGCAGGTTTGGGGCAGTCATTCAGCACTCGCGTAGCAAACACTAATTGAGGGGCCACCAAGCCTGCAGGACTGGCTCAAGGGCTCCATCAGCTCTAGAACTGCAGGGACCGGACACACACATGTATGGTCTCTTGGATAAATATTTTAGAGGAAGGTGACTATATTTTCTTTTTTTCTATATTCTTGATGCTCTGGAATCTGGGTCCTCAATGACTCTTGACTCTCAGTCTGGCAGATTCTTAAGAGACAATAGTCTCATTGCCTGAGAGTACACCTTTCCTATGCAAACCGACCAGTCCAGAACCCATATTGCCAACGACCTCCTTTACCAAGCCATCACATGTTGACCACTGCCCTAAATCACCCCAGAGCCTAATGGCTCCAATTGTGTCAGACAACCTGGGGCAGTTCTTACGCGTTGGAGCCCACTGAAATCATTCAAAGGAGCTAATCCTAAGCCTGTTTACCCCGCCTCACCCATTCCTTCCTGGTAAACCACAATAAAGGCTCTTACCTACATTTTCCCTTCACTCTCTGCCTCCTGACTAACTCTGGTGCCCTGTGACCCTGTTGGCATGGCATGCCTCCTTGCTTCCTGGGACCTGTGCATGTGAACTTCCATCACGATGGTCATTTCTGTGTCTGTGTGTCTTACCATACATGACTAGAATAAATCCTGGGTACATTTGAAAACAGATGGTGAAACACAGAGAAGCACTCGGTCACTGTAAATTAACAATTGGTTCCTTCCAGGCAGTACAAAGTACATCCTCTTCAAAAGAGAGAAAAGAGGTGTTAATTCTATCATTATGTTTGGGATTTTTTTTAAGATTTATATTTATTTATTCATGAGAGACCCAGAGAAAAAGAGGCAGAGATACAGGCAGAGGGAGAAGCAGGCTCCTGGCAGGGAGCCTGATGTGGGACTCGATCCTGGACCCCAGGATCACGCCCTGAGCTGAAGGCAGATGCTCAACTGCTGAGCCACCCAGGCATCCCAGTTCTATCATTATGTTACAATTGAATGGAAGTGATAGAAAAAGCTAGTTTGGGGAGAAGCTGGGACACATCCATAAACAGGCAGTCCCCAAACTAATGTGAATTCATGAGGTTGGGGCAAGAATAGAGAGCAAGGAAAAAGCAGAATGGCCCTCACCATACTCCCTGCAGAGCCTTGCACAAGCTGGGAGAACGTGGAATGATCCAGTTAACACCTGCTGCATCAAAGCGAAGAATCTTCCTTTCCAGGAAGGACTTGATTAAAGCCATGCAAACCATCAACACAAGTAGATGAAGGAAGCACTCTTTTTATGAGGTGGCATAAGAAGCTCCCATTAATCATGAAAGATGACATGAGATCATGGGTACATAAAGCACATGGCACAACATCTGGTATCAAGTGAACACTCAAAAAACTATAGTTGTTATTGCTGTTCTCAGCAATAGGCAGAATGGATTCTTTACATGGCCTTTCTAGTAAACAACATTTAGATGACCAAGTATCAAAAAGTCATTACAATGAAACTCATTCAACTGTATGTCTGGGCTGCACATAAAATTTCATCTTCATCGTCCTTTATTGTTTTTCATGATTCTGAATACACTTTAAGATTTCACCCAGTTGGGGATCCCTGGGTGGCTCAGCGGTTTGGTGCCTGTCTCTGGCCCAGGGCGCGATCCTGGAGTCCCAGGATCGAGTCCGGCGTCGGGTTCCTGGCATGGAGCCTGCTTTTCCCTCTGCCTATGTCTCTGCCTCTCTCTCTCTCTATCACAAATAAATAAATAAATTTTTAAAAAAAAGATTTCACCCAGTTTCTGATATGAGTACTATTAATTGCCTCTGTATTTTATTTTATTTTATTTTATTTTAAGATTTTATTTATTTATTCATAGAGACACAGAAAGAGAGAGGGGCAGAGGCACAGGCAGAGGGAGAAGCAGGCTCCATGCAGGGAGCCCGATGCGGGACTCGATCCAGGGTCCCCAGGATCACACCCCGGGCTGCAGGCGGCGCTAAACCGCTGCACCACCAGGGCTGCCCTGCCTCTGTATTTTAATGGTCATAAGAAACGTCCTGATATATTTGGTTCCTGGATATACACATAGTGACGCAGTGGGGATGCTAAGAAACCACATGGCTGGACCAGGAAGAAGCATGACTTAACCACGGGCATCTGCAGAGCAAGGACCTTTCCCAGGGACGTCAGCTGTGTGTGTTTATCTCCCGGAGGAACCAGTCTAATCTTGAAGAAATGCCCTAAAGTCCTTTCTGCTAGAGACCTTAGAAGAACAGACAAGAAACGGGCATCTAAGAGCCTGGTTCCAAATTAGATATGACTTTTCCTTCACCCCACGCACCCTGGATCAAGCCAGACTCTACAGAGTTAAATATTTTATTTATTATGTATAAAGTATCATAAATTATGATGTCTGTTTCTTTACATGTTTCCATGAGTTTTATATGCCCAGACAACACACACAGGAAGTCTGTCAAATCCATTTTATCCGTTTTGAGTCCCAGATATGGGAGCATAAGCACCTGATAAACACTAAGCCTCCAGGGACATAAAGGGACGCCCTCTCCCTGGGACGTGTGAGGTAGAAAAACAAGGATGCTTCATTACTGCTCCCATCCCAAGACCTCCAAAAGCTTCTCTTGCCTCCCTCGTCACAGGGTTTCCCTCCCTGGAGTCTTTAAATATCCCCGATCCACCTGCCAGAATATTGACTTAATCATTTCTGACTGGTAATTCAAACAACAGGCAACAACGTGAACCACAAGAGCCTGGACACATGTGGCACCCAGGACAAGTCATCAGGAGTCACCTGTGCAGCAGCAAAGGCACCCAACAACCTAAGGCAGAGCCAGCACCTGGGGCTACCTGACCAACCGAAGCTTCGGCCCTGGCTGCCCATCCTTGTTTCCCATCCAGGCAAACACTCCTGGCAACACCCACTGAGCTGAGCCTGTGGGTATTAACCCATTTCTACCCTCAATGCCTATTCACAGGGAAATGTAGAGTCAATATTCTCAAATCCTCTTCTGATGCCCATCGTAAGTCACTGCCTTCAGAAGAAACACCAACTTACCGGAAAATGGAAGAAGAATACCAAGGCATATAAGAACCTAATTATCTAAGAGCCTAACCAGGAATAATTAATATGCAGATGAAAAGACAACGTTAATGCATGGCAGTATCTAATGTGGAAACTCACTCGGCCTAAGTTTATAGAACTCTAGAAACTAGGATGGCCCAGAAAATCCTGGAGGAGGAAGCAGACCTTGAAGACCAGGCAAGTTGCAGACAACCACTGAAATGGAAATGCGCCCTGCAAACGGGGGCATGTGGGAAAGCACATGGCAAATTTAGAGACTAATCAATACTCCTGCCTCCCTCTGGTAAAAGCGTGACACGGTCAGATCCAGGTAGAGAATAAATCTAAACAGCACAAGTGATGTCACTCGTCCATTCCGTAGCCAAAACAGACATGACCAGTACATCACAGAGATGCGCCTTGCTGTGGTCTCAGAATCCTTCTCCATACTGTGCTCCAGGAAGCCACTAATAGTCAGAGTTAGCACTTAATAATAAAAATCATTTTGTTCTCCTTCAGGGAGAACGTGGTAAACTCGGTCCAGGCAAGGAATTCTGGGGCTGGACATGTCCAGATCACGGAGTCAGGATGTTTTCCTGGATATTTAGAAGCAAAGAGGGTTCATATTGGTTACACGTTACACCCAGAGCCAGAAGGGGGTTTGATCGTGAGGGGTAAATAGGCTGACACTCTTGGAACCATCTGGGCACCATCACCTGTGGTGTGACCCCATGCTCCACATCTTTCCAAATTCTGCCAAAGGGCCCTCGTAGTAGCTTATCCCCAAAGACGGTCACCTTTAATTCCTTCTTTTCCTGTGCACACACGCCACTTCCCTATGGGGAGGCAAAGTTTATTCCTCCATCCCTTTAAACCTAAGCTGCTCGGTCAACAGAAAGTGGCAGAAATGACACTGTGGCAGTTCTGATCTTAGCCTTTAAGAGGATTAGCAGTTTCCGCTTCCTCTCTTGGAAGCCTGGAGCCATCATGTAAGAAATCTGGTGACCCTGCTAAAGAGACCACCTAGAGGCCAGATGGAGAGGGTTAGCCGGCAGCCCTGGGATTCTGAGAGAGAGAAAGGGCCAGCAGTCCCAGTGGGCCAGCTGAACCCAGCCATCCAGCTCTTCCCTGCCATGGTCTCTGACAAGACAGTGAAGCTTTCCCGGACCCTCTTGACCAGACCAGCTTTGAACTAAATCCCTCTGCGGGATCCAAGTCAATGCCACATGGAGCAGAAAATTGCCTAGCCAAATTCTGCCCAGATTCCTGGACCAAGAATCATCAACAATAAAATGATTCTTCTCTTAAGCAGCTAAACGTGGAGTGGACTGTACTGTGGTAATAGATATTCAGGATTATCAGTGCATGAGCCCCACTCCACCATCAACTCTAAGCACTTCTCAGGGCTCTGGGTTCTGACACTGATCCCTGCAAGTTCCCTGGGTCTTATCCTGTCCTAGACTGATCAGGGACCTGCATTCTGGATCAAAATGCTACACTGCTGACCACCTACATCCTTGGCCTCAGCATGTCATCCACTTTTCTCCTCTAAGTCACTATATACAATTTCTGAAGGACCCAAGTTAATCACTGACTGGTTTGTGTGTGGCCTCTGCACCATCCTCTGAACCACTCTTGGTTTGAGGCACATGTACAAGCCAAGCACCGGCTTGTTTCACTTATAAGTTTCTCTCCAAGAGCCCAAGGAAAACTGCACCATAGGCAAGAGCAAAAAGACCCTCTCTTCTATTTTTCACTCTCCTCCCATCCCCCAACACATATACAGTACCTCTAGTTACAGGACATTTTCTGGTTTAATGCTGTACGTGTGTACCCTTGCCCTTTAATTATGTCAGATTGCATCTTTTGGTGCAAAGCCACAAGGGTTGAACCTTGCTGGTTTTTGTTTTAGCAAAAAGGGTAAATCCAGATCCCTCTACCAATATCCATGTGTCCATGGATCCATATCCCTCTACCAATGAGCATTCTGCATGGATCCTGGTGCCTGAAAACACCCTTTCCCGCTTTGATCCTAGCTTGAATACTAGGCTTGGTGGCATCCCACAGAGGCTCAGTAAGTCAGATGAACTCCTTGAATAATTTTTATTTTCACAAGGCATTGATGGAAATGGTTGCAACATGTACTTTCAATTACCATCAATAATGCCCTATGGGCCAGACACTCTTCTATGTGCTTTACAAATGGGTTATCTCTTTCAATCCCCACAACAATCTGATGAGGTAGGCTCTACTATCTCTGTTCCTTATAGATGAGGAGGCTGGGACTCAAAGAGGTTTAAAAACAAACTCACAGTGACCAGCAAGTAAGTTGTAGGGCTGAAATTTGGACAGAAGTCTGGCCAACACCAAAATCCATGTCCTGAGCCATCATACTGCATTGATTCATGTAAACTTATCTCCATATGGTTCATTAACATAATTCATGTCAAACATATAAAAAAATCTCAGAGTGGTACAGAGATTATAGAAATACAGTCCAGCAACCAAAGGGCAGTTCAAATAGCTCGTGTTCTTTTTGTTGAGATATAAAATGATATATAACATTGTATTAGTTTCAACATAATGATTTGATTATTTGTATATGTTGAGAAATAGGATTCATGTTTTTCTCATGCATTTTTTAAACATCATGGAGGAAGTTCACGGACCATAGCTATGTTTCCTAAAATCTCCCTTTTATCTTTAAACCATTTCCTAGGGGATGCCTGGGTGGCTCAGTGGTTGAGCATCTGCCTTCAGCCCAGGGTGTGATCCTGGAGACCTGGGATTGAGTTCCACGTCGGGCTCCCTGCATGGAGCCTGCTTCTCCCTCTGCCTGTGTCTCTGCCTCTCTCTGTGTGTGTCTCCCATGAATAAATAAATAAAATCTTTAAAAAATAAAAATAAATAAACCATTTCCTAGGATGCGTTGGTGGCTCAGTGGTTGAGCGTCTGCCTTTGGCTCAGGGTATGATCCCAGGGTCCTGGGATCGAGTCCCATGTCAGACTCCCTGCATGGAGCCTGCTTCTCCCTCTGCCTGTGTCTCTGCTCTCTCTCTCTCTCTCTCTGTGTCTAATAAATAAATAAAATCTTTAAAAAAATAAATAAATAAGCCATTTCCTTCACAAACCAAACCTACTGCACTTCCCTCTTCATGATCTGCCCCAAGTCTCCTTCCCCAGATACAAAGTGAAATCAAGGACAGTAGCTATTTCCTTGTGTATACTACACTCTCCCAAAATGGTTCATTTTCAGCTAGTTTTTAAGGAAACGTTTTGATGTGACTTTATGGATTTGGAAAAGATTTTGGAGGAGCTCAAACATGTTTGCCACTCATGCAAGGTGTGGTGCCCTGCCCTGGACTTGCATCTCCTGAAGAGAAAAACCTATTGATGACTAAACAGTCTGGCCTTAACCCCTATAAAGGCCTAAAAGAACTATTCAGTCAAGGCAGTGTCCTCCTCAAAGGGTGGGCCAGGGACAGAAACTTCCTAGGCCGAAATCCTCCTGGGTAGGGAGGGCAGATGGGATTAAGGTTGGAAACACAGTCCATTAATCATTTCTGTTCTGTCATATCTACATTCTGGGCTTGTGTATCTTATTGATTGATTGATTTTCCAAGTACAGACTCTATAGTGAGAATCCTGTAAAAAGCTCAGGAGTATATTTTGTACACTGGCTTCCTTAAGAGGGACAACAAAAATGTCTCAGGGGAAAAAAGAACTGTCATCCATTTAATAAAAGTGCAAGCCAAGAAGTGGTTTTCCATTGAAAGACATCTTTCCAGGAGCTAACTACTTTCTTTAAAATCACTAAATACTTTCTTTAAAAGCAAAAGACTTGGTACAGTACATGAAAGTTGTGTGTGAAGAGAATAAATCCTAAGAGTTTGCATCACAAGGAAAAAAACTTTTTTTAAATTTTTCTTCTTTTCTTAACCTATATGAGATGATGGATGTGAACTAAACTTATTGTAGTAATCATTTCACAGTATATGTAAATCAAATCATTATGCTGTACATCTTAAACTTACACAGTGCTGTAGGTCAATTGTATCTTAAATAAGAAAAGAAATAATGGGGGGAAGGCAAAAGACTTAGTTAAATTTTTCTCTTACAACTGCCTAACAGCTCATGATTTTAGAATATGGAATTGAATTAGTACACTTATTCCTAAGGCTTCTTGGAAAACATTATGAAATCCTAATTATTTTATCATCATAATCATATAAAAATAATTGGTAAAAATTACCAATGCCATCAGATTCAAGTTTAAAAAATGAAGGTTAGAAGAAGACCCACACTGAGGTCTTCGCTTAATGTTTATCAAAGAAGCATGAGGTTAGGTGTGAGGTGTAG
This sequence comes from Vulpes vulpes, assembly GCF_048418805.1. Taxonomy (NCBI): domain Eukaryota; kingdom Metazoa; phylum Chordata; class Mammalia; order Carnivora; family Canidae; genus Vulpes; species Vulpes vulpes. The sequence continues at coordinate 134,258,632 of NC_132783.1, forward strand.
GCAACCCCAAATGACCCTGGCCTGAAGCCAAAGTGAAAGCCCAGACTCAGGCCCACCATATTGCACAATTCTGCACTTTTGCAGAATTGATCAGCGCACACACCCTGCCCATGGCAGCACAACTTTACAAATAATGATTTTCAGAAATAACATTTCCTCTTATGACAAAACAGAAGCATCATTTTTGCCTTAAAAATAGATTTGGGGGTACAGAAGTTAGTTGAGAAAGGATAAACAAAATCCAAGCCCAGAAGAGCCAAAGAAAAACACATGTCCAGGCTCCTGCCACGTGGCCTCTACCCAGTTTCCCATGGGCCATTTACGGTTGGGACCAAATGCTATAAGTAAGGGGTTTGCAGTGACTACTGCTGTCCCCCTACTAGCTACCCATGATGTGCAATTTTCATTTATAATTGTGGATGAGTTATATCTGTGCTTGGAGAGGGGCAGGGAGGGGCCATGGGGGGCCAAGGGACTTAGATAAATAGGTTGCTAACAATATAGTGAAAAATGCCAGACCAAAATTGAAGATTGAACCCAGCTGGTTCAAACTATGAACAAGCCCTTCCCACCACCCGCAGCCTGGTATTGTTTCATCCTTCTGAGAATGAGGGCTGCTGCGGGCCACTGTTACCACCACGGTGGGTGTGTGAGACAGCCCTCAGATATTCAGGGGCAGACTGAGGATGCTTCAACTCTCTTCTAAAAATGAAAAACTCTGTGATGTTGTAGGTTTCTGGGACCTAAAGTTAAAATTTACTTTTGCAGTATTCATGTTTTCCAGGTTCACCTTTCTCTGGAAGGTGTATTGGTCTCCTAGGGCTGCCCTAATAAAATATGAGACTTGGTGGCTTAAACAACAGAAATTTGTTTCCTTACTGTTCTGGAGGCTGAAAGTCAAAGATCAAGGAAGACACCTGGAGGGTAGACACCTCCCTTCTCACCATAGCCTCACATGGCTTTTTCTCTGTATACTCTCTGGGAGAAAGAGAGCTCTCTGGTGTCCCTTCCTCTTCTTATATGGACACTAGTCCTCATCAGATTAGGGTTCCACCCTTATTACTTCATTTAATCTTGATTACCTCCTTAAAGACCCTATCTCCAAATGCAGTCACACTAGGCAATGAGGGCTTCAATATATGAAGTTTGGGGTTGGGGACACACTTCGGACCCTAACAGAGGACTAACATTTCCTTCTAGACAGAAACGATGGGATTATTTTGCTTTTATTTTTTAGTTTTTAATATTTTATCTTGAAGTAATCTCTACACCCAAAATGGGGCTCAAACTCACAACCCTGAGATCAAGAGCTGCATGCTCCACTGACTGAGCCTGTCAGGCACCCTGGGATTACATTGCTTTTAAATAAATCTGCCTCCTGCCCATGCTCTCTCTTACAGCTTTCTACTTACCATGCGCTTTGCCCGAGTTAGGAGACTCCTCTTCACTCACCCCATGTCTACCTGCCAATATGCTTCTCTGCTCCTCTCACCAGCCACACCTTCGAACTGCCCCCCACGGCAGTCTTCCTCCTTGAAACAGATCCCCTACTCTTCCCAGACATAATCTGGTTAAATCCCATCCCCATTGCCTTTAAAACCTGTTACTTATTTATAAATTAATGTTATTTCTGAACAGGTTATCCTATGTGCTTTGTCTACAAAAAGCTTAGTCAAAACTGCATCTGACTAGTGAGGACCATATAGCAAAGATCTTGGTCAACCCTTTCATTCATTCATTCATTCATTCATTCATTCATTCAACAAGTATTTATTGAACACCTACTATATACAGTCATTAATTCAGCTGTGAACCAAAGGACCTCCCTTCATAGAACTTACAATCTTTTTGTCCATATTTTCACTTTGCCCTGATTTCATCTGTTTTTGAAATATTTATTGTTCTGTTCTATTTCAATCACATTGTATTTCCAAATATTTCTAATCTTACTATACAAATCTATAATCTTATCGTATGGTATATTTTTTGCAAGGGTTCAATTGCTTTTAACGATAAATAAGTAGAAGAGCTTCTGGTTGGCTCAGTTAAGTGTCCACTCTTGGTTTTGACTCAGGTCATGATCTCATGGGTTGTGAAATTGAACCCCTGGACAGGCTTGGCACTCAGTGGGGAGTCTGCTTCAAGATTCTCTTCCTCTGCCTGATTCTCTTTCCCCCTGACTCGCACGTGTGTGTGTATGCTCACTCTCAAATAAGTAAATACAAATCTTTTTAAAAAAACAATAAACAAGCAGGGTCATTGTAAGAATAAATTAGATGATATATATAACATCCTAAGCATGTTGTAAGCACGATTGTGAGGCTCAATAAAAAGCACCTTTCTAACTTTTAAAATCCCAGATATTCTGGGGCACCTGGGGGGCTCAGTCAGTTAAGCATCAGACTTTGGCTCAGGTCATGATCTCAGGGTCCTGGGTTCCAGCTCCAGGTTGAACAACCTGTTCAGCGGGGAGCCTGCTTCTCCCTCTCCCTCTGCCACTCTCCCTGCTTGTGCTTACTCTCTTTCTCTAATAAATAAACAAATAATTTTTTTTGAAATCCTAGCTAGATATTCTTAAAGACCAGCCTCAAATCCCCTCTCTCCAGAAGTCTTTAATGGTGCCAGAAAATGCAAGGATTTTCTCTTCTTTTACTGTCTTCCCTTAGTACATATTCACCCATTGTATAGTTTGACACAGTGTTATATTCTCTAATTCTTTCCTGTGTATTAATCAGGCTTCCCTTGGAATAGATTATAAATTCTTTAATGTATATGCTTAACCCCCACAATACAATCTAGGTTCACATAAGAGATGAAGTAGTGTGTGAACATGCTTATTCCTCTTCTCACTATTTTATTTTTCAAATCTGGCCCTCTTTACAAAACAATACATAGTTCCTTAATTGGGGTGAAGGCAGTTCTTCTGTATTTAAAAGATAATTCGATTTACATCGCTAGAGCACATCCATCATTTAACATGGGAAAAAAAGCAATGATATTTTCAAACAAAAGGAACATTTCATATAATTAAGAGTAAAGGACAAGAATATTATAGTGTTTTCTATAATAGAAAAAATCTGCAGTCAAAATATTTGAGAAAAAGAGCACTGGTTAAATCAATTGTGGTGCATCCACTGGATGGAGTATTTTGGATTCGTTAAAAAACATTTGAAGGCACTATAATGAAATAAGAGCAAGTACACAATGTGCTATTAGGTGGAAGGGAGCAGTATTCAACACTGCAGAGTATGCATTCAATTTTGTAAATATTTCAGTTACATACCTATAAACACAGATAAAAAGAGTGAACAGAAATGTCTTAGAAAAGTGTCTGTGGGTGGTGTAATTATTGACGAAAATTTACTTCACTTTTATACAGCTATTACTTATACGATTAGAAAAAAGAACACACGTGGTATTGAAATCTAAAGTTAAAGAAGGATTTCTAAGTATCCCTCCAGGGGCAGGCGCTGCACTGGGGAATGTGAGGACTCCAGTTACCCTGGGTGAGGGGTCAGGGCCTGGCCCCTGGTCCTAGCATTCAGAAAGTATAGCTTTAAATAATAAGGTTGTATTTCTTTCAAAATACCGTATAATTAAGGCTTTCCACAAGATCCAATGGATGCTTTTCACAAATAAGACAAAGCTTCTCTAGAATAAACATGGGTACTTTGTCCTTCCATTCAGAAAGAATGAAGCCCTTTGCTATCCCATGTACGGGGCGGGGGGCAGGGAGGAGTGTGGCGCTGAGAAGACCAGCTGGTGGCCGGTGGCCATTTCCAAAAGAGAACAGGGAGAGGCACTTATCTGAAATAAACCCAACAGAGGGCATGGGCCATCCTCCCTCAGTCCCTCTCCCCTGTCCCAACAGACTAAGAAGAGAATTCATAGCTAGTGCTCATTCCTCCAGCCAATATCCCTGTTGGTATTTTTAACAAGCCATAAAACTTGCAATTCTATTAAAAACACATGTCTCTTGTTTCAAAGCATGGTTAGCAACAGCCACTGATATTCAGTAAACACGCCATCAACCAGCGGAACATGCTCATTTAACTCCAAGTCTCAAATTCTGAGTATTATATTTTTACAAAGAAATACAGGCTCTTCCGGCTGGAATAAATTTTGAGATAATCTCTTGGGTCTCCTCTCTGGCTTCTTGAAAAGACTCTTCAATCTGCTTGAAAACAGTAACTATCCCACTTTTACCATTTCTCAAAGACGGAAGTTCAGTAGGGCAGAATTTTAAAAAGTGGGAGATGGGGAGAAAAGAGAAGGCAAACCAACTACAGGGCAAGCAAAGTGGAATCTGAGCCCTGGGAGGTGGTCAGCCCCTAGATCTGTATCGTCAGCCAACCTGTGCCAACGAAGAGTTTCTACTGGACTAAGGGTTTTGCTTAAACGTTGCACGGGCTGAGAGTGTCCTCTCAAAATTCAGATGTTGAAGCCCTAACCCCCAGCATGATGGAGGCATTTGCAGTATTTACAGGTGGGGCCTTTTGAGAGGTAATTAAGGTTAGATGAGGTCATGGGGGTAGGGCCCTCATGATGCAATTCATGCCCTGGTAAAAAAGAGAGATACCGGCCTTCTTCCCCCAACCCCGCCACCCCATGTGAGGACATAAGGAGAAGCCAGCCGTCTGCCAAGTAGGAAGAGGGCCCTTCCCAGACGCTGAATCTGCTGGCACCTGCTCTTAGACTTTCCAGCTTCGAGAACAGAGAGAAATAAATACAGTAGAAGCCACCTAGCCTATGCTATTTTGCTACGGCAACCTGGGCCAACTAAGACATTATTCAAATAAGGAAGATTTGATTTTGCTGAACTCTGAGGGACATTCATCGCTAAAGAACTTAGGCTCTGCCATTAGACACAAGGCTTTAAATCAAGCTCCACTTCGCCACTCAAGCTACAGTAGCTTCACAGGTCTAAGACTTCGTTTTCCCATTGGCACAATAGGGGTGACAAGGATGCCTCCTTTATGGGATTGCTTGACAATTAATAGGACACAAAAAAAGGCCACTAACAGAGGGCATGGCATGGGAGATGCGCTCCGTGATTCCTCTCCCCCTCTCCCCACAGTAATCCTGCACCAGAAAGTCAATATGAAGAAGGTATAAGCCAAGGTTGGGTGGGGTGAGACAGATAATCAGCCAGCAAACAACTGTGACTTGACTGTGTGTCTGTGAGCTGGAGTTTTTGTGGCACACAGGCCACACGGCTGCTTAGAAGCCAGTTCCATACACACAAATTACCAGGCATTTAAATGCTTCCCCTCAAATCCTGATGCTTGGGGCGGGGAGAAAAGACGGGAGGGAACCTCCAGATCAGATATTTTAGACTACAGGAAAGGAAACAGAAAGCTTTATTTATCTGGGCTCCCCAGCTTGCTAATTAACTTACGGACTGGAAACTATTCTCGTGTGTCAGCGCCTGCACATCTTCTGGTTATTAGAAAAACATCTGCTCATTATCCCCATGGTTTCCAAATGTGCGAGAGGACCAGAGTTATGTTCCCAGATGCAAATGTAGGACATCAAAGCTGCCTCAGGCATTGGTGGTCCTCACAGAGTTAGGGCTTCAGGGAGATTAGAACAGGTATTGGTTTTTCTAAATGAAATAGAAGGAAAGCTTTCATCTTTGAGGCCTCAGAAGTGATTGCGAGCAGAAAGACACCTGTGTATATACTAGAGGTCTGCTGTTTAATTGGTCAAGAAGAGGCATTTATCCTCACTCTGCCTCTTTTCCATATATAACTCAGGCTTTGGTCACTGGACAAATATTTACACGGGATCTACCGTGCACTCGGTACTGGGTCTGTACAACACCGGCACAACTCCAGAAGGACTGGAGCCCGTGACCCTGTAGCCCCCCCTGGGGGATAGTAGCCCAACTTGAGAGCATGCATAGCTCCTAACACTGTAGGAAGATTCTCTTCCTTTTCCCCAGTGAACCGACAGCAACCAACCCTCTAGGCCTACCCAGTTCTAAAGGGTTTCCCACGATGTGGGACCTTCAATGCTGGGGTGTGGCACAGTCCTGGCAAACTAGGATGAGTTGGTCAGCTTGCTCATGTCCCTCTCCTTTCCCTTCTCCCCCCTGGCAGCACAATGGCTTCACCCTTCCCTCGCTGGGAGACTAATCACAGCTTGAAAATTCAGGTTGGGGTCTCAGTTTCCTTATCTGTACAATGGAAAGAATATAAAACTCCCCTTCCCGGGGATGTTGGGGAAGTTAGCAGGGCCTTACAAGGAATGCAGCCACCCTGGCTTAGATAAAGTACACAGAGTAATGAGATAAATAAAGGACTGACAGCTGGAGGCTGAGGGTGGGGGTAAAAGGGAGCAGGAACCTAGGAAAGGAGCAGAGGAGGGGGATCAAAGGAAGGTCCTCATATCCTTCATTTCCGACCGCTAGAAACCATCTGTTTAACTCGTGGGCATCTCGAGCTCATCCTCCTCTGGCTCCCAGCCCTTTCCTTTCCAAACTTGGCCCCCATCTCTACTGCTGTTCCTATCTCCTGAAAGTCTTCACCATCCACCCTGGCATGAGTCTGAAATTTGGCTTCATCTTTGCGTTCCCCCCTCCTTCTTGCCCCAGACCTCACTCATCGCCCCATTGTGTGAAGTCTTCCTTCCAGTCTCTCTCAAACTTACCACCCCCCTCCCACCCAGCCCAACCCACTAGCTCTGCGCTGTCATCTGGGCCAATCGCTTCCCTGCTGTAACAGACCCTTGTCTCCAGTCTGTCCCCAGCCAACCAGACTCCTCTCAGAAGCCAAACTGGTCTTTCTAAAGCACAGGGTTGATACTTAAAACCTGTCCATAGATTTCCAAGTTTTGGGGATTACCCTCAGAATGGTTAGTGGATCACCCACCCTCCTTTCTAATCTGGAACTTCTGAGCCTCCCAAATGGTGTCCTTCACCCCTCATTCCATACTCTCAATTAGCCATCATGAGTCATGTGTAGTTTCCTGGACACTTTGTGCTGTTTCACACCTCAATGTTTTCAAAATTCAGCTCAAAAAATAGCTTCTTTTGGGAAGACATCCCTAACCACCACTCCTACCTTCCTAAGATCACTTGGTATTTAGAGCTTCTCTGTCCTACCTCAGCCCTCTCTACCATTGCTCTTACCACCTGCAAGGTGCAGGGTATTGACTTGTCTTTCTTCCCTACCAGAACTCAAACCCGCCCACAGCAGGGACCCTATATTAGTTTATTTCCCATATCTAATGGCAGCTCAGTACTTGGAGCACACTAGGCACTTAAAACAGCTATTGAATGAGTAAATGAAAACCAGCAGCCTCATCCACACCACACAATACCAATACCCAATGAGGATTGACATTCAGGAGTCAGATCTTCTCCACTAAGAACTCCAAGCAAAGTAAATCCCCTTCTGACTCTCCCACTCTTGGCAGAAATCATGGGGGGAAGGAAGAATGGGCTTGGGCTTTGGAGCCAGATGACCCAAGGCTGCCATCTGTCTCTGCAGGTAGTCATAGCATAGTCTTGGGCCACCTGCTTAACCTCCTGGTGTTGTGTTCCTATTTCCTCATACTGGAGAGGAATAAGCCCCACCAACGTGTTATTATGAGGAGTAAATGAAATTATGTATGTAAAACTGTTAGTACTTGGCAGACATTTAGAACTGGTCCTACCCAGCCCCCCTTCCTTTCACCAAAGCAGAGTCAGAGCCTAATAAAATCTGTGTTCCCAACACACACAGGCAGCTCCTGCTGGTGAGACTCAATCTAAAGAAACAGAGAAAGAGGCAAAGATGCACTTCCTTGACTGTAATCCTGAAGGAGCCAGGTATGGCCCACAACACCCCAACTAGGTTCAAATGTCTTCGGGCTCCTGACTCAGAACACAGGAATCTCAGGAGTCCCCACACCTGAGAGTCAGCTCCCAGGGACTTCATGCCCACATCCCCCTCCCCTTGTCACACATGTTCAATGCCAGAGGAATCGATCAGGAAACAGAACAGACAGTAGGCTTTTTCCCCAATTTCTCCACTTCAAAGATCACTGTTTTCTGCAAAGAGACACAAGAAAGTCTGAAAGAGAACAGGAGGAAATGCTAATAGTGGTTACCTCTGGGGCAAGATTCCAGGTGTTTCTTTTTTTAATCTTCTTAATCTTTTATTTTCTAACTCTACAGTGGATTAACTTCTCTTGTCTAAAAACATTTACCATGCCCGTGCCATCCTCAGTAAAGGACCAGTTTTGTGAGGTCCAGGCAAGTTATGCCCCTGTGAGCACATTTAAGTTGTAACATTCAGTTTTGTTCTGGAATCTCTGACAGAGGAGGTCCAGAACTCTGTGGCCTGGGGTCCAAGGATGCTACGATGACCCTGGAACCTTCCGCCTATCAAGCAGAATCACTACAGCTTTTAAGAGGTGAGCTGAAGAAAGACCCCAGCACACGATGCAGCCTCATTCAGGTGTCTCTATGGTCAGTGCTCATGGGCAAGAGAAGCCCAGAGCTGGGGACAGATAAGAAGAGAGTGGTGGAGGCTAAGACACTTTGTAACACGGTTCTAGGGAAATTTACCCCTTGTTGAAAAAAAGCAATGAGAGAACCATTGGGATTTGCTACTTGTACAAGTTCTTCTTGGCTCAGTTAAGAAGAGTTGTGGGCAAACAAATAACAACAAATAACCAGACTCTTAAATACAGAGAAAAATTGATGACTGCCAGAGAGTAAGGGGGTGGGCAGATGGGCGAAATAGGTGAAAGGATTAAGAGGTACAAATTTCCAGTTATAAAATAAATAAGTCACAAAGATGAAAACTACAGCCTAGGAAATATATAGCCCATAATATTATAATAAGGTCGTACAGTGACAGATGGTGACCACACTTGCAGCAAGCATTGCGTAATGTATACAGTTGTGGGCCCACTACATTGTACATCTGAAACTAATATAACGTTGTTGTCAACTATCCTTCAATTAAAAAAAAAAGAAGAAGAAGAAGATGAGTGGAAGAAATGCTCACTAGTCCAGGCTTTGTTCATCCATTTGTTTGCTCATTCATGGACTCACTCCCCCATCACTCGCTGCGCCCCTCTAGGTAGCAGGCACCCTGTCTGTGGGGCAGGATGATTAACTAAGGCCATCTGCCCAGTATGCCCATCACCACCACCGCTCAACAGGAAATCTTAAGGAACAAAAGCAATTGGGTGTTTGTTTTGCTGGGGGTAGGGGTGGGGGTGAGTGGGGGCATGGGAATGTGGAATGAAAAGAAGTAAAAGGACAGAGAAGATGGTTGATGGGAGAGAAGTGGAGAAGAGAAGCCAAAGATGTCTAAGGAGGACTCTGAAGACATCATGTTCCTCTATCTTCCCATGAAATCTGCAGTAAAATTTGCACCGTTCACCAAATGCTCTTGGAGTTGTCCTGGGCAAGGATGTCAGCTGAAAGCAGAGGGTGACTGCGGTGGGAAAGACACTGCAAAATCAGGCTCACCCTGGGTGACGTATACTTAGAAGGGAGCCACCAGGGCTTCAGGGCATTTAAGGGGCTTCATTCAAGAAGCTTCAAAGAACTCAGCAATCAAGAATAATAAAACTGATGCGGCATCTCACAAAATCAAAATTAGTGCAAAAAATGCATGAACAAAACATCAAAATTCTGAATAAAGATAAGATCCATGGACAAGAGCAGCCCGGGTTGAGCGCCGCCTTCGGCCCAGGGCATGATCCTGGAGACCCGGGATCAAGTCCCACGTCGGGCTCCCTGCATGGAGCCTGCCTCTCTCTCTGTGTCTCTCATGAATAAGTAGATAAAATCTTAAAAAAAAAAAAGAAAAGAAAAGAAAAGAAAAAGATCCATGGACAAGGCTAGCCAGTGTCAGATTCTGTCTTTTTTCCCCCAAATGTTGATATTTCATTCAAGATAGACATATATGTGTGTATTTGCATTAAGTCTGATTTAAAAAAAAAAAAAACATTACACTGAAATATCATTTGATTACTGCATTTTTTTAGTGCTCCTACATTTTGTGCCCAAGGTAAGAGCCTCACTCCCCCCACCCTCACCCCTTCTGAGGGAGCACCCAGGCAGGAGGGACCAGCTGGGCCAGCAGCCTCATGAGAATTCAGCACTCCAGGTGGATTCTGCAGAATAAACGGCATCTAACATATGCAAAAATAGAAAATACTAGAATACAGGCAAGCTAGCCCCAGGGCACAGCCTGTGCAGCAGGCAGGAGGGCCTGGTGGGCTTTAGAAAAGGAACACCAGCAGCGAGTAACCACAGTGATTGACCAGCCTGGTTTCCTCTCCCAGGTCTGGTGCCTCACAGGTAAAACAGCAGGTGGAACCAGGTGACCACTAAGTCAGCACTGAGGGAGCGACTTCGACAAGCTGGGTAGTGCAGATTCGAAGCTACAAGAAAATGCAGAAGATAATCATCTGTGTCCTCTAAGAGCTCAGGCCAAGCCAGGTCACCCTATGTCATTTCTGCCCTTAACATTCTACAGACATTGTTTCTGTCTTCGGCATCTTTTTTTTTAATTTTTTTATTATTATTTATGATAGTCACAGAGAGAGAGAGAGAGAGAGAGGCAGAGACACAGGCAGAGGGAGAAGCAGGCTCCATGCACCGGGAGCCCGATGTGGGATTCGATCCCGGGTCTCCAGGATCGCGCCCTGGGCCAAAGGCAGGCGCCAAACTGCTGCGCCACCCAGGGATCCCTGTCTTCGGCATCTTAAGTGCTACCATCGTTACAAAAGCATTACTTCGGAGCGGCTCACATGGCATCATTCTCCTTAAAAACAATATTCAATCTGACGACGGCCATGTAGTAATGATCCGTTTCAAAAAGGCCTTTCCAGGGATCCCTGGGGGGCGCAGCGGTTTAGCGCCTGCCGTTGGCCCAGGGCGCGATCCTGGAGACCCAGGATCGAATCCCACGTCAGGTTCCCGGTGCATGGAGCCTGCTTCTCCCTCTGCCTGTGTCTCTGCCTCTCTCTCTCTCTCTCTCTGTGTGTGACTATCAAAAATTAAAAAAAAAAAAAAAAAAAAAAAAAAGGCGGTTCCCAGGCGAGATCCTGTTGGCTCTGCTCCTTAACCCGGCAGCAGGGTAGCGGCAGCTCACTCTTCTCGCACTTTCCAAGAGGAAGCTCAGGGCATTTAGAGGACCTCCTCAGCTTTGTGACCACAAGGGCAGAAGTGGTACTGGAATCCAGGTCTCCCGACTCCTGTCCCTTCGCTGATTTGTGTAGGGGGACGTGCCAGCAAAGTGGAGAGCATTTTCCCTTTAGTTCCATATAAACTTTGCTGAGAAGGCAGCTCCTGGCTTCGAGCAGATCGGGGGCAAACCCGAATGCACATGGACCACTTGGGCCCATTCTGAGCTCCCCACTGCGGGTGGCAAGACAATGGCCAGCCCCACAGCTTCATACAGAAGACGGAACAAGACAAAACGCTTTTCCTACTCTTCCCGCCTGACCTACTGATTCTATCCCCCAGTGGGGCAACCAGAGAGCCTGGAAACCTCGGTCCGATCATTAACTGCACAGCAGGCCCCTGGCCCACACATCCCCTCAACCTAGAATTTCACTTCACACCGAAGTCCTTGCCAGATCCAAAGCTGCCTCAATCCTGAAGTTTAAAATAAATAAGCCACCAAACTCCAGCCAAGCAGGGCCCTAAGGAGAGCAGCATGCCCAGCTGGAAGGAGAGCCATCCATTTGGTGGTTCATCCTCCCTGGGCCTAGGCCACAAAAGCCCCTGTCACCAGCTCTCATACAGCATCGTGGCTTCTCTCTGCAGCAGGTGACAGGCTAGGTCCAGCCTGAGAAAGCATCATCACGTTGAGCCCTCACAGAAGTCCATGTCCCTCACTCCATGTCCCTTGTGAGGGAGGTAGGCAACCTGCCTGAAGAAGAGCTTGAGGCCTCAGTGTCCCGGCTGACCTGAGGGGGCCCAAGAGCCTGACAAACCTGGGGCAGAAGACCGCGAGGGGGACACACAAGACTGCCTGAGATAAAGTTAAGGGTAGGAAACTGAGTCAGGCTGGAGCCCCATCCCCTCTTTTGTGCCACCCATGACCACCCCCCACAAGCTCCTACACTTGCCCTTACTTCTTTACTGCTTTGTATTGTCACTGACATTGTCATTGTCATCACCACCACCACCACAGGTAGCATTTACTGAGCAGAGTAGGCTAGACAGTGGCCCCCCAATAGATATGTTCACATCCTAATTCTGGGAACCTGGGAACATTATCTTATTTGGAAAAAACTGGGGTTCTTGTGATTAAGGATCTTGAGAGAAGGTGCTCAGCCTGGATTATCGTGCCCTTACAGCAGAGAGGCAGAGGAAAGTCAGAGATACACAGAGAAGCACGGAGAGAAGCAGGAGGCAATGTGGCCATGAAGGCTGAGGTACAAGTGATGTGGCCACAGCCCAGGAACATGTTCAAGAACAGAGGCAAGCTACCAGGGATCTCCCCCAAAGATACAGATGGAGTGATCCCAAGGGGCACCTGCACCCCAGTGTTCATAGCAGCGTGTCCACAAGAGCCAGACCATGTTAAGAGTCCAGATGTCCATCGATGGACACATGAATGGATAAAGAAGGTGTGGCATACATACAATGGAATATTACTCAGCCATCAAACAATGAAATCTTGCCATTTGCAGTGACATGGATGGAACAGGAGGGGGTATGATGCTGAGCAAAATAAGTCAATCAGAGAAAGACAACTATCATATGATTCACTTATTTGTGGAATATAAGAAACAAAACAGAGGAAATCAGAGGGTTGCTGGGGGGGGAGGATGGGGGATTGGGGTAACTGGATGATGGATATTAGGAAGGGCACGTGATGTAATGAGCACTGGGTGTTACATAAGACTGATGAATCACTGAATGCTACCTCTGAAACTAATAATACACTATGTTAATTAATTGAATTTAAATTTAAAGAAAAAAAAGAAGAGCTGCAAGAAGCAAAGGAATATTCTCCCCCGAGGCCTTCCAAGGCAGTACAGCTCTGTCAAAGTCGAAAAATTTTCGATATCTGACCTCCAAAAATGGGAGAAAAAGAAATGTCTGTTGTTTTAAGTCACTCGGTCTGTGGTACCTTGTGAGGGCAGCCCCAGGAACCGAGGGCACTGAGCACCAGGCCACCACCGTCAGAGGCCGCCTTTACTGAGCACGTACCGAGCATCCACTAGCATATTCCAGGCACCAGGCAGTGTGAGGTGCTTTGCAAGGTTGCCAACAACTCTGTTACTTCCATTTAACAGATGAGCAAGCTGAAGCGTCATATTAAGAGACTTGCCAGGGCTGCTTGGGACCCCTGAAACACAGCCCCGTCCGGCTGCTCTTTCCAGCCGGAAGACCATAAGTGCTTTGCCAGTGTCTTCCTAGCAACCACCTCAGGAACTTGCACATAGGAGTTGAGCTCAGTTTTATCCCAATTGATATTTTTACCAGAGTTATCACTGAGGCTTGGCTCTTCCCAAAAGTCAGGGGATGACTAACTGTGGGGCCAGGAGACAACGTTTCAAATGACCTAAGTGGCATTGTGATGAGTTTGCCAGCATCTAAATAGCTCAGCTGGGCCTGCGGGAATTTCTTGTTCTCCTTCCTAAGGAAGGACTTTGAAGCCAAGACCCCACCACTAGATACCTCAAAACTGACTACTGGAGCAGAAAACAGCACAGTACTTTTGGAACAGAGATTGGAACAGATATTAAGGCAAACTGGACACACAAGGAGAACATCGTAACCTTCTAGAAGTCTCTCTGGCCCAGACTGCTGAGCACCAGAAAAGATTCCTGAACCTTCTCTAGGAACAGAGAGGAGACTCTCAGGTCAGGGTTAGCTCCACTCAGGAATCTAAGGATACAATCAACTTTGATAGGGCTTAGTAGAGCCTCATTCCCTCCAGTAGAGCAAATATGAAGTCAGCTTTGCAGGAGTATATTCACTCAATCATCATTGAGGAGAATAGAAAGGGAGGGAACCGAGGAAGTAATCACCACCATGGAGTGGTTCTCCTCAGCTTCCAGCAGTGAGAGGACAGCCTCCTAGTCCACCCCTCCGCGTCTCAGCATTCAGTGCTGCAGCTTGCTCTGTACATCCAGCACACACCCTGGTCACCTGGTAGGGAAAAGCGGGCCAGAGGTTCAGCGTCCAACCCCTTGGGTTTTACCACAAAGTGGTGGTCCGTGGGGTTGGGAGTAGCATGGAGAATAAGAGGTTCTGGCATGTTCTATGTTTAACTGGAAACTCTTTTTAGAGCATGGGATCTGGAGGTCAACTAATTCAGTGGCAGTCAATCCAATGAGAAAGGGGCCAGCCTTGCTCATCTCTTTAGTGCCTTCCCAGGGGACTTGCTCAGTATCACCAGGGCCTTTGAATACAAGGGCCCACAGTTCTTATTCGCAACTGCCAAATTCAAAGAGCTTTAACAACTGAGTTTGTTTTGTAAGGCATTTTGGCAGCAAAACTGCCTGATTTTCACGGTCTTGAGGCCCTTTAGAGTCTTTCTTCATCTTACTCTGGTAATATTCCTATATTTTGCTCCCAAAGCATAAATTCATTTGATTATGAGGTGCTACTCCAGACCCCCCTGCACGTGGTATATAACATATTATGTGCATCAAGTCATCTTTCTAAAGATCCAAAAAAAAGAGTTGCGTTCTGAAACACATCTGGCCCTGAGGATTCCAGTAAGGAATTGAGACGTTGAGGTTGAACGTGCTCCTATGTTGCTCTGCCAGACTTGATCCACACCTCCTGGAAGTCTTTACTGATGAACCTGAATTTGCTGTGAGCTTTCTTGTCCTCAGAAATCTTTCTTGAAGTTCAGTGCCTTAGTTTGGACCTGCTGATGAACTTTCATGTGCATTTGCAAGTGTGAGTGTACGATTTTGTCCATTTTTATATCTCAGATGAATCACCAAATGAATTAAATTTCCTCTGGGATCTAATTACCTGCTTGGGTTTAGCCTCATGCACCAATTCTGCAGCCCTGCATATGTCAGGTGCACAAAAATCCTGAGTGTTTAGGCCCTCACCACACTGATCCCAGAGGCCTACAACAGAGACAAGCATGAGAAGAACAGGAGAGTCTAGAAATAATATGAGAATTCAATAAGGTGGCAGATTATAAAATTAATATATGAAAATTGTTAGTTTTAATACATAAGTTTGGAAAATACAGTGGAAACCAATACAAATCTTCCTCAACTTGCAATGGAATTACATCCCAATAAACCCATCATAAATTGAAACTATCAAGTCAAAAATGGATTTAATACACCTAACTTACATAACCCACAGCTTAGCTTAGCCTGTCTTTCTTTAATATTTTATTTATTTATTCATGAGAGACACAGAGAGAGAGAGGCAGAGACACAGGCAGAGGGAGAAGCAGGCTCCATGCAGGGAGCACAATGTGGGACTCGATCCCAGGGCTCCAGGATCGTGCCCTGAGCCGAAGGCAGATGCTCAACCACTGATCCACCCAGGCGTCCCAGCTTAGCCTGTCTTAAACATGCTCAGAACACTTCCATTAGCCTACACATGGGCCAAATCACCTAACACAAAGCCTACTTTATATCAGTGTTGAATATCTCCTGTACTGAATACATGAATACTGTACTGAAGGGAGAAAGCAGCATGGTTCTACGGGGACAGAATGGTTGTAAGTGTATGGGTTTTTACCCTCGTGATTGCATGGCTGACTAGGAGCTGCAGCTTCCCAGGGAACAGAGGACTGTACTGTGTATCATTAGCTTGGGAAAAGTTCAAAATCCAGAATTTGGAGTACAGTTTCTACTGAATATGTGTTGCTTTCGTACCCCCATAAAGTTGCAGAATCGTAAATCCAATCATTGTAATTTGAGGACTGTCTATATCTCTGCTTTCAACAGAAACTGAAAAAGATTTTTAAAACTTTGATACAGGGCAGCCCTGGTGGCGCAGCAGTTTAGCACCGCCTGCAGCCCAGGGTGTGATCCTGGAGACCCGGATCCCCCTGCGTGAAGCCCGCTTCTCCCTCTGCCTGTGTCTCTGCCTCTCTCTCTCTCTCTCTGTGTGTCTCTATGATAAATAAATAAATAAATCTTTAAAAAAACAAACTTTGATACACTGATATTCAATAAAAAATATGTATATTCAATAAGAAATACTGAATGATCAATAATGATCAATGAATATTCAATAAGAAATATATATATTTCTATATATAGATATTCAATAAGAAATATGTCTAGCCTATTAGAAAGTAACTGTAAAGCCATCAATAAATAAATATTATTAGGTTTTTTTGGTATAATTAGAGAAGGCATTATCGTTATGGTTTTTTAAAAGTCTGGGGTATCTAGCTGGCACAGTCAGTTGGGTGACCGACTTTTGATTTCAGCTCAAGTCATGATCTCATGAAATGGAACCTACATCAGGCTCTACACTGCGTAGGGGGAGCCTACTTAAGAGTCTCTCTCTCTCTCTCTCTCTCTCTCTCTCTCTCTCCCTCTGCCCCTCCCACTGTACTCTAAAATAAATAAATATTTTTTACAAAGAGTCTTCATCTTTTAGAAATACATATTGAAACAGGGGTAGAATAACGATGTCAGGAATTTGTCTGAGAATCACATGAGGAGGGGGTGGGTGTGGAGAGGCAACTGTGGCCATGGGTTGAGAGTAGTAGAGGCTGTTAAATGGGTACAGGAAGGCTCATTTTACTGTTCTCACTATTTTTGTGTATACTCTGAATTCTGCATACTAAAAAGTTTTAAAAAAATCTACTGAGAGACTGGAAGAAATTTTTAAGTTAAAAGAAAGATCTAGCTTGCTTTTAAATTAAAAGGTGCGATTTTGTTTTCCTCCAAATTTACTACAAATTCAATGTGAACTTAATTAAAATACCAACAAGGAGTACTTTAGAAAGTTCCTCTGGAAAAATGAACATATAAAAGCTAGGCAAATTATGAGAATAGGGAGTGACTGGGTTTAGGGCAGAGAAAGCCTGGTCTTATAAGCACTAAAACTTAATTAAAGCAACTCAGTGATGAAGAACAAATAAGGCAATGACGCAAAATGAAATTCCAGAAATAGGTTTAGGCGCCTACTATGTGCCAAGCACTCTATTGAGGAAGCTGAATAATGGGCCCCCAATAGAACAGACAAAAACTCTAAACTTTAAATAAACAAATAAGAGAATTCATATACTGATAAATGCTGCAGAGAATAGAAAGCAAGACAATGAGATAAGAGTGGGCAGGGTGACGTTTGAGTTGAGACCTAAGAAACTAGTCAGGACAAAGACAGTCTAGGAGAGGCCCCGTTCAGGCAAAGAAGAAAGCAAAAGCAAAAACCCTGAAGTTTAAATGAACTTCATGTGTTCAAGAGAAAAAAGGCTGTGGATGACTGGAGGGGAGTCCAGAAGATAAGCAGAGGCCAGATTATACAAACCTTGAAGGGGCTGGTAAGGAATCTGGATTTTAGTCTAATTGAGATGGAAAGCCAGTAGAGGGTTTTAGTCTGCAGATTCGATCCTATTAGCATTTAAAAAAAAATCACTCTGGCTACTACATAGAGAGAGGACTCCATAAAGACAAGAATGGAGATGCAATTTTCAGTTTTCCCCAGCAATGGTCTACCCAAGGAGTCATACTGGTGAAAACTAGCTAGAAATGGTAGAAATGGTTACAAGTGGTCTGACTTGGGATATAATTTTGATCTAGTGCCAGTTTGTTGACAAGTTAGAAGTGAAGGAAGAGAAAAAGAAAGGAATCAAGGATGATGCCTGGTGTTTTGGACTGAGTCATTGGGTAGATAATGGTGCCATTAACCGAGAAAGACAAGGTGAACTGGAGTAGGTTTGGCAGTGACGTTAGCAAATCAAGGACTTTACTATCATGATATCTATCATTTGAGATGCCTATCAGACATCCAAGGAGAGTTGGCAGTAGGCAGGCAGCTGCTACGTGAGGACGGAGCTCAACCTTGGAAATGTATATTTGAGCATCACCGCATAAAGAATGAGGGTAACATTTCAGATCTACAGGGAATACAGTGTTTGGCAACTGGTGTCGGGACAATCAACTTTGCATCTGGTGATAAAGAAAAAAAAAAAAAAAGCTCAACTGGATTCCAAATTCAAGCTCAGTGCAAAATAATTTCCAAACTGGTCAAAAAATTTTTTTTTAAAAATTACTAAGTGTACACAGAAAAATGGCCATCCTATACTCTTGCTTGGAGTATAAATTTGTGCAATCTTTCTTAGGTATAATATGGCATTGTTTATCAAATTAAAATGTATGTGTGCTTTGTTCCAGTAATCTTACCATCTGGATTATCTAACAGATCTACATGGAAGAAATTGTACATATAAGAATGGCCATTGCAGATTCATGGTAGTAAAAAATCATGAACAGACAGTGTGTCTCGGCAGAGGACTGGGTAAATAAATGATCACATGTCCACACGGCGGACTGATTTGTGGATGATACAAAAGGTGAAGGAAAACTTTATGTGCTGATATCGAACTATCTCTAAGACACATAAAATGAAAAACAGCAAAGTAGAGAACCTCTGTGTTTTATTATTCTTCTGTGTAAATATGTAAGTGTTTATGTACAAAGGCTTTCAGTCTCATTTTTTTTATCATTCTGCACTGTTTGAATTTTGTCTGTACAAATTTTCTATCAAAACAGGCTTATCTGAACAGTAAAATTATTAGTTACCTTTTTGTTTTCTTTTTACTTCTGTGTATATTTTTTTAAAAGCACCTAGCCGGGGATCCCTGGGTGGCTCGGGGGGTTTAGCGCCTGCCTTTGGCCCAGGGCACGATCCTGGGGTCCCGGGATCGAGTCCTACGTCGGGCTCCCAGCATGGAGCCTGCTTCTGCCTCTGCCTGTGTGTCTGCCTCTCTCTCTCTTTGTGTCTATCATGAATAAATAAATAAAATCTTAAAAAAAAAAAGCCCCTAGCCAGGATTATTAGGAGAAAAAAAAAAGTCAAAGAATATGATCCCACACCCTACCCTATAAGATGGTAGTCAAATCTCTTGAAATCTCCATGAAAACCTGATGACCTTTTTTTCCAATTCTTTTTTATTTTTTAGCGTACTGATCTAACGAAGATTTTGTACCTTCAGGCTCTGTTGGAAGCAGCCTGTACCCAAAGCCAAGCTGTAAAAGTTGCTGGGGAGCTACAAAGCTGCCAAACAGGGTGTTTAATGATCAAAACTTAAGGGTGGATGCAAATTGCTCACAAACACCAGATGGCAGGGGTCATGCGGGAGATCACCTCAAAGAGATAAAGTCAGAGCACTGGTCAGGTCTGGAGAAAGATAAGCAGCTCCCATCTGATTTGGAGAGCAGGAGAGTATCACGGGGCTCCTGCAGCTCACGGATGTGCAGAGGGGTTTTTCTCCTGCAGCTCCCAGATGGGACGCTGGGGAAAGGCAGGAGCTGAAGGTGCAAAAGAATAAAGCAGCTTGTGGTGGATATGGAGTGTCTTGGCCTGTGTAAAATTCACCTGCAGGGCTTTGAGGCTTAGCTGCTCTGAAATCCCAAAATGTCTGAACCATGTACATGTGTGTATGTACACACACACACACACACACACGCACGCACACGCATGTGTGCCCTAAACAGTGAGAATGCACTAGTTGTATTTAACCCTGGAGAAGAAAACAAACAAACCAGACTTCAACTGAATGGTTATTAAGAATTTAAATGAGGAAGGAAAATACCCAATTAGTCTTTTTTTTTTTTTTGACATTTCTTTAACCTTTAAAATTACATACCTTATTTAAATGCAAAGTTAATAGTATCAGTTAGTGCTAGGCTTATTTGTTGTCATAAAGCCTTGTTTTTAACAGGAAGCAAGAATGTCCCATTCCACCTCCTCCAATTAAGCACATTTATGGGAAGCCAGGCTGCAGGAACCCCAAAGCCATCACTAAGGCACCGGGACCTGCTCAGAGGGCAGTCTCCCCTGACTGTGGACATAGAACCTTGGCAGAAATAAACTTAGCATTGGCCTTGCACACTCAACAGTGATCACACATTAGAGCA
The DNA here is from genome assembly GCF_048418805.1 of Vulpes vulpes. Taxonomy (NCBI): domain Eukaryota; kingdom Metazoa; phylum Chordata; class Mammalia; order Carnivora; family Canidae; genus Vulpes; species Vulpes vulpes. The sequence goes on from NC_132783.1 coordinate 134,278,681, forward strand.
TCCCACTCAAATGCTGATCCCCTCTCATTGCCAAGTCTAAACTATACCTCTCTGCCCCTCCTCTCTGGTCCTACAGGAAATCCAGAATAGCCGCTTCAGGCCAGCAAATCTACTAAACTCACCCTCACCTCCTCTGGTTTAGCCAGTCCCAGCTCCTTTAAACTTTCCTCTTGGGTCTAATTTTCCAATCATATAATTATCTCTGTGAGTCGCAGGGAGAAGAAAGAATATGGTGTTCCAAAAAAAATTATACCCTTCTTTTGGTCATATACTCTGTATTTTCTGCCCCTGGGAAAGGAATCTAAACTATTCCACTACAATATATTTAGTAGAAGTAAGCACCTCTCCAGCACTCTTCTTTAAACTTACTATTGCCTTCTTGGGAGAAACTGTAGCTCAGGGAATTTTTAAATGGAGTCCCCATATTCACCAAAAGCATGACACGCCCCAACAGCAACAGAGAAGAGCTATAGGCTAGGGTTTCACGAGGAGAGGGTTGTCCAAACACTAATTTAAATTCAAGCTTACCCACACTGTCCCATGATCCGGTTACAAGGATTCAAGGTTTAATGAAGTCAAAATCATTAGGAACACAGAACTGAAGAAAATATAAACGCTTTGATCCAAACAGTTGCTGAAATCAGCCTGTAAATATCTTAAAATAATGTCTAATCAAATGCTTTTTTTTTTTTTAAAGTAAACTCTACACTCAACGTGAGGCTTGAACTCAAAAAAAAAAAAAAAAAAAAAAAAAGAGTCTCATGCTCTACCGACTGAACCAGCCGGGAGCCCCTAATCAAACACTTTGAGGGTAAACTTTTTATTATAAGGATTAACTTTTGAAGAAGTTTTATAGTATTGAAAAGCTTCTACATAGCATTTTATGGTCTAACATGATGGGAAAGGCAAGTAATGAAAGGCAGATAGGCACACATAAGTATCTTAAACATATGTTACATATATATTAAATATTATACATATATTTTATATGTATATTATATGAGAAACATGAATCTCAGAGTGCTTTAGTTCCTTGAGGCCATAGAACTAATAAATAGAAGCCCCTGGATTCAAACCCAAGCTGGACAATAAATCCCGTGGAAAACCTGTGCTACCTGTGATATCACATAAGTTGATACCATCTGCTGTTCACAACCCAAGATAACAGATGACAGACAAGTTGTAGCTGTCATTAGAGAGGAAAAATGTCCTCCCGCAAGAGAACCCACAGTGCGTGTAATTCACGGTCTTGCTTTCTTAATGTCCTGAGTTAAGATACCCTGATAGTAAACAGAGAGGTTACTAAATGCACCGTGGTATCCTGGATCAGATCCTGGAACAGATAAAGGACATTACTGAATTTGAATAAAGTGTGGAGTTTAGTTCATAGAAATGTGCCATGTGGGATCCCTGGATGGCTCAGCGGTTTAGCACCTGCCTTCGGCCCAGGGCGTGATCCTGGAGACTCGGGATCGAATCCCACATCAGGCTCCCTGCATGGAGCCTGTTTCTCCCTCTGCCTGTGTCTCTGCCTCTCTCTCTGTCTCTCAGGAATAAATAAATAAAATATTAAAAAAAAAAAAAGAAATGCGCCATGTTGGTTTCTCAGTTCTGACAAATGTACCATGGTTATGTAAAATGTTAACAAAAGGGGGGAAAGGAGCAAAGGGTAAACAGGAATTCTTACTATCTTGGCAATTTTTCCATTTGTCTAAAATGACTACAGAGTAGACAGTTCATCAAACACAAGTATGTAGTATCAATAAGCCAACAGTCTTAAACCTCTAATGTTTATCACTTGTTTAAGGAAGGAAACAAGTACTTTTCCACCCAAGTGGTGGCCCCATATTCAGAAGCATTTAGTGATCATCTGGCAAAGGTCTCCATTCATGGAAAAAGCAGAAACATTTACATATACGGTGGTAATTATTTTGCAGGTGTTGACCTTGAGGGCAAGATGGTTGGGGCAATCCTGGGAAGGAGTTCAGAGTCGGCCAATCCCCCAAACGGACACCAGCTATTGTCTGAGAAGCCAAGACCAGCTAGAGAAGCACAAGCTAGGCCAGTCTCTACACTGCCTCTCTCCAAACGGCAGGAGACAAGCTGCCAGACTGGGCACAGGCCCCCTACACCCACAACAGGAGGTATTTACAAACCCAGCAGGACCTGGCGCCTGGTCAGGGATTTCAAGGACAAGCCAGCAGCGTTTCCAGAGAGCAGCAGAGTAATTAAGCTCACATGTCCAGACGAGAAGCCTGGCAGGCCCGGGCTGCAGAGCCACAGGCGTGCTCCTGGCTGCCTGTGTGTGTTCACCACCAAGAGTCTGGCCACAGAAATGGGAGCAACATGCAGGTCGATTATCTTCCTGAGGTTGACATGAATGAGGAATATCTTTTTTTTTTTTGAAGATTTATTTATTTATTTATGAGAGAGAGAGAGAGAGGCAGAGACACAGGCAGAGGGAGAAGCAGGCTCCATGCAGGGAGCCCGACGTGGGACTCGATCCCGGGACTCCAGGATCACGCCCTGGGCCAAAGGCAGGCGCCAAACCGCTGAGCCACCCAGGGACCCCCGAGGAATATCTTTTAAAATAGGTTTTCAAAGTGCAAAGTTCCTCCCAATCCTCAGGAGGCTGAATCCACAGCCAGCCCACTGTGCCTCCCATTAGCAGTTGCCTCAGATTTTATTTGTACCCAGCACTATTGGGATTTCCTCTCCAGTTGGACGGGCAAAAGCTTTTCCGTTGCATTGTCTGCAAAGTTTTGCCGATTCCTAATATCTGCTCCACTAGTTCCCTCTGACAAGAGCCTTTGCTGTGAAGGGAAGCTGGAGTCACCATCGTACCTGCACCTGTCCCCTAGGATCCAGGCAAATTCTGGTGACAAGTGGCCAGAACAGGGTCTTTTCCTCTCTAAGCTCACCCTCCATTCAGCTTTTCCAATCCCACATCCCCCAGTTGTGAATGAATGAAAGAATGAATGAATGAACGGGGACTCGGCAAGCTTTCTCAATCATTTCATGAGTGCACAACATATCATAAACATAAAGTAATTCCATATCTGATATCTAACTCTGACGTTGCGTTAGATGCATTTAAAACCTTGAGAGCTAAATATTTTGGGGATAATGATACTTGAGGATTTGACAAAATTCTACAGATTCTCTGTTTTTACCTTAGTTTAGGCAATCCACAGAGCCCGCAAAGGCAAGTTTTTAACAGTCCTTGGTTGATACAGTCTCAATACCATAGAATCTAAGCAACTTAATTAAAAAAAAAAATGGAACCTTCAGAAATCTAATATTCATCCCTGAAAGGAAATAAATGAAAAATGGATAAGTAGACATAAGCACGCCACTTTCCAAATTTTCAGCTCATTAGTTGGAGGTCAGAAATAACTTTGTTTCCTCGTCTGTAAAAAAGGTATTATTTCATTGGGATGCTACAGAGTAAATTAAATGAGCTAATATTTATAAAGCACAGAAGTAATGCCTGGCACATAATAAGCATTGCCTAAATGACTATTATAAAAAACACAATTCGGTACAACACAATACAATGACAACTCTATTATCAGGTCACCAACACCCCACGAGATAGCTGTTAGGAATCTCGGTGTCCTCAGACACAGTATTTCTCAAGATGAAAGAGCAGCTGCCTTAACCCACTCCTTAAATCCTCAGTTTTTAAGAGGAAAACTTTTGAAAGCATAAACTCCTAGAAATGACTTTAAGCATAAGCTGCTTTGTGAAAGTGAAAAAAATATTTTGATTTCCACAAGAAAACTTGGGAGTCTGTGCCAGTCCAGCATGGATCTTTCAGTCAAGTGCAAGGAAAAGAAGCACCTGTAAAGTCATTTTAATAGGAAGATAATGCTCTGATAAGCACGCCTCCCACACAGGACAAGACAGCCTTTCTCCTAGGTTAGTCCAGTGGAGGGTGGCTTGTAACCAGAGACCACCATCTTGCCCACCTCTCTTCCCCTTCAAGCAGTGTGGTAGGACACCACCAGGTGTCTGGAAATAAAAAAAAAAAACGAAAAACAAAAAGAGTTCCCCAATGAGGCAGCACCCTAGCTAGTTCCCCCTAGGATATAACTTAAAAGCAAAAATAAGAAACATGATTGAAAATGCCCAGACTAGAGGCATCTGGTGGCTCAGTCAGTTAAGTGTCTAACTCTTAGTTTTGGCTCAGGTCCTGATCTCATGGGTCAGATCAAGCCCCACTTCAAGCTCCACGCTTTGTGGGGAGTCTACTTGAAGATTCTCTCCCTCTACCCTCACCCCTACTCTTGAGAGCACTGTCCTCCTCCCTCCCTCTCTGTCAAATAAATTAATATATCTTAAAAAATAAAATAATAAAATAAAATAAAATAAAATAAAATAAAATAAAATAAAATGCCTCACTATGGGGTGTACGCTGTGATGCACTGACCCCAGCTGCAGTGTGCCACCTATACGCAGCCCTTTAGTGGTTCATTCACTGGGGGGATTGCCCTTAGCAGCTGCTTCCAAGGTGAGACGGAGAGGCCTGGTTCCCCGGTCACAGCTCAGGGCGACATCTAAGGCAGCATTAGTCCAGAGCTCCTGGGGAGTGAATGAGTCCTTGGCTGAGACCACACTGCAGCCCAGCTTCTCCCCCTGGCCCGTTCCCTTGTCACACCTTTCCCCCACTGGATCGGATCATGAGATATGCCCCAGAAGCTTCCCCATGGTGTTATCACTCAGAGTCGGCTTCCGAGGAAATCCAGCCTGCAACACATGGGCCTAGGGGAATGCCTGTTGACCATCCTTCCCACCTGTTTGGGTTTGTATAAGCAGCTTTGCTGAGGTATAACTGACATACAAGGAACCAACCCAGGGAACCAACATCACAACTCAGATGATTCTCACATAGACTGTGGGCTTCACAGATCACGGTGCAACACAGACCATAATTTGGTGCTTTCTTAGGTTTAGGCACCCAAAGTCCCAAGTTTGAATTCTCCACGCCTCTCAGCTTCTGGCGGAAGACAGCTTACTTGACCTCTCTCTGCCTTCATTTGTTGTGTTGAGGCCACAAGAGCACCAACCTTGAAGGGCTGTTGCATTGATTAAATGAATAATGGAAATGAAGCTCACAGTGCTGTGCCCTCAACAAATTGCAGCCATTAATGTTTTATGATTATGAATCCCAAATGTTGCAGCTGTCTCAGACTCTCTTTCCTCTCCAACTCCGGCATTCCTCCACAGGTTCCGTCCTCACTGGGTAAGTCTCCCCAGATCCGAGGCAGCCAGCCAGCCACAGAGGTCTGCATTGTCCTCCTCCTTCCGTTCCCTGCCCGTCCTATGGCCACCACCCTTGTCCAGACTGCTGTTGGCTCTCGCCTTCCCTTTGATAACTGCCCGATTCAGCATTTCTAGACGCTTGAATTTTGCAGGCCAATAAAAAGCTTACAAATTATTTTTGGAACTGAAGTATTCCTAACTTTTCTTTTGCCAGTAAAGATCCTAAATAAATAAATGTCATTAAGAAACATCACAATTCAATTAATGATAAGACAAAAAAAAAAAAAAAAAGACCGCTTAACCTCTTCCAAAGTAAGAAGGCTACAAAGGCAGCATAAAGCTGTTTTTATTTATTTTTTTATTTTTTTATAAAGCTGTTTTTAAAATGATATGTTCAGGGACATCTGGGTAGCTCAGTGGTTAAGCTTCTGCCTTTGGCCCCGCACATGATCCTGGAGTCCCGGGATCGAGTCCCACATTGGGTTCCCTGCATGGAGCCTGCTTCTCCCTCTGCCTGTGTCTCTGCCTCTATCTCTTTCTCTCATGAATAAATAAATAAAATCTTTAAAAAAAATAAAAATAAAAAATAAAATGATATGTTCAGCTCTAAGACAAACTCATGGCATGGGTCTTATCCTCCTCAGCTACCCCAGACTGATAGAGATCCCACACTCACCAGCACCTGCTTTTCGGAGAACGTTCGGAAGCATGTTGGCCTAAGTCATCTTCTCGACTGTCTTAGCTCTGGGTGCTGTAACTAACTGCCATAGACTGGGTGGCTTAGACAGCAGTTAGTTCTCACAGTTCTGGAGGCTGGAAACTCCAAGATCAAGATGCCTGCTGATTCGAGTCCTTTCCTGGTTCTGTCCTCATGAAGCAGAGAGAGAGAGAGAGAGAGAGAGAGAGAGCAAGCACTCTTCTTCTAAGGGCACTCATCCCAACCTGAGGGCTCCACCCCTATGACCGAATTACCTCCCCAAACTCTCATCTCAGATTCCATCACAACAGGGATTAGGGCTTCAACATACGAATTTGCGGTGGGGGACGACACGCAAACATCCAGTTCGCAGCTCCTCTCTTACCCCACACAAATCCTCCCACGATGCACCCTATGCACATCACCTTCTTGCTGGAGATCCAAGGGACACACCCTGTTGGTCTGGGTAGAGATCATCTAACAACATCCTAAGCTCTGCCAGAGGGTGTCCCCAAAGTAAGTTTGCATTTTAGACCTCAGAACACATTCTCCCACACAAATATGGAAACACGTCCCGTCGTGCCCCAACACGGTCTTTAGGAAAGGGAACACAGCCCTGTCCCCAGCCCTACAGAGCCAGCAGCCACAGGTAAGAGAACTACTCTGGGGCAAGAGCCAGTGTTCCCACGTGAGATGCCCCAGTGGGAATCCCTGTGACACCAACTTGGAGACCAGGATGGCAGTTCCCTGCTGCTCATCCCCCTTTTCCACACTAGGATGCCTGCTTTGGGCGACTTTCTTGGTGGCAGCAGCCACTTTCTCCCCCTACAGCATCTCAAACCTTCTCACTAAAACAGGGAGAAAAAGCCTCCCAAGAATTTTTACTGTTACCAACAACAGGAAATGGACAATGGCTAAAAATAACAATGGGCAAAGTGATAGCATTTCTAGAAGTCTACAAAGGGTTCACCAGCAGAATAATTCCTGAATTCAGTGATCCATAAAGGGGTGGGTCCCCCGACCTCCCAGCCCCATCTGCCTTAGGCCTTCTCTGCTGCATATCTGCAGATGCTTCTTTGGCTCTGAGAATCATTCCCTAAACCCTAACCCCAAAGACTATCTCCTCGGAACCTCCTAGAATTTCAGGTTGGCATACCTGGACTTCTTACCTTTTCTATAAGGAACACTCTCTTCTATCCTCACACCTCTTTTAAATTCATATTTAAAAAAATAAAGACTCTAATGTGTAAAAGTGAGTTCTCTGGATACTGAGAGGGCCCTAGTGAGATCCTTGCACATGTCAAAGGCAAACTCGGATCTGCTGTCACTCAAGAGAAAGGCTAACTGTCCCTGGAGAAGCAGGACAGGAGGCCCCTGGGTTGGAGGAGGGACTGCGGAGGGAGGGGATGCAACAGCCACACCTTTAATCAACCTAAGGGAATAAGAAGGAACTAGAGGGTCAGGCCAAAATCGCTGGGACGGAACCCAGCAATCGCAGGGACACCTTTCGGCCTTTGGGTCCACCTGCTGCTGGGGACCGCTGCTACTCAAAGTGTGGTCCCCCAAGCGGCAGTATCAACATTGCCCTGGAGCTCAACAGAAACAGACTCTGAGGTTCCTGCCCAGACCTACTGAATTAGAATCCACATTTTAGTAAAGTCGTTTGTACATTAAAGTCTGAGAAGCAGTGTTCCAGAACATCTAGGTCAGTGGTTCTCAAAATAGGGTAATTTTGCCTCCCATGGGGCCATCTGGCAATGTTTGAGGACATTTTTGGTTGCCACTACTGGGATAGTGGGTAGAGGCCACGGATGCTGCTAGACATGCTATGATGCACAAGGCAACCTCCACCCGAAGAATTACCTGGCCCTAAATTTCAACAGTGCTGACACTGAGAAGCCCCGATCTGGATGAACATGTCCAGGGGAGAGTTGGATGAGAGGTCCTAGACTCTTGCTACTCCAGGTGTGGACTGCAGACCAGCAGCATCGGCAGAGGAGGAGGCTGTTAAACGCAAAATCTCTGACCAGGCCCCCACCTATGGCATCACAACATCCAGGTGGTGGAGCCCAGGAATCTGTGTTTTAACAAGCTATATACATGCTTTTTGCTTCTCGAATTTTGCACTGAGAAACATTAGCCATAGGCCACGGGTCCCTATCCTCAGGACAGCCATCAGGAAAGGTAGGCTGAGCCAGGTTCTCCCCTTGTCTAAGATTTCCACCAGTAACCATTACAGCCAGGACTTAAGGAAGGGCCAGTTCTGGTGCCTGTGGAAGGCAGTGGAGCTGGCACCAGCATCTGTCACACACAACTGCAAGGACAATGGCTTAGAGGTTTTGGCCACTGCTGTGAGCAATGTGCCAGGCTCACGGCCCTGATGCTGACCACAGGAAAAGGAGAATTCAGGAGCTCTCAGACAACAAAGGCCAGACAACACTCAAAATGGTAGGGAGCAATGAGAATACGGAAGATGTTGATGACAGGGAATTATGTTTAATATGATCTTAGCTCTTTGATGTCACCTCCCCTGGAAAACCTTCCCTTCCCTGATTTCCCCCGATGGAGTCATCATCTCTTTTTTTTTTTTTTTTTTTTGCTATTTTCCATCCATTGCTCCCCTCTTCTCATTGCCTTCCTGTACCATGAATTCTGCTAATTCTCCTGCACACAGCAAGGTGAGCTCCTTGAGGATGGGAATTGAACTGGAGCAGAGGTTGGGGACACAGCCCCTGGCCCACTCTTCCTGGAGATCACCTACCTAGCTCTCAAACTTGCTCTAGGGTTCTTCTGACTCTCTACCTGATGGAAGGGTCAGGGAGTTTACTCCTCCAGAAGCCACCTGTGTCCAATGAAGGCATAAGAGTAGGAGTTGATAGATAAATAACCTTTGTTATTTATTGCCTCATGGGACGATTCTGAGGCGTGTTCTGCACCGTCTCCTAGACACAGGGAGCCTGAACTGCCATTGCCCTTGTCATACCAGTAACCTCACCAGCACCCCCTTGATCAACTTTCCTCCCCACACTTCATCACCATTTCTGCACCCACACGAACCTCCTGCACCCAAATCCTTGCCTAAGAGCCTGCTTTGGGGGGAACCCAAACTAACCAATATTTTGCTCCCTGCCGAATCCCCAGTATTTAGCCACTTCCCTAACACAGTCGATGCTCACAAAAATAAGTCCTTATGGAAGTTAAATAAACGTCTTGCTATGCCTAGAAAATCCAAAAACAACAGCAAACAAAATTAGCAAAAATCCCACTGATGGCCTGGCTGATATGATCCAGAAGAATGCATCTACATTTCTTCCTAGGTTTTGGCCACAACTCTAAAACAACAGTCACCTACTACAGTAACAATGGAATCTTTCATCATCTGTATAAAAAGAGGAGAGCTCTTTTTTCCAGTAGGTAGGAATTCTAGCTCTGGAGTCTGGTAGAACTAGGCTCAAATTCCCAGCCTGGAGAGCTGCTAAGTGGCCTGAGTCTCAATTTTGTCACCTGTCGGGGGGAAGAATAATAGTACCCGCCTGCTGGGTTATGGGGAGGATTTAATAAGATAAAGGATTTATTGAAGGATTTAGTGTAGTCGTGGCCCAGCATAAACCGTCACTAAATGTTCTCAGCATTATCATGATCACTAGGATTGGATCTCCTGTTTAAGGCTGTCTTCGTGTTTCTCCAGGTGACGGATGGTTCTGTGGGCCCTCCTTATAAAACTTGGATTAGTATTGGATTATTTCCAAGGCCCCTTCCAGGCCTTCCCTTGGAGATGCAACAGCTCCCAGGGAAGGGTGGCAGGGGCCACTCCACACCTAGAGGCAGAGAGCAGAACAGGGAGCAGCAGGTAGACAGAAGTGCTCAGCCCCTACCCCACAAAGGGGGGTCCAATCCTGCTCCCTTGTCTTGGTTGCACTGTTTTTTATTTTTACTTAAAACAAAACAAACTGCCCCCAATTACCAAGAAACTTCTAAGATGCTATTTCTACCTTTTTCCCTCTTATCCTTCATTCTCTACTCTACTTCATTAAAAAGCAGGCCCTCTGGAAATCACCAACCATTCATTGCCGATTTTGAATTATTTTTTTCTCTAGCCTATCATTAGCTGTATTTGCCTGCAAATAAGATTGATGTTTTTTAAATCTCATCTACTTGCAACCCCAGAACGTAATCCCCTCCCGGTTATTACTATCCATTTATGTCATTAGGAACAGCGGGAGACCTACACTCCAAAACCCAAATGATCTTGACATGCAAATGTGTCATAAAAACCCAACAACAGCAGAAGATTTCAAAGGATTTATTAGCAACAGAGCTGCTGTTAACTAGATGTATCTGAGGAGTTTTCCAGGCAATGGTCAGGGTTGCTCTACCATGGGCCAATTAGACCCAAAGTTCTCTGTCCCACGTCAGGACCCTCTCACAAGGCAGGCAGGAGCAGCATCACGGTTTTGAGGGACAGAGAGTTGTTTTATATTCCACCCACTTCGAAATGGCTTTCTCCAAAGGGGTGCAACCAGGTGGCATTCATCAACTCCTTCCTTTTCACTGAGAAGCAAATTCCTGTACAATTTGGAAACCAGACCTACGAGTCTGCACGTATTAGAACAGAGGGATGAAAAGACATCAGTTTGCTAGGGGACTTGCCCTCTACAGACTTCTCTCCCCTTCCTCATGCAGGGGTCCAGTTTTCTCATGTAGCATCGTCCCCACTGCCTCCTGCCTTCTGGTGATCCAGATGGCCCTACCCAGGTGAGCCAGGTGAGCCAGGTGAGCCAAGTGAGCCAGGTGAGCCAGGTGAGCCAGGCAGCGGCGGGCAGGACTGCTGGGTGCCAGCCCAAGGCACAGGTGCTGCAGGCCAGGCCCCTGCCCCGCCGGACTCTCTCCCAGGGCAGCCTTCTGGGCCCTGTGCTCTCTCCAGGCCCCGCTGTGGCCCCCGGGCCCCCTAACCTGTGCTGTTCTTCTCCAAGGACCATTGGGTTCCTGAAGTTACACGGCAGATGCCTCCATCTCCAGGCCTCCTGCCTGTCCTTGCCCCTCCTAAGACAACAGTGCGACAGGGGCTGAGGCCTTGCTCTCCGCTGCTCTCCGCGGCCGCCCCGCGAGCACGTTCTGTGCGATGACTGTCCCGACCTGGGCGGACCGTGCACATCTGCTCAAAGGCTCTGGTCACGTGCTGCTCCATGGATCCCCAGCATCGGTCCCCTCTCTTGGATTCTTTGCCTGCAGGTTCCTGCAGCTACAATCACCCTCCTCTGGGATACTGGCCCAGGGCTTCCGAAAACCACGCCTTGAATGGAGAGCACCCCACGGAGAGCCAAGGGGGTTAATCCCCCCTAAACCATCCTGCCAAGATTTTTCCTGAGCACCCAGCTCACCCGTCTATTTTTAGGCCACTCTAATGGTAACCTAAACAGTAAAAGCAGCCGTCACCTCATAAATGCAGGATCAGCAGGCCTCTTGCATGTATGAACTTGTCAAGATAATCACAAAAGGCACTTTTCCTTGAGATCATTAAAAATAATTAGTAAGAAAATATTTTTTTTAAATAAGGAGACAAGGGGCAGCCCGGGTGGCTCAGTGGTTTAGCGCCGCCTTTGGCCCAGGGCCTGATCCTGAAGAGCCTGGATCGAGTCCCATGTCAGGCTCCCTGCATGGAGCCTGCTTCTCCCTCTGCCTGTGTCTCTGCCTCTCTTTCTCTCTCTCTCTCTCTGTGTGTGTGTCTCTCATGAGTAAATAAATAAAATCTTTTAAAAAAGAAATAAGTTCAGCTGCAGGAGGAACATGTCCATTGCTTATATCCAAAAAATTAATGCCACGTCCTTTATAAGGTCCCGGGCCTTCTGGAACAGGAAGATACATTCCATGATTGCTCTGACCCTGGAAGGTTTAGCCCACCCTCTGGCTTCCACTTGGAGACCAAGGCGGCTGGCTCACCATCTCCTCCTCCTCCTCCTCCTGGTCACACAGGATGCTTCCCCAGGGAGAGCATGGTTGGGTGTTCCATTCCTTCACCACCACTTTTTGCAAAATTTTCTCACTGATTCTCCAGAAATGAACTCTGAGAACTCCTGAAAGCTGTTGTTAGAGGTGTAGGATCTGAAAGTGAAGCAGCCCTGGAGTCCCGTGCTGCCTCTGTACCTCCAAAGGGCTAGAGCTCTTCCTTCCAAGCTCTTGGGCGGTTGTAAAGGTCCCTTCCTCACCCTTCCATCATCCAATGGCTCCATTTTTTCCCTAAATGCTCCTTGACCCTCTGAAGTTTATACTCTATAAAACCTCCATTTGATTAGCAGGAGTGCATTTCTGTAGGCCATCAAATTCCAATAAATAAGAATCTTCTCGCTCTGTCTTCATATAAGGACAGAACACAACCCTGGAAACTGGACTGTGGGTCCAGGAAAGGTTTCTCGGGAGAAAGCACTGCATGCTTATGCCTAATGGAATAGTGAGTTAGCTGGGGGAAGGGTGAGGCGGGAGGAAAGTTCAGGAGAAAGGAAGGAACTTGTGTGAGAGACACGGAGTGACATGGTGGAGACCTGAGATGAGGCTCAGGGCGGGGAGAATACCCAGTGATGACTCCCCCACCACACGCAGCCAGGTGCCTGCGCCGTACATATCCTGAGTGCTCTGTCCCATAAAGTACTTTCCAGACAACAATAGAGATGGCCAAACACCCGAATTCCATATACTTCCAAGGTGTAGACTCATCACGGGCTACATTTCCTAGTCCCCTTTGCCTCCAAGTGGGGCTCTGTGGTTAGCTCTCACCAGTGAAATGTGCTAAGTGACGTGTGCTGCTGTCAAACCAAGGGGTTTCAGAAGTAAATGTGCCCTCTCCCTTCTTTCCCCTTCCACCGCTGGGAGGTAGAGGACACTGCAGCCCTAGGAAGTTGTAGGCACAGAAGACAGAGAGGGCGTGCAGCCCCACAGGACCACATGCAGAACTGCCTGCTGACCATGAACTGTTGCGTTGCGCTGTTATATAAAAGAGAAATAATTGTGTGTTATGTCAAACCACTAAAACTTGGGGGCTTAACTGTCACAGCAGCTAACATTACCTAATACACACACTAGGTAATATTTACTTATTTAATTACAGGCAACCTTCTCTAGATGCCAGCACCTAGCAAAAGGTGGATATTAAATAGGCATCTGTTGAATGAAAGTAATCCATTTGATTAGAAGGAAGGACTTCCCAGAATCCCTCAAATCCCAGTAAACAAAAATCTTATTTTGCCATAAGGCCAGCATACACATGTACACACACACACACACACACACACACACACACACACAACCTGGTTTTCCACACCAAAGCCACATACACTTCATGGCCAAACCTGCTCCGGCTGTTTTTAGATTCATATGACAGCAGAGACTATCCTAGGAACAACTCTTTCAAGATTCTGTTCCCCAGCATGGGTAACATACAGGGCCAAATACCGCAAAAGAAAATTGGAATAGGAAAGAAAAAGTCATCAAGAAAAATAGTCCAGATTTCTCATGATCTCACCCGTGAGTCAGATTTGCATTTGGGATAACAACTAACCGAGTAGACCAGAACAGTCTGTCTGCAAGATGTCGGCCTGCCAATTTCAACAGCATTGAGAAGGCACACTTCTTAAATTGGCTTAAAAGGACAAATCTAGTGCACTTGTTTATTATTTTTTTCCTTAAAAAAGGTTTCTAGGTGAAACAGCCTCCTGTTTAAAAATAACTCTTGGACATGAAACTATAATTTTCTTTTAAACACTGATTGCCAAGTACCTGCATCTTACCATTTTGGGCAATGGGGGAAAAGTCCTACAGGAAAGTCTTTGCTGGGACGCCTGGGTGGCCCAGCGGTTGAGTGTCTGCCCTTGACTCAGGGCGTGATCCCGGGAGTCTGGGGTTCGAGTCCCACATCAGGCTCCCTGCATGGAGCCTGCCTCTCTCTCTCTCTGTGTCTCTCATGAATAAATAAAAATCTTTAAAAAAAAAAAAAAAAAGAATCTTTACTGTGTGAATTTAGGAAGGTGCCCCCACCTCTCTGGGCCTAGGTCTATTCATTTGTAAAATGGGAGATTAAAATAGATGATCCCTAACAGAAGAAATAACAGTGGAAGTAAAACTGAATTTTTAATGCCTTGCAAGTCTTTTCATATTCATGGAACCTACTCCTAACAGAAACAGGGTATTTTTTATGTGCAGCTTAATTTAGAGGAATTTATTCACTTAGGACAGAACGTGAGGTCCAAGGCACAGCAGACATGAGTTGGTCTTCGGTAGTGAGAGGCAAGAATGGGACGATCCATTCTCAAGCAACAGGCAATGTGCACATTATTGAGCTGTGACTTTGTGTCAGGACATTCTCTCCTTTTAGAGATTAAAGAGACTTTCAGAATCATTAGACACAATTGCTTTGCTGTAAGCGAGGAGAAAGTAGGACTTTTAAGTCCTACTTTGCGCTAGTTCCTACAGCTCGATGGTGGCAATACCTAGACCAGAATTGAGCTGGTTATTCGGTCTTAAGGCTGGAGGATTACGGTTAGCTATTAATTCCTCAAGCCTTACCTAACCCTCAAGCCTGCAGACTAAGAATGCTCTCTGAGTATTCAGAGAATAAGGCTCGATCAGGTGAAAGATGGAGAAGTGATCACATACCTTCAAGCATGTAAGAGGATAAGTGTTCCTTAGGGTTCTGGGAATGGCAGTAAGGTGGACTATAAAAATACACACTCACAGGTTATCTACAGGTCCAGTCTCTACAGCTTGGATTTCAGGTCCTTGACTCAAGGGTCCCCTTGGGCCCCTTCCTCTAGCCCAGACACTACGCTACACTGACAGCCTCCCATTTTGATGCTTATCTGCTGCTTTAATCAGACCTCTGGCTCCTTCCAGGACAATGTATTAGAGGCAAAAATGAAAATGAGGTAAATATTTGCTTATAACATCCTTCTATACTTCAAGCCAATCCTACCCTGCCCCACCCCATCCCCGCAATATCTCCTTTTCTTTCAAGTTTGTAAAAGAAAACCCAGGATTTCACTCTTGAGCATTTGTCACGTGGTCACACGGGGCAACCAGGGAACCTCAGAGGCTGGGACCTGCATTTCATTAAAAGCCATTTTAAATAAATAAAAGAGTTAACCCTTTCTTGTTCCTTTCTAAGCCTGTGGGAATGGAAGTGATGACTGGTGAAGAAAATTGCATTTGGTTATTAGAATTGCTTGTTAATAATAAAGTATCAGTAGAATTGGAGGGGAATGGTAATATACCAATAAATATGGGGACATATTTAAGAAGAACTAAGTTCCAAATTTATTTATTTAAGCTCTGTTTCAAAGAATTATTCCCTTCCATTACCCTCAAAGGTCTACCTTTACCAGTGAAGGTACACAGCTGACTGTACTGTTCTCTACTGAATTGAAGTCTGTTTCCAATGCCAAATAGAAGCTTGTGGTTTAACAAAAACAGTGAGATTTAGGGACACCAGGTCTGCTTTGGAGGGGTGGCCTTAATACTGACTGAATCACTTTAAGAAAACCACTTCCCCTCCAAGTGCCTGACTTCTCATCCAATGAAATGGGGCTAATAAACTATTGGGAAGCATAAATGAGATGATGTGGACAAAGCACACAGGAGGGGTTAATTAGCTGCTGAACTAAATGTCAGCGTGGGTAGAGGCATTAGAAGTCACCCAGCCCAATCTTCCAATTTCAGTTCTCCAGCCTCTGCTTGATGTTTGTGGTGAAGGGAAGCTGACCACCTCTCAAGGCAGTCCAAGGCACTTTGAGACTCTAATGGTTACAAAGACATTGCTGGATGGAGCTGCATTTTTTTCTCCTTAATTTTTATGCTCTGGCCCCTGTTTTGGCTTCTGCACCAGAAGTGAGAGTAAGTCTTAGTGGTCCTGCATAAGAAAGCCATTGAAATTATTTATTTGTCCATCCAGTGGATGATAGTTGCAAGCCTCCTGTGTGCAAGTATACAGAACCACAGAGAAGTGAGGGATGGGTCCAGATCTCTTGTTTAGCAGGCTGGTTGAGAGGGGTGCCATCAGCCAAGATAGGGTGCAGAGGAGGAAGAGCAGGTTCAGTATGGGAGGAAGGTGAGGCGTTCAGTTTGAGATGTATTGCTTTGGAATGGCTGAGGGTTGCCCAGATGGAGATGGTAGGTTAACAGTGGACATGTGAGTCCAGAGCTCAGGAGGAGGGTTGGGTCTAAAGGTACAGATTTTGGAGTGATCAGAACATGAGTAGTGGTAGGAGTTGAAAATGCAGCTGAAATTGACCAGGGAGGAAATGAGAACTCAGGGTTTAAGAGGCAAACTATAAAATCTAGTCAAAAAAGTAAAAGAGGATAAAAGTGGTTACAAAAGTATATTAAAGGGCTCCAGAGAGAGGAGCTCAGAGAAAAGATTAAAACCAAGTGTTAATTAAAGAGGTACGGAGAAAACCAGGAAAGAAGTAGGGTCAGTAAAGCGGAGAATAGTGGTTCATAAAGGAGGAACTGGTCAGTGTCAACTGAATTAAGTATTGAAAAGCTTCCATTAGATTTAGATGCAGAGGCCCACTGGTGATCATGGCAAGGGAATTTCACTAGAGGTCCGGGAATGGAAATCAGATTGCACAGACCATTGAGGAATTAATGAGAGATTAAAGAAGTGAAAATAGCTGATATAGACCAAGTTTTCAGGTAATTTGTTAAGGATATGAGGGCAAAGGGATCTTAATTAAAGGGGGTAAGGTATGGACATGGTGGAGAGACAAGATACAGACGGGGGAGAGGCTGAAGGCGGAGGGGAAAGGGTATATGCATAAGAGACAGTCTCCTGAGACCAGGGGGAGTTTTCTCAGGGGCAGGAAGGAAAGAGCATGGGCTGGATGTGGAAACAGGGAGTTTGTGAGGGAGTAAGACTGAGGAAGTTACTACTGATTCTCCCTGTGAAGAAAATATTAAGGCCCCCAGCTTGGAGGGAGGGAGAAAGTCATGTGTTCCAGCCTGCATGGCTGATGCGTTTGGAGACCATTTACCTGCAGGTGCCCCCATACAAATAGATGGGTAGGGTTTTCTTTCATAGAAATGCTTGGCAGCCAGGAGAAAAGGGCAGAAAATGCAGGTGGTTGAACTTACTTGGAGTAGGATTTTGGATGGTGGGAACAGCAAAGGTAAAGGGGATAAGGGAGTTTATAGTACTGGCAAAGGAACAGATGAAGCTATGGCCCATAGGGGTGTGGGGTGGAAGAAGGATGTGAAGGTAGCTACTGTCTTTCCTACAACTCTCTCCCACTAACTTCTCCTTCTTGGATCCTTGCTTAGGGATACGTTGCTTGGCACCATGTGTTGCCCAGAGCAGCACACAATAGTCTAGATGTGTGGGCCTAGTACAGACGGCCAACACTCTGTTTCTGGGCCTGCTTAATAGTCACACCCCAGTGTGGATGCACACTGTGGTAGAGTCAAATGAACTGCCTACATCTTTTACACAGAGCCCCCTATTAAAGCACGTTCCTGACCATCCTATAATAAATGCAGTTGATTTTTTCAGACATAAATATAGGACCTTCATTTGAGCTCCTTGGCTGACTCTTCCAAGATCTGGCCTATCCTGTAAGTCTAGATTCTGATACTGGTGTGAAATGAGGTCACTGTGCTTCCCAGATCTGGGTCATGATCAAATGGAATAAATATGTCATCCATATCTTTATTCAAGTTGGTGATAAAAATGTTGAACAGGAGAAGGACAAATCCAATAGCAGAACTGTGTGACTCTCATTACTAGAAAACCCTCTCTCTACATGGACACCAATCCATCAACCCCTTTGTACGGCATTTAGCTAGTCAGCTACAAATCACCAAATGCTGCTACTGTGCAGTCCACATTTCTCCATCTTGCCCACAAAGATCTCACAAGGGATCATCCAAACACCTTGCTGAAAAGTCCAGATACACTATGTCAACAGCTTTCCCATGATGTACTGGTCTAGTAACCTTATCCCCATTGGATAAAAACACAATGCGCTTTTCTTTGCTATGTCTTATTACACCTACGGCCAGATGGAAATTGGTTTATGACATTTTACGGCTTTATAACATTTCCTGTCTCACCATGACATCACTTTTCCCCAAGCCTAGAGCTTCAAAAGGCCACAAAGGTGTTAAGAACTCAGTTTCTAAACCTTCCTCCTACTCCAGTATATCAGGTTACCTGATCTCCCAGGCTGGTTAAAATAAAGAATGTTAGCCTAAAAATGAAACTCTAACAGAAAAGTAACTCCTTCAAATGGGGGGGCCCTATATGGAGACCCCCTCTTTGTCTTGTCTTGGAGCTACCACCCAGTTGCCCTAAACAGCAGTTTAAATTTTATTTCCTTGAATCTCATTTTGAAAGTAGAGCCAAATATGGTTGTATCTGAGCTTTCCTGATTATCTCTGAAGTCTTGGAATTTTAAATCTCACAAGCTACGTATTCAGTCACTTAAAAGAAAGCCGTAAGATGAGAAACATGTAACTCAGAGATCAACAATAACTCAGAGTGAAAAACACCACGGTGTTTATGAAGGGTATAATCCCTAATTACACCGAGAGTGACACCTCTTTCCCAGGCAACACTCCTTAGAAGCTGCCAAATACGTTAAACAGAAATAGTTTAGTCAATCCATCAATATCTGCTTACTGCCCACAGCTGGGACACAAAGAGATGAAAAGTATGGCTAGGTGCCCTCAAAGATTTTGCAGTCTAGTTTAGGAGGGGGTTAAAAAAAAAAAAAAAAGCACTGTCACCAAAAAGTTCACCAACCAAAGCATCCTGTGCTGGATGCCAAGGGAAGTGCCAGGCAGTAGGTGTGCCAGACGTTCTGGGTGAGGCTGCCAGTCAGGGAGCAGCAGAGGACAGTTTTTAAAGGGAATGGGACTTCACTTGGGCCTTAAGGGATGGACAGAATTTAAGCAATGGGTAGATGGGCTCCTGGGTAGGAGGTGTGGAATAAATGTGTATAGCTAATGTAGACAAAAGAAGTCAGATCCAAATCCCCTCTCACTTCTCAAATATAAAGAGGAAAGCCTGATGCTCAACTGGGAAATTAACAAAGAAACACCTGACTCTGCCATACAGGGTCTGTGCCTCCCATCAAAGCTCAGCCAAGGTCATGTAGGGATCGATGTCCACTAGATTAACAAGATGCTCCTATGAAAACTAATAAACTATTATACGCAGCACCAATTTCATTAAAATCATCCACTGCAATTTAAGTTTTGAGACTAATGGATTTTTCTAAGAATGAAACAACATACGCCACAGAGGTAAAACCCAAAGGAGGAGGAAAACAAGTAGTGGTTTGCACCACTGGCTCCACATTAGAACCACTTGGGGGGAGGGAGGGTGTTCAATAAAGACCAACTCTAACACCCGCTAATGCTGTACCTCCTACCCATTACATCACAATCCCTGGGGTATCAACATTTAAATTAAAAATACCAGTGATTTGGGATGCCTGGGTGGCTCAGCGGTTGAGCGTCTGCCTTTGACCCAGGGCACGATCCCGATCCCCGGGTCCGGGATGAATCCCACATTGGGCTCCTGCAGGGATCCTGCTTCTCCCTCTGCCTATGTCTCTGCCTCTCTCTCTCTCTGTATCAGGAATAAATAAATAAAATCTTTTAAAAAATACCAATGATTCTACTTCATTCTCTCAACAAATTATTCTGAGTGCCTATTATAGGCCAACACTACTCTAAGTGTTAAAGATACAAGAATGAACCAAGCAGACCCCCCTTTCAAAAAACTACCCTCATAGATTTTACATTATAATGAAGTCGAGCAAGCAGAAAAGCAAATTAAATCAGTAAAATATATGACATGTTAAAAAACTGACAATGTGCTAAGGAGAAAATAAAGCTGAGAAGGGGGATATGAAGTCTCAGGCTGGGGTAGGGTGGCACAGAAGGTTTCATGGAAGGTGACATTTAAATCAAGAACTGAAGGATGTGAGGGAGCATCTCAGCTACATGAGAGAGGAACACACCAGGCAGAGGACACAGCAGGTACAATGGTCCTGAGGCAGAAACATGCTGGTGTGGCTGGAGCTGAGAGGGAAAGGAACAGAAATGAAGAAGTCAGAAAGGGAAGGGCGTAGTAGGCTATGTAATAATGAGTCTGGCTTTTATGTTGAGATGGGACGCTCCTGGGAAGGTCTGCACAGAGAAGTGACATGATCTGATTTACAGTTTTATGATAATCACTCTGACTGCTCTGTTGAGAATACACTATCAGGGCAAGAGGCAAGATAGCAATTGAGCAATTCTCAAAATAGTCCAATTGCGAGATGAGGACAACTTGGATGAGGGGAGAGACAGTACACAATGGTCAGATTCTGGGTATATTCTGGAGAGCTACAGAAACAAAGTATCTGGAAGAAGCAGGGGTGGAATCCAGAATTTGGTTTTAGATGTTAATGTGTGAGATGACCATTAGACAGTGGAGATGCAAGTAGATAATTATAGATGAAGATAATTAGAGATGAAGATAGATGGGTGCAAATTCTTGGCTTATGGATAGCATTTAAAGCCACGCGGATGACTGACATCACAGATAACAATCACAGAAAGAAAAGACAAGAAGCACAAGTAATAACCCCTGGGCCCTCCAGCATAAAGAGGTCAGTGAGAAGACAGGCAGCCAAGAACACCAGGAAGGAATGCAGACTGGTGAGCAAGGAGGAATGTCTATAGACTACGGTGTCCAGAGAGCTAAGGGAAGGAAGCCTTTCAAGACGGGCCTAACTGCGTGCATCACATGCTTTGAAGGAGCAAGGAAAAAGCTGAGAATTGGTCCTTGGATTCAGCAATGTGGACCTCATTAGTGACCCTGATAGCCTTGAGAGCCAGTTCCAAGTCTCCAACAGAAGTGGGGTTCATGAGGCTTACCATGGTCTTGAAGCAATGCTTTCTCCATTGTCTCTCCCTTGTCCCAAAACACAGTTAAATAATTTGATAGGATTGATAATTCAAGGCAATCTGAATTTTATTTATTTTTATTCCCCATGCATAGAATATGAAATGTTTATATCTTTTCTCTCTATGTGGCACATACTAAGTAAATATTAATTGGATGGAAAAGAAAAAGAGTTTGCAGCAGATAAAGTATAAGCTCTAGGAAAGAAGTGAGCAAAACTGATAATACTACCTCCTTCAAACGTTTGCTGAGCACTCAGTTTTCAGTGGCTTTTTGGGCAGCTACCTACCTCCCATGTGCAGCATCCACCACTGCTAGCAAAGTTCATACGCTGTGTCAAGTTGAAAATGGAGAACAGCAGTTGAGAAAGAGTCATTAAAAATAAATAAGTCCTGAGCACCTGGCTGGCTCAGTCGGAAGAGCATGCAACTCTCGATCTTGGGGTTGTGAGTTTGAGCCCCACGTTGGGTGTAAGGATTACTTAAAAATAATTAAATAGACTTAAAAATGTTTTAAATAAACAAAAAAAATAAATAAGTCCACTATCCAAGCACATAGGTTTCAGCAGGGATCTTACCAGTGGAAATACAGAAGCGCTTCTTGATCCAGCAAATGCGAATTGCGGTGGGTGGTGATATTCCACGTTGGAACCGCACATACAATCCAGCCTGGACTTCACTGTGACTACCCACCTGGCTATTAGCAAGAGCAGTGAGCAGTCCCTCTTTGGTTTATGATAAAAATAAAGAAGCTGCCTCTGAGTGACATTTTACACGCACAACCCCCCAGGCAAAGTTCTGGTTACCACAGCAAGCCCCACTCATGACAGACAGCAGAGACAAAGCACATGACATATCAAATAGCCACAGTCCTGCCTTCCTGCAGGAGCGCGGTTATAGTTGCCAGATACACTAATCAGCCGCTACAGCCCTCTCTGCAAATAAAAGCCCAACCTACTTTTGTGGGTCTTGGTTATTCTTACAATTACTATTTGCCTGAAATAGTAGCTTTTGTCTGATGTTTGCTTATTGGGATGCTGATGTAACTCTCAAGATGGAACTTATTTTTAAAAGGAGGTCCAACACCGGGGAAGGAAACAAATAGCTGCTTTCTCACTCTCCCTACTCCACAACATTAGCAGAAATTTCTTGGAGTCCCACATCTGGCAAGAACCTGTCCTTAGGCCTCTTGCGCGGCTGGCCCAGAGAAATGAACCAGTCTCTTACTTAGCAAGACTGAATAGAGAGGGTCTTGCACCAACCAATCTAAAGGTGGAGTCCATGTTCTTACCCTAGGGTTCCATCAACGAGGAAGAGATGTGGAAGCAGAAAATGCCAAGCTGAGGAAAATGTTGGTGTGTAAAGAAATGCTGGTGTCCAGGAGGACGGATACTGCAGGGCTTCTTATGAATGCAAATTCTACCTTTGCATCAAGGACACATAAAGGACATGGTCATTTATGCTCTTCCAGGATGGGTTCAAGGAAGAGGGTCCACTGAGTCTCCAGATAGATCAGAAAAAGTCATGAGCCTAAATGCCCAAGTGGAGAAAAAGGAAATAACTTTTTAGCTTCTCAAGCTTAAGCTCCAGGACCAACTTTTCAGAGAAATAGTACATTTGGAATCTGAGTAAGTACATCTTTTCCCTGTGTTTTCCCAAACTGTGTTCTAGGTTTATGAGCAGAAAAATGAATCAGAAAACTCAGAGCTCTGTAGAGACGTTAGGGATCCCAGGAGTTCCTACTTCTCAGAGATTCTGTATGGAATAAAGTTAAGAGCACAGGCTTAGAAGACAGAGAGATCTGGATTCAAATTCTTGCTCCAAGTCTTAATAGATGTGTAACCTGGGGCGAATAATTTAAACTTTTTGAGCTTGCTTTCCATCATCTGTAAAATAAGGATAACTGGGAACAGTGCTAAATCTGTTCAACGGTTTGTTGAATTTCTACTGTATACAGGGCACTGTTGTTGGCACTAGAGATACAGTGAACAGGGTCCCTGTTTGTTTGTTTTTTTTAAGGTCCCTGTTTTGATGAAGCTTGCATTCCAACAGGTGAGACAACCAACAAAAGTAAATAAATCAAAACTCTATTTCAAAGAGAAAAGGAGTAATGTGATAGAGTGCTTGGGGGAGGCCATTTCAAATTATACAGTTAGGGAGGCGAAGGCCTCTGCAGGTCTGGGGTTTGCACCACTGGCAGAGGTAAGGCCCTACTCTGGGATGCAGCTTGGCAAATTCCAGAACTGAAAGGACAGTATGTCTGCCCACAGAGACTAAAGGCGATGAGTCACAGCCAAAGAGGTCATCTGAGAGGCAGTTTGGGGGAAAGGGCTGGTTGTATTCAAATGGCAATGAGAAATCCCCAGTTGTAAGCTATGAGGTGACATGACTTGATTGGTGTTTTTTTTTAAAGATTTATTTATTTATGTATGATAGACATAGAGAGAGAGAGAGAGAGAGAGGCAGAGACACAGGCAGAGGGAGAAGCAGGCTCCATGCACCGGGAGCCCGATGTGGGACTTGATCCCGGGTCTCCAGGATCGCGCCCTGGGCCAAAGGCAGGTGCCAAACCGCTGCGCCACCCAGGGATCCCCTTGATTTGTGTTTTTATTTATTTTTTATTTACTTTTTTTTTTTGAGAGCGAGAGAGCTTGTGCAAGTGGTGGGGGGAGGGGCAGAGAGAGGGAGAAAGACTGTTAAGCATCCTCCAAGCCCAGCATGGAGCCCCATGGAGGCTCAGCTTGGAGCTCAATCTTACAACACTGAGATTATGAGCTGAGCTGAAACCAAGAGTTGGACTCATAACCAGCTGAGCCACCCAGGTGCCTTCTGATTTGTGTTTTTAAAAGACCCCTCTGGCTTATCTGAGAGGGACTAGGAGCCAAGGGTATTCCCCCAAGGCCCAGACAGAAGACTACTGTGGAGTTGTCAACCAGGTGGGCTGCTACACAGGTGGAAGGAGGGCCAACAGGATTACAGCTTTAGTTAGTGGTGTGAGGAAAAAAAGAAGAATGAAGGTCTTGAGATTTGTGGAATGAGCCTTTGGGTAGATGGTGGTACCATTTACTGAGCTGGGAGAAGCAGAAGGAAAGAACTAGCCAGAAAGAGAAAAATCAAGGATCTTTTTTGATCAAATTAGGCCTGAGATGCTTGTTACACACAGCTCTGGAGATGTCAAGCTGATAGTGGGGTATAGGAGTCTGGGACTCCGTGGAGAGATCAAGCCTAAAGACATAAATTTGGAAGCCAAGAGTACATAGATGGTAGGTGAAGGCTTGAGGCAGTAAGATCTCCCTAGGAAGGAGAATAGCTAGAGAAGAAGACCCAAGGTCAAGTCCTGGGGCAATGTCATAAAACAATGAATATTAATTGTTGTTATTTTCGGTACACTGGGAAGGAGAGCGTTGGCCAATTATTGTTGCAAGCAACATTTTATCCATCCATCTACCCACAGATCCAAGCATCCATTCATACCACAAACAATCACTGAGCATGTTAATGAGAGACAGTAGAGAAAAGAATGTAATAATAGGTCAAGAATGTAAGTTCTGGAGCCAGACTACTCTATTTAAATCCCAGCTCCATCTGTGACCTTGGAGAATTTGCTTAAGCACATTGTACCACCATCTTTCCATCTGTAAAAGGGAATGTAGTGCGTTGAATGGTGTCCCCCTAAAAGATATGTCCTTATCCTAGAACCTGTAAATGTGATCTTCTTCGGCAAAAGGGTCTCTGCAGATGTAAATAAATTGAGCATCACAAGATGAGATCATCTTAGATTATCTGGGTAGCCCTAAAAGACAAGTGTCCTTATAAGAGACACACAAAGTAGAGACATGCAGACATAAGAGAAGACATGAACACACAAAGAAGAAAACAATGTGAAGACAGAGACACAGATTGGAGTGAAAAAGCCACAAGGAATGTCAACAGCTACCAGAAGCTGGAAGAGGCAAGGAAGGATTCTTCCTAGGAGCCTCCAGAAGGAGCATGACCCTGCCAATGCCTAAATTTCAGACTTCTGGCCTCCAGAACTACGAGAGAATAAATCTCTACTGTTTTGAGCCACCAAGTTTGTGACAATTTGTTTTAGCAGCCCCAGGGAATGGATTGAGGAGTAATAACAGTGTGTGCCTCACTGAGTCATGAGGAGAATTAAATGAGTTAATGTATGTAAAGCATCTAGAACAGTGCTGCCAAATAGGGGATATTCAAACAATTTTAAATTTTATCCATGTACTGGATGTATCCATGTACTGGTACAGGATCCTGAAAAATGGGCGAAAAGACATATCATGTTGAGAAACCCTGAAAATAAAGATGGTGCCCACAAGCTGAGCAGGTGAGGGACCAGAAGGGGGAACGGTACTCGGATGCCACGAATTGCTGAACTCCGCTCCCCAGCATTCCCCAGTAAAGAAATCAATAAGCCTTACATCTGCTCGGGTTTTTGAAGATGAGTAATAGGTCCAGAGAAGGGTTAATGCAATCTTTCACAGTGTCTTCCTCTGCTTGCACCATCTCATTGCCCGCGCTCTCATGAGAGCCCATGTTGATGAGGACACTCTGAGCACATTTTCTGGGGACAGCTGTCTCTTCCTTTAGCCTAATGATATTGGGAGTAACGGTGACCAGGGTGGGGAAGGGGTAGAGAGTGGGCAGTGGAAAACTGTGGAGGAAAACGATGCCAATTTTGTATGCTGAGTGATTTTGTAATAATATTTGCATGGCTGCTTTAGCCTGGGAAGTTAATTTTCTTCGCCAAGAGACCCATATAGCACAATCTAGTTTTACCCAAATCTCTATAAAATACACTGTGCCAAAAGGTGGGTGAGGGATAATCCAACTGAAACACAGCTGAAATCTGACATTTTATAAGTGTCCATTGGCCAACACACAAAAATGGAAATCGTTTATTGACCTCTTGCTTTATTAAACTTTGCTCCGTTCTCATCTTCACAGGTAGATTAAAAAAAAAAACATTCAAACACTCGAAGAGAATTAGTGATTATATTTGATCACCTGCATGCAAATATAAGTAGTGTCAGGGGTAAGGAGCATTACTACGGGGTGTTCAAACTTGTAGGCACCAACCCGAGATACTACGGTTAACCTGAAACACCTTTGCCTCTCTACGCTTGGAAAACAGTCTTGGGGAATATGAGAATTACAGTACCATCCCAGGGCATGTACACGGGACAGGCAGGTTCATGTTAGATGGACATCTATAAAATTCTGGCCTTGGGTGAAAGGGACAAAAAAGCCAGTATTCCTTCTGTCTTCCCTCTAGGTATCCCAAGATCTTGTTCGGAGCAACTGTAGCCAGATAAGGCCCCAGGAAAGCAAAGCTCCCAGGCCTCTGCTTCCCTTCACCCCCTTCCTCTAGATGCCCAGTGGCCTCCTTATAAGGCAGCCTAATCCGCCCCCCCCCCACTCCACTGTCTACTGACTACACCATGATGCAAAGATACCCCCTCTTCTACTCTTTACCTGGCACAACTTCTACTCCCTCAGCAGGCAGGTTAGAGCCAAGGGGTTGACCTTGGACTCCCTAGCACTACACAGGGCCCTTGCTCATGGTAAGGGTCCTATTCTGCACTGTAGCAGCGTGTCTTTATTTTTAGCAAAGCAGGTGACCACTCTCCAGAGGCCAGGACGACAGAGTGTACATGGATGATTTGGTGGCAGTAGCAGATTTCAACTCTAGTGCATGCAAAGCCGAGTACTAGAACTGCCCAGATGTTGATAAAAAGGAGACCACAAGTGGTTCCACTCAAATCCAACTCCACTGTTGCTAAAAACTTCAAAGGACACAGCCTGGGAATCTTTCTGTTAAGGGCCACATACACCATAGAAGCCTCACCTCATGAAGCTGTTAAAACCCCGTAGATCTTCCCTAAAATAAACTAAATTTACTTCAACCTGGAGGCAAAGAATTGGGTAGTACTCTCTCAAGAACTTGCAAATCCTTAGGAGTTTGTGATTTTTTTTTTTTATCCTCGTGTGAATAGCTACACATTTCAGGCTGCTTCTCCATTCCCTTGCTATTATCTCGCTGAAAGCTGGTGACAACAGCGTGTGCAAAACTAGTTTTCTTTGCTATAAAAATTCAGTTCCCCAAGCCTTGCTTCTCCAAAACCTCTTCATGTGTCCTAGAGTGCTTTACGAGCCACAGAAACACTTTAAACCCTAAAAACAAATAATCCAAGAATAACTTAATCAGCCAGATGTTCAATGCTATCTGCTTTCGTTGGACTGCTTCAGAAAGAGAGCTAATTCTTAAAGTTTCTGATTTTCTGCAATAGCATAGTCACTGTTCATTTAACGTGTTCACATAGGTAACACGCACATCAAGGAGCCAGGCGCTCTGAGAACTGGATTGTTTCCCGGCCCCATTGAAAATGGGAGTGGGACAGCCCAGGTGGCTCAGCGGTTTAGCGCCGCCTTCAGTCCAGGTCTTGATCCTGGAGACCTGGGATCGAGTCCCATGTCAGGCTTCCTGCATGGAGCCTGCTTCTCCCTCTGCCTGTGTCTCTGCCTCTCTCTCTCTCTCTCTCTCTCTCTCTCTGTCTCTCATGAATAAATAGATAAAATCTTAAAAAAAAAAAGAAAGAAAGAAAGAAAGAAAGAAAGAAAGAAAGAAAGAAAGAAAGAAAGAAAGAAAATGTGGGATGGAGAGGACTCCATTGGCATCGGAGAGAGGCCACAGCCGGGGCACACCTCTTCCCGGAGCTGGAGAGGCCTCAAAGACAAATGGGTCTTCTCCGCACACTTAGTGCCCTAACAAGCCATCTCTAGGCCCGGCTGCCTTATCGGACCACAAAGGGCCTCTTCAATGATTGACTTTTCAAACCGTAAATGCTCCCAGTGTTTTCTTGAACACATTTGTAAATAGAACACAGAACTCTTGAGGTCACAGGCAATTTGAGCCTAAGTCCGATGACCTACCTGCCTTCCAGTCCAGCCTCTGCCCAGAACTGCAAAGGAATTCTTTCTCAATTCCATCTTTTTTCCCATTTCTAGCATATGGATAGTATAATAAGACAAGGAATTTAAAAATTTTAAATGCCATACAAGGATCTATCATTGTGTATGCGACCTATGCTTAGGCCCCAAGAACAACGTAATCAATACATGGACCATCCACGTAAAATCAATCAATGAACCAACTAACAATTTGAGGAAATATTTTTTATAGTTTGATTCCCTTAAAGAAACACTGTACACATTTTCGCTCAATATCATTTAATTTGGCACACATCTATTGAGGGTGCAGTAAATCAAATTAAGTGCTCCTTTTCCTCTGCTCTTCACTAACAGGGGAGAATATTTGTTTAATCTTTCTAAGCATAATCATCGATTCATTAAGAAAACCAAGGGGGAAAATAAATAAACAAACAAACAAACAAACCGAGGGGGTACAGAGATTTTCAATTCCTCTTCACCCACCGGCATCTGGCCCTTTTGTCACTGAAGGCAACAGTTCTGCACACCTGGCCAACTGTAGATGTGATTCTAGTTCCTGTCGTGCTAGAATGAGGCAAATTCTCCACTTTTCTGAGCCTTTGGTTTCTCCAATGTGGGAATTAGCAAGTCTGAATGCATCCCCCTTTCCAAAGCACAGAGGAGGGGAGAGACTGCAGGATCTCCCTGCTTGGAGCCCCGGCAAAGAGTGATGTGAACTATGCATGTGTCCACCAAACAAGCCAATAGATACAAAGGCAGACATCCTGAAAGATTCCTTAAAGTGGGAAAGTGGGAAAGTGGGAGCAGGGAGGCGAGAGGCTGCTCCCAGGAGTCCAGAGCTTCTCATCCAAAGCTGAAAACAAGCTTCGACGGGGGCCACTAAAAAGTCCTGCCTTGTACACTCGCGGGGCTGTCACGGACTTTGACAATAGGCTCATTCATTTCTCAACACACTATTAGAAGGACCCACTTACTACCCTGTAGCAGACGCTGTCTTTGAGGAACCTGCATACATACCTCAGTATCTTTTCTCATTCCCCCCAAGAACAACCCTGGGAAGCAGCTATTTTACCAATCCTGCACAAGAGGAAACCGGGGCTTCAATATTTCTAATGATCTGGCCAGTGAGAGGTTTTCTGCACTGCTAGGACTCCAGCCAAAGCCTCTGACCCCAATCCCAGAAATCTTCCTTTCCCTCTCGGCGCTGCCTCGGCTGGTGCCAGGCACCAGGTTCACTGGCCCGGCTGCCAGCAGCACTTCCACTTGCCCCAGGCCCCAGCAGCGGGCACCTCTCCTGTTTGACCAAGACATCACTTCCCTCCGCTGCACTGCAGGCTCCCTCTCCGGCGCCTCTCCCAACCCCTGCTTCCCTCCTACCTTCCCAAGAGGGGAGATGCCAGCTTTTTTCTTTCCCTGCACCTGCTTCTTCTGTTCACCTCTGGCTTCCTCCCTCCCAAACATCCCTAATCTTGTCTTCGTTCTCTCCCACTCCTCATGTGTTTACCAAACATGCCTGGGCAGGGGATTTGGGGGACATTCCTGAATAAGCCTTCCCACAACACTACCACCTCCTCAAAATACTCCGCAGATTATTTTTAACTGGCACAGTTCTAGATCCAGTGTCTATCCTCCAACTTCAATTGTCTTGGCAATTCCTCTCTCCTTCGTCCCTTGAACCATCCTTTCCAGACACTGTTCTCAGCCTTTGTCGAGGCTGGCCCTTCCCAGACACTCCTGCCTCTATCTGTCTGCCTACCTCCCTCAGGGGCTTGCCTACTGCATCCTACATGGCATTATGGAGACCCTTTTGAAGGCACAAGACAGAGGTTAAAAACTGACAAGTCTCCAAGTCTGTCCTGTTAGAGATTCAGCCTCTCTTTGAGTTTGGGCCTGACCT
This sequence comes from Vulpes vulpes, assembly GCF_048418805.1. Lineage (NCBI taxonomy): Eukaryota > Metazoa > Chordata > Mammalia > Carnivora > Canidae > Vulpes > Vulpes vulpes. The sequence goes on from NC_132783.1 coordinate 134,308,443, forward strand.
TTTGTGGGTTCATCTTCCTTGGGATGCTTTCTCTTGTGTTTGGGGCAGTAAGAAGGCCCTGAGGCCACATTCCAACAGAGGCATCTCTACCCCCTACACACACATACACACACAAACACCGTAGTCTAAGTTACATAGGCCCACATGATCTAGGCCAAAGGAGTATCTGCAGCTCTGTGTTATCTTGTCCAGCCTACAGGCCTGGAGCTTCCAAGTGAGGGTGAGGGTAACACCAAGTACAATTAGCTGGTGGTGAGGAGAGGGAGCCCTGGAGTGTTGCCTATGCCTCTCTCCCTGAGGAAGCTGCGGGTGGCTGGTGGAGGCTTTATCTGGGCATGAATAAGATATGGTCCTAAAGAAACAGGCCCAGGGCAGCGTGATGAGTGTGCCAACCGGCTCCTTAGAGCAAAGTCCAAAGGTAGGACTGCTCAACTTGGGAGAGAGAGACAGAGGATCACAGAGGAGGCGGCCCTCGAGCTGGATCTTGAAGAGTAAGAAGTGGTTCATCAGGAAGAGCAGGGAAGGAAGGATATTCTAGGACCTCATTCCTCCCACTACCAGCCCCCAGCAAATCAGCCTCATAGAGGCAGAGAGTTTGACAGAGAGCAGGAAAGAAGCCTGAAGAATCACATAGGATTTGGAGTGTATTCTGCGTCCTGGGACGCACTGACAGGTTTCACAAGGACAGGTGACTGCTAGGCTTGGGACGCTGAGTAGTGTGGGAAGAGAGAGGAGAGATCTGGAAGGATGCCTCCAGGTTGCTGGTTTGCTCAGTGTTAAAAGCCTGAGTCTCCATTTCAGTCACCTGTGCATTCACACTCCTAACCTTCAGGTGATCTTTGCTGCTTCTTCACTCCAAATGCAAGTAGCGCCCATGCTTCAAGGTCATGCCTAATGAACTTTTCTTCCCACAGCTGCTGCCAGGCCTCCATTACCTCCTGTGCCCGACTTATTACTCTAACCTTCTCATTGGACAAGTCACCTCCCATCTCTCCCACACATCAGACTCATCTCCCTAAAGCACAAAGCGACAATCCTTTGCTTAAAAATCCCAAATATTTCCCTATCAGCTGCAGACCTAAATTCCTCTAAGACCTCAGGCCAGCCTCTTCTCCCGGCATACCCCCAGGCCACCTCCACACTCAGGATCAACCCCTCAGCCCATTCCTTCTCCACCTACCTCGGTTCCCCACAGAGCCCTTCAGAGCTCCTCAGTCAAAAGTGACTTCTTTCTCCTCTGTACTTCTAAAGTGCTCGATGTGGACCACTCCTCAGGTACTTGATCCTTTAGATCATCCCTTCACCCAAACACAGGGCACCTGTTCCATGCCACACGCGCACTGGTTTGGGTCGGAGCTGTCAATACACTTATCTCACTTCTGACACACTGAAACTCTGACAGCAAGGAGGGAGCCTCCGCGCGCATCCCCAGGAACCTCTGAGGGCCTACGCACAGCAAACCACAGGTACTCCAAAAATAAAATGGTTGAAATGAATAGAGACATTATCATAAGTTCCCTTAAATAGTAAACTGCCTTAAGTGCATGCAAAATCAATCCTAATGACGAAGATTTAAAGCATAATTCAATGTTTCTCCCGGGGCATATGAACTATGTCAAGGGAAGGTGCATTTATATACTTTGCATGGTTCTGATTCCTCCCCTCCAGCACATTCCCGCACCCCTCCACTCCGTCTGCCCACCCCCCTGCACGCTCTCACACCACTATGTGGTTATTAGTGGAGCAGCAGTCCTTGGCCCGTGTCTAATGGAAGAAGGCACTGATGAAGCTAGAACAACCACCTACTGTCAGGGGTGTGTTCTGAGACATTCTACGCGCCCCCGCAAGCAACCCTCCCACGCCACACCTGCCGGCCTAGACCTACTTGACCCGCACCCCAAGCCACGGTGGGGAGCAGCCGCCCGTGGAAGGCGGGGCCGGTCCGAGTCCGGAGCAGGCTGGCCCGGGAAGGGCCCGCAGCGCTGAGGGCCCAGGGCAGCTCTCCCCAGAGGCAGGTCCACGGATCACTTTCTGCAGCCCCTCAGGGACCACCTCGGGCAGCTTCACGGTGCTTTGTCAAGGCAACACGGCCCGCCACAGCACCCCGACCCTGCTGGGCCAGCTGCAGGGCACAGATGCACCCCCGCCCCCACCGGCCTGCACCCCCAGGCCGGGTCAGGGCTGCAGCCCGGGAATGCCCTCGAGCCCGCCACCGTGTCCCCTGCACCCTCCAGCGTCTCTTATCAAGGTCTCTGCGCTGAGCAGGCCCCTGGGGACAGGCTTCTGGCAAACTCCAGCCGGGGACCCTGGACCCTCCCCGGACTCAAGCCCAGCGGCCCCCAGCCCCGCAGCACCCACCGCGCACCTGGGGGGGGAGGGGGAGGGGGAGGGGGGAGGGGGGAGGGCACCCAAGAACCGGGCCAGCTGTGCGAGGCGCTCGCCTCCCGGGGACGCGGGGTGCCCCCAGGACGCTCCGGGTCTCCCCGGGAGGTGCCGACCCTGCCCCACAGACGTCCTTGCCTTCCCCGCGTGTCCCCCGGGCAGGGAGCCCGCGGCTGATGGGGGCGCTGAGCGGCGCCCCGGGTCCCTGGGGCCGCGGGCGGGGGGGCGCGACGGCTCAGGGGGGCACCGCGGGGCGCCGGGGGCCCGTGCCCGGCGGGGGGGGGGGGGGCCCGGGGACTTGCAGCCGCCCCACCCGGGTCGCCGCCCGGCCCGCCGCCTCGCCCCGGGAATCGTCGCCAAACTTTCCCGGGCTCGCTCGGCCCCGGGGGTGCGGGTCGCCCCCCCGCCCCCCCCGCCCCGCGCCCCGGGTCGCGGCGGGACGGTCGCTTCACCTGCGCGCGGCTGCGGCTCCGCCGAGCTCCCGCTGCTCCTCCGCGTCCGGCCCCCGGCGCCGCCCGGCGGGTCCCCGCGCCGCCGCCGCTCCCGCCGCTCCCGCTCCCGCTCCCGCCGCTCCCGCTCCCGCCGCCGCCGCCGCCCCGAGCCGCCGCCGCTTCCCCGCCGCCGCGGGAGGCGCAGTCCCGGGCGCCCCGGGCTCGGCGGGTCCCCGCGGCCGCAGCCCGCTCCTCGGCCGGTCGCCCAGCTGCGCGGCAACGGGGATCCGCGGAGCCCGGGGATGGGCGGGGATTCCCTCCGCTCCGCTCCCCTCCCCTCCCCTCCCCTCCCCCGCCCGCCCTCCCGGGGCCGCGAGGGGCGGGAACTCCCCGCGCCGACTGACAGGCCCGGGGGGCGGGGATCCCCCGCACGGGCGGCCGGTGGGCGGGGATTCCCCCGAGCCGGGCGCCCCTGGGGGAGCCCCGGGCCGGGCCGCCGTCTCCGGGAGCCTGGGGGGAGCCTGGGGGGAGCCTGGGGGGAGCCTGGGGGGATGCTGGGGCGATGCTGGGGCGATGCTGGAGGATGCTGGGGGGATGCTGGAGGATGCTGGGGCGATGCTGGGGCGATGCTGGGGGATGCTGGGGGGATGCTGGGGCGATGCTGGGGGGATGCTGGGGGGATGCTGGGGCGATGCTGGGGGGATGCTGGAGGATGCTGGGGCGATGCTGGGGGGATGCTGGGGCGATGCTGGGGGGATGCTGGGGCGATGCTGGGGCGATGCTGGGGGGATGCTGGGGGGATGCTGGGGGGATGCTGGGGGATGCTGGAGGATGCTGGGGGGATGCTGGGGGGATGCTGGAGGATGCTGGGGGGATGCTGGGGGGATGCTGGGGCGATGCTGGGGGATGCTGGGGCGATGCTGGGGCGATGCTGGGGGATGCTGGGGCGATGCTGGGGGATGCTGGGGGCGGGCGCGGGGCGCCCTCTAGGTGGGAACGGGGAGCCGGGCGCCCGAGTGGCCGCTGCGGAGCCGCGAGCGAGCGGTGCGCGCCCCGCACCGGGACGGGCAGGGACCAGGGGGCCGAGCACCCACACCCGGCAGGCTTCGGCCTCCGCCTCCCCGAGGCCCAGGCTGATTGCACACGGGTACGGCAATACGAGAATTTCCGGGGAACCCCACGCCCCCCCCCCCATGCTGCTTGATCCCCTAGCCAAGCTCCTGAGAGACCCCAAAGGCAACGTCCTGCGGCCCTGGGGTGCTGCTTCGGGGCCGGGACGGGCAGCCAAGAGCCCCCCTTCCCCCTCCCAGGGGGCCCTGAGACCCGCTGCCCATCGCCCTTGGCCTTATTCCAGGTCAGTCGAGGAACAGAAGCCTCCGGCTTTTTTGGATCCTTCATTCCCGTGGATTTTCAGGAAGCCCTTCAAATATTTTTGGTTCTTTTTTTTTTTTTTTTTTGTCATCCTTGTCATTCTGCCTACCACGGGGAGAGGATGATAAGAACATAATAGGGAGACTGCGCCTCTCTGCAAATTAAGCTCTCTTAAGAGGAAAAAGCTGGTCTTTTTCAAGGGCTAGCAGATAAGAGTTAAAAACATATGAAAAATTACAAAACCTGGGATAATGAATAGTTGAATAATGCTTTTGACATTTTCTGCAGCGCAGTAATTGGAAATCTTTGCTTTGGGGGGGATGGGGATGGGATGGGATGGGAATGGGGTGGGGCAGGGATCCCCTGCAGCTTTGCCCAGCAAGGCAATAAGCTCTGGTCTCTGGGAAGACCAGACAGACAGACATAAATCACCTGCACAGATCGTGCAGAGCTGTCCCACAGCATCAGAGGCTGGCAGAGTCCCAAGGCATTTCGAGATGGTATTTTCGGCAGGGGTTGGGGTGGGGAAGTACTTGAATAGCTGTTCTTCAGCTTTTATAATTACCAGGCCACTGAGATCAATGTCTGCACAAATCCGAGCTTCCTATAGGATAAGCTGTGCAATCTCAGGCACCCAGAGCTTCTCTCTTCCTATCTGTAAACAGAGGAAATACCTACCACTCAGGATCGTGAGGATTGGCAGTGACACAGCTACTCAGCACAGCACTTCCGAGGTGCTCAATGAAATGGCAACCGTTACCCAGAAAGGTATCATTGGGACACCACAGAAAATCCTTCTAGAATCACACAGGGCTGGGGTTTCTGTTTGTTTCACAACAGTCCATCACTCTCTTCCTATCATCACATCAACCATGAAAAGGCGAAGCCTGTCTCCGCAGCCTCTGTCCCCAGCACCAGCCTCCATCAGCATCCGTCGAAAGCGTGCTGAATAAATGAATATATAAAGGAACCTATCACGCAGACTGGGAGCACTGCTACTCCTTACCCAATCCACCCCCAACTCCTTCATTCCAGCCGGGTACTCCTAACCTGCAAATTGTCCCTCTGCCAGAATGACACAATCCTCACACTCCTGTGTCTGCTGAAATCCCAAACATCACCTCTTCGGGGAAGGCTTCTCTAATCACTGGCACCAGCACCAGGTTTCTTCTCCTGGATTAATCTTTCTGTAAGTTGCTAATATAACCCTTGTCAGGTTGTAGTAAGTCACAGGAATCATAATGTTCCCTCACCACACGCTTCCAGTTTGGGAGATCCTGGAGCAAAGAGAACCTAGATCTTATTATTTGTGTTCCCCAAACCTAGCGTGGCATAGTGCACAACCCCTAGTAGCTACTCAGTAAATATTTGCTGGATTCAAATGAATCATTAAATATACAGATACAGATGTGATATGTGTTCTATATGCAGGCGTAAATATTATATACAAAAGATACTTATGCATGTGTAATATGTTCTCATCTTTCTCCTTCAGACATGGCTCTGCTGACCAGCTTAAGATACTTCTAGTTTCAATCACTTTTCATCCGATATTTTCCAGATAGTTTTTGGCAAGTTCTTGCTGCTATTAATAGCTCACCTCTCAAGGGGTCAATCAAATGCATGGAAATTTTCTTTTGCCCTTGCAGTCTTGCCAATTTGGAAAGCTCACAACTGAGGGCACTCGTTTTCCAGTGTTTGAAGATCAAAATGTAAATTTTTCCTGCCCCCTTGTTAAATATTTAGTCACAGATTAGTTCTTCTATCCAAGTGGCCATTTTAATTTATTGCTCATAATATATATGATTTGGCGAGGAGGTTGGATTTAGAAAATCTAAGGCTTCTGGTAGGGACAAGAGAAGATCAAAATAATGAGCTGAGAAAAAAATGTATTGTTCTGGGCCATAATCTACCAATGATAGGTAAAGGAATGCAGCCTACTTGAGGGGAGGCCCCGGAGATTCCCACGGGCTACAGTGGCATTTGGTTTACTTCTGAGCTTTCTCCCTCTATGAAGAAGAAACTACCCCACCAGGCAACTGTAACTTAATTGGAAGTTTCATCACCAACTCCAGTGAAATCGTGAAGGTTGCTTTCCATCTTTTCAGGTGCTCTTCTAAGTGTGTTGGGAGGAGAGGGAGCCTTTGGCAACAACTGGCTCAATTCCCTTCCTCCTCCAAGCCTCTGTGGGTTTATTTGATCTCCAAAACAAATTCTAGCTTCCCATTTACCCAGCTAGTTAGCCTCCTTTTTTTTTCCTCTGGAAATTCCTGGCCACTAACTCTTCCATTCAGGAACTCACATGGGAATGAGCCATCCCCTGACCAAGGAAGGGTTTAGAAAGAACAAGTGAGGAACAATGACACTAAAACATTAATTCACTGGATCCTAATTTGGAATGTGCTTGAAGTTCACTAGGAGATTTGAAAATTCAGATACCCTGGCGTCAGCCCCTGAGATCATCAGATGCTGAGTCTGTAGGGCAGCTCTGGGTGCTGCTTTCCCAACCAGCACCCTATGATTGTGACTTGGGTGGCCCACAAAACAGATTTGAAGAAATACTGAAATAGAGTGACTTTAAAAATGGGAGGGGGCCCAAGTTAAATCATACTCTCGTGCGTGGTCACAGTGCTGATAGAATTTAGTTTAAACCTTGATGAAAATTTTGTAATATTTATTCCATCCTCAGACACATGTTGTATTAGCGAATACACAAAATGGACCCGCAGTTGATGTACGCTGTTTTGAAATACTTGTCTAGGGGAAAGATTTCAGTACTTTTCATCCTGAGTATACTGAAAAAGATGAGTTTCACTGTGTCCATGAGCATGACATTGGAACTTATGCAAATATGTTTTGTGGTTTACAGTGTGGCACAGTATTATGGCACATGCAGAATTTATGGTTTTCTCCTAGGGGGCTGCCCCCTACTGAATATACTATCTCTCCTTCTATTTATTTAGATGGCTAAATCATCCATTATTTTATCTTTGACTCAGACTTCCATTTATACTATGTAAGCATGGTTGCCAGGGTAATTTTTTTTAATAAAATTTTTGGCAGGAAGAAATGAATTATATACTAGCAAGTACAGACCAGATATTGCTTATTATTTTTACAATTTATATAGATGATTCAATAATTCTGTCCAGTGCTGAATTACCCTGTATACTCAGGGCACCGGTAAAACCAGGCTACGGGAGAGAGAGAGGTTCAGCTTTGATTACCATAACCAGTACTGTGCAATCAGCATATCGAAAGAGAAGCTATTTTCGTTCTACATACGCATGGATTTTGCTTGCTAGTTGGCCAGTATCTTTATTTTTAATTTACACAAGAGACAGGACATAGGGATCTTCTTGGGGCTTGGGGCTTCAATCCTATTGGTTCGGTCGTAAACATTTTCCTTCCAGAAGTTGGGAAGCTTGTGTCCTCCCCCATTGGCTCTTCCAATTCAGTCAAATCATCGTGCATCTAAATTGGTAGACTATTTAGGTAAGATATTTTCTAGCTCCTCATTTTGTGCACAACAGATTCTCATTCCAAACTCCTATCTCCCCTGCTGATTATTCTCCTTGTTCAGTTCTGCTCTACTTACTTATGAAAAGGCATCATTCTAAGTCAATCATATGCTATTTTTACACCTTCATCAGATACTTCCACTTCCAGATATCTTCATTTAATAATCTCCAAAAAAGCAATTATAAAAATAAACATATTACTAGTCTCTCTCTTCCGTTTTGTGGTTGTTGTTCTTATTGCTGTTGTTCCCTTTTCCTAATTTTATGTCCCCTCCTTATTATCTCTTTTACCAACCTCAGCACCCGTCTTTACTGGGACAGCTAAAATGGACACGGAAATAAAAGCCTGGTAACAATGATACCCAGCCTACAAAAGCCACAGACCAGGGCTGTGTTCTGCGGCCAATCCCGGTAACTCAGTGAAGTGTGGGGTTACCTCAGGCAAGCTTCTCTCAAATGAGGATAACAATACCAGCCTCTACAGATCTCATTAGAATCTCGAGTCCCCAGTGAAATCATAGATGCAAAAATACTTTGAAAAAAAAGGTAAAGGTCTCCTCAAATGAGAGAAGGTGAGAGTAACAGCTCTTTGAATGGCAATTTCAGGTTGTCACAGAAAATACATGACTAAGATGATTTACATTTCATCTCAGTGTACAGCAAGAATCACCAAGGGCAGTAGATGAGGCAGTCGATAAATCATCATTAACAACTTATTTGCATGATGTATGAATTAGTGGGCCAAACATAAGACATGCATTTTGGATCTCTGCGGTGTTCAGGAGTGATGTACTGGTCGATGAAATCCACAGGAAGCAGAACCTTTGAAGAAAGGATACAGTGGACTTGAAAAAGCCAGTCATTGCCCATTGGAAAATATGTAAGAACAGCTTAATTTTGTTGGTTTTAGCATATGCTAATAGCGACCTCCTTCTATCTAATTGCCCAAGGGGTGGGTTCCTCTAAGTCTGCTCTTGAAAAGAGCCCCAGGGATCATGCCCGTGGCCCTGAAATGGTTGGCCTTTATTTAAGTCACAGGGTCCTTCTCATTTCTGGTTAATAGAAAACTATTAACAAATATTTAAATGCTCATTTTCTCTATTTGTTAAATATTTTTTCATGAATCCAGGGAGCAGCGAATCATCTTTTCTGCTTTACTGTGCACTTATCAACAAAGCAAATAACCTAAATTGCTTTTAAATAATTTGTTTTTGTAACTTAGACAATCAGACCACCTGGAAAGAGAGAAGAAACAAAACAACACACGATGAGAGCTCAGAATTCTGGAGCCCAAAGGAGATTCCTTAGGAACCAACTTGCCCTACTTTGGAAATCTGCCCATCATTTTAGAAATGCTAATTATGCCTATTTAGTGCCTGGTTTTCACAATCTAGGTGACGTATCTCAGGACACTGAGGATAGAGAGCCTGACTTCAAGGACTGAGGGTGTCCATGTTCCCTTGTCATTGAAGGGTGCACACATATCTCTGCCTCATGCCAGAGTAGAGGAAATATTCTCCAAAGAAGGCAGCAGACCAATAAATTAATTCCTTATGATAAATTCCAAATGCTCCTTAAAGAATGATGTTTTTCTTATTAAAGTCTTTTGAGACATGTACCATCAGTCAGAATGTCATGGGGCTCATCAATATTGTATCTCCAGCATGAATTTGTAAGAAAGTGTTTTTAGAGATCAAAAAAGTTCACAGAAAATGCAGTAATACAGAGAGTGTCATAGAGCAGAATTTTCCAAAATTTGCTTCTTTGGCATGCATATATTTTCCTAACAAGGACTCCATCTACTCCAAAACTGAACTCTTTTTTTTTCTAGAATTGCTCATTGTAAATCTCTTTCTGAAATGAAAGGGAATGGTCCCATAGATACCATTTCACATTAGAATTTTTTGCTGATCCCAACCCGGGTAAGATAGGAGAGGTGCCTAGGATACAAAATATACGGAACTGCTCACTCATTCTCTGGGCTGCGCCTAATCCCAACAGTGAGGACCGCCTTAATTTTGGGCCCCAAGCACCTCTCTTGCCTTGCCCTAGCCCTGGCCCTGGTTCTCTGACAAACACACAGAATGCAGAAAACACTTAAGCGGGTTGGACGCTGATTCAGCAGGGGGAAGTGCAGCAATAGTGTTCAACAGCACCACTGTTGAAGAGCAGTCTAGGTCTTGCCAATGACCATGGGGGTGACCTGACGCCAGCTGGGCCCACACACTCTGCCCCGTGATGCAATGCTACACTCGCTGCCCTGCCTCCCGTCTCGTAGATGACCACACACATGCTGCCAAGCACAACTGTCAACACTTCACAGACCATCAGTGGAGGCAGGCCTGGCACCACCATGTCCACTTCCTAGTTTTTAATCCCTCAGTCGAATTATGGTAAACTTGAGTGCTCAGCAGCCTCTAAGACCCATTAGACATGTAAATGTGCCTTTTTCACCTTTGCATTCATCCATCCCTACTATGAGCCTTTTTTGGTGATCCGCCTCTTGCCATGCTCTCAGATCCATGATACCCCACGTCCACTCCAATGCAGTTTCCTCCAACTCGCACTCCCACCTGTCATCCCAACAAGTATCCTCATTTCTTCACTCTCTTCCCTAAACACTCCTTCCTCCAGACTCTCACCCTCCAGTGAAGACAGTTTCCCCTGCAGCTCTCTCAAGCAGAGTGTTTATTTGGTTACAAGCATTACCTTACAACTCAGTCGGGAATGGTGTGAGGACCCCTATGCTTTGGGTCTATGGCCTATCATCTCCATCACTCTTATCTAATCTTGTGCCTCGATTGCACCTACCTGAAAACTCCATTCCAGGATGAAATCGGCCCTTCCCTGCACCAATGCCTGATGCTGAAGCATTGATGGGAAGAAACAAAACAAAACAAAAGAAAAAATCAAAACCATGCCTGGGTAGATGGCGAATTCCTGGTTGCCTATCACAACCAGCTCTGAACAGTGTCCAGCTACCATTTCCCTCATCAACCCACTCTCCCATTTATGCAATAAGTATTTCAAACTTTCTTCACCGTGTTCAAATTGCTGACTCCTTCTGTCTTATCCTTGTCTTTTTATCCGATGATGACCTTGCTTTCTAATTCTCAGATAAAATAAAAGATATGAGGTAGGAGCTCCTTTAGCTTCCCATCTCCAGATTAATAGATCTTCCCCAAATCAACACCCACCTTCCTCCTCCTTCCTTCATATCACCATGCATAATTCTTCAGGGCATGAACATCATGCTTGGGATAAAATGCAGTGTCTCTAGCCCGATTTGCTTGGCCCCATGTGATCGGCCCCTATCTACCTGTCACTCTCACCGTGTACCACTCTGCCTCTTGCTCGCCCCACCCAGCAGTGCTATCTGCTTTTCAGATCCGTGCACCATGCTCTTTTGTTCTACAGAATCTGGAAATTTTTGTTTCCTCTGCCCTGGAAGCTCTTTTTTATTCCTCAATTTGCCCCTCATCCAATTCTTACTTATTCCTCAGGACTCTCTTTAGATCTCACTTTCCTCCAGGAAGCCTTTTCTTTCTCCCAGGTTAGGTGCCCTGTTTCATGGTACTATGTCTTTTTCTTTTACAGCATTTGTCTCGATTGCTCTTCAATCTTTGTGAAATTACTTTTTTTAATGTGTGCTTTTTTTTTTTGAAAATATAGACTGCGGGTATTATGATAGAAAATCTTTGTCTATCTGGTTCAGAAATGTAATATTTAGTTCTTGACATAGTGCCTGGCACAAGATAAGTACTCAGAAAATATTTGTTGAATAGATGGATGAATAGCAAAAGCATAATAAGGTGCTCATGACACTGGGAGGTAATATACACAGACCATTTAGTTAATTGCCCTGTACTGGCAATGTAGTATTATTATGCTTGTACTCTGAATTGCTCCTGGACTTCTTGATCTAACAACAACAACAAAAAAAAAGGTAGCTAAAAAGCATTTTATTCCTGTGACATATAGCATGAATTGTTCTTCAATTGATTTCTTCTGTTTGGCTGCTTATAACAAGCATATTTGACTTTGCATAGTGTGAGGCCTCAAAAAACCAATGTATCTAATGGTGGAAGCCGAAAGTCATACTAACATATGCTTCCTAGGCTAGGTAGTCCCTGCTTGCCCTCCAGATCTACTTCCCACCATTTATTCTGTTCTGTGCCTCAGGAAGCTGGCCTCCTATTGTGTTCCTCCTTGTTTCTTGCCTTCTGGTTAGGGCACCACCAATGGGAGATCAGTGGCAGGATAACAAGAAGGCATTGATCTCTCTGGCTCCTCATTGGGGCCGTGGGTTAACAGTGACTCTGCTCCTCTACCTGAGTTCCCAGCTCTTATCAGGGACGGCTCTGATCCATCACTCTTACCGGGCCCTTACTCTGTAGGGACTCCTTCCGGCCTACAGTAATTACAGCTCCCTGAAGTTGCTAGCCTTGGCATGCTTCATTATCCTTTTTGTTTTCCTTAACTTGTCCACACCTTTGTCAATTAAAATCTCCCCAGTTATTCCTGTATGACTGTGCTGTATTCTGATAGGACCCTGACTCATAGAATTCCATTGCCTAAATAAATATAATGAAATCACATCAAGAGGTGCTTGTGTGCTTCTCTAGATCTCTCAGCTACCTCTCAGACAGTCTGCATGCTTGGCTGATATGAGCTTAGGTGCCATTATCCCCACTTCCCAGGTAGACACAGGCATCTGGAAGCAATCAAAGTAAGAGATGTACTCACAATGCCAAAGCTCGGTGATGACAGCGTCAAAGCTACACCTCAAATCTGGACCTTACACATCAAATTCAGAGCAATAGCTTGGCTACTCCCCTCCCAGAGAGTCACCTGCCGGAATCCATACAGCCAGGATCCCAGATAAATCATTCTTGGTGGCAAACCTCTCTGCAGCGAGTCTAATCCAGGTGAACTCTGAAGCTGGTGGGTGTGCAGCTGGCTCTGTGCCCCAGTTTGGAGCAGGTCTGGGACACATTCCCAGATGGCTCTTGGATGCCATTACTTTTTCTGGCTGCATTCCTGGGGGAGGTGGCAAAACACACACAGGTCTCCTAGCTGCAAACCCAAGCAAAGAGCACATTGTCGTATCTTTAGCAAGTGATAGCACACAAACCCAGAAAGCCAAAGGACTAGAGAGAGATATATCTACCCAGCTGAACGATATTCACTCTTTAGAGCTAAGGGCACAGCCAGTATAGAAGATTCTCTATCCTCTTCTTAAAAGAAAGTGCCCAAAGCTTTGAGCAGATCACAGACAACCCTTCATTCAACCCTCCCAATTTCCTCCCCCTGGAAAATGGAGTTTCCTTCTCTGGAAAAGGAGAACCAATTACCCATTAAGGTGAGCAAAAGTCTCCATGGGCTTTAATTTTAAAGCCTCAAAAACAAGACTACTATTGATTTTTCTCTTTTGGGGGGTGGGCAAAAGGCAGCTCCCATAGAGAGGCAGTATGAGTCATAGTTAAAAGCATAGACTCTAGAGCCAGAATACCTGGATTTGAATCCCTTCTGTCACTAACTAGCTATGTGATCTCAGGGCAGTGACTTAATCTAACCTCTCTCTGCTTCTGTTTTCTTATCTGTAAACAGGAATAATGGTAGTAGCTACCTCACAGGGTTGACACAAAGGTTAAAAGAGGGACTATAAGGAAAGCACTTTGAACAGAGCCTAGTAAGACTACTTATATAAGGTTGTTGAATTAAGTTGTTTCCATAATTATTTATGTATCTTTAGATACATCTCGAGTGATGACCATTCCATGATTTTTTTGTCCTTTTTTTGCTTGGAGCCCAAATAACTTCTAGGGTGAAACAACAGATCCTAAAGAAGCTTTGCTACCAGTGCCAATCATTAGATCAGAGGAATTTGGCTTGTGTCTTACCTGCCATCAGGAAGAGAATGTACCTGGGATGCTATTAATTGGAAAAGCACATTCTGGTACATAACTCAGCCTGGCAAGCTCATCAGTTGTGCCCTGAGAAGAAGGGGGAGCACCAGGTGGCCTTACCTGCTGGATTGATCCAGGAAGATGAGATACCTTTTAAGCAGGCCATCTATCACTGATCACCAAAGGCCCAGTGTGAGCCTCTATCCATCACTCACAAAAAATCTTTGCATGTGGGCCTCTGTCCCACAAGGCAACACATATTTTGCACTTCTCAGTGGCTGAATTCATGTGCTCTTCCCTCTTCTCCTGTCTTCTTAGATTTCCTATTGGAAGTCAGCAACCAGCCCAGTTTTCCATACATAAGCTCTGGTTTTCTCAAAACACAAGTCCTCTGAGCCAGAGGAGGAGCTCAGTGTCTCTATCAGGTTCTCCTCCTCTTAAGGAAGTCTGATTGACTGATAGTCCTTGTTTGTTTGTTTAAATATTTTATTTATTTATTCATGAGAGACAAACACAGAGAGAGGCAGAGACACAGGCAGAGGGAGAAGCAGGCTCCCCGCCAGGAGTCTGATGCAGGACTTGATCCAGGACCCTGGGATCACGACCTGAGCCAAAGGCAGATGCTCAACCACTGAACCACACAGGTGTCCCTTGACTGATGTTTTTAATGAAAACATTTCAGTTCCCCTGAGAAGTTGATAGTTCCTAAGAGTGACTGTCCTTTCATAACTCAGTAATAAGTAGATAATTTTGACTGAATACTCACCATTTGCTAGGCACTATGCCAAACACTTTATATAACATTCTCATTTATTCTCCCAATCATTCTAGGAGGTAGCACAAAAGTTCATTATCTGAGTCCCTAGAGCAGCACTGTCCCATAGAAATGTAATATGAGCCACAAATGTGGCCATGCATGTCATTTTGAGTTTTCTAGTAGACACATTATAAGAAATAAAAAAGAAACAAGGGAAGCTAGTTTTAATAATGTATTTTGTTTAACCCAATGTATTTTAAAATTGGCATTTCAACATGTAATCCATATAAAAGCTTTAATGAGATATTTTACATTCTGTTTTTTTGTACTAAGTCTTCAGAATCCAAACTCCAATTAATAAATGTAGAAGGAATGAGGGGAATAGGAAATCACCATGTGTCAAACACCACCACCATTGTCATATGCAGGTTCTATCTATGAATGCTAAAATTAGAGAATGAGAATTTGAGGAAAAAATAGGATATTTGCATACTCTGAAAATATCTCTCAAGAAATTTACTAATTTCAAAGGGAGAAACAGTAACTTTGTAGTGGAGAGACCCTGCAAACATCACAAAGTGAGCAGAATTAACATCATCACTAATAGGACATATCAATATAATGTAACCCCAGATAAGATGCACAGAGGATACATCACTTTTCAGATCTTACCAAAAATCTATGACCTCAGTATAATTGTGAAAAAGCATCAGAAGTGTCCCAAATTGAGAAGTAGTATTTAAAATAACTGGTCAGTACTTTTCCAAAATGTCAAGCTCATAAAAGACAAGGAAACCCTCACAGATTGAGAGGACTGAGGAGGTAAAATAACAATACAATGGGGGTCCTGGATCAGATCCTGATGCAGAAAAAGGACATCAGTCGAAAAACTGGTGCAGTTTGAATAAGGTGTATACTTCAGTTAAAAATCATGTGCCAGTGTTCGTTTCCTGGTTTTGATTGTTTATCCTAGTTATTTAAGTTGTTAACATTAGGGGGAATCTGGGTATAGTGGATACAGGAACTCTGTACTCCTGCATTTTTTTCCGTGAGTCTAAAACTATTTCAAAATGAAAAATAAAAGGACATAGTGCATTGCAAATAAAAATGCAAATTGATTACAAATAACTTTGAAATTATTTCAAAAGATTCAGGAGGCTATGAAGCTGATGAAAGTATTGAAATATTGCTTAAAAATGCGTACAAACTAGATAAAACAGTTAACATTTGGAGAACAAAAATCAACAAGGATGGTAACAGGATGTGGGTTTCAAAAAACAATGACTTAAATGTCAAGGAATTATGAAAGATCCTTGGAAAAACGAATGGAGATTTCTAGTTTGTTTGCCAAAAAAATTTCTACCATAAAATCATACATTAAATGAAAGCTGTTTTATTATGCCACATATCATTTTAGTTTAAAAATTATGCCAAAATAGCCCCATGAAATTTATCTGTGTTCATTCTAAAAATGAACACATAGTTGCAATTATAATCTATGTTCGATTGAACATAGATAACATTTTATTTCCATAATTTGTAGCTACATTTTTTTAGATTAAAAAAGCCTCACTTAAATTTTTAATTCATCTTAAATGGCTTGACTTTGATCTCTTCCAGCTTCCATTACCCTTGTATTATGTGCACTTCCCATAATTTAAAAGGAGATCCAGGACTCAAACCCAAGTAATCTGCCCCTCCAGTGCCTGCTGGAGGCTCATCCCATAAGCAATATGTGCTCTGCGTTGTTCAAAGAGGTGAGCTCTCTCTGTTTCCATTCATTACCTGAACAAACTTCCTCCAAGTTAGCCAAAACAAGTTTCATGACCTCTGTGAGGACAAGGCACCCTGGAATGTCCTATTTTCTATCACTCCTTATGAATTTATTGAGGATGGGCAACTCCATAAATCAACAGAAGACAAAGAAGAGCATGGACATGAATGAGCACATGAACTTCATCAGCCATGTCTGTGTGGCATATGTGAAATATCCATTTTTTAATCTCCAAGACCCATCAAACCTTTTAAAGATGACACTTATTTTTAAATAAACCCACTGAATCTTGACACAAAAACTAAGCCAGAGCCAATGAAATCATTCAAACTGCTTGCAGTGTTCAAAATGATGAGCTGTGATATTTAAAATGAGACTGAAAGAGGCTTGGAAGACTGAAGAAATGAGATATATATCATCAGAAAGGAGCTTCCTACATTGAAAACTATCAGTAGCAAATGATATGGACAGAAGACTAATAAATTACAGTGAAAGGTAAGAGGATGCAAGTGCAGAATGAGTGGAAGAAACTTGGAGAAGCCAAGTGAGAAAACAATCTCTAATGGGACTCTAATATCTGGAGCAAGCATTGCTTTACACACACATACACACACACACACACAAATACTCCCACATGACTGAAACTTAGATGATATCACTGGGGTCATTATTAAAATGCAATATGGTAAGTTATCCGTTCCTTTCTGGCCCCAATCACACCTGAGGTTGTTTTGGAGAAAAGCTCTCAGTCTTCAAGAATGAAACAGGGCATGACTGTCTTCTCTAGGCATATGTGCTGGCACATGGGCTCATTCAGATTCATCTTATCCCAAAATGACCCTCAAGACAATTGAAAATTGGCCAGTCTTCTAGTAACCTATTGTGCTAACAGTTGGAGAGATGCCACACTGGGCCCAAGCCAAAGTCAGAAACCTGGCCGGTAGGGACTGGCTTCCTGATCAGCATATTGCAGAGTCAAAAACTTTTGGTCCAATCTCTTCTTTTTTTCCTGAAAGTTGCAAAAAGATCTGGTCACTTCCTATTGGCCTTCGGTGGGCTAAAATCCTGGTAGGGCCTCTCTCATCCTAACCACAGTGCTCCTGTGAAGTTATCAAAGCGAAGAAGGGATGGGTGGGAATGGGGTGGGGTAGGAGTGATGACAGACCCTTCCTTGGTCTAGCCACCACAATACCTGTAGCTTTTGTTAATTCTTCACAGACCTTCTAGAGATTCCCTTTTTCTTGTCATCCTGCCTGTGATTCCTCATATTGCACAGTAGAGTGGAAACTTCAGTGCACTGTTTCCTACAATCCCCCTCAGGGCTACTGCTCAGCTGTGAGCCCTCTTTGGGAATTGCCTTAGCTAAAAAGAGCAAGGCACGCCCTCTTCTTAAGGCAAAATAAAGATCCAGGCTCCTTGCCCAATTCAGGGCAACTCTGAAGACCTATTTCAGCTTCTGATTTCCCCATGGGCTTGGCCAAGGCCTCTGTGAAGACTGCATCACAGGGGCCTCTGGGTGGTTCAGTGGTTGAGCATCTGCCTTTGGCTCAGGTCATGATCCCGGGGTCCTGGGATGGAGTCCTGCATCAGGATCCCCACAGGGAGCCTGCTTCTCCCTCTGCCTATGTCTCTGCCTCTCTCTGTGTCTCTCATGAGTAAATAAAATCTTAAAAAAAAAAAAAAAAAAAAAAGACTGCCTCAGAGACCAACTCCACCCTCTGCCCAATTCCACTTTCTTCTCTTCCTTCCAAGGATGTTAATCCCCGCATCACTCCCTTATCAACTAGCCATGCCCAAATCCCCAACTCAGAGTCTGCTTCCTGGAAGACCCAACGCACAACACATTCCTTTCTCCATTTTACCCTCCACTGCCTGCCACAACGACCTTCTTGTCAGCCAATCCCTGGCTCTCTTGGCATTTCTTCTCTACACCGACTTCCCAGTTTCACCAATCCGGGCTCCTTGGTCACTGTGATCTCCAGTTACTTGGGAAAAGTCCCCCATCCCTCTATGTGCATGATTAGGCCCCTCATCCTGCTAAACGGAAGAAGGATCTGGCCTGCTGTCATCACACATACCCACTCAATGCCAATGTGAGCTCTCTCGTGGCTCACCCCATCCCAGTACTCTCAGTTCACTGGAAGACAGAGTATCCTGACTTTAGCCATTCCTGGGCCAAGGGCTCACAAAGTCATAGGCATCGTCCATTGTATGTATTTGGCCAAGATGCTCTCCTACCCCCCTGGGCAACAGTGTCAGGTAAGCACAGCAAGCCAGAGCCACTATCCTATGCTCTTGCCGGAACGTAGCAGTTGCTAGTGCCTGGAGAGCCATCAGAGTAGAATGGAGGGGCAACTGTGTTGCATTCGTAAGGATCAGTTCCAGTGGGGATAGAGGAGAGCAAACTGGGCCAGAGAAACATATGCATTCAGTCTTCTTCCAGTGTGAGAACTCCGGGAGTCAGAACAGCATATGGATAGGAGGAGAACAGAGCTCAGAAAGCAGGAGAGGCTAGATTGCCACTGAGCAGAGAGGAAATGAGGGCAGCTCTGAGCAGGGAGGGCAGGGGAGGGCAGCCCCTGGGAGAGAGGGGAGGGGAGGGCAGCTCTGAGCAGGGAGGGGAGGAGAGTGCTGTAGGGGAGTGCTGGGGAGGGGTGGGGTGTGCTGGAAGGTCAGAGTAAGATGAGATGTGGGCCAGGTCAGAAGATTTGGTAACCAAAGCCACAGCACAGAGTACCTCCGCCGCCCCCCCCCCACCCCTCTGAGGATTCTGCTAGGCGTGGGCAACTCCTCAGAGGTGCTCGAAACACAAAGAGCCCCACAGACCTTCCAAACTCAGAACAAGGCGCCTGTCACTGGCGCCTCAGCCAGGATGCCGTCTCCTCCTGGCACCCAATTGTTGGGGTATCAATAGCCTCAAACACAAGGTGCTGAGCCGGGACACTCTCGGTTCTCGCTGCCAGAAACAGAGACACTCACACCCCTCATGGGGACCAGAGGGACTGCGTGCGTTTCCTGCGAGATGCCCAAAGCCGAGCCCCGCAGCGTGGGCAGCCCTGCGTCTGTCCGTCTGTCCGTCTGTCCGGGCATAGCGCTCCGTGCCCTGGGAATCTCGCCCACAGCAGCTCCCCCAAGGACCAAGGTGCGGGGCACCACCTGGTCACGGTTTGCCCGTCCTTCCCGCAAACAATCCCCTTGGCATTTCCTTGCTCCTGAGCCCCAAGAGAGCTTCTAGAGAAAGTGTGAACCGATGGAAGTCGCCGGGGCTGAGGCCCTCGGGTGCCAGGAACAGCTGCTGAGCTGGGGTGGTGCAGGGCCGAGGTCGGGGCCACCTCCCGCTGGGCCCACGGGTGGCAGGGGCCAGCCTTCCCCGAGGCCCTGGGGGTTGGCTGTTTTTGTGGCTCTCTGCTCCCCAACACTCGCTGACGCTGGCTTCCGTGAGATAGTCCCACCGTGGCCATGCGTGCACTAAGGGCCTTGGCTGAGGCTCATGCTTTTCTATTAATTAAAAATTAAGGCTCCCTAAAGAAAACTACTGACCCAGAAACTAAGATAAGCACAGTGGGAAACTGGAAAAAAAAAAAAAAGTCCAATTTCTTCCTCTGCTCGTCCATTTCCTATAACAGGCCTTCCAAGGGCTCTCTATGTCCCATTGGCGCCACCCGAGAGCCCTGTTGGGGATTAAAAGCACCCACGGAAAAGGAGGAAATGAGTCACCTATGTGCAAAAGCTCAAATCAATCACTGGAGGCCCGTGGTAATTGCTAAGGGCTGCAGTCTGAAGATGCAAGCGGTAGTGCCCCCCTAACTAAAATGATTTTTTGAAGGAATGTTCCATGCTGCAGAAGGGCGGAGCAGGTACCACCTTGACGCCAGAGGAAGGTTGTCAAACCACCGGCAATTTGGAACGTGGCCCGTGTTTCATTCAGCTTTTCTTCCGGGGTAATTTCCTTCCACAGGGTGAGGCTGGGTTAGTGGTGCAGCCGGAGTTGGCTTTATCACAAGGGCTCGGCGGTTAGGGCTCCACCGCACTTAGGGTTCCAGGGGTCTAGGGCTCCAGGGCACTTAGGGTTCCAGGGCACTAGGGTCCAGGGCGCTTAGGGCTCCAGGGCACTAGGGTCCAGGGCACTTAGGGGTCAAGGCAGTTAGGGCTCCAGGGCGGCTAGGCCTCCACGGAGCTAAGGGCTCCAGGACTGCTAGGACTCCACAGTGCTTAAGGCTCCATGGTGCTTAGGGCTCCACGGGGTTAGGGCACCACAGCACTTAGGGCTCCAGGGTGGCTAAGGCACCAGGGAGGTTGGCGCATAGGGCTCCAGGTTGGCTAGGGTCTAGGGCACTTAGGGCTCCAGGGCACTTAGGGGTCCATGGTGGTTAGGGCTCCAGGGCAGCTAGGGCTCCACGGCGCTTAGGGCTCCAGGGTGCTTAGGGGTGCAGGGTGGTTAGGGCTCCAGGGCGGCTAGGGCTCCACTGTGCTTAGGGCTCCAGGGCACTTAGGGCTTCAGGGCGGCTAGGGCTCCACGGTGGCGGTGGCGTTTATGGCTCCAGGGCTGGGTAGCTGGGCAGGGATGGGAGTTAAAAAGAGGAGTCTCCTGTGACAGAGTAGGGGGAGTCAACTCTGCCCACTGGCCGGAGCTCCTTCCCTGACCTCCACATCCTTTGTTGGGCTAGGTTGGCAGACGTGGGTGCGAGTGGGCGCTGCACCCCCTCCCGGAGCCCCTAGTTCGGGCTCTCCCATAGGACAGGGTGGGTGGGCTCTAACTCCCAGTCTCTGTCACACTCACACACACTCACACACGCATATACACACACACAGGCAGCCAGCTGCAATCAAGTGACTTCCTGGAGAGGCCTCACTCTCTCATCTCATCTGAGCAATAAGACCCTTGGGACCGACTAAACAAAGCCGAATTTCTGAATGAGTGAAAACGTAATGAATGTCCTTCGTCTTCCACGTGGCTGGCAGTACTTGGGCAGTGATTGGACAAGTCAAAATTACCCTCATCTGGTTCAACAGGAAAACAATTCTCTTTCTCGTCGTGTGTGCAGGGATTGAGACCTCTCGAGCTGGCAAAAAGTCGGCCTCCCAGGGGAGTGTTAGTAGCTAAACCCCGATTGCTGCCCACATCCAGGGGGCGGGGGGCGGCGCTGGGCCAGCTCTCTCTGTGATGCCCCGGCAAGGTGTCCCGGTCTTCAGTCAAACAGCTGCAAGGTGCTTTGTACATGCCAGGCACTGAAGTCGGAACGAGGGTGCCACCAGGGAGGCCCCACGTCCTGATTCTGCCCCAGGTATGTAGTAGCCCCACATGCGCCAGTGGGACTCTTTCACAACAAAGGGTGGCCCAATTGGTTGCCATGGTAGCCACAGACCAGGTGTAGAAGCAGCCACGTCACCGAGGGACCCTGAGGTCAGACTTGTCCATCCGCAAAGTCTTGGCTCACTGCTGCAGAACAGTGTAGAATGACCAAGATCTGAGGGACCTGGGTGGTCCTCAACTCCTCGCTGAAGGTGTGGTCATGAGCAACACCCCTTATCCTCCCTGAGTCAGTGGTTCTTCATCTACAAAAAGAGGGTGAAAAATATCCGGGGTCTCGTACCAGGACAGAGAATGGAAAACGGTCTTTAAAACTGTAAGCGCTGTATAACTAGACTCTTACGATCTGGATTCATCCCTTGAACAGATCCTGTCATTCAATACACGTCTGGTCCCTGGACAAGCACTTTTCATAACATTTTCCACACAGATAAATACCAAGGGCAGACAGGTTGGGAGCCCCATTACAGGGGTTTTGAATATCCCTCTTCTTGCCCCTCTCTTCATCTAAATGAGGCCCATGCTTGCTTCCTCAGATAGCAGGGTAAGTACAGGCCTTCAGGGTACATTTTCACCTGACATAGCAGAGATCTGACTTTACAGAGTGAGCTCCTGCAGCTCCTTATGTTGTTTTTTTTCATCCATCACAGATAGCCACACCACCACCCCTCCCTCCCCCAACCCCCAGCAGGCACAAAGACATAAAATTGTCTGCTTTCGGCTCTTCTGGTATTTTGTTTTCTTTTGCTGCTTGCATTTAGGTGCAACTTAAGATTGTCACGTTGTGTGATTTGTTTTCCCTCTTCAAGGGGAGGGGGACTGTGGTGAGCATAGCTCAAAAGAAAGGTATTTGCATTGTTTAACACCACCGCCTAACCAGGTGGTCTCGTAGGAGATCTCACACACACGCACAACTTTAAATACCGTAAAAGACTTCTTAACAATCAGGCCATAATATATACATCCAAATGAATGTTTTCCTTCCAGAAATATCTGAAGGGAAAAATTTTTGTTGTTTTTAAAATGCTCTGAAAAGGACTCATCCAAGAAGACTATTTTTAAGTTTGTCAAAGCACTAACTTGAGTGGTTCTATTAAAATCAGTCACCTTGTTTTATTTTTCAACATCATATACGACTCTATCTTTTGTTAATATTCAAAATATTTAACAATTGGTACAGTCAGCGCACCCACCCACTGGAATAGACCCAGCCTGAAATGCAGTGCCAGGGCATGCTGGCTGACTATGAGGCAGTAAAATAGATAAAGGGATTCACATGCCTTGCGTAGTCTGGGATATTTAAACCCTAGTACTGCAGATGGAGGACAAATTCTATCTTTGAGAACTCTTGATCTTAGACTACATGGTAAACTCGGATGAACTGGAACAAGGACAAGATTATTTAGGGAACAAATAGTTCCCAGTGAGAGCTCTTGCTTTCCATCCAGAGAAAAAGCAATGCAAGGGCTTAGGATCTCTTCAGATATTGCATTTATTTAAGCTTATTACCCCACCCCTAGTGATATTTTGAATTATAGCTGGTGGCCCTGCTTTTCATAATGTCAATACAAAGATGACTGCTCTCTCATGGCCAGGTCCACCTAACATAAGTAGTCACGAAGCGATTTAGCCAAAACCCAAGGTGTCTCGTCTATTTCTCTAAGTAATTACATTGGTGTAAATACCTAGTGGACCTCGTTGCGTTTCGGGTTGTTCCAGATCACTGTTCCTCACAATTGACGGGTCAGCTCCACACATGCTATTTTGAAAGACAAATCTATCAAACTATTCCTGACACTGAGCCAAGGCTCTCCTTTGCCACATCCTTCACCATCTTTTGCTCATCCCAAGCAGTAGACTCACCTATTTGGTGTTTCATATGCCAGACCAGTCTAGGTTTTAAGAATCTATTTCCCGTGTAGTACTTAGTTCATTCTTGGCCTTAGTTCATGTTCTTCCTTCGGCTGGTTTGTCTGGAAGTAGGAAGTTTAGGGGCTATTTCAACACAGGGTGAAGACCAAGAATAAAACAATGATATTACAGCCTGGATCTAACAACGTATCAATATGTTCTTTACCTTTGTTGCTCTTTCTTTGTTGTAAGGTCAACATTAAATAAAAGAGGACTTATCCACAATCCCTAGGTGATCTCCTTTTATGAGTATTTGTGTCACTTTCAATTTTGTATCTCTGTTCTTGCATTTTTTACACCAGATTGTAATTATTTGTTCATCTTCCAGAATACGAGTTCCTCAAGGGTAGGGTGCATGTCTTATTGATCTTATGCCTCCCACCACATGACACAGAGCCTGGAATGTCATATGAATTATAAATGTGGCGTATATATGTATGTGTCTGAGAAACTTGGGGTGCCTGGGTGGTACAGTTGTTTGGGTGCCCACATCTTGGTTTTGGCTCAGGTTGTAGTCTCGGAGTTGTGAGATCAAGCCCTTCATCAGACTCACTGCTCAGCATGGAGTCTGCTGAGGTTACCCTCTCCCTCTGCCTCTGCCTGGAACCTCTGCATGCTCTCTCTCTCTCTCTCTCTCTCACTCTCAAATAAATAAATCTTTTAAGAAAAAAAAAGAAAGAGAAACTCAAGTCACTGTAGTAATTTTTTTTGTGCAAGTCATTCACTGATAGTGAACCAACTGGTCTGGCTGATATTTTCATAAAGGAGGTAGCTCCTGTGATGAGATAAGATTAGGTAACCAGGGTTTCTAATCCTATAAGGAGACTAACAGTAAAACTCCCAGAATCAAGTCCCTCAGTAACGACTCCTTAACACTGTCAGAGACATGTAACCACTACGAAGATAAGGACTCAAGTATTTACTGCATTCCAGAAACAGTCTCAGCCTTTATTATTATTCTAAGAGCCACATGGAGACTATAAAATACTTAGATTTATACTACAGACACAATATAAGTTAACTTGTTTGACCATTTTAAAAATCCAATCCACGTGTCCCTGAGGAATGCATTAACTGTTCATGATTAGAGATGAGACTTCTAGGCACCAAGCCATTCCATCTTCTGTGGGGTCATTTTTACTCCCATCTTGTGCCTGGTGACTATTTATCACTCAGCTTGGTCTTATCTTTTTTTAAAATATTTTATTTTATTTATTCATGACAGACACACACACACACACACACACACACACAGAGGCAGAGACACAGGCAGAGAGAGAAGCAGGCTCCATGCTGGGAGCCTGACATGGGACTTGATCCCGGAACTCCGGGATCACGCCCTGAGCCGATGAAAGATGCTCAAACACTGAGCCACCCAGGCATCCCAAGCTTGGTCTTATCTTAATCAGCATCTCCATAAAGCTGGATTAAACAATTCTTGACATAACCTAACAGTGCTTTCTCCTAAATTATGTTGTGATTTTTGTACCTAAATCTGCCTTTTTTACTTTATTTATGATGATTCCCAGGAGTTCAGATTTTTGTACAAATTTACAAGTTTGCTTTTAATCCCAAGGTCTAAAGCCTTTAACTTTAGGATTCCTTCTGCTTTGTATTCCTCTCTGGATTTTTATCCTACTAAATGTCGTCTGAGTAGGAATAAGAAGCATGTATTCACTGAGGGTGAATGCCTGTGTAGAACGCTGCTCTGGTTAGATGTGTCACACTGTTGGGCAAGTGTCATGTCCTCACCTCATCATGGTCAGATCAAAAATCATACTAGGCATCTATACTTTTCAGCTAAGAGAATACTTCTCTGCTATTAGCAAGTGCTGCCTTTCTGTTCTTCCTTTTAACCATCAAACTACATTACCTATTCCAAATAACATGTTTCAACCTAAAATAGTTGTTGCATTAAGGGGAATTCCATAGAATTAAAAGGGGAAAAGTAGACTGAAAAGCAAGGGTAATACTTATATCTGGGAATGTGACTCTTGGAAGCTGCTTGAGCCAATTTTTTAACCTTACTCAATTCCATGAATAATTTAAACACACAAAGAGCGGAGAGCTTGGCACATGAAAATATTTGTCCAATAATTGTCCAATGATTGCATGAATACTTCTGCACTTAAAAATAAATCTCCATATTTACTAATTAATTTGCATTAGGGTAAGCATCACACATCTTAAGGGCATAGACCCATGTGGCCAATTCAGAAATGTTTTATTCTATACTAATAATTACCACTCCCTTGAAATATCAGAATCCCCCATGAATGGCTTAAAAGGCCTACAAACTTCTCTCCTTTTCATGTATAGACTATATTTGCCCTGACCAATAGAACTTCCTCTAATATTGGAAATAGACTATAACTCCACTGTCCACTACAGAAGCCACAAGCCAATGTGGCTACTTATCACTTGAAGTGTGGCTAGTACAACTAACCAATTGAATTTTAAATTTTATTTAATTTTAATTAAAATCTAAGTAGTCACATGTGGTTAGTGGCTGCTATATTGGAATGCACCGCTCTATAAAAAGATCAGAAAAACAAAATTTGAAACATGGGAAAACACACTTAAAGGCACTCCTATATGTCTTCACCATTTTTGCTCTCCCATGGGGGTGACACAGTTTATTCATTTATCTTGACTTCCTTTGTTGTGATTATTTTTGAATTTTGTAGTTTTAAGGATGGTTAATGCTGTTCCATCAACCAATTCTTTGCTCTGTGGTTCTTAAACTTGGCTGTGCATCAGCATCACCCCCAGAGATGCGATTCAGCATGTCTGGGGAGGGGACTGGGCATCTGTGTTTTTTAAGCTCCACAGATGATTCTGATCTGCAGCCAGGCTTGGGAATGACTCCTTTACACCAGAGATCCCAAACCAGCAGCCCTGGGGCCAAATACACCCTCAAAACATATGTTCATCCCACACAATGTTTTAAAATGTTTTGAATTAGTTGCCAACTTCTACAAATTGTTTTTTTTTTTTAATCCAAAAAAAAAGTGGAGTTGAGTAAAGGCTGCCCCCTTTGGATACAGAACATAATTTCTTTGGTCCAATACTATTTGTCTACTTCATACTGGCCCAGCTCCCAATAGACATTGAGTTTGAGAACCCTTTCTTATTCCATATCTGTGTAATACTTGCCAAAACAGGCAGAAATTCCTTTAGATCAATGCACCATTCCTAGGATGGAGTACCTATTATTTTATCATGGAGCTGCGTATAATCATCCTACCATCTTGTAAAACCCCAAGTAAGAATGATGGAATTCTCAAAAAGAGAATGGGTCCCAACCAAAGGCCATGAGACCAATACTGTTCAGGGACAAATCATTAAATTCAAGGAAAAGAAGGTCATACTTTGGATTTTTTATATCCTGAACTCTCTCACCTATAGCACCATAAGGCATGCCAACAAGACTGTCAAGGAGGGCATCTTTGTTATAAGTTCTTATCTCTATTTTGAAAAAACTTTTAATGGCTCTTCTATCCTTCATCTAGGTTCCTTTTCAATACATTTGTATTCAGCCGTCATTGCTCAACATTTAAAACAGCTGATCACACTTGTTTATCTTTCTCTCTCTTGAGAATCTCCTATAATAATAGCTAATAAATGAAAATATGTAAGTCCAAACAATAAGATGAAAGTGGATTCGCCATTGGTTGATGAAAACTAGGTAGAGGAGTGCTAATTAATTTAGAAGGGCAGAGGAAGGCTTAGCTTTGTAATATTTGTGGAAACAATAGATCTTAATCCCAGAAAAATGTATGGATGTCAAACATTTTACAGCCAATTTTAGGGCTTTTCACAGGTCCCTGAATCCCATCCACTGATCCTAGTAGGAAAAGTCATTAACCTGAAATATGCCACACCACTTTGATAAATACTTCTACTGGATACAAAGCATCAAAATGTCAGCCACAGCTTTGCCAAGTGAAACATAATTATGGATCAAATGCTATGATTAGGCTTTACTATTAACAAAAGGGAAAGTAGCCTGGCATACCATTAGGCTTTAGTAAAGTGCAGGGAATAAATAGTCTCACTTCCAGGATCATGTTAAACTGTCATCTAGAACGTATAAGTGAAGGCACAGTTGATTTCTCAGCATACAACCGATATGTGACATTTGAATTTTTAAACAAATCCTTAGGGATATCCATGACAAGACTGAGACATTTCCTGAAATTGCACACATTGGAAATAGTTACTTGATGCCTTAGCCTGGTCAGTTCCACTAAATCAGAGCTGACTATTTTGCTCCTTTTTTATCCCCCTGAGTAGCAATTGGTTCCATCATTGAAGTGTTAAGAGTCACCTTAAGGCCATAAGCATACAATATGAAACAATCTTGTTTTCTGATTTGAAATGCCTGCATTTCCATCTTCATGTATTTCTACAATGACAGGCATCAAAAGTAAAGGGAAGAAGTTGTTTGGTGGATTTTTTTTTCATAAAATGGCTTGCAGTTTTATTTCAGCCACTTGAGAAGGTTTAGATGTTTGCACATCTTGATTTCTCCCTGTTATGCAACAGGTAATCTCTTAATATCTTCTTGTGCTGATTCTTCATTTTGCTTTCTGCAGATGCACTCTCCCCACCTTGCTCTAGGCCGCTGGAGGCTAACCACTGTGAACCACATCTCCCAGGTTCCTGTGACAACTGAGTCCCAGTAGTCAATGGAAGCCCTGGCAGGAGATCTGAACTAGAGAACTTTGAGACCAAACATTGAACATACTTTGAAGGGCAAAAATGAGAAATAGGGCTGAACACAGAACTGATGGAAAAACAAATGCCTGGTGATCCTTGGTTATCTGTTCATATTTTTAAATGAGGTACTGAAAAGATAAGGGAATCTGGGTCTGTTATCAGCATTGGTTGTTTTGTCTTCTTTGTGTCAGATGATCAAGAAGAAAAATGGCTATTATTCTTTCCACCCCAACCTAAGTCTCTATCTCTGTCACTGTGTCCCCTGGAAAAATGCCTGCAGCAAGGTATCTACTAAGTAGGCAAAAATTTAGAAGTTTCCTCCTGGAGAAATCGAATGGTCCTAAAGAAAAGAGCTCCATATTTTTGCCTTTTGGGATTCTCTGAGACAATGCCTTGCTCCTACATGGTCACTCTACAGCAAAGATAAAAAACTTGTGTATAAACACAGCTCCCAGTCAGCTTTTCTGTGTCCCATTCTTAAATATAAATCAATAGACAGGGATCACCAGGCATTGAGCACCTTCAACATGCAAGAAAATTTCTGAAATGATAAATTCATTTGGATGAGATTTGTAACCAATTAGGTACTGTAGAAGAGAAGATTAGTGAATTCAAAGAGAGGAAAATGGGAACTATGCAAACTAGAAAAACAGAAAAATCAGTAGAATATAAAAAATGAGTAGTCTCAGAGTCCTGTATAGCAACTGGAAATCTAGAAGGAAAAGAGAGAATATGTTGCAGAAAGATATATTTGAGGATAAGATGTGATGAAAAATATCAGCTTACCAATTCAAGAATTTCAGTAAAGCCTGAGCAGAATAAACACAAAGAGACCCATACTAAGGCATATTGTTATCAAATCAGTCAAATGACTAAAAACCAAAGATAAAAAGAAAATCTTAAAAGCAATCAGAAAAATAAGACACATTACATATAGGGCACAGTGATGACATGGCATTGAATTCTCGATCAGAAATGATGAAAGCTCTAATACAGAGGATCAACATCTGTAAAGTACTGAAAGGAAAAAAAGCCTGTAATTTTGGAGTTCTATATTCAGAAAAAGAAATTCTTTAAAAATGAGTGCAAACTGAAGACATTTTTCTGTTAAGCAAAAGCTGAGTAAATTCATCATCAGCATTTCCAAATGACAAGACAGGTTGAAGAAAGTATTCTTTAGGCTGAAGGAAAATGATACTACATGGAAACTTATATCTACACAAAGGAACATAGAATGGCAGTTAACAGTGAAAAAAATTTGTGGGTAAATATAAAGGACTTTTTTTCTTTTTTTTCTTTTAACTTCCTTAAAGGATTTTTGACTGTTTAAAGCAAAAATAATACCTTGTGGGACTTACAATGTGGGTAGGAGTAAAAATATGAAGAGGAAATGAGAGAAAATTAAAGTATACTTGCATTCATTTTATGTGGAGTAATATGGAACTACTTGAACATAGAATGTGCTAAGTTAGAGATCTATATTGTAAATCCTAGAGCAATCAATAAAAACAAAACCAAGAGGTATAGCTAATTAGCAATAGAGAAAATTAAATGAATTACTACAAAGTATTCAGTAAATCCAAAAGAAGGCAAGAAAAAAGAGAAAAGATACATAAAAATAGGGGAAAAGGGAAATAAATACAAAAATAATATACTTAAAGGCAATCATAATAATTGCACTAAATGTAAATGTACTAAACAGATTGCTAAAATGGATTAAAATACAAGACCTGACTATATGCTGTCTATAGGAAATACACTTTAATTATAAAAGTATAGATGTGTTTTTTCCCTATACTTTTTATTTTTATTTGTTTTTTATTTTTTTAAGATTTTATTTATTTATTCATTCATTCATGAAAGAGAGAGAGAGAGAGAGAAAGAGAGGCAGAGACACAGGCAGAGAGAGAAGCAGGCTCCATGCAGGGAGTCCGACATGGGACTTGATCCCGCATCCCCAGGATCAGGCCCTGGGCCAAAGGCAGGTGCTAAACCACTGAGCCACCCAGGGATCCCCCCTATCCTTTTATTTTTAACCGAAGTCCACCAAAAGACTTCAAACATGTTCATAGCATCTTGATTCATATAACTCAAAACTGAAAACAACCCAAAGACTCCCACAAAAAGAAAATGGATAAATTGTAGTTTGTTCATATAATGGAATATTACTCAGAATAAAAAAAGGAGAGAGAGAAGAGAAACAAACTAGATACAACAAAGGAGTACAACTACTGATACTGAATGAATCAATTGATATCATGCTCTAGGATTGATATACCTAATCTAATGTGAAAAATCAGAAATTTGGTTGTCCCAGGAGAGTGGAGTGGTGGGATTGACTGAGGAAGGGCACAGGAGAATTTTCTAGGGAGATGAGAAGGTTCGTGTCTTTTTTTTTTTAAGACTTTATTTGTTAATGAGAGACACACAGAGAAAGGCAGGACATAGGCAGAGGCAGACATTGATGTGGGACCCAATCCCAGGACCCCAGGACCACAATCTGAGCAGAAGGCAGCACTCAACTACTGAGCCACCCAGGTGCCCCTTGTCTTTTTTTTTTTTTTTAGATTTATTTATTTATTTGAGAGACAGAGTGAGTGCACACATGTGCATGTTTAAACAAGTTTGGAGGAGGGTCAAATGGGAAGAATCTCAAGCAGACTTCCTGCTGAGTATGGAGCCTAATGCAGGGCTCAATCCCATGATGCGGAGATCATGACCTGAGCCAAAATCGAGAATCAGAGGCTTAACTGACTGAGCCACCCAGGCTCCCCAGAGAATGTTGTGTCCAGAAGGATATGGGTTAGATGGGCATAAGCATATCAAAACTCATTAAAACATACACTTGTAGGGGATCCCTGGGTGGCTCAGCAGTTTGGTGCCTGCCTTCCTCCCGGGGTGTGATCCTGGGGACCGGGGATCGAGTTCCACATCGGGCTTCCTGCATGGGGCCTGGCTTCTCCCTCTGCCTGTGTCTCTGCCTCTCTCTAGCTCTCTCTGAATGAATAAATAAATAAATCTTTAAAAAAAATAAATAAAAAATAAAATAAAATATACACTTGTGATCTGTGGATTTTACTGCATGAAGTTATACCTCAAAATTAAAAGTCAAAAAATTAGAGAAAATTTCATTCATAATCACAATAAGAATTTAACAATATAAAGTTGGAAGATAGCTTCTTTAACATGATAAACTGAGTATCTCTCTCAAAAACCCATTGACAAAAAAGCCTATTGAAAATATCAACATTTTAGTGCAAAATTTAGAAACGTTTTTATCAAAGGCAGCTAGAAGGCAGAAATATCTGCTGATAGCCATATTGGTCAATATTTTATTTGCCCTTATAATAAGATAAAAGCATGACAGACATAGCGTGACTTTTTACTACCACCTTTTAATATTTCTTAAAGCGTGGGAATGATACCTGTTATAAAAATTAAATGAAAATATCAAAGATAAATGTTGCTGCTTAGCTAAGGAAAAATAAATGAGCAATAATAATTTGAAATGAATAGCATCCTAATACAGACAGTATTATTGTCTGTATAAAAAAAAATCCAAAAATATCTATGGATGGGTTACTAGATTTCTGGTGTCTCTTCCCCTTATAAGGAAACCACTTTTATTGTATTAGGGCCCCATTCTTATGAGGTCATTTAACCTTAATTACCTCCCTAAAGGCCTTACCTCCACATATAGTTATATCGGGGGTTAGGGCTTCAACATGCACATTTTTGAGGGGACAAAATTAAGTCCATAACAATTAGACTCACTAGTTCATTAGTGTTTTGATTATGTATTGTGTAAAACCATCCCCAAACTTCTTGTTTTATTGTCTCAATGCAATAATAGTAATTCAACACTTCTCATGACTCTACATTTAGCTAGGTGGTTCCTTTGCTTCATGTTGTGTAGATAACGCTTTTGCCAACTTTTTCACTAGCACAAAACATGGTATACCATCCTTCTAGACTTCAGTAGTAGTTTCCCCACTGCTTTTTCAAGCTTCCACTAACACTCTTTGTTCCCCTGGTAGTCTCTAGCCACTGTCGTCCCAAGGCCATGCCTCATGCGTTAAGTCGTTACTGTAGCAGTATCTCCCTTTTAGGTACCGATTTCTCTTTCAGCTAGTGTTTGTTGTGGAATAAAATACCCCAAAACTTAATGGCTTAAATCAACAACAATTCATCATTTCATGTAATTCTGTGGGTTGGCTAAGCAGTTCTCTGCTGCTTTCACTTAAGCGCATTCACACAGCTGCATTCAGCTGGCAGGTCAGCTGGTTGGGTGCTGAAACAGCTGGGTTTCTGTTTCCATACGCTCTTTTATCCTGGGCTTTATTATGGTATGGTGGTCTCAAGGCAGGATTCCAAGACAGTGAAAGCAGAACCCATATCACTTCATGTACCCCAAGCTCTGGAGCTTGCAAAATGTCATTTTCCCCACATTCTACTGGATAAAGCAAACTGCAAATCCAGCCCAGATACAAGAGGTGGGGAAATAGGCTCCACCTAGAAGGTCCAAGGAATCTGTGGCCATATTTACTACAGAAAGTTATGCCATGTTCCTAGATGGAAAGACTCAATATCACAAAGATGTCAGTTCCATCAAATGAAACTGCATGTTGTCATATCAACCAAAAATCCCAACAGGGTATTTCAGGAAACTTGGTTAAGTTGTTCCTAAAATTCATAAGGAAGAGCAAAGGGCTCAGCATCACCACCACAAATATCTGGTCTTCACAGATATTGAGATTTATGAGACTATTAGAACAGCAGGCTATAAGTATAGCAATACAAAAATTGACCAGAGGAAATGGCTAACCATGTGAAAAGATGTTCATTGTCATTGGCCATGGAAGACAGATACTGATTGCTCACAAATTTTCCTTCTTTCTTGCTAACAGATTATCCTGTCTTTCTTCCTCCCCCACATCCAATAACCATGGACTTCAGAAGGTAGGGTCCTTCTGAAGAAACAAAGTGTGAACCTTGATTAGTTCATGATTGGTTTAGAAATGAGCATGTGATACGAATCCAGCCAATGAGACATGAGAGCGCACCTGCTGGGTGCACAGGAGGAAAGGCACAGGAGGAAAAGACAGGGCCCCTTCACTTCTTCCAGCATTTGGAAACTGTTATGCAAGAGTTGGATCCTTGGAGCTACTGTCCTTTGTACAAACTTGAGAGAACATCTGAATCAAAAGGAAAAATTCTAAGAATTTACAGAGAGAAAATCAGGAAAGAGATAGGATTCTTGATTAGCTTTGAGCTATTCATTTAACCTCCCATGGTACCTCCCTACCTCCTGAGTGGTGTGCAGAGCCACAGCAATTCATGTGAAGCCCACACAATATGCAACATAAATAGGATATATCACATCCTAAATGGTTTGATGGAGCAATTCACCTTTACAGGTTTTTTTGTTTTGTTTTGTTTTTTTAGATTTTATTTATTAGAGAGAGGCAGAGACACAGGCAGAGGGAGAAGCAGGCTCCACCCAGGGAGCCCAAAGTAGGACTTGATCCTGGGTCTCCAGGATCAGGCCCTGGGCTGAAGGCGGTGCTAAACCACTGAGCCACCGGGGCTGCCCCACCTTTACAGTTTAATACTGAAAATACACGGGATTGGGGTTAACTAAACAGTGTGGTGATCATTCTGCAGCACTATGCTGTACATTAGATCACCAGAACTCTTTCATCTTATGACTGGAAGTTTGTACTTTTGATCAACATCTCTTTAATACCCCCACATCCTGGTCCCTGGTAACCATCATTCCTGAGACTTAGCATAAAAACTCCCTTATCCTTGAGTATTCTTCAGATATCTACTTGTATTCATGTGAGTTTGGCTTTTCTAGATTCTGCATGAGTGATATACAGTATTTGTCTTACTCTGTCTTACCTCTTTCACTTAACAAAATGCTAGCAAAATATATTTTTAAGGTACGTGTCTCTGTAAGAAAATACCCTAATTACAGATTTCACTTTTGGTAAGTTAAAGACTTTGTGATTTCTCTCTCAATTTTTGAAAAGTACAGAAGAATTTGCACTTGTGGAATGTTTATCTTTTATTACATTTTAATTTTAAGTGTATTTATTTGTTTTTGTTTTTTTTAAGAATTTATTTATTTATTTATTTATTCATGAGAGAGAGAGAGAGAGAGAGAGGCAGAGACACAGGCAGAGGGAGAAGCAGGCTCCACCCAGGGAGTCCGATGTTATTTATTTTTTTAGTAATCTCTATACCCAACATGGGGCTTAAGCCCACAATTCTGAAATCAAGAGTCACATGCTCTTCCAAACAAGCCAGCCAGGTGCCCCTGTACTTGTAGAAAGTTTTAAGCTGTGGAGATACTAAAGAATTTCACATGGAGGGGCAGAGGGAGGAATAGGGTAACTGGATGATGGACATTAAGGAAGGCACATGATGTAAAGCACTGGGTGTTACATAAGACTGATAAATCACTGAACTCTATGTCTGAAATAATACATTATATGTTAATTAATTGAATTAAAAAAATAGAAAAGAACAGTGTCCTGAAACTGCAGTCCCATCCCTTCCTCTACCACCCAGAGGGAGAGGAGAGCATAGACTCCGTTTCCAAAAATACTTCTTAGCCTTCTGTACCTTTTGACATCTTTTATTATTATTTTTTAAAATAATTTTTATTTATTTATGATAGTCACACACACAGAGAGAGAGAGAGGCAGAGACACAGGCAGAGGGAGAAGCAGGCTCCATGCACCGGGAGCCCGACGTGGGATTCGATCCCAAGTCTCCAGGATCGTGCCCTGGGCCAAAGGCAGGCGCCAAACCGCTGCGCCACCCAGGGATCCCCCTTTTGACATCTTTTAAACCAAGATTGGTAGCCATGGGACCAATAGCTTACCAGTCTGTCTAGTTAGCAGAAAATAAAACATTGTTTTTCAGGTGCCATGTCTATCAGAAAAGAAACCAACTGGGATTGCTGAGTGGCTCAGCAGTTTAGCATCTGCCTTCGGCCCAGGGCATGATCCTGGAGACCCGGGATCAAGTCCTACGCAGGGCTCCCTGCATGGAGCCTGCTTCTCCCTCTGCCTATGTCTCTGCCTCTCTCTTTCTCTGTCTCATAAATAAATGAATAAAATCTTAAAAAAAAACCCAACTATCAAAACCCAATCATTCTAGCTCTTTTGATTGGATAATGATATAAGATGTTATTCATAAAACCGAAAAAAATGTTAACAAAGGAGTATAATTCTTTTTAAAAAATGAATCAATGTAACTCATTGGAAAAGAACATATAGTATCTCAGTAGATACAGAAAAAGTATGATCAAGAAAAAATCTCTCAACAAATTACAGTTGACCTTTGAACAATGCAGAGGTTAGGGGACCCAAATTCCTGTGCATTCAGAAATCCTCATAAAACTTTTGACTCCCCATAAACTTAACTAGTAATAGCCCACTGTTAACCAGAAGCTTTACCCATAACGTAAAGTTGATTAACACATATTTTGTACATTATATGTATTACATACCGTATTCTTACAACAAAGTAAGCTAGAGAAAAGAAAATGTTATTGAGAAAATAACAAGAAAGACAGGCACCTGGGTGGCTCAGTCACTTAAAAGTTTGCCTTTGGCTCAGGTCATGATCACTAATCAAGTCCCACGTCAAGCTGCCTGTTGCCCTCTCCCTCTCCTTCTCCCTCTCCCTCTGTCTGCTGCTCCGCCTATTCGTGCGCGCTCTCTCTCTCTCTGTCAAATGAATACAACCTTTTAAAAAGCAAAGAAAATAACAAGAAAGAGAAAATACACTTATAGTACTGTAGTTATAAAAAATCTGTGTATAAGTAGATTCATTCAGTTCAAATCCATGTTATCAAAAGGTCAACTGTAGGAAGAGAATTACCTTAATTTCTTTTTTTTTTTAAAGATTTTATTTATTTATTCATGAGAGACACACATGCAGAGAGAGAGAGAGAGGCAGAGACACAGGCAGAGGGAGAAGCAGGCCCCATGCAGGGAGCCTGATGTGGGACTCTATCCCAAGACTCCAGGATCACACTTTGGGCCAAAGGCAGGCGCTAAACCACTGAGCCACCCAGGGATCCCCAAGAATTACCTTAATTTCATCAAGAGGATCTTTTTAAAAAAAAATCAGCAACTACATTTTACTTAATAGTGAATTTTGAACATTTGCTTCTTGAGTTGGAATTAAAACAGGCATGATCACTATCACCACTTCTGTTCTACATTGTACTGGAGGTACTACTAGTCAGTGCTGTAAGGCAATAAAAATAAAAGAAACAAAAGGTAGAAGAAAAAGTAAAAACACTTCTTTGGAAAAGAACAAGTAGGGCAGGGATCCCTGGGTGGCGCAGCGGTTTGGCACCTGCCTTTGGCCCAGGGCGTGATCCTGGAGACCCGGGATCGAAACCCACATCGGGCTCCCAGTGCATGGAGCCTGCTTCTCCCTCTGCCTGTGTCTCTGCCTCTCTCTCTCTCTCGCTCTGTGACTATCATAAATAAATAAAAATAATAAAATTAAATTAAATTAAAAAAAAAGAACAAGTAGGGCAGCCCAGGTGGCTCAGCAGTTTAGCGCTGCCTTCAGCCCTGGGTGTGAGCCTGGAGACCCAGGATGGAGTCCCACATCAGTCTCCCTGCACAGAGCCTGCTTCTCCCTCTGCCTGTGTCTCTGCCTCTCTCTCTCTCTCTATCTCTATCTCTCTCTCTCTCATGAATAAATAAAATCTTAAAAAAAAGGAAAAGAACAAGTAAATTTGTCATTATTTGCAGATAACATGATTATGTATGTAAAAAGCCAAATGAATGTACAAGCTATTGGGATTAATAAGCACAGTTCATGGAAACAATCTCAATATCTTTTTGTCTCCATTCAGAATGTATTTTTTCAATAAATCTTTTACCAAACAAAATTCAAAAAAAAAAAAATCTCATGTGGAACTGGAGGTAGTTTGAACATAAACATAACAGAAATCCAAACCTGTTATGGTGAGAATGGCAACTCTCTTGAACTCAAGAAAGAATGAAATGGGACGCCTGGGTGGCTCAGCGGTTGAGCATCTGCCTTTGGCTCTAGGGCCTGATTCCATGATTCCGGGATCGAGTCCCTCATCGGACTCCCTGCTTGGAGCCCCCTTCTTCCTCTGCCTGTGTTTCTGCCTCTCTCTCTGTCTCTCATGAATAAATAAATAAAATATTTTTTTTTAAAAAAAAGAATGAATGAAATGCTAGTGACAGTGAAACTTTTCTCTCTACACCTAAACAGAAAGGTCTCTCATACCAGAAGTTTCTTGCATTCACACATACACACACAGAAAAGCTACCTATAAAACAAAAGCCAATTATACTGTGGAAAATACAAATTGCAGAAAACCAGAAGTCAATAGAAGAAAAACTACTGGTTTACATGAGAGGAAGGGACTTCACTCTGAGCCGCTACTTGGTGAACGCTGCCACCACTGCCCACAGGACCTCGTTGGTGTTGGCCTTCAGACATTCCACCTCAGGGTCTAAGTCAAGGAGCTGCCGCACTCTCTTGGTGGCTAAATCGTACTGCTCGTCCAGAAGGGGGGCGAAAGCATTCTCCAGGACGTCGGAGGCGTGTGCCAGGTAAATGAGGGCCAGCAAGCGCTTGTCCATGCGGTGAGGGTCATTCACCCATTTGTCAAGAACAGCTTCCTGTACCTTCTTGATGAGGCGCTGCTTAATATTGTTGTTGGTGAGGGGATGTGTCGTCATGTCAAAAAGTAGGAAGTTCTGTTTCTCTGTGGTCAATACGCCCTTCTCCACCAGACAGTCAATCATTTTTGCATGTTTCTTAACTGGTGGGACAGTTCCAAGAGATTCCACATCTCACCTACAACAGAAGTTTTTAAGAATTAGAGAATTTCAGCTTTATTTTTTTATACTCTTAATGTGAATGGTAAAACGTGTTCACGGTAGCTGGTGTGTTTCTAGGGAAGTAGAATATGGAAAGTATCTTATGTCGGCCTGTATTCCCGTAAATGTGAACTTCATGTGGGACAGGAGTCATATTTTATTAATCTCTGTAGCCCCAGCACCAGGTATATTTTCTGCAATGTAGTATTTTGCCAATAAACCTTCATAAAAGAGAATGAATGAACTATTCCAATACACAGATTAGAATAGCCGACTGATAGTTTTAGTATGAGGTAGCACTGAGCCAAATTTTGCATTTCAATTGGTATGAAGGTGTCAATAAATAACCAAAGGAAAAATGAGAGGTTTAATTTTTTAAAGATTTTATTTACTCATGAGAGACACACAGAGAGAGGCAGAGACACAGGCAGAAGGAGAAGCAGGTTCCCTGCAGAGAGCCCAGTGCAGGACTCGATCCCAGGACCCTAGGATCATGCCCTGAACGGAAGGCAGACACTCAACCCCTGAGCCACCCAGGTATCCCAAGGTTTAAATTCTTGACTTTTTGAAAGAATAATTTTAGATTTACAGAGAAGTTATGAAGATAATAGGGTTGCCATGTGTACCACACCCAGTTTGCCCCACGCCCCAGCTGGTTTCCCCATTAGTGTGGTGCTTTTGTCACAATTAATGACCTAATATTGATACATTTCTATTAACTACAGTTCATATGATATCCAGATTTCCTTAGTTTTCACTTAATATTCTTTTTCTATTTCCAGATCCTGCCCAGGTTACCTCATTCCCCTTACTTGTCATGTTTCCTTAGGCTTCTCCTGGCTGTGACAGTTCTTCAGACTTCCCTTGTTTTGAGAACTTTGACAGTTTTGAGATACTGGTTTTGAGGCACTTTGTAGATTGTTCCTCTAATGGGATTTTTCTGACGTTTTTCTCATGATTAGACTGGGATTATGGGTTTTTGGAAGAGAGAACACAAAGGTAAGGTGCCATTCTCCCCACTTCATGTCAAGGGTGGACACTGTGAACATGACTTATCACAGTTAATGGTGACTTTGGTCAAGTGGCTGACGTAGCATTTGGCAGGTTTCTCCAGCACAAAGCTAATAATCTTCCCATGTCCCTTTGCATTTTGGACACTTGAAAGGAAGTCACTATGTAGAGCACACAGTTAAGGAGTGGTGAGACATAGTGCACTTCTTTGAAGGTGAGGTATTTACAAACATTATTTGAAATTGAAAGTTTTATTTTCCATTACATAATTAAATGGAAATCCTCATTAAATATGGCTGGTTGAATAAGTGTTCCTGAAGAAAATGCTCTGAAAATGAGAGCAGAAAGATTTTTGTAGAGTCACACACCTAGTAGAATAGGAAAGAAAACAATAGCACTAAAACTTTGGACACTGCAAAATAAATGGAAAAGTGGTGGACGGATTAGTGGAGCCAAGGAAGTTAATCCTAAACTGGCAGTAGGTAAAGCAGAGAGGTAACCTAGTTTATACTGCAAAGCCCCAGGCGCAGGAATGGGCACTGGATAGCTGTGGAAATCGGCGAGAAGGAGCAGATAATATAGGGCTAAAAATAGATTGTTTGAAAGTCTTTTTAGTAGCTAGCATCTCCAGATCTTCTCATTGGCTCTGTACAGTCAGCCCCATAAAAGAGAATAAAACAGAAGGTCCCTGGACTCGGGTACACAAGGCCTAGTCAAAGGAGGCAGGCATCTCTTACTGAAAACAGGGGTATCAAAAAAATTTATGTCCTACAATTTGTGACATCTTAGTCTTCTGCTTCTTCACAATTCCTGGAACCCTGGAAGCAGGATTATCCCCTGCAGCCAAGACATTAGGTGAGATGTCTCTGAAAAATTCTACCAGCCCAATAGAAAAGAATGAAAAACACTGACAAGACAATTTCCTCAAAGAATTACAATGAAGCCCCCATTGTGTCATCTCCCATCATGACACATATAGTTTCCAAATAACTTTTATGGCCACTCTAAATAGGAACAAACTGCAAGGGAATAGATTCGTTTGGTAAAACACCTTTAATGGTGAAACACGGAACTCAACATAAAATATTAAAATAACAAAAAGATGTTTATAATTGCCCTAATGTGGAAACAACCCAAATGTATAGTCAATGGGTGAATGACAAAATGGGTACATTCATACAGTGGAATACTCTTTGGCAGTAAAAAAAGGAACAGACTCTTGTTGCATTCTGCTGCAAGGATGGGCTTCAAATACAACATGTGCAGTGAAAGAAAGACACAGGAGATCATATTTGTACTATTATATTTATATGAAATGTCTAGAAAAAGCAAGTGTATAGAGACAGCAGCTTATTGACTGATTGGGACTAGTTAGGAATGGAGATGAATTGCAAACAGGTCCATTGGGGGTGGTGGAAATGTTCTAAAACTAGATTGTAGTGATGGTGGAATGATTCAATGAATACACCAAACATCAGTGAATTAGAGACTTAAAACGAGTGAATTTAATGACACAAGAATTATATCACAATAAAGCAGTTTTTTAAAAAGAAACTCAGAGAAACAAACTATGGAAGGAGAAGAAAAAAGTCATTACTGCCCTCAGGGAAATAAGAGATGGCATAGATCCATACAAGAGGAACAAGATGATAGTTTTATTTTTATTATTATTATTTTTAAAGATTTTATTTATTCATGAGAGAGAGAGAGAGGCAGAGAGAGAGAGAGAGAGGCAGGTGGAGGGAGAAGCAGGCTCCATGTAGGGAGCCCAATGCATGACTTGATCTTGGGACTTCAGGATCATGCCCTGAGCTGAAGGCAGACGGTCAATCGCTGAGCACCCAGGTGTCCCAGATGGTAGTTTTAAAAAGAATATATTGAGGAGAACAACACTAGAAAAATAAAAATTGGATGGTAGAAATAAAAACCTGAGTAGAAAAGTGGAGGACATGGTTAGGGAATCCAAAATATAGAGCAAAATGGGGAATAACTGGACAGTGAGAAAATATAAGAAATTAGATGGTTGATTCAGGAGGCCTACCAGCTAAATGATAGGAGCTCCAGAAAGAGAGCAGAAATGAATGGTGGAGAAAAGTATTAATAAAATAACATAAAAGAACTTTCCAGAACATGAGCTTCTTCTCAGAAAGACCCTTAGGGTATCCAGCCCATAGAATACAAGACAAAAAACAAAAGCAAACAAAAACCCCAACCAACAATAAAAAACAAAAGACTCATTATCGTGAAATTTCAAACAGTGGGAATAAACAGAGGACTCTAAAAGCCTCTGGTAGGAATGGAGGGGGCGGGGGGGGGGGGGCGCGGGGGGGGATGGTGAGACAGATCATGAATAGAAGATTGTAAATAAGAATGGCATCAAACTTCTCAAATGGGAGGTAGAAGATAATGGAGCTAGACCTTCAAATTTATCTTTAAGATATTTTTTAACCAATAATTGTGCATTTAGCCAAACTCTCCATCAAGTAGAAGGGTAGAAAAGAAACAATTTAGACATGCAGACTCTCAAAAAATGTACTTCCCAATCATCTTTCTTAGGATGCTATTTGAAGATGTGCTCAAGTGTGGATGAATGTGAGGGCACGAGCACACACGCACATATTCACACAAAAGGGCTCAAGTTAGAAAAAGGATACTGTGATATAGGGATTCATGGGATTGAGGAGATAGGATCCAATGAAGGCATGAGAATTCCTAGGGTGATGGCAAATGGAAGATCCAATGAAGCAGGAGCCAAGCACTCATAGTGGAAGGACTCTCTGGGACTGGAGTGGGCGGGTGCGGGAGGTGGAGGGTGAAGATACAATTCTTCAATCACCTAACACGTTTTGTATGACACTGAATTGAGAGGCATTTTATACAGTTGTTGAGGATGTGGGAATATTCAGTCAGTTCTTAATTTAAAAAAAATAAGTTATGTAAGAAAGGATATGTAATCACTGCTTAAACTGGACTACATACTCACAGTCAAAATTAAGAAAACACTGAATATAGATTTAACAGATTTTTTTTACTATAATTTTTTTGAGAAGATGAGGAAGAAGAAGTGGGGATATGAGTGACCTAAAATCCTTATTATCTGTGATTGTAAATCAGAAGGAAGTCTATTCAGATGAATCAAGGGATTGCCGTATACACATATTATTTAGAAATAAAGAAAAAAATCAGAGAGAATAGCTTAAAAAATTGAAATTGTATACTTGGTAGATGAGAGGATCAGAAGATGAAGGGAGGGGATTGGGGCCGCTATTTTGTAAAAATCACTTTTAGTAATATTTGATCCTTTATACTATTCAAACATAACATGCTTGTTAAATTTAAAGTGGATTTAATGATAATTATAGTCATTTTATAGAAAGCAAAAAAATGTATATTTGAAATGATATAATACCAAAAAAATAGGAAACTTCAAATTATAGTATTAATACTCAATTTAATATGCATTACATTTTATTTAATCATAAGAATTAATACCAAAAAGAAGACGTGATTTGGAAAAGCCATTTTGCACTTTATGATTTGCTTTGTAGAATTGGAGTTTTAAAATTGTGATAATTAATTCATGAAGGGTTGAGGATTTGATTCTTGCTTTCTGAGGTTTATTAATATTTAAAAGTCTGTATTTGAAGCATAAAGAACTTTATCAAATTAAAGAGTGGCAAATCATTCCCCTTTGAAGAAAAACATTATAATTTGCATTCAGATTCCTTCCTTATCTTCTAAAAAGAGTAAAGACATCATTGGTTTTAGGCCTTATTATATTTACTACCCCAAGAATTTGCAAATGGAAATTATACCCAAATGATGAATGTAATCCTGATCAGTTTTTTCTTCTAGATTAAACATATGTGCACATACCATATTGAAATATTAAGAAATCAGCAACAGTTACTGTACCCATCTGCAGTCTGAGCCCAATGATGGAACAGCCTTCCTCACTTCTATCTTCCCTCCTAACCTCCTCCTTCTCTTCTTTCCCCTTTCCAAAAGCATTTACTTTGTTCCCAGTACGGGCTGGGTGTTGAGAACACAAAATATAATGAAATAAAATCTCTTCCACAGGGAAATTACGATCTGGGGCCACTTTACACAACTAGCTATAAAATAATGTGAAAAGGGAAAGAAAGAATAAAGGGTTGTGAGAATAGAGAGGACTCAGACTTTGCAGAGTGTCTGGATAGGATACACTGCGAAGAACTCTCCAAAGAGGACACTTTCTTGCTTTGACTTGGAAAGTCAGACAAGTCAAGGGAGAGAGCCTGATGCCCTCAGTGGGGAAGCAGCAGACGCAAAGCATCCAAGGGCTATCCCAGTACCTCTGCCTCCAGAGGTGATTAACTTCGGGTCCCTTGTTGCCCTGATCCCTCATTCCCCTAATGTCACCTACACCCCCTGGGAGGACAATCAGAAGCCTTGAGGCTGTTGAGTTAGAACTGGACACGCCAGCCAGCTGGGGTGGAGGGCAGGGAGGGCTCCATGGAACAGGGAAAGGCTGTTTCATTTCTAGCACAAAGAAAAATGCATTGTAAGCACATATGAATAAAGGAGTGCTCTATGAATAGTACTAAATTTGAAATTCTCGAACAAAAGGATTTTCTTCAAGTTCCAGACGATTCAGGTTAATGCAAGAAAAGACTCGACAATTTCTATATGCAAATCGGCCATGAGATGTTCTTTCTTTTAATAATTACTTATTGGGTTGCCTGCTATGGGCTGTTGTCAGTGTTCAAGGCACTAGGAATTAAAAAAAAAAAGTTCTTGTGTTTGTGACATATTCTAAGAGCTTCTTTTTATTTATAGTTCATCTTTCTAGATTAAAAAAAAAACACCATTGCCAGAAATCAACTTAAAAATTCACCAAGGCCAATTTACAGGATTTACTAACAATATCGAAGATATTTAGATGCAAATGTGAGGAAATGATTTTTTAAAATTACAAGAAAATTTTACCATCGCCCTTACTGATACAGAATTACAAAACCGAGGGCTTCTTTGAGAAATCTGGTGATCTAGTGCCACCTTGTGCCCCAATTGCTCAATTATATGACTTAACAATAAAGAGTCTGTAGGCCTTTCCTATTTGCAGCTGTAGCAAATTCCCACAAATTCAGTGGCTTCAAAACAACACACATTTATTATTTTACAATCCTGGAGGTCATGACTTTGTAATGTATCTCAGTGGGCTAAAACCTAGGTGTCAACAGGGCTGTGTTTCTTGAAAGTCCTAGAGAAGGGACGCCCGGGGAGGCTCAGTGGTCCAGCATCTGCCTTCGGCTCCGGGTCCTGGGATCGAGTCCCGCATCAGGCTCACCGAGGGGAGCCTGCTTCTCCCGCTGCCTTGTCTCTGCCTCTCCTCAGTGGGAGAAGCAGGCTGCATGCAGGGAGTCCTAGGTGGGACTCGATCCTGGGATTCCGGGGTCACGCCCTGAGCCAAAGGCAGACACTCAACCACTGAGCCACCCAGGTGTCCCATATAAATAAAATCAAAGGAAAGAAAGCAGGAAAGAAGGCAGGAAAGCAGGAAGGAAGGAAAGCAAGCAAGCAAGAAAGCCCTAGAGAAGACTGTTTTCTTACCTTTTCCACCTTCTGGAGGCTGCCTGAATTCCTAAGCTGG
The DNA here is from genome assembly GCF_048418805.1 of Vulpes vulpes. Taxonomy (NCBI): domain Eukaryota; kingdom Metazoa; phylum Chordata; class Mammalia; order Carnivora; family Canidae; genus Vulpes; species Vulpes vulpes. Next base: position 134,353,068 of record NC_132783.1, read on the forward strand.
TGGCTGCCTCCAACTCCAGAGCCAGAAATGGCCAGGAGATTAATCTCTCTGACGCTACCTCTCCTCTTTCACTTATAAGGACACTTATAATTACATAGGGCCCACCTGGGGAATCCAGGATAATCTCCCCGTCCCAAAATCAGTTGACTGGCAAACTTAATTCTATCTGCTATTTTATTTCTCCCTTGCCACATAACATAACGTATTCACAGTGTTTGGGGATTAGGATGAAAACATATTTGGGAAGGGAGGCATTATTCTGCATACCACAGAATCTATCATGGTTTTTTTCGGGTGAAAATATGCGACTTTTTAGGTTTCAATCAAATCAGTCAAGACCCTAAACTGTTCTGCCCTTATTCATAACTTGGAACTGATAAACAGAAAAAAAAATCTCTTTTGACAATGTCTGCAAAATAAGCCATGCACTTAGAAATCCTCCCAGTGAATTTTTACTTATGCTCTACTAATCTTAGCTGGAAAAAAACTCAAACTAAACATATTGTTAAATTCATCTTTTTTTTAGAGAAGATTTTATTTATTTATTCATGAGAGACAGACAGACAGAGAAAGAGAGAGAGAGAGAGAGAGAGAGGCAGAGACACAGGCAGAGGGAGAAGCAGGCTCCATGCAGGGAGCCCGACAGGAGACTTGATCCCAGGTCTTCAGGATCACGCCCCAGGCCAAAGGCAGAGGCTCAACTGCTGAGCCACCCAGGCATCCCTGCTAAATTCATCTTAAAATTATTTCAACTTGATAAAGATGGGTGTAAGCCCAAATATTGCTCAATAATATACAAAATCTACAAGTAGAAGCAAATGATTTTGTTTACAAGGCAAGTGGTTTTGTTCAGAAACTAGTCAGAATTAAGCTCACAAAAACTCAAAATTGGAAAATGCTCAAGTTAAAGGAGAATGAAGAGGAAGAGAATAGGTGGATTTTGTTTCTTTACATGGACCTCCCTCTGCTCGAGCAGTGGATGAGCACTCCACTTGCATATTGGTCGTTTCCCAGCAAGGGCAGGAGACACTGCTCTGCGCCCACCGGATTTTAATGGGCAGCTCCTGGAGTGGCTTTCAGAGTGAGGATGATGTAGGGAGAATGTGCTAACCACCCTCCAAGAAAAATCAACGAGACATAATGCTTGGATTTTCTTTTCCTTTCTTTTTTTAGTTTGTATTTGAATTCCAGTTAGTTAACATACAGTGTAATATAAGTTTCAGTGATTCAACACTTCGACATGTCACTGGTGCTCATCATAGGTGCCCGCCTGAATCCCCATCACCTATTTAACCCATCCCCCCACTCACCTCCATCAGTTTCTTCTCTCTAGTTAAGAGTCTGTTTCTTGGTTTGACTTTCCCTTTTCCCCCCCTTTGTTCATTTGTTTGTTTGTTTAAGATTTTATTTATTTATTCACGAGAGACAGAGATAGAGAGAGGCAGAGGGAGAAGCAGGCTCCATGCAGGCAGCCTGATGCGGGACTCGATCCCTGGTCTCCAGGATCAGGCCTTGGGCTGAAGGCAGGTGCTAAACTGCTGAGCCACCCAGGGATCCCCTCGTTTGTTTCTTAAATTCCACATATGAGTGAAATCATAGGGTATTTGTCTTTTTCTATTTTGCTTAGTGTAATACTTTCTAGCTCCATCCATGTCCTTGCAAATGGAAAGATTTCCTTATTTTTGTGGCTGAGTGATATTAATATTCCATTATATATCTATACATATATGTGTATATGCCACATCTCCTTTATTCATCAGTCGATGGGCACTTGGGCTGTTTCCATAACTTGGCTATTGCAGGTAATGCTGCTATAAACATCAGAGGACATACATCCTTTTGAATTAGCATTTTTGTATTCTTTGGGTAAATATCTAGTTGTACAACTGCTGGGTTTTAGGGTATTTCTGTTTTTAACTTTTTGAGGAACTTCCCTACTGTTTTCCAGAGTGGCTGCACCAATTCGCATTCCCACCAACAGCACCAGAGTTTTCCCCTTTCCCCACATCCTTGCCAACACCTGTTGTTGCTTGTGCTGTTGATTTTAAAGTGCTTGGGTTTTCAATAGCACCTCCCCTACCTTTTCTGGAATGTCACATACAGTGTGCTATGGGGAGGGTACATCAATATTATCCAGGTAGCTTGAGAAAGAACATAATTGCAGATTTATTTTTCTGTTGTAAATTTTTTTACCAACTATTGGCAGGACTGACCTGGTAAAGCAAATCTTTTCAGGGCCCATGTAAGGCCCAGCTTGAGGAAAGCTTCATCAAAACATTAAAACACCTCCAGCAGGATCTCCTTACAGAGTATTTCAATAAATTAGCAGTCATTTAATTACAGTGTGAGTCTTGGCAATAATGTGCTACAGTTTTCATTGTAGAGTTTTATATAGCTTTTGTTAAATTTTCTCGAATTATGTGAAGTTTAAGGCTTTTAAAAATACTAAGGGTTTTATTTCTTCCTTTGTAACATGTGTGACCTTTATATCTTTTTCTTGCCTTTTCACACTGGATGGTACCTCCAGCATCATATTGATGGAAGTGGTGCAAGTGAACATCTTGTCCTTGTTCACTGTCTTGGGGGAAAAGTATTTAATATCTCACCAGCAAGTGTGGTGTTATCCTCAGGTCCTTCCTAGATGCCATTAACAAGAAGTACCCTTCTAGTCCTAGTTTGCGAAGTGGTTTTTTATTTTATTTTTTAAAGATTTTATTTATTTATTCATGAGAGACACAGGGAGAGAGAGAGAGGCAGAGACACAGGCAGAGGGAGAAGCAGGCTCCATGCAGGGAGCCCTACGTGGGACTCGATCTCGGGTCTCCAGGGTCAGGCCCCAGGCCGAAGGCGGTGCTGAACCGCTAAGCCACCCAGGCTGCCCAGTGGTTTTTGTTTTAAAATCATGATGGATATTGGATTTTATCAGAGGCATTAAAAAAAAATTATCGGTGATCATATAGGTTTTCTCCTTTGTTCTGTTAATGTGACAAATAAACATAAATTTATTTTCAAATGTTAAGGCAATCTTGCATTCCTGGAATAAGCCCACTTAATCATGATGTAGTTAGTGCTGCTAACTTTCAAGTTGATAAATTTCAAGTTACTAATATTTTTTGAAAGATTGTTGCACCGTGAAAGAGGTCAGTCTCAAATTTTCTTGTGGTGTCTTTTGTCAAGTCTTCCACAGGGTTTACATTGGTTTCATAAAATGAGTTGGAAACAGTTTCTATTTTATAAAAAAAAAAGTTTGTGTAAGATTAGTATTATTTCTTTCTTAAATGTTTGATAGAATTCCCCAGGGAAACCATCTGGACTTGCAGTTTTCTTTGTAGCAAAACGTTTGATTAACATTTCAAGTTTAAAAATAGAGTTACTCAGATTTCTCTTTTTTTTTTTTTTTTTATCATGTTGTAAGTTGTGTGTGTGTGTATGTTTTTAAGAACCTTCTATTAATCTAACTTGTCAAGTTTACTGGCATTAAGTTGTTCATTATATTCCATTACTTGCCTTTTGTGTCTGCAGAATGTGTAGTGGTATCCCTGCCTTCATTTTTCTTTTAAGATTTTATTTATTCGTTCATGAGAGACACAGAGAGAAAGGCAGAGACACAGGCAGAGGGAGAAGCAGGCTCCTCACAGGGAGCCTGATGCGAGAATTGAACTTGATCCCAGGGCCCCGGGATCACGACCTGAGGCAAAGACGACACTCAACTGCTGAGCCACCCAGGGGCCCCCCGACCCCACCTTCATTTTTTATGTTGGCAATGTATGCTTTCTCTCCTTATTCTCTTGTTCAGTCTGCAGCAAAAGTATCTCATGGCAGTGCTGTTGTTTTTCTAGGATGAGCCAAAAGGAGGATCTTTCAATATGAAGAGGTAGCCCCCTCTCTTCTTCTGTTTCCCATTGTACATACACATACTTTCAGGGAAGACAGACTATACCCAGGAGATCCCTCATTTCCCAATGACAAGTTCCTTGAAATGTTTTTTTTTTCTTATTTTTTAAAAGATTTTACTTATTTATTCATGAGAGACACAAAGAGAGGCAGAGACACAGGCACAGGGAGAAGCAGGCTCCATGCAGAAAGCCCAAGGTGGGACCTAAGCTGACAGCAGATGCTCAACCACTGAGCCACCCAGGCGCCCCTTGAAATGTTGTTTAGACAATTAAAATATGTAAACTTTGGGGGATATAGACAAAATAGAAAAGTATCTACTTACAATTGTTAATCACCGTGATTATACATATATTTATTTTTAAAATATTTATGTATTTATTTTAGAGAGAGAGATAGAGAGTGCAAGCAGGAGGAGGGGCAGAGAGAGAGGGAGAGTTTTAAGCGTCACTGAGTGCAGGGCCGGATGCAGGGCTCGAACCCACAACCCTGAGATCATGACCTGAGCTAACACCAAGAGTCAGCTGCTTAACTGACTGAGCCACCCAGGTGCCCCATTCAGATATATTTCAAATCAAATGCTTTATTGTGTTAAAAATATCTGGAACATAAAACTTACCATTCTGGCCATTTTTAAGTATACAGTTCAGTGGCATTAAGTGCACTCACCTTGTCATGCAACCATCACTGCCACTCATTTCCAGAAGTTCTTTATCATCTCAAACAAAAACTCCTGTGCCCATTAAACAGCTCTCTATTTGCCCCCTCCTTCCAGCCCCTGGTAACCTCTATTCTATTCTTCTCTAGGAATTTGCCTATTCCAGGTACCTCATACAAGTAGGATCATGCAATATGTGTCCTTCTGTGTGTTATTTTACTTAGCATAATATATTCAAGGTTCATCCATGTTGTAGCATGTATCATTCCTTTTCAGGGTCAAATAATATCTTGTTATATGAATGGACCACATTTTGTTTATCCATTCATTTTTGATGGACATTTTGGTTGTTTCCATCTTTTGACTACTGTGAATACGCTTGTAATGAATATTGGTGTGCAAGTATCTGAGTCCCTGCTTTCAGTTCTTTTGGGTATATACATAGGAATAGAATTGCTGGACCATATGATAATTCCATGTTTAACTTTTTGAGGAACTGCCAAACTGTTTTCCACAGTGGTTGCACATTTTTACATTCCCACCAGCAATATAATGAAGGTTCCAATTTCCAAAGCCTTGCCAACATCTATTTTCCTTTTCTAAAAAAATAGTAGCCATTAAGGGGTGTGAAGTGCTATCTTAGTATGGTTTTGATTTGCATTTCCCTAATGATGAATTATATTGAGCATCTTTTCATGTGTTTATTGGCTAGTTGTATATCTTCTTTAGAGAATTATTTTTATATTCTAGATATTAGTCCTTTATCAGATATATGATTTGCAAATATTTTCTTCTATTCATTGGACTGTCTTTTCATTTCCTTGATCATGTTTTTTGATGCGCAAAAGTTTTTAATTTTGACAAAGTACAATATACCTGTTTTTCCTTTGTTGCCTATGCTTTTGATGTCATATTAAGATGTTATTGCCAAATCCAACATCCTGAAGATTTTCTCCTATGTTTTCATCTAAGAGTTTTATAGTTCTAGTTTTTAAGCTTAGGTCTTTGATCTATTTTGAGTTAATTTTTGTGTGTGGTATAAGGTAAGGGTCCAGCTTCATTCTTTTTTTTTTTAAGATTTTATTTATTTATTTATGATAGAGAGAGAGAGAGAGAGAGAGAGAGGCAGAGACACAGGCAGAGGGAGAAGCAGGCTCCATGTACCGGGAGCCCCATGTGGGATTCGATCCCGGGTCTCCAGGATCATGCCCTGGGCCAAAGGCAGGCGCTAAACCGCTGCGCCACCCAGGGATCCCCAGCTTCTTTTTTTTATATGTGGATATCCAGTTTTCTCAGCAGCATTTTTTGAGAAGATTGCTCTTTCACCATTTAATGTTAATGTCTTGTTAAAAATCAATTGACCACTTTTGCTTGGGGGTTTCCCCCTGAGTTCTCTATTCTATTCCTTTGGTCTATAAATTCATTTTGTGCCAGTATCACGGTTTTGATAACTCTAGCTTTGTAGTAAGTTTTGAAATCAGGAAGTATGAGCCTTCCATATTCTTTCTCAGAATTGTTTTGGCTATTGCAGTCCTATATTGAAGTTTAAATAGTTTTCCCCCACTGTTATGCTTCATGATTCCATTTTATTTATTTTAATTTATTTTATTTTAAAAAGACTGATTGATTCATGAGAGACACACAGAGAGAGGCAGAGACATAGGCAGAGGGAGAAGCAGGCTCCCTGCAGGAACCCGATGCAGCACCAGATCCCCGAACTCTGGGATCACAACGTGAGCCAAAGGCAGATGCTCAACTGCTGAGCCAGCCAGGTGTCCCCATGATTCCATTTTAATCAAACATTTCAGATGCAACTTCAACATAGCCTATTCTGCTACAATCCTTTAAGGTGGATTAACTCATATGAGATTGGAAAATAGGGAAATGAGGTCAGTATGCCATGGAAACTATATTGGTTCATCTGCAAAATTTCCCAGCATGTAATATTTTGTGCCACCAAGCAGAGCAGCGAGATGCAAGAATACTAGCATGATTGAATACAGTAAATACAAAGATGTAGAGTATTAAAAACAATGCCCCTTCTCACATGTTCTTTTTTTTTTCTTTTGAAGTAATTTTTCACTTGGAGGAAAGTTGCAGAAACAGTCAAAGAGTTCACATACGCCTTTTTTCTGACTTCCTCTGATTTTCACAATTCCGTAACTATTATACAATCACCCAAACCAGAAGAATAGCATCGGCAAGTACTATTAAACCAAGTGCAGACCTTGTTTTCTTGATCTTGATAGTTGCCTTGTGGAATGTCTTACAACTTGGGTTCATCTGTTTTCTCATGATTAGACTGGGATTTTGCATTTCTAGCAGGATTACCACAAAGGCAATATGTCCATCTCAGTGCATCACCCTGAGCCAAAGGCAGATGCTCAACCGCTGAGCCACCCAGGGGTCCCAGTATGTGTTCTTTCAGTCTTTAGCATTTCAGTATCCAGTTAATATGTTTTCCAAAGTTACTTAGGTTAATTCTTTTCTTCCCCATCTCTTTCAGTATGAATATGTTAGTCATTTTTAATGTGTTTAATTTGTTGATTTGTTACTATTTGTATTCCTTTTTGGGTTATTTTCCTGTCCTGGTTGATTTTTTAATAATTTGTGTTTTGGATATGTAAAACATTACTCCAGCTCTGAGTCAAAGCTACACACTAGGTATATTCACTCAGAGGAGTCTATCTTCTAATTCCACTCTTCACCCCTTTGCTACCCACACCATGTAGGTTATCAGTCACTTCCCTTCATTTTCTGATGTATCTTTCATATATATCATGTATATAAAATGCAGGTGTATTTTCTCATATCTCCTTTCTTATGTGGAGGGTAACAAACATACTATACTTTTCTATACTTTGCTTTCCCCCCCCCTTTCACTGCCTCTTCTTTTTGGCTCAATTTGGTGATAGGCTCTATTTTTGATTTAATACTCAGTTTCCACCATCTTTGTGCATTTTGCTTTTGTCGCCACATCCTGGAAGCCCCACTCATTCTATTTCCTTCTATAAAACCACTCTTACCCCCCCCCCCCCCTTTTTAAGGGTAAGATTCTAATCTTAGTGTGGTCTTTATTAAGTATTTGTCATTTCTTACTATACCAATAATTCATACTGGATTATAACCCTTTAAAAAATTATTTTGTTAGAGAGTTGTAGAGGCTTTGAGGTCCTGCTTCAACACTTTCCCTCCCCACCCATACACCCTGTATTTTTAGTGTGCAAGTTTGCAGAAGATAAGGCTTTTGCAAAAACACTTCTATCAGTGGTTTTATTATTACTTTTTGAGTCTTCTAACACATTTTATTTTTTTTCCTCTAACACATTTTAAGAGGGTATCAACTTCAATTCCATCTAAATTTTCAAAAAAACACACTTTTGATTTTGTATGTGAGACTGTTATTGGAAACTTCATTCTGAGCCAAGTACCCATGTACTATTTGTTATATACACAACATAACCATTTACTGTATTTTTTTCCAAAAGCTGTTTATAACATCTTGCAATTGGGAAGCCATCCTGTTGGAATAAACAGTGAATCTGTGTACATTTCTTTACCTCCTTTTTTTATAAAAACCAATTCATCCCATAAGCATCTAAAATTATTCAAACTTGACACGCCTGGCTAGCTCAGCAGTTGAGTGTCTGCCTTTGGCTCATGATCTCAGGGTCCTGGTATCCTGCATTGGGCTCCCTGCATGGAGCCTGCTTTTCCTTCTGCCTATCTCTCTGCTTCTCTGTGTCTTTCATGAATAAGTAAATAAAATCTATAAAATAAAATACAATAAAATAATTCAAACTCATCTAATTAAGGAAATTCAAGCCAAGATGCTACTGCTTGATAATTAGTGGGTGATGGCTCAACTTTTGTTAATGAAAGTCTTCATTAAGGTCAGCAAAGGGTGGGTTTGAGATGTTTGAATGGGCATTCTGACAGCAAGACTTCTCCTTTGGCATGTTTAATTGTGATGTATAGTGGACATTCTTGCAGTTTAAGATGACACTTTAAAAATAAAATTCTCTCCTGATGACTTGCACCCTGCCACTCCAGCAGAGAATCAGCAGAACCTGTTGGGTCTTATTTGGAATTGACATTTTCTATTGTAATTTCATTCCTGTTTATTTTTAAATCTTTTTGTTTCACTATAAAGGAAAGATGATGATACTCAGTTTTAAATGTTAGAAGTGTTTTAAAAAGTTGCTTTGTTACAATAAAATGAAGCACCGAAAAGTCCTCACCAGGTGCAAAGGGAAGAATAGCTAAAAGAGCTTCTCAACACTGGTGATAATGATGCTAATATTATTAATGACTAGGGTAGAGCTTTTAAGCTCTACTAAGCATAAAAATTAAAAAGGAATCTTGTTGAAATGCGGATTTTGGTTTAGCAAGTCTAGGGAGGGACCCAGGACTCTGTATTTCTAACAAGCTCCCAGGTGATGCTGATTTATTATTATTTTTTAAAGATATTATTTATTTATTCATGAGAGACAGAGAGAGAGAGAGAGAGGCAGAGACACAGGCAGAGGGAGAAGCAGGCTCCATGCAGGGAGCCCAATGTGGGACTCGATCCCAGGACTCCAGTTTCATGCCCTGGGCCAAAGGTAGGCTCTAAACTGCTGACCCACCCAGGGATCCATGCTGATGCTGATTTACAGACCCTCCTTGATGAGGAAGGTTGGAGATATTAACAGGCTAGACATCAATGGAACCTTTTGGAATAATGGAAGCATTCTGTATCTGTGATGTCCAGTACAGTGGCCACAGGCCACATGTGGCTACTGAGCACTCGAGTTGGGGCTGGATGTTTAGCTACAATCTAGTCACTTGTTGAACTCTGTTATTATTTGCCAGTTTTCATCATATTCGTTTTCACAGTCTATCATTTGGTAGACTAATCCTACCCTGGAGCCTCCATCTGTATCCCAAATCTGTAGGAATGACAGAAAAGTCATGTAAAGAATAAAATCCAGGGCAGCCTGGGTGGCTCAGTGGTTTAGCGCCTGCCTTCAGCCCAGGGTGTGATCCTAGAGACCCATGATTGAGTCCCAGGTCGAGCTCCCTGCATGGAGACTGTTTCTCCCTCTGCCTGTGTCTCCCTCTCTCTCTCTCTGTGTCTCTCATGAATAAATAAATAAAATATTTAAAAAAATAAAAAAAAGAATAAAATCCACAGCACGGAGAAATACCCACACTTCCCTTTCCCCATGTGCACAGTGTGATAGTATACTGTATACACTGTTAATCATTTTATATTTTCTGCTCCCACCCAATAGTGTTCAATATCAGTACACAGAGGGGACCCTTCTACTCATGGGTGACACTGTATGGGATGTACAGTAATTTCCTGTGTCCTGCCTAGGAGCCCTTTGCCCAATCTTTGACTATGACAGTTGAAAATCCTCGTATGCAAGTCTGTGCACAGGTATCTGCAGGATCAGTTCCTAGGACTGAAATTCCTAAAACCTGGATCAAAAAGGATATGCATCTTCACTATTGATAGCTGCTCTCAAACTGCCTTCACGGAGGCTGTCCCATACACGTTCTCGACAACAGTATACAAGCATGCTCTTTTTCCACGCCTTCAGCAACGCAACCTATTTTAAATGCTGTTTAAAATTGCCTGAAAGAAATAGAGAGAACGGGCATCTGAATTCTTTTTTTGTAGCAGATGCTGCTGAAGTCCCACCAACTTTACCTGCGGCCGTAGAGGGCAGTTCTGGCACATTCTGACCACCTAACTTGTGTCTGGATCTTTCTGCTTCTCTTCCTGAACCCTTGTGTGGCACCACAGGAGTTTGCTTAGCTTATGCAAGGGTGGGCCTCCCGCGGCGGCTGGAAAGTACCAGCAAGTCAGGTTCTCAGAGGCAGCCTTCAACATGAGCACTAGGAACCAGTGGATCAATGGGCAAGCTTCCCTTTCCCTCAGCCGGCAATTCTAAGCCATAGTCTCGCCGATTCCTGAGTGGAGTCGAACTCTTGTTGACTACCCTCACTGGTCTATCTTTTACTAACTTTTCCACCTTCCTGACTTACTTTCCCTACTCTCTCATGTCTTGATATTGCCTTTCAAATAAACCACATGCACTCAAATCCTTGTCTCGATACCTGCTTTGGGAGGACCCAAACTAAAATAGGTGGTTCCAGGTTTGGTCCTAGAAAGTTGACACTCAAGAATCCGACTGGAGAATTTGTTGACTCCCTGGTCAAGGAGCAACAAGAATCTCACTGTGGGTTTAACTGGGGGCTGTGATCATGTGTGGCATGCTGTAGCAGCGCATTTACTAAGTACATCGTGCTATTGTGGTTGTTTGGGATGAGGTGGACGGACTGGGCTATGGAGTAGTTATTGCTCTTGAACCACATGGGGCAATGGTAATTAGTAAGGGCTGTGGAGGAGGCTGACTTCTGTTAACATTCCTGGAAGCCTTGGAGAATGATGCAGGTCAGTCAACGATCAACTCGGGGCAAGCCAAGAAAGCTAGAAGGCTTTCAAAACCAAATTTAATTAATTAGGCCCTCATCTCTTGAGCAGGAGGGCAGACTCTGCTGAGTATGAGCCTCAAAAGACAATCATAAAAATGTCCGAGCCACACAGAGACCTAATGCACAGCCAGAGCAGGTGTCCTCCCCTAATGTGAGAGTCGGAAAGGAAGAAATAGGATTGTGAGCCTTGGCACGGTTGTATTTAGGTGAGCACTGCACAAACACCGAGTATTTCTCTGTATCTTCTGGGCGGGCATGCTGATTTAGAAAAAGGCCTTTTTCACCTGTATTTTCTAATACTTTTCTTCCCTCCCTCCTTTGCTCCTTTTTGCTCAAATTTAATCCAATTTTATTTTGTTGTAAGGAGTTAATTGGGAATCTGACTTCATCTTTTTTTTTTTTTTTGAGCCAGCTGTCCAGTTCTTTGGCATCAGTTTTTGCATATTTTATCTTTCCCCACTGATATAAAAGGCCAGCCTGACAAATTATGCTCCAGTATGTTCTTGGGTCTTATGGGAGAGAATGTTGGGTATTCACCAAACCTTCTCCCTCCTCTTTTGGGGCACACAACAGGGTGATTCCTAACTTCCCATGAAGTTAGGAAATGATGGACTTTGTACCTAAAGTGTTCTGCATGTGACTGTCCATCCTCCTAGCCTTCTGCTAGATGGCATAGAGATATCCTCCAGGAAAACTCCGGGAGCCACGTGTCCAGAATGGCAGAGCTACAGATGCAAGGAGCACGATCCCAGAATCCTTGCTTGCAGGAGACCCTGCCAAGCAGAAACACCTGTTTTGGATTTTATCCAAATGAGAAAAAATCTTTTGTTTTATATGAGCCATTTTGTTTTTCCTTTTCCTTAAACTAGATATCCTTATTTTAACTAATATAGACTATTTGTGGACTCTATTCTGTTCTACTCAACTAACTGCTCATGTGCTAGTATTAGTTTTAATATAATTTATAATGTATTTTGGTACATAGTAGGACTCATCCCTTTATTAACTTTTATGGTTTTTCTTCCAGTTTTCCTTGCACGATCACTTTTCCATAGGAACTTTAGAATTAGCCTCATTACCTGAAATAATATTTCCTTCATATGTTTATTGAAATTGCATTATATGTGGTTTGATATGGGAAACACTGACATCTTTATAACTCTGAATCTTCTCATATAAACACATATCTTTCCATAGATATTCATGTCTTCATTTATATTCTTCAACACCTTCATAAAGCTTTTTTTGTATAAGTGTTAATGTTTCCTTTAGTTTATTCATATGTATTTTTTGAGTGAAATTGTGCTATTGTAAGATCTTGTCTTCTGTTATAATTGGTTGTTGCTTATATAGAAAGCATAGTAGATTCTGTGTTGCCCATTTAGCATGATGTCAAATAAAAATAAAACACCAGTCTGACATCCAAGAAAAGCACCTAAAAGTAAAATAAATCTTAAAAAAAAAAAAAAGTTTTAGCTGTCTATACTCCATGGTAGAAAAACAGACTGTATAAACAGAAGGTATGTTATGGTGGGTTTATTCAGAATGGTCAGAGAGTGTCCTCTTTTTTGGTTGGGATTCCAAAAAGCAACCACAATTATAAACCTTCCATACTATTTAACAAACAAACATTGTCATGATGGGGTTTGTGGAAGCCCAGTAGACCTAACTATTCTCCACTATGTTTCTAAACAACTTAGAAGTAGGCATTCAGGCAGATGAAGATAAAAGTGTCACCATCATTTCTGATAAAACTGATGTTAAAGAACACGGCTTAAACCTATGGCAACAACGGGCTTTCTGATGCTGCACCCCAGACAGCCTTTGCCATCACTGCACCACTGTAAGCTCTCCCACAGGGCCTGTTCTTACAAACCATGGCATGGAAGGACAAAGCAGAATGTTCATATACTTCTAGAGGAGGGCATTTTAGAATTCCCTTCTTTCACTCTTCCTTGCTCTGGAGAGGAGTAAAAGGGCACAGCAAGGTCAGGACTGTAATGGAAGGTGCCTCCATATGGAAGGAAAATCGGAAGTGAGGAAGAGTGTTACTCCGCCAACACTCAGCAAAGCTATAATCCAAGAGCAATGTTCTTTTTAGGGACCAAAAGTTCATACCCAGTTTTTGTACGGTAGTGTCAAATGTAAGATTTTAATTTTAGGCCAAAATTCAAACTTTAACATAAGCATTGTGGAACGTGGTTCTTACCAGGTTTTTATCCCTAAGAGAAGATTGTGAAATAGCTGGTAAACTATTGCCTTTCTTTCATTTATAACACAGTTATTCTAGGGATATAATCACTAGATTATATGTATTATCTTTTAGCTCTTTTGGACTCTTGTTTTTAACACACCTAATCCTTGGTAAATGTTCTTGTATTAATGCTTCCGTTTGTTCGATTTGCTCTCAAAGATAGCATGCTCACAAGAGGATGTACAGTATAGGGCACATAGTAAGGCTTGTTACTGCCAGGCCTCTAAGGACTACTGGTATTTTCTTTACTCATTAATTCATTAAACATGATGACAGGGACTATGACAGAGCCTGGGGCTACAAGATGTATGACACGACCTCAAGGAACTCATGGTACACTGGGGAGTGTGAATGTAAACAGCGAACTACTGTGCAGTCCCAGAGCACAGTAGAGTCCCTGAGGAACACAGGGCAGATCTCCAACCATGTTGAACACCAGGGACTGTGACAGGTTAAACTGCCGGGCTCACATCATTAGGAGCCAGCAAGGGAGTATTTGAACTTAGATTTCAAAGCCACCAGTACCTTCTGTGTAAGGATGCTGCCGCCTGATGGGGCAATGCTGCAGACGGCGGATGGGGCTGCCCTCCAGTTCCCAGGGTGGTTTCTGCCTCCACAGCTGGCTTTCCAGGCTAGCTCCAACCCTGACTTAAGGGAGACAAGGATAGCTCTCCCTCCTTGAGCCATCATGGCCACGTCTGATGGGCTGCTACATAACCTTACCAGGCCAAGCTGACAGAGGCACTCCCCCTGCCCCGCCCATCTCTGATGACCCCATTTTCCTTAAGGTTCACCAGGCAGGCAGCTGTGTAGTAAGGCTGAGACCTGGATGAAGGATGCTTGTGAGGGGTCTGGAAATAACAGTGAAATATTTGGAGGTACTGACTCTGCCCCCACCTCCCTGTCAGGCTCTGGCTGATACAGGAGGGACTTTTTTTTGCTTGAGGTCATCTATAATCAGCAACATCAAAAGTGCTGAAGATAATTCTAGAGTCCATGAAAGTAAATTATAAGTTGGGGGTAGCAACTTCCAAACACTGATTGTATCAAAGGTTTAGCATCACAAATCCTAGCTTTATCTGCAAGCAGGCAGCAGGTAAAGTGTAAAGAGGAAAAAAACCCTAGGCAGGCTTTGACTTTCCTGCCACCTCCCCCAACACCCCTGCCACCACTGGCCCCGATTGAATGAGTACAAGTTCTTAAATTGTGAATAAATGAATGTTTGAACCAATTTCAAGAGAAAACTTTTATACTATGAGTAACTCTGCTCAAAGCCGTTACCTCTTTCTTTATGGGCAAGGATCGGCCTTCTTTGACTAAAAAACATTGAAATTCCATCATTCATGGAAATACAGTGGAAGCTAACAGAGGTAAAAAAAAATCATGGGGCGCCTGGGTGGCTCAGTGGTTGAGCGTCTGCCTTCAGCTCAGGGCGGGATCCCGGGTCTGGATCGAGACCCCCATCAGGCTCCCCTCAGGGAGCCTGCTTCTCCCTCTGCCTGTGTCTCTCCCTCTCTCTGTGCCTCTCATGAATAAAAAAAAAAAAAAAAAGTCAGGATTTAGGAGCAGCATTAGAAGAGCAGTTGAGAGTTGGAATAGCCATCATTGGATTTTCAAAGTAGAGCTGAGTTTGGAAATAATGGCCAATGTTTACCAAATGGTTCTTGTATTAAGGATTTCATATGTGTTATTTCTCAGAATATCCCAACAAGTTCAGTTCTTACCGTGATAAGGAAGCTGAGGCTGTGAGGGCACAGGGCGAGAATGTGGAGAAGGGACACTGGAGCCAGGGAGTAGCTCTTGTAAGTTCACACTACTACCACTATGCTCGACTGTATTCAGTTGTAACAATTCTTATCTTCATTTTGGCACGTTTCACATCAACTGCAGTGCTAAGGCCCCTGAACAGTGCTGATGGATAGGCTTCGAGGTCTACCTGCCATTGACGAGCACTTTGAAGTTACAGACATGGTAGGGAAGCTGTAGCTGGAGGTCAGCTGACTATTCGACAAGGCCCTCAAAGGAGGTAAAATCCTACAATCTCAGCCTTGCTTCAGCCTCGGTGATGAGCTCCTGCTTCTGAATTATAGGAACCAAACTCATAAGATAGTAATGTATCGAATGCCGACTTACTACTTCCAATGATAAGACATACCCTTCCAGTGAGTAACCGGAATGTTTACTGTTCAGGGAACTCCCTAAGGATCCAGGCCCACAGAAACCTTCTCAGTGACTGTAACTTCATTTGTTGAAACCAAATTAGAATAAAGGGGAGAACGGCAGGAGTACAGCTAGAACTACAAACCAGACAGTGCAGGACCAGTTAACTTAGAAACAAGTGCTACAAGAGAGTGCTGTGACTCAGGACGACCAGGCACAGTCCAATAAGGACATAGTTACACAACTGACCCTCGTGTATCTCGAGCAGTTCTGAAAGATCCCCAACAAAAACTCCTTCAGTTTTACGCAAGTGCTTTCTCTTAAGATGGATGGTGAATGAGATAATCAATCCTGTATTAAAAAACACACCATTGACTATAAACTACTAGCAGTAGGATGTATCCATTGCCAGCAATCCAAGCCTTTACTGCTAAAACAGATGAAGGATTTGGAGAGAATATCATATAAAGAGTGAAGAACTTTGACTAAGAGCTCCTTGAGGACCCAGAACACTCAAAGATAGAGGTCTACAGAAACTATTTCTGAAGGGGAAAAAAAAAGACTTCTCTTCTTTGATACTGGGAAATATACACTTGTTAATACCAAAGCTCTTGGTCAATGCTTACATTTAAGTCACACACACACACAAAAAAAATTGCTCAAAATCCCATACCTCAGTGATATTTGCACATAATCCAAATCCCTGGTATGGTGGTAGTCCTCACTGGTACTTAGAACACGAATGAAGAATGTCTTGATAAACTATCTTCCTATTTGAAATGCACAGTGACATAACTTATCAAGTTGGTGGTAGTCAACAAATAGGGACTGAATTTCATTCAAAGAGAATCACAGAGCAGGAAAACTAAACAATATGAGTATCACAAAAAAAAAATAAATAAATTGATGCCCTTTTATTTTACCTGAGTTAAAACAATGATGAGTCACATCGAGTTATGGGAATCGTAATAAATGACTACTCAAGCAGATTCATAAGATCAGTGCTATGAACACACTGAGATCATAGAGATCATATACAATTAACTAGTGCTAGTTTGGTTTTAAATCCTTAAAACCTCAAAACATACCTTTATTTCTTTTAGCACACAAAATAATTTACTCATAAAAGTAACATCTACTTACAACTCTAATAACATTTTTTCAAAATTTAAAAATAAACAGCACTGTTAGCAATTCTGAATTTACAGAGAAAACTTTTTGGCACATAATGTTCTATTAAAGTGGAAAGCTGAATCACTTTGTTTTTCACAGCAGAAATAGGCATTCACACTATCAGCCTTGGGAAATCAATTTGGTGACAAGAAAAATGTGCTGGAAAACAGCATTTTTGGAAAAATGGGATCTGGTGCCATCTACTGAGTGGCAATGGTAATGTGACTCAGTGATAGCCATCAAGTTATGTAACCACTACAATTGTAGCTACATGCAACTCAACATATACACATGTAGTCAAAGCCCAAAAATTACATGCAAAAATGAAAACAACTGCTGTGCTAGGACCGAGGAATGGATGGGTGTTTTTCCCCCTCTAAATACCATCCTATTTAAAAAAAAAAAAAATCAGGTAGGTAAAAATTATTGCTGAACATGAGGAGTACTCAAGAGGGAAGACTTTGATAAATTAAGCAAATGAAAAGTTCCCTGATTAAGAGGGACTCAGTTAGGCTCTCTTATGCACAGAGAGGCCGATGGAAGGCAGTTAAGTCTTTGGGTAGTTACGGTAGGTCAGAATTAAGAATTTATCCTTTTTTCTATTTGTATTAAAAGCTAACTTATTTGATGAAATTATCAACCTGGGCTGCCAATTAAGTAGCACTCAGGAACTATAATCGATGCCCATACTGATGATCATCTGGAGGCACTGAAAACCCTGAAGGACTTTTCTGATTAGCAAAGAAAATTTTGTTAGTTGACTTCACTCTTCCATCCCAACTGTGAGAGCTGGGCCACAACCCTGGCAGTCTTGGCCACAACCCTGGCAGTCTTGGCCACAACCCTGGCAGTCTTGGAAAGGTAGATTTTCTGCAATATTTTCGTGGATTGCAAGTTTGTTTGTTTATTTATTTATTTATTTTTGGTAGTAGCTTTTGAGAATGTTACTTTCTTATACAGCCTAGATACCCTGAGTACTAAAAGCCTAAAATATGTTTGTGGTTGTCCTTTCCTTCATAATACTTCTCATAATCCAGAATTTGTTTCTCAGCTGTCCTCTAAGAGGGCAGGAGACCTTGTCTATTCTGTTCATTACCATACACCCAGCACTTAATCATGTTTGGCACTTGTAAGTGCTCAATAAATGTCAGGTGGTTGACTGAATAAATGAATGAATGAATGTTGTACAGTCCAATTAGCCTAGAGGGAAAGTGGAAAAATACCAACCCTTACAAAATGAAGAAGACAATGGTGGAAAGGAAGAAAAATAAGCAACAAATGGTGGGGGTAGACCTGATGTTAAAAAAATTGTCATCATTCAACAACTGATGATACCTGTCTTGAGATTCAAAATACCGAAACGATTTTAACTTAAAGTTAATATAAAAACCAAGTCTTCTCTGGAAGACTCATTACAAATAAGTTAATGAAAACCCTGTTATTACAACTAGATGTAATAGGAGCCTTGTGTTTTGTTGTTTCAAGGTGGAGAACATTCTGCTAAATACACCAAGTGAATGTCTACAGCTCCATAGAGGGAGCGTAGCACTTTGAGGACTTTCTCTTGAATGGTGTCAACTTGCTCAGAAGGACAGTAATCGTCCAGACTTGACCTGGAACCAAGAGGAGAAAGAAAAAAAAATGTAAATAAGATGAGATCATACCATGTTGTGAGGAAAAGTCTGCATGTGTTGATTTCAGTATAAAATAGAAATGAAGGTATGTTGAATTTTGGAATAGTAACAGTTAAAAGCTACTAAAAGTTTAATCTAGGTCAGGAGCATTACATTATGTTCTTTAAATCTTCTCAGCAACTCTATGAAATACATACATTTACTATTCCTTTAAAAGAATCTGAAACAGAAAATTAACCTGCATAGGTCACCTAGTTGTAAGTGCTGGTGATGGGATTCAAAATGACACATCATGTCTTCAAAGCCTCAGTGCTTAATTGCGGCTGTTTCCCTCAAAGGGAGATACTGCAAATACTGGGAGGTTATTATCTTAGTGATTGGGCGTCTTTCTTATTCTTTTATTATGGGAACAGAAGGGCTAGAAATTATTAAGAGTAGAGGCTTTCCAACTGATAAACGGTTTCTTTTTTTTATTATTTTTTAAGATTTTATTTATTTATTCATGAAAGACACAGAGAGAGAGGCAGAGACATAGGCAGAGGGAGAAGCAGGCTTCACGCAGGAAGCCCAATGCGGGACTCGATCCCAGAACTCTGGGATCATGCCCTGAACAAAACATAGACACTCGACCGCTGAGCTACCCAGGCATTCCCGATAAAAGGTTTCTGCTTCTAAAAACTACTTGTCAACTATACAGGTATATAGAATTATCCAAAATGAAATGTGGAGATGTGCTGGTATTGGGATTAGTTTCCCAAGTGGTATTAAGGAGAAAAGAAGGGATATATATACCCATATATACATGCAGATAAAGACCTACTTGGAGAAAGTTATCATATATAAAAGTTTAATTTATAAGCCTTAACAAATAAGGAGTACTTCAATGCTTTCAAAAAGATATCTGGCTTCTTTAAAACACTGTTAGAGTAGTTCTTGGGAGCTACCCCCAAGAGGGAGTATTGGAAATCTGTAGGTACATTTTTGATTGTCACAGTAACAATTAAAGGGCCAAGGCAAGAGGGCAAGGCTGCTAGAATTCTTGCAATGTATAGGACAGTCCTGCAATCTGAATATAAATAAAAGTACTTGTCTTCTGTCATATATACTTTCCAAAGTCCACAGAACACTCACATAAGTGAAAAAAACCTGTTTTTAATTTTTTTAAGGCTAGAATTTAATACTCTTCTACATATGAACAAAGTATTTTTGAAAATGGATTAAATATAAACAAATTTCCCAGAAACGCAACTACTCTGTATATTTAGGGAAGACTGAACTTTAAGTTCAGAACTTTACCAAGAGGTTATGACTAGAAAAACCGTGTCACTATGGCAGTGCTGTGTTCATAGTATCTGCCCAATACATCACATGAGTAATTGTCTGCACATATAACTGTTCTATTTAGTGACTCTTTGTAAAGATGCTAGTTTTCTGTGGCTTAAAACAATTTTTTTTTTTAAAGATTTTATTATTTGAGAGAGAGAGGGCGTGCACGCATGTGAGTACATGAGTGAGGGGAAGGGGCAAAGGGAGAGGGAGAAGCAGATTCCCTGCTGGGTAGGGAGCCTGACATGGGACTCGATACAAGGACCCCAAGATTAACCTGGGCCAAAGGCAGATGCTTGACTAACTGAGCCACCCAGGCACCTTTTGTGTGGCATTTTAGTGCATATCAGTTGCTTTCATTTCTTTTATGTTACGATGATTTGTGTGTGTATATACACATATATAAACATATATTTAAATTATGAGTACAGGTAGGTTATTGTTATAGACTAAATATGTCCCTCCAGAATTCATTCATTGAACCTAATCCCCAATGTGATATTTGGAGGTGAAGCCTTTCAGAGGTGATTAAGTCATGAGGGTTGTTTCTCATGAGTGAGATTAGTGCTATTATAAACGAGTCCCCAGAGAGCTCCTTTACCCCAGCCATTATGTGAGGTTATAGGGAGAAGATGGCTGTCTGTGAACCAGGAAGGAGGCCTTCACCACATTGAATCTGGGTGACTTTATCTTGGACTACCCAGCATCCAGGACTGTGAGAAAGGAATTTCTACTGTTTATAAGCCACATGGTCTATGGCATTCTGTTATTGCAGCCTAACTGGACTAAGACAATTATATTATCTATATATATTATGTATAACATTTCCATATACTTAAAGTGTGTATGTATGTGGGTTACGTTACCTATGAATTTCATTTCAGATGGTAAAAGGGCACTATAAAATATTTGTCATAAAATACATTAAAGTGTTAACCTCACAGTTCCATATAAAACCAGCCCAAAGATTAATACAGAAAAGTTTCATTAAATTGTTGTAACTATGCAGCATATTATTTTCAAATCTGAAACATGGCATCAGGTAAATATTCATCTGTAGACACACAAATGGGAATTCTTGTGTTAATCTGAATAGTATCACCAACTTTAAAGACAAGATAACAAGAACTATATGTTGTTTGCCAACCATTACTAAGAGGAAAGAGAAAATACAAATCTGAATTTTGAGTTGAATAGGTAAAAAATTGGTTAGAATTACTGTATTAGTTGTCATCATTAGATTCATCTATGGAGACTGTATTAATAATTTCCTATGGCTGCTGTAACAAATTACCACAAATTTAGTGGCTTAAAGGAACAAAACATTATAGTTTTGTTGGAGATCAGAGGTCCTAAAATGAAGATGCTATCAGGGCCACATTCTTCTCTAGGTTCTAGGGCAGCATCTGTTTCCCTGTCTGTCCAGCTTCTAGAGGCTGCCTGCATTCCTTAGTTTGTGGCCCTAATCCTCCACCTTCAAAGCTAGCAGATAGCATCTTTTCATTTCTCTGATTCTGACCCTCTTGTCCTCCTTGCTTAAGGACCACTGTGATCACACTGGCCCACTGGATAATCTAGGGTGATCTCCTCATTTCAAGATCCTTAAGTTAATTACATCTGCAAAGTCTCTTTTCCTGTACAAGATAACATATATACAGGTTCTGGAGATTAGGATGTGAATATCTTTAGTGGGCCATTATTCAGGCTACCACACTTACCTTGCAATTGTCACAAGAGTAGGTTTTGGTAAATTTTTCAGTAAATAATATACAGACTGAATAAGATACTCAATTTCTTGTTCTGTGCTGATATGGTGAGGAAGTTCTGAGTAATCGCAGGTTAGACCAGCCTGGTGAACCTGAAAATAAAAAAATTAAAAATTACACTGTAAGGCTTTGTTGTTTTTAGAAGATTCTTTAACCATTAATGTCCTTGCTGATAAATCTTACCTGTTCTCTAAAGTTTTGGAAGAACAAGCCTGTACATCTGTTTGGGCCTGATGTATTTTTTTAAAATTTTATTTTTATTTATTCAATCATGAAAGAGAGAGAGAGAAAGAGAGAGAGAGAGGCAGAGACACAGGCAGAGGGAGAAGCAGGCTCCACGCAGGGAGCCCGATGTGGGACTCTATCCTGGGACGCCAGGATCACGTCCTGGGCCGAAGGCTGGACTAAAGGTGGCCCAGGCTAAACCGCTGAGCCACCCAGGCATCCCAAGCTCAAAGCATTTTTAAACCGTAAGTATCTTCTAACTTTATCATTCTTAAAAATTGTTTTTTTTAATAAACAAAGTGGGTTTTGGATTAGGTTCAATTTAACCAAAATATTCTTTTGCTAGTATTTTTTATTCTTAAAAAGTTAGCACTAAATCAGTATATAAACTTCAGTTCAAAGAAGGTGGTTTGATTGTATTCTGCAACTAAAGAAAACACTAGAGCAAAAACACAGTTTATTGACGTCAAAAAGGCACCAGGAGTAAAAGATGACTTGCAGGTCTCAGTTTTGGCATAAAATCTGAGAAAAGGCATTTGAATTTCAAATGAGAAAATGTATACTTCAAAGACTGCAAAATGATATAAATAAAAGAAATTATCTTTGAAAATATCCACTTTTACCACAGCTTTCGGATCACTGTTGGCAAACAAAGTCAGTGATACAGCTGATGTAGCCGAGCTGCACTTGCCAGAGCACCTTCTTTTGTCTTTCTCCTGGTTTTTACAATCAGAAAAGTTTTCAGAGAGAGGAAAGAAAAAAGGAAGGGAGTATGAAAATGAATTAACAAACTTTAAAAATTGTATACTTTCTTCTCTCTGGCAAGTAGAGATCTGACCATAAATAAAATAAAAAAATACATAGCACTTTTGCTTTATACATAAAATTGGGAAAAGTTTATTTTTTTTTAAAGATTTTATTTATTTATTCATGAGAGACAGACGGAGAGGCAGAGACACAGGCAGAGGGAGAAGCAGGCTCCATGCAGGGAGCCCGATGTGGGACTCAATCCTTGGTCCCCAGGATGACGCCCTGGGCTGAAGGCAGGCACTAAACCGCTGAGCCACCCTGGCTGCCCTAAAAAGTTAATTTTTTTTCTGGAAAACCTTTCCAGTATTCTGACTTCTAAAAAGTTATATATTTTTTCATTTCTTCTCATTTATAAAAAATAATTCATTTACACTTTCCTAGAACACAAATAAAAGAAAACCACTTTAACAAAAAGTACTTTTTCTACCCAGAAAAATGCTTTCCTAAAGGATAAATTTTATACTTCAATATAAAGTATTTACCATTTCATAGTCTGGTACTTCCATCCGTTTTTTCAAACTCTGTACAAGTGGAATTAGTGATTCCATTCTGGAAAAAAGTCACCCTTTAATTAAATATCACACTGCCTCAACTAAAATTACAGAAGCAAATGATATATTACACTTAAAATTACCTTTAACAATGTTTCATATGATGCTTGAGAAATGAAAGATAAAGATATTCAAGTATCTTAAAATATTAAGAAATAAATGTTCCCTGTTTTTTCTTACCTCCAAGATTACAGATTGTGTTACAGGTTGAAAATTAGTATCAAGAAATTGAGATTTTCCTCTTATTTAAAAATGTGACTTTAAAAATTATTTTGAACAGCAAGAAAACTAAGTTTTTTAGCACACGGTGATGAAAAAGATAGTTTTCAAAAAATTTAAGAGCATGGACATACACAATTACAAATGGCAAAGTTCTATACATGTGGTATACTAACAACAGTGCCTTTAAGTGATTTAATTTAGGTGGAACACTTTGGGAGC
Organism: Vulpes vulpes; assembly: GCF_048418805.1. Classification (NCBI taxonomy): domain Eukaryota; kingdom Metazoa; phylum Chordata; class Mammalia; order Carnivora; family Canidae; genus Vulpes; species Vulpes vulpes. The sequence goes on from NC_132783.1 coordinate 134,376,446, forward strand.
CATGATTAATTAATGTGTCTAGTATTTTGCCTCCCCTACCAATATCTACTCATCTGGTGGGAGGGGGAAAAAGAAAGAAAAAGGGAGGCATGGAGGCCTATTTGTCCACTCAACCTGTTACTTCTTTTTATTGTGAACACTCTCTGGGCTTCTGGACCCTAATCACCTACCTCCTCTGCTTTTTAATAGTGAAGACTCCTTCATGCTGAGGATCTGGCCCTTCAGGGGCATGATAAGTTTGGGGAGACCTTTCTTGCTTGTCTCACCCACTTTTCCTCTGTGCTATTCTTTTATTCCCCCAATTCCAGTCATAGTGTGAACTTGCTTCTGTTGTAGCCTCAGTGTTTCTTCAAGTCTGAGATAGAACTCTCTGCAGGTGATGAAGAGTTAACTGGGCATGCTCATCAGGCACAGTGGATATCAGTGAAAGGTGGCTCCATCTATGGGCTAGATTCAGGACTCCAAAGTTTTCATGCTATTTTGTTTTAAGTTTTAAACTTGGCTTGAGACATCAAAAATCACAAAATAATAGGTACTTTTCAATATTTCCGGAAAGAATCACATCTTGTGAATTATTCCTACATCTCCCTCTTCCATCATAATTTCAAAAAGGAAGGAATCATTTCTTGAACTAGTTCCCTATACTGAAGAGGAAAAGTGTGAACTGATGTTCAAATGCTCGGTCAATATTGACTGATGTGATCAATATAATACCACAGTTTTCCTTAGTGATAATAAAGTTTTATATTTATATTTCAGAGATGTTTCTCATTATTTTGTATTTAAACAAAAATTACACCTAATATTTTGAAGAGGTAATATACACATAGTAAACGATGTTTCTTTCTCCTAACTTCATCTTTTAGTCATAGAATTCCTCTCACCAGAGACAACCTCTATTTGTTTCTTCTGCATTCTTCTAGTTATCTGATGAATTATTTTAAATAACTATGACATAACAAGTCTTAATGGCTCAAAATACTATGATTCTAACTCTGATTTAAAGAATTATTTCAGAGACCTAACATCACTAATCTCCAGGGAAATGCAAACCATAATCACAGTGAGAAATGACCTCAAACCAGTCAGAATAGCTGGAATCAAAGAATAGGAAGTAACAAATGTTGATGAGGATGTAGAAAAAGGGAGACTTTGTGTTCTATTGATAAGTATGTAAATTGGTGCAGCCACTGGGAAAATAGTATGCAAGTTCCTCAAAAAATTAAAAAATAGAAATATACAATCCAGTAATTTCACTGCTAGGTATTTACCCAATGGAAAAAAAAAAACACTAATTCAAAAAGATCTATGCATTCCTATCTTTACTACATTATTTACAACAGTCAAGATATGGAAGCAACCCAAGTGTCTATTGACTGATGAATGGATAAAGAAGATGTAGCATATATAGACAATGGAATATTACCCAGCTATAAAAAAGAATGAAATTTTGGCATTCATTGACAACATGGATGGACCTACAGATTATCACGCTAAATGAAGTTAAGTCATATAAATACCACATGATCTGTATATGGATGTATATGGAAGCAGAACAGATGAACAAACAAAAACAGAAACAGATTCATAAATACAAAGAACTGGTGACTACCAGAGGGGGTAGGGAGATGGGTGAAATAGGTGAAGGGGATTAAGAGGTCCCAACTGCCAGTCCTACAATAAATAAGTCACACAGATAAAAACTAAAGCATAAGGAATGTAGCCAATGGTATCGTAATAACATTATATAGTGACAGATGGTAACTATGCTTATATTATATCTGTATAATATAAAAAATTATCAATTCATTATTTTATATACCTGAGATTAATGTAATATAGTATGCCAACTACACTGCACTAGGAAAAAAAATAGATTTAGTTCAGGGAAAAGTAACTGTACTATTTATCTCAACACTCTTCCAAACTTGCTTTAATACCAAAGGCACTCTTCACCCCACCCTATAACTTGACAGATACTATGCCAAAAGAACTTTTTTCTCCATGTTTTCAAAGTAATCTTAATGCTGGACAATCGGCCAAACAGAGGATCTGATGAAGGATCCAGCTATCAAATCCAATTCTCTCATGCCATGGCCAGCTTGAGCTTCTACTCATAGTCAGGCTATCCTTAAAAGGAGGCAAGTTTTCACATTAGAATTTCCTTGTCTAGTCATTTGCTTTTTTATTGATAGGTTATTTTTTTTTTCTTATTCTTACAACAGGGGCTGTCTTTACCAATCTTTAATCTTCCTTAAGACCTAGCACCACATCTTATATATAAAACAGGCAGCCACTATATGATTTTATGTGATTTTGAGCAACTTAAACCTCTGGGCCTTAGTTTCCTCATGTATAAAATGAACATAATAACAACGAAGCCATCAAATTGTTGTGGAGGATAAGTGAGAGAAATGCAAGGAAAAATCTTAGAATTGGGCACAAAGAAAACACTCAGGAAAGGCTAACCATTGTTAGTAAATTTGTGTTGGCACTAATACTAATTTTTAAAATGTAATTTATCTAGCAAATTAAACAATGTATCTATGAGTAGAAAAGAGTTGGGGAAAAATATGTTGCAAGGTCTTACCCAGGGTTTGAAGCCCATTTCTGTACAGTTTCTTCATTGTCACCATCACACAAATCAGCAAAAGCAGCTTCTAAATCTTCTAACTGATGAATTCGAGTATCAACACAATCTACCAAATCTTCCTTTAAACATATTGAAAAGCCAAGAATATAGTAATTAGTCTTTGAAAAAAATAAGTGAAATCCCATTGGAATTAAAATACCAGTTCAATTAGTTAAAACCAGGACTTGTAAGTACTAAGCATGGGCTTCCCCAAAAAACACACAAAGATTTTGGTTAGATGTGAGAGCACTCTAATGAGCTATATTATTAGATATGTGATTAATAGACAAAACCCAAAAGAAACAAATGAAGGATACCTCTGTCAGGTTGGTACCAGGCTTTTTAAACTGGTACAACTCTTGTAAGATTTTGTACTCTTCCTGGAAAACAAAACAAAAATCCATATACTAGAAAAAAACCCCAATTGTTGTTATTATTATTATTTTTAAAGATTTTATTTATTTATTTATGAGAGACAGAGAGAGAGAGAGAAAGAGAGAAGCAGAGACACAGGCAGAGGGAGAAGCAGGCTCCATGCACGGAGCCTGATGTGGGACTCAATCTCCGGACTCCAGGATTACATCCTAGGCCGAAAGCAGGGGCCAAACCCCTGAGCCACCCAGGGACCCCCCTAATTGTTTTTCAATGATATGCTTTAAAAGTAACAAATGGCTACAATATAAGGAGAATATCTTAGACAATCATTTAAAGATTAGCCTGTGAAAGTCGGGAAAAATGTATAACTCAGACGTCATTGTAAACAATGTCATTTCTTTAGGGTAACTCTATCCTGACAAGAATGCATGAAAATTAACTAAGGAAAAAGACTTGACTTGAAAGAAGATTTCTAATAATATTCTACTATATAAATGGATACATCCTAGGATCTCAACAGATTTTAGCTATGTATAGGAAAGAAACATGTCTTTAATAACAATCAAAACTCCATATTCACTTTGCAGTCCTTTCCAAGCCTGCAGAAGAGAACTTGGAAGTTCAAAGGCAATACTGGAGGCAGATATAACAGAAGGATGGCTGCTAAGCGAAGACTTTGCAAGAGGATGTCTCTCCCCATTTAGCACGCTAAATAGCTCCGTTATAGGTGGGTGTATCTGGCCCCAGTAATCCCATTTAGGAGTGTTGTTGGGAAGAGTATACATGCAAGAGCTGAAGTTCACTAAGCACAATGTGCCACTATCCTCATCATACTAATCCTGTGAATTTTGTGATTATTTTGATTTTATACTTGAGGAAACTGTGGGTCAGAAAGGTAAAGTAACTTTCCCAAGATCATACAGCAAATAAGCAGTAGAATAACAGAACTAAACTCATTCTGGACTTCAGGCCATGCTCTTTAAAAAAGGTAAACAACTTTTTTTTTTTAAGATTTTATTTATTTATTCATGAGAAACACACACACACACAGAGAGAGAGAGAGAGAGAGAGAGAGAGAGAGAGAGAGAGAGGGGCAGGGACATAGGCAGAGGGAGAAGGAGGCTCCCCAAGGGGAGCCCAATGTGGGACTCGATCCCAGAACTCCAGGATCATGCCCTGAGCCGAAGGTAGACACTCAACCACTAAGCCACCCAGGTGTCCTTATAAATGACTTTCTTTACTATATTAAAAAAATGGCTATTAAATTATAAAATATAATACATGCTCTTTTCCAAAAGTTCCATAGTACCAAAGGGCATAAAGGATACAAAAATCTCCACTTCTCAGGTCTCCTGACAGCATTGGAAAAGGAGTGACTGTCATTAAGTTCCTTATATAACTTTGTAGGAATTTTCATTAAAAATATTTGATGAGTATATTTGTAAGATACATTCCTAATACCTTCCAGATATGCCTGTTCTTCAAGTTTTCTAAATAGTTCTAAGGTCATTTCATGATTCTAAAAACTTATGGTTTATAACCACTGGCTCGTGTATAAGAGCAGGAAGAAACAGCAATTTTTCTCCCTTATTTGCAAGTTGGGAGAGTACTCTAGTTCCCCCACTCTTGTTTCAGATTACACTAAATTCTCAAATCTTACCTATTTTTTAATCAATACTTATTTAGAGGTCTTTGATAAATCACAAAAGCTTCCAATACATATGCAAATTAGGATTGTAAAGTACAAGATCATTAAAATCAAAGACTGAATTTAGGTAGAAAAAAAAGTTAATTTTAATCTCAAAAAGATTAGATTTGAACAACCTCCCAAATGTTAAAGTAAGCAGTTACTGTGCCATAAAATGCACCCAGGCATGCTCACTTGGGAGTTTCTCAAATGTTGCTTCTCAGATCTGTGCATGCTAATATTGTTTGGCTTTCTGCATTTAAGATCTGATGAACAGGCCTGAATTATTACCTCCAAGAGTACATATGTAACAGGCATATTTTCCAACAGTGGAAAATTTGTCACACAGCTCTTTATATACATATAATATCTCTGGAAAGATACACCAAGAAACTGGCCATGATGTTTGTTTCTGAGGTAAGAAACTGAGGGAATGGGGATGGGGTGAGAGAGTGACATCTTCAATGTATATACTTACTTGTACTACATGATTTTAGTTTTTTTTTTTTAACTACCCATGTAGTTACCCAATTAACAAATACAAAATAATAAATACTATCTAGAGCAGGGATCAGCAACCCACAACCTATAACCTGTTTTTTGTATGGCCCTCAAGTTAAGAAAGGTATATACACAATTCAATTAAAAAAATAGCTGCATATTTAAAAAGGTTTAACAACAACAAAGAATGTGTCAGAGATCATATAGGACCTCCAATAAAGTAATTACAATCTGGCTGTTTGCAGAAAGTTTGCTGATTCTTGATCTAGAGAAGTGTCATACAAGTCTTAAGATCTACATTTTAAAAATGCCACATTTACCTGAGTGAACATTTCTTTGAAGGGATTCTTGACTGAAAAAAAATCCAAGTCAATATCTAAAACAAATGCATCCCCTTTCTTCAAAATTTCCAGAATTTCCCCAGTGCTGATTGTAGTCTGGCATTCTTGGCTTTCAGAAAAACATGAACATGATTGCTCTAGGCAAGTTTGGCCCCTCCTCTGTGTCACTGTGTCCTTTTCCAGTCCTTCTGAATAGGAGTCACAGTTAGTAGAGGCAGTGTTTTCTGCATCTTCCAGTGCTAGCTTTGGCTTCTTAGCAGAAGACACTGCATCATTTCCTTCTTGACTGTTACAGAGTTTATAAGGTTTTACCATAATCACATCCAATTGTAAAGGTTTTTGGTTCTCTAGCTGGTCTTCAGTTACATAAAGACCATCACTTAGAAAGTAATGATCTGTACTTGTAACCCTGGATTAGAGGAAAAAACTATTTTAAAGACAAATGGACAAATTAGTTGACATTTCAAATAGCATTTCCAAAGCAGTGCAGAAATGTAACAATATATTTAACAAAAACGGAGAGCTTTCTCTACTTTTGTTAAGTCTTGTTCCTCTGCAGAAATAGTATTCCCCCAGTTTTTAGGTGGGCACATAACTGCCTGAAGTACGTAAAGGCTATACTTCGTAGCCTATACTGCAGCTAGGGGTGGCCATTTGACTAAGTTCTGGACTACGGCTGTGAACTGAAGAGAAAGGTTCATAACGGCACTCTCCTCTACCTGCTGACTGGCACGTGAATGTGGAAATGGCAAGCCCACCTTGGACTATGAGGACAAAGGCAATACTCCAAAGATGAAGCAAAAAGGTAAAAGGAACTGGGGTTTCCAAACCTGTAAACTGCCAGATAGGCCCTGGACTATGTGCAGTAAACTCTAATATGAGAAAAAAACCAAATCTTTAAGCTGGTGCCTTGGATCTTTCTTATACCTGCTGCAACTTCGTCGAAATAATCACTAATGGAAAAATTACATCTGGAAAGAATTTCTCTTAACAAAAGCTCCTTCAGATGTGTTTCAAAGTTTTGGCAAACTTTATATAACCATAATATTTTAATGTGGAAAACAACTTTAAAAAATCTTATACAATGCAGAACGCATTTTACAAGTTACAGATTTCTGATTTTAGACATATCAGTATATTCTTAGCTTTTCAACTATATTATACCTTAGGAAGTACTTGGAAAAGCAAAAATAAATGCTTCTTTCAGAGCCAGGCTCTATTCAACTAAAATAATGGTTAATATTTATTTCATACTGAAAAATAAAATAAAATATTTATTTCATACTCACCTTCCTCCAGCTATATAGTCTCAAATTTAAAAAGGTATTAATTTTCCAAAATAAGATTAACGACATAATACAGCTGATACCCAGGCTTGTTATAAATTGTGCTGTCCTAGAAAAACAAAGGCTATATCCCTCAAACCTAAATTCGTATTCTTCCTTAATAAAGGACGCTTCACTTTGTTCATATCTGTATGAGCACATGCATCTCAGACTGTATACCTGTATGTGTCTCTTCTATAAACTTTTACTTACAGAATTCAGTAAAATCATCAGATAATCAAAATCCTCCTAATATTGTTGTTATACATTGAGTTTCAAATGTCTGTTTGAAACTTAAAATTATTTTATTTTGCAAAAACCTGTTACAGGTGAAATGAGGTCTACTCACTGAAGTACTCAATATATGCACTACCATTCTTTCACATATATCAGTATTATATATATTTATTCTATGTGGAGTCCTATTTATTATTTTATCCCAAGTACAATTCAATTTTCATGTATATAGAAAGTTATTTGTGTAATTAATAAGAACATACAACAAAGGTTAACTATATCATTAAGGATAAATCAAAACTAAAAAGTATCACTTTCAATGAGAGAGACTGTGTATTTCATTTTCAATGTATTACTACCCTTTTATTCCACTCTCTTTTCCCTTTGAGAAAGTTATGCCATCACTGCTTAAAACATTCATTCTATCATAATAGACTGTAGAAAGTCAAGGATATGATAATATTTCTAAAGATGTTTGCAGTACTGCAATATTCCTAAAACACTGGTTAAACAGCTTATATAACAAAAAGTTGCACATGCAACTTAAGTCAGCTTTAACTTAATTTAGATTCATTATCGAAAGCTAATCATAAAAAAAAAAGAAAGCTAATCATATTACTAAAATTAAAACCCCAAATCTACTTTTTAGTCATTCAATTTCAAAAAAAAAATTCAAAATGAGATAATTTTGCTTTTTTAACTGCAATTGTTAAATTCAGCAGACAATAATTATATTGTAAGGAAGCAGTGAAATGTATCATTAGAAATGTAAATCTGTAAGATACTTCAATAATTTAATGGAATTAGTCATCAACACAGCCAGAATTCCAGAGGATGAAGATATTATTCTCAACCAACCTGACCAGTAACAAAATATAAATGGTGTGTGAAGGTCAAGAGACATGAAAACTTGTTCCTGGTGTTTGCTTAATCTGAGCCCATCTGTATGTAGGCAACTCATGAATTATTATGGGGATTCAAAATAGGACAAAAGCAGCATTCACTCCTTTACATCCCCTTTCATACTCATAAATATGAGATTACCTGATTGTTGTAGTAGAAGTGTCTCTGCCTACTAAAAAGTGATGTTTGCCCTCTCTGATTTGCTGAGCCCATGGGGGATGAAGCCACAGAACATGAGAAAAATGGCCAGCATAAACTGCAGGCATAATCCAATTCTCAATACTTAATTCTCTGAAAAAGAAATAGAAAGCATGGAAATTACTGGTGAGTGGTTTTTCCAAATATAATTTCACCCAGAACTAGAGTTTAACAATTTTCCTAATAGCATTAAGGCATCATTTCCCTTTTTCACTGTATTGACATTTGCACTGATGGTACAAGACAATTATGGGTTGGCATCCTAAAACTGATGAAGGCAACAGTACCAAGTCTACTAGTAGTCCCCCTCTAAAGCCAGTTTTATGTAAAAAGTTCCTTCATAGTTTTATTAAACTTTGAACTTGAATATACATTTTAAATATTCTGGGTGGTAAAATGAGAAATGCGCAGAAAGTACTTCTGCTACATTCTTCGAAGTATAACGGTTGTTTTAATGAAAAGCACTTGTAATTCAATTGAGAGTTGAACACCACTTTTCTTGAAAGAAAGACTGATCAACATACAATGGTTATTTAGACTTGAATTTGAATTGTTGGACTCTACATTTGAACTAAGCTATAAAAAAAAAAACCACTTGTCAAGTTTTGGTATAGTATTGAATATTCATAATTATCTGAAAAGGCTATAAAAATTCTCTTCCTAAATTTTCATTTTACTTCCACCAAAACAACATATGGCAACTGACTGAATGTGGAAGCAGATATGAGAATCTAGCTGTTTCCTATGAAGACAAATATTAAAGAGATATGCAAAAACTTACACATTCTTACTCTTCTAAGTTTTTTGCTTTAGAAAATACATTTTTAATAAAAATAATCGTATTTATGGTAACATGTTGAAGTCTATTTTGAAATGAATTAATATTTTAAACATTTCTCAGTTTTAATTTCAAATATGGTAAATGTGAATAGATACTACCCAAACTTATAAAAAAAGCTTAGTAATTTTTAAGAATATACAGGCATCCTGAGACTAGAAAGTTTAAGAATTATTATTCTATGACTAACTGTACATACTTGTTTCATAATTCTCTTCAATTTCTAAAATATAAAAACCTTTAAATATAAAAGTTAACAACAATGGTAGAGCTACCACACTTTAGAGATCAGTGCTCCAAAAAGGGGTTCCAGAAAGTCAACTGAAAGAAATGTAGTAGGCTAGAGTTAATTCACCCAAGCATCTATCTTGTAGTTTCATATTATAAAGAAAAATAATTGCTATGTAACTTTTTACACTGTATGAGCAGCCTACATTAAGAAATGCATACATAATGAGACAGTTGCAGAATTCAGAGAACTTTATTACAGAAGAGAGGCGAGTAAGTCACTTAGAAATATATCACCTATGATCCTTCTAGGGGAAAAGTAGCACAAACTGAGAGGTTGGAAGGACTCAATAGTGGAAGAAAGGATATACAAATTAAAGATGTGTTGCCTATACAATTACTGAACAACATGTTTATTTTTTTTATTTTTTAAAGACTTTTAAAATTTATTTATTCATGAGACACACACACACACACACACACACACACACAGAGGCAGAGACACGGGCAGAGGGAGAAGCAGGCTCTATGCAGTAGCCTGACGTGGGACTCGACCCTGGGTCTCCAGGATTATGCCCTGGGTTGAAGGTGGCGCTAAAGCGCTGAGCCACCCGGGCTGCCCTGAACATGTTTAACACATTTTCTTGTGCCTTTGTATCCAGATTTTTTAAAGGAGAGAGGAAGGGAGAACAACTGGCTCAGGTAACTTCTAAAGTCTCTTCTACTTCTAAAATTCTAAAGCAGAGGTTGGCAAACATTGGCTAGGCCATCTGTTTTTGTAAATAAAGTTTTATTGTAATATAGCTGCAGACATTTGTTACATTAGTGTCCATGATTGCTTTCCTATATAGGAAAAGAGGAGAGAGAGGTATAAGAGGAGCGAGAAGGTAGTTGCAACAGAGACCATATTGCAAGCAAACCTAAAATATTTACTATTTGGCCCTTTAGAAAGTCAACATTTGCTCCAAATAAAATAAAAAGGGAAAACGAAAACAAAACTCATGACCTCAGAAAGTCTATTTCCCTTAATTGTTAATCATGTACTGCAAATTGTATTTCAAGCATATAAAAGATCACTAAGTGCCTGGCTGGCTCAGCTGGTGGAGCATGTGACTCGATCTCCTGGTCCTGAATTTGAGCCCCACACTGGAGGCAGAGTTTACAAAAAAAAAAAATAATAATAAAAAAGAACAAAAACCACATATTACCCGAAAAGTGTTTCCTTGTCAAACACAGTGTCAGCTGGCATATTCACAGGAATAAGGAGGTCTGGATGTGAATCAAAATGCACAAAACTTATGTTACCGGCAGGAAGATGCTTCGAGCCAATGGCCCGGTATATATAAGGCAGGACCTGTGAAAACACATGAATATGTTCAGAAATGGCACTGAAATCAAGAGCACACACTCTGCTGCAGCCTGAAAAACAAGGCTTAACGTAACTGCATATAATATAAAGCTCATCAAGTTGTTAAAAAGTAGGGAAATATAAAACTTGTTCACTGTAGATGGGCTTATAGAGAGCGGTCTCCAGTTAGCTTTATGTTTTCCTCCTAAGTTCCAGCCTGCACCTCCACAGGCTTTACCGGGCATCTCCTGCTTCCATCTGGCCCCGCCACAAACTCAATGTGGGTAAACACACAAGGATTGGCCCTCAGGAAAACGTACAAACAAACTGGCAGTTAATAAACATTCTGGCACAAAGAGGTGTTCAAGTACCATGGGTCTCCCGGCCTTTGCCACACCTCTGGAAGATGGATGAGCCTAGGTGGTCTCCAAGTCACCTACTGCTGCTCCAGCCTTGGTAGTGCTGCGTTTTTCTTTTTTAAGATCTTATTTATCCATGAGAAACACACACACACACAGGCAGAGGGAGAAGCAGGCTCCATGCAGGGAGCCCGAAGTGGGACTCCATCCTGGGTCTCCAAGATAACGCCCTGGGCTGAAGGTGGTGCTAAACCGCTGAGCCACGGGGGCTGCCCGGGTTGTGCTGCGTTTAATACTGAATTTGAAAGCACCCTTAACCCGTGCCTGTGCTTTTTCTCAAGCCCATCCTCACTATTCTTTCTACCTCCTGGGAAACCCAACTTCCTCCAGCCATAAATCGGCGATCATCGTGCCCCTCTTTCATATCCAGAGAACCCCCAAGGGGGCTGCTGGTTAAAACAATAAACAAAAAACAAAAACAAACAAAAAAAAGTCTTGACTCTATGGGCCTCCCTTATAAGGCTTCCAGAAGATGGGATGAAGTCATCATTTTAGCTACTCCAAAGTGGCACTGCCATAAAAATAGAAGATAGTTTTTGTGTTTATAAGAGCAGGGCTTGGGGAATCCCCGGGGTGGCTCAGCGGTTTAGCCCCACTTTAATCCCAGGGCGGGATCCTGGAGCCCCTGGATCGAGTCCCACGTCGGGCTCCCTGCGTGGAGCCTGCTTCTCCCTCTGCCTGTGTCTCCGCCTCTCTCTGTGTCTCATGAATGAATGAATGAATGAATGAATGAATAAAATCTTAAAAAAAAAATAAGAGCAGGGCTCGGGTACGACGACTCGTGTGCACACCGAGCAGACAACACTACCAACGGCCCTAAGGGTGCCACGACGCCAAGTCTCTATCACGGACGGCAGCCCACATCCTTCTTTTTTTTTACTGGAGTTCGATTTGCCAGCGTGTGGCAGGACCCGCGGGGCCCGTGGTCAGTGCCGTGACCCCGTGACCCCGGCCCACGCCGCGGCGGACACGAGGCCTCCCACCCAGACGCCGGGGCCGCCGGAAGGCTCGGCTTCGGGTCCGGGCGGACGGCGAGGGGAGAACGAGCCGCCCGCCGCCCGCCGCCCGCCGCCCAGCCAGCGGACCCCGGCCGTCCGCGCCTCCTCCTCCTCCTCCTCCGGCTGGTCGTTCCGGCGCCTCCCCCGCAGCCATGGAGCCGCCGCGGGTCACGCAGTCCGGCTCCCTCCGGCCCCCCGCGGCCGCCCGCTCACCTCCTGGTGATCCTCCACCACCCACACCGGGAGCGCGGGGTAGCGCCGCAGACCCGCGCGCCCCGCCGCCGCGTCGCCCGCCGCCTTCCCGCTCGGCAGCATCCCCGGCGCCGCAGTCGCGAGACTAGGACCCGGGCCGCCCGCGCTGCCCCTCCCGGGTGGAAACGCGCGCTCACCCGGTTGCGGTTCCTGATTGGAAGCTGTAGAGGGCAGGGGGCGGGCGCCGGCGCGCTCCACGAAGACGATTGGCTTGCGTGTCCATCGCTCTCGATGACGCACCAATCACCGCGCACCAGGCGCTGTGCGAAGCCCAAAAGCTTCCCCCCCACCGCCCCCCGCACCGCCCCGCGGTCGCGGTCCAGCTCCTTCAGGTTCGCTTTTTAATTTTCTCGGTTTCCTGTTCCGGAGGCGCGGGTGGCGCTAGGGTCCCGGCGGCTGCAGAATCAGCCTGGCTTTGCTTTGACGGCTCCCTCGCGGCCCGAGAGCGTTTTAGAAGGTAAAAGGGAGGAGTGTGTGTGTGTGGGGGGGGCTTGCGGGTGTGGGAGACGGAGCGCCGCCGAGTGTCGGGCTTAGGCGCCCGGGGCTGGGGCGGGTTCGGGTCGAGCGGCCGCCTCCCCGGGTCTGCAGCCGACGGGCAAAAGAGCGACCGTAGGCCCGAGCCCCGCGAGCCAGTGGAAGGGAAGGAGGAGACCTTTTCATTCATTCGTGGAGCGCATGCGCGGGTTCCGGCCTGGGGCCGCCCGGGGTCGCCGCGGAGGGAAACCCGGAGCCCAGCGCTGGCCTCGTGGGGCGCGCGGCCTGGCGGGAGATGCAAGCGGGCAAACGCGCAGCCGCCCCGCAGCCGGGCGGAGTGCAGGTGCGGGGAAAGGAGGCACACTTCGCGGCCCTTGCGACGTAGACCGATGCTCCCGGACGTGTTACCTTGGCCAAACAGCCCCGCAGCGTCCGTGCTTCCTGGGGGGAGGCACCCAGCAACCTGGGGGTAGACAGACGCGGAAAACAACTACCCTCGGCCGCTTGCAGCGAATTCCTTGACTCTCGATTTTGGATCAGTTTGTGCCCCAGCAGAGCCGGACTGTGCCTTCGGAATGTCAGCTTCATAATCCGTGTTTTCAGGTATTCTCTCTATAGGAACATGCATGACCCAGTCGCGGAAGGTCAGCTATCGCGCACTGTGCAAGTGTTAGTGACCCTGTTTGCATCTCTAGGTTTGGCACACTTCTTTGTGTTCCCTTAGACCCTGTGCGTACCTCTTTTCTCTTGTTTATTTTATTTTTTAAAGATTTTATTTATTTACTTATGAGAGACAGAGAGAGAGAGAGAGGCCGAGACACAGGCAGAGGGAGCAGCAGGCTCCATGCAGGGACCCAGATGTGGGACTCCATCCCGGGTCTCCAGGATCACGCCCTGGGCCAACCGCAGGTGCTCAATCACTGAGCCACCAGTGCGTCCCTTTTCTCTTCCTTATTGCCTTATTTATTTATTTTCCTAAAAACATGCCTGTAAGTGGTTTCAGAGCTTGAGTCTTGCAGGCTGCGCATCTTACTCAACTTGGAGTCCACATGATCAGCTGACAAATCTGGGCTCATTGGGTATCACCCGAATCTGTGAAAGGGCCTCCTCTTTGTCTGGATTTGATAATGCAAATATGTCGTGGGTATATGTGAAAGGGAAACGGACGGTAGCAACATAGAAACATTTGTCGTTGGTGATGTGGTAAACATTTATTGACCACCTACTATGTGCAGGACGTTGTGCCAGGGGCTGTGAAGGATACAGAAATGACCGTGAATCAACCCATGTCCTCGAGGAGCTAAAAGTCTAGTGGAGGAGTTAGAAATGTGCACACATGACTATAATATGAGACAGTGTCTGGTAAGTGCTGTAGAAGAAGTAAGTAAGTCTAGAGGGAATGGGATTACATTCTAAAGGGACCTGGGAAAGGCTTCACAGAAGAGGTGGCATTTGATATAGGTGGATGAAATTCAGTGGGCACATTCACAGAGCAGGGGATTTTAGAAGAGCAGGAGCAAAGAACAAGCTGGGTAATAGTACTTGGTATGTTAGGCACCTGGGAAAATCTGGGTGATAGGCACTTCACGGGGAAGGTGATGGGGGATAATTCTGGAAGAAATTGGGTCCGGGTTGTAGAGGGTTTTATTTTATTTTAAGATTTTGTTTATTTATTCATGAGAGACACACAGAAGCAGAGACACAGGCAGAGGGAGTAAGTAGCAGGCTCCCTGCAGGTAGCCTGATGCAGGACCCGATTCCAGGTCCCCAGGATCACACCCCGGGTTGAAGGCAGCATTAAACCGCTAAGCCACCAGTGCTGCCCTGTAGAGGGTTCCATTTATTTATTTATTTATTTATTTAAGATTTTATTTATTTATTCATGGGAGACACAGAAAGTGAGAGAGAGAGAGAGAGAGAGAGGCAGAGACACAGGCAGAGGGAGAAGCAGGCTCCATGCAGGGAGCCTGACGTGGGACTTGATCCTGGGACTCCAGAATCACACCCTGGGCCGAAGGCAGGCGCTAAACTGCTGAGCCACCCAGAGATCCCCGTGGTAATGGGTTTTAAATGCCAGACATGGGAGTTTGAATTAGATTCTGTTGGCCAGGAGCCATGAGTAGTCCATGGTGGCGAGATCAACTGTGTAGGTCCTAGGTTTATCATGAAGGCCTTAGGCTGAATAATAATCACCAATTAGATGTTATTAGATGCCTGCTAGTTATTAAGCACAGTGATTGATAGAGCTAAAAAATCTGACATTATTTTCTTGAGCCTTTTGAAAATCTACCTTAAGTCTACCGGTAAAACTTTTAGTTAGATAGACCTTAGGAAGATACCACTATAGTCAAGTTTTTTGCATTTAGTATTTATTTAAGTTTTAAAACTATCTTGTTGAAACTTAAGCATTTGGAAAGCCATTCATGTTCACAGCATTCTTCAGTGGAAAGCTGAGGATGAAATCAAGGATAACTGTTGTGTTTACAAATTATAGTTATATTTGAATTTGCTTGTTAGTCTCACTGTGTGATAAGGACATCTTAAAAGTTAGTTGTAAACTTTAATTCGGGGGAATATACTCTTAATTTTGTCAGTATGCTCAATGTATTGGAGAATGGAAAATCATTGTTAAGAGAATTGCAGACATTAGCAGTTTGGGAAACATTTTTAAGCCTGTTTTATTCTTTCTGTCCTCTAGCGCTTTTATTCTCTGTGGAAGATGTGACATATCCAGACACCGTGTCATGATGCAAGGCAATACGTGGTGAGTGGTGTGACGGTAATGGTGGAGGTTTTGGGAGAGCAGAGAGAAGAGCAAACCCCGATTTTGGTAACGTGGGGAGAGGAGGAGGTGTGTTCATGTGGGCCATGGACATGGCTAGGAGCACGGACCAGAGTCCTGCCCCGATGGGGCTTATATGAATGGTGGAATGAGGTAATTAGTTGGTGAATTGTAATTACTGTAGGACCTGCCAGGAAGCAGCACAGAATGTGAGAGCAGGGAACCTAACAAAGGCCTGATGGGTAGTGCTAGTGATTATAGAAAGACCAGTGGGGTTGTTATTATAGCCAGGGAAGAAATGATGGTGTGAAGTGGGTGAACTTAGGAAGTATTTATGAAGCAGAAGTGATGGGAATTTAAAATACATTTTTGGGTAAAAGGGGTAAGGGAGGAAAAGTTGTCAGATAATTGGCTGATGTATGACTTGAGGACCAATAAATGCTATTATCTATTGAAATAGGAAACACTGGGGATGCCTGGGTGGCTCAGCAGTTGAGCGTCTGCCTTCGGCTCAGGGCATGATCCTGGGGTCCTGGGATTGGGTCCCACATCGGGCTCCCAGCATGGAGCCTACTTCTCCCTCTGCCTGTGTCTCTGCCTCCCTCTCTCCCTGCCTCCCTTTCTGCCTCATGAATAAATAAATAAAATCTTTTAAAAAAAAATAGAAACCGTGAAAGAGTAGCCATTGGTATTGTTTTGGAGGGGAGGGTCGTTAATTCCTTTTAGGACCAGGTATGTTGAATTTGTGGATTCTCTGCTGAGTGTGGAGGAAGGTGAAGACAGGAAGGTGCTGGTGCTGATGTAGAGAGTGGTGTACAGGTGGGATGACATGGCGAGGTTCAGATTTTTGGGGAGCCTGAGCAAGGACATAACAGCATATGATTAAATAGTCAGATGTTGAGTTCATCATTCTGGAGGAGGAGCAGCTTTAGGGAATGACAGAAGCCAGGGACTGAGACAGGGGAAGAGGACTTTATTGGCCATGAGGAGTTTGAGGTATTACAGAGAGCTCAGTGTCGAGGTAGGTAGAATAATCCAGTGGCTGAAGGGGTCAGTTGCTCTTGAAGATGGTCAGGCATTTGTGACACCCTGTTTATGGTGAGGGTTTTCTTTTCTTTTTCTTTCCTCCCACAAAGTCATAGAATGTCGTTCCATCCAGGACGAGGGTGTCCCCGAGGGCGAGGAGGACATGGAGCCAGACCCTCAGCCCCAGCCTTCAGGCCTCAAAATCTGAGACTACTTCATCCTCAGCAGCCTCCTGTGCAATATCAATATGAACCTCCAAGTGCCCCTTCCACCACGTTCTCGAACTCTCCAGCCCCCAATTTTCTGCCTCCACGACCAGACTTTGTCCCCTTCCCTCCTCCCATGCCTCCGTCAGCCCAGGGCCCTCTTCCCCCCTGCCCTATACGCCCCCCCTTCCCAAATCACCAGATGAGGCCCCCCTTCCCAGTGCCTCCTTGTTTTCCTCCTATGCCACCTCCAATGCCCTGTCCTAATAACCCCCCAGTCCCTGGAGCACCTCCTGGACAGGGCACTTTCCCTTTCATGATGCCCCCTCCTTCCATGCCCCACCCCCCACCCCCTCCGGTCATGCCACAGCAGGTCAATTATCAGTACCCTCCAGGGTACTCACACCATAATTTCCCACCTCCCAATTTTAATAGTTTCCAGAACAACCCCAGTTCTTTTCCACCCAGTGCTAATAACAGCAGTAGTCCCCATTTTAGGCACCTCCCTCCATACCCCCTCCCAAAGGCTCCCAGTGAGAGAAGGTCCCCTGAAAGGCTCAAGCACTACGAGGATCACAGGCACCGGGATCACAGTCACGGCCGAGGCGAGAGGCATCGGTCCCTGGATCGACGGGAACGAGGCCGAAGTCCTGACAGGAGAAGACAAGATAGCCGCTACAGATCAGATTACGACCGAGGGAGAACGCCCTCCCGTCACCGGAGCTATGAGCGGAGCAGGTAAAGCACATGTGTGGTTTTAGTGAACTGCAGAGGTCCAGACATGGGCCATTTGGGTTTCTCAGAGGACCAAACCAAAAAGGTCCAGCAGTGCATTTTGATTTATAAAGGGAAGAAAGCATTTTTGGAGCTGTTTTAAAGAGGAAGAGACAACTGACAAGTAAAGTAGTTAATGTCAGAAAAGCCACTTTTGAAAATCATTTCAAAATCATCAATGTAGATTCATTGCAATGAGCGTAAGCTGATTACTCTTGCAAAATACAGCTGATGTTTCAATGGTGATCTAATGAAAGTTCACGTATTACTTTTTCGTGTTCTTTGCATTATCATATTTACTTTTGTTCAGTATGATCACCATATCAGGTTAAAGCACCTGAGTTCATTTGGAATCGATCTCTATGTTATCAATGAGGAATCAAACTAGTTCTAGTTAAGTGGAACTTGCTTTCTGGCTTTTAAGATAAGTGGAACTTTATTGTACATAGTTGCCTTCTTGCTCTGTTTTCCTTGTAAAGTGCAATAATGTTGGTTACACATCATCAAAGTTTTCAAAATAGCATTTATTTATTTATTTATTTACTTATTCAAAATAGTTTTTAACTTGATTTTGTTGCATTGAAATGTTTTTATACTGAAGAAAGTTGTATTTGAAAAAATACTGTTTCATTCCAGATTACATACGTTTTTTTCAAGAGACCAAATATGTGTACCAGATACATGTAAGAAAGTGAGATTTCCAGCAGGCATTTCTAAACCAGGATTCTTAGATGGGTTTAAAGAAATTCTCTGAAGTTATATGCAGAATGTTATATGTGTATGCATGTTTTTCTATAAATAAATTGGTAGCTTACAGCAGAATCTCAAGACTTTTCTCCAAAAGTCTAAGAACTGTTGGTTTAGGTGGGAAAATAAAAACATTGATAATGATCATACCAAATACTTTGTACCTTCAGTGAACTTCTTGTATGATTGAAGCTTCCCATTTGTTGAGCTAGTAGCGATGCTTCTCTTTCTGTCCCTTGTGGTGTGTTTACTTACCTTCATTATCCTTAGGAACTTCTGTGCTAAAGGGATTTGAGCTTACCAAACCAAGTCACTTCACTATGTGGGTTTGTAGAGAGCTGGTCTTGGTTCCTTTGGAATCAGTTTGCTTCTCGGTTTCCACATTTTTCTCATAGCTGTTGAGTTTTCATGTTCATGACTGAACATTTTGCCAGTAAGTGGTGTTGGTCATTCCTAGTCCTGAAGAGAGTGATTAGTGGTTGGAAGGTTTGGAAGGAAAATGTGTTGTTTCCTCTTCCTGATGCCCAGTGGAAGGTAGAAGGAAACTTGTTTCCTGCAGAGATGACTGATTTCTGGTGAGCCAGAGGTAACTCAGAGTTGATAGACTAAAAAGTTTTCTCAGCACGAATTACTATTTCTGGTCAGTTTTGTCCTTAACTATTCTCTGATGGACTAATTGGCAGACGCCTATGATAGTTTATTTTAGAATTTTATGATGAAAATCCAAACTGGAAACTGTTAATAGTTTTCTTTAGACTTTGAAGTGATTGTTAATAATCCTATTTCTAGGGAAACACTTCAGTGCAAACTTCAACATTCTAGTGGGCACTTTTTTTCCCCATTTTGGGGTGCCGTAGTTAGAGTTTTTAGGACGCTGCTGTAAAAATCCTAAATTCTTGAATCAGGCTTAAACTTAGAGCTATATGTTTGCTTAAAGAACTTAATGTCCTGTCAACTGAGGGACCTGTAAGTGAAATCAAGTGCCAAAAAAAATTGCGATTAATATGCGTTATCCTAAATGACACTCCTTGACTATGAAAGACCTGCTTAGGCAGTTAGCTCATCTTTCTAAACGGCCTTTATTTATCTTGGAGTTGTTTTGGGATGCACTTGGGGTGTTTGCCCTAGAGCTGCCTTAGTGTCACGGCCACATAATAACCAGCTCCCTTTGAGGTCTTAGGTAGAGTGTCAGTCATCTGTTTTATATGGAATATTCCTATAAAATAAAAATAGGGTATGTGATTTCGTAGCATAACTTCTGGAAGTATATTGGAGAAAACCAAAACTTCACAAATTTGTGCATTAAACTGTATTAAGTTTATGTTAGTTCTGTGGTCTGTCCTCCGGCTACTGCTCCCTTTGCTTCTTAGGGTAAGTCAATCTATCCTTTCCCAGATTCCGTCTTCCTTCTTTTTCTCCTCTAAAATATGATTGAATACAAATTACCAGATTGTTTTAGAACAAACTATTTCTAGAGGAAGTTTGTGAAGAAGTGGATATGTGCATTTGTTAAGAAAAATTAAGGTTACTCTGGGGAATGGGAAAAGAAATGGCCACAGATAGAGTGCACTCAACATGCTGTTCTGCAGGGTGGTGGGGACAGTGCAGTGGCTTCCCGTAACTGAATGGTGCTACAGCACGACAGTCCCCATAGCTGTCCTGGTGAGTACAATGTGTAGCCATCAGAGAGCTAATATTATGTACCTAAGGAATATTTTAATGCTTGCAGACAAAAAAGAGTCTTTGGAAAAGGAACCCAAACATTGTTTTTCTTGGTTTAAATGGATTCACTATATAGTATTACTAATGTGCTTTGTATTATCCAAATTGGCCTTTTCAACTCATACCCACTCAGAGGTAGCAATCATCATCAGAAATGTCGTTCTCAAATGCAAAATTCTATTGCCTGAATGTTAAAATACAAAAAATTAGGAAGGTCTTTTCAACAGATTTTTACTTGGAAATATAGATGATTATTCTTTTCAGCCACCATATTATTACATGTTATATTTTATCTGTCACGTGACACCACTCGTTAGTTGGGATTTTACTGCTTTAACGTAAGCTGTAATTTTATTTATTAACTTTTTAAAGTATTTCCTACACCCACTGTGGGGCTTGAACTACAATCCTGAGATCGAGTGTTGTATGTTCTACTGACTGAGCCAGCCAGGTACCTCAGTAAACTGTATCAGATTAAAAGAATGTAGACTCCCAAGCTCCAGCTACTTTATTTGGACAGCTAATGTATACCTGAGGCTTATACGTAGTTAAAAGTATATTATTCAAAGCAATCTTTCTTGAGGTGGAGGTGATCTTTAAGTGAAAAAACAATTTCTGTTTTAATATCTATAAACAGTCACATTTCTCAATCATTTTTGTAAGTTTTGATTTTCAGCGTGTTTATATTTCCTCTCTTTGGCCACAGGTTGGGGGAAGTTTTTGAGTTCAGACATTTTTATAGTCGTCTTATTGGACTCAGACTAATACAACATTTTTTTTTCCCCATTGTAAGATTGAGTGGTTATTTCCCTTAGGTTTAGCTCTGATTTAAACACCCTAGAGTTCCAAGTTTTTGTTCCAGATCTTCATTGCACTTATTAAACAGGCTCAGAAGTTATTATTGTTTTCATCATCAAATTCCCGTTTTACATTGAAAAATTTTAAAATCCCTCATTCTGTTGTACGTTGTGGATACCCAATGTCTCCATTTAGAGTTGTTTCCGATGAAAACAGCATTTAAAGGTAAAGTGATTTAGAATCTCCTGCCAGTCAGCTATACCTAGAACTACAACTCAGTCCTCTAACATATAAGAGTTGAGAACTCTTTAATTATAGAACCTTATCTCAGTTTTTGCAATAAAAGCTTTAATTTACACTTATTTGATAGATGAAATTGGGAGTTTTCTAGAATTCACTAGGTAGTAGAATCCTTTAAAGTTTTCCCTGTAGGTCCAACAACCAGGGGTTGGCTGGTTGGAACATCTGGAGAGAAGATTGTGATAAATACCTTTGTTGCTTAGCATCAAGTATGACTTCTTTCTTTAAAGAAAACAACAAAAGACATCCAAGTTAGTTAACTTCTGTAAAGTGAAGAGCAACTTACCCTTTAAT
This sequence comes from Vulpes vulpes, assembly GCF_048418805.1. Lineage (NCBI taxonomy): Eukaryota > Metazoa > Chordata > Mammalia > Carnivora > Canidae > Vulpes > Vulpes vulpes. The sequence continues at coordinate 134,397,851 of NC_132783.1, forward strand.
AAGTGATGAATAAAAATGTCCCATAGAGAATAGTGCCTGAAAAATTCATAGGTGAGGGCCATTTATGTAGAAGATGAATTCAGTAAAAAGAGATGGTGTTTTTGAGTCTTTCTGTTGAAAACAGCTCTGTGTATTAATTCCTTTAAGAGAGCGGGAACGGGAGAGACACAGGCACCGGGACAGCCGAAGATCACCATCTCTGGAAAGGTCCTACAAAAAAGAGTATAAGAGATCTGGAAGGTAAGCAAGGAGTTGACACTGAAAGAAGTCATAGATCTCCTTGAATTCAGGTTTTGTGCTTATCCATAATATCACCAACTCTTCAAAATAGCCCAAGAATCTATCCAAAATGCCCTGTGAATAGCTAAAACAGCCGATAACTAAAAAACCTTTACTTTCAAGATGTGTTGATGACACACAAGGGAAATCTTGATAAATTTCCAAAAAAAAAAAAAAAAAAATTATATAGGCTACTTTTTCTGATCTCAATTGCTATCAAACTATATACGCAATAATTCAAAGCTTAAGATTTTGGAAATTCATAATTATGCTCTTAAATTTACTTGTTTCTGAGAAGAGTAAAACTGTGATCACACTTTATGACATTGATATTGTTGTAACTCAAAACCTATAGGGTGTAACCACTTCATGGCCTTATGTAATGGTAATCAAGAATAGCACTCTGGAATCTGACAGATATGGGGGCAGTTATTCTCCCAGCTTTGATATTGGGCAGAGTTATCTAACCTTTTTAAGCCTCAATGTCTTTGTCTAAAATAAGAACAGTTATACTTGCCTTATTGAGTGGTGAGGAGTCATTGAGATAAAAATGTATAAAAAACTCTTAGAACTGGGTCCAAAGTTAGTGGCAAATAAATGGTAACTATATATGTATATATTTTATATATAAGATTACATATAACATATAAAATATGTTTATATCATTATTCTCTGATCACTTCTACATGTTGGTAAAGTATAAGAAAGGTTAAGAAAGATTTAAAGATAAAAAGTTTTTTTTTTTTTAAAGATAAAAAAATGACATAGCAAACAGAACTATAGCACTGTAACAATATTTAGAAGTAAATGCAAGACTTCTTTGAAAGGTCATATGATTTAAAATGTGGCAAATCAGGAAAAGAAAAACACATACCATTATGTAGAAGAAAGAATGTATCATAGGAATGAAAGGGATTTAAAAATTATAATATGTTGGTATAAGTACAGATACCATATTTACAAAATATAAAAACTTGGATGTGATGAGTTGATTTCTGTAAAAGCAAAAATTCCAAACCACATAAGAAGCAGAAAATTTTATTAGGCTGGTAACTACAGAAAAGTGGAAAAAGTTGGATGTGTATCACCTCCAAAAAAAAAGTTTTAGACTGTTCTAGAACATTGATGGAGATGGAAGGAGAGCTTACTTAGCTCCATGCTGTGGTGTCCAGAAAACCAAGATGGCTAAACCTAACCTGATGGAAAATAAACTACAAAGCAATCTTTTTTATAAATATGTATATGAAAATGCTGAGTATATTAGCCAGTTGTTTTCAGTAGTGTGTTAAAATAAATTTACTAAAAAAGAAAAAAATAACAGTTTACTCCAAGATTGCATGAATAAATAGGTTAGTATTAGGAAATCTATAATTCTATCAAAATCTGTAGAGCTATTTCAGTTCCTGTTTATTAGATATTTAAAATAGAACCAGCATCCTTTTAGAAATAGAAACTTTGGTAAACTAGGTATATAAGCAGACTTCTTTCACATGATGGAGAATATTATCTCATGATGAACATGATTGACACCATCTCAGAAGAGCCAAATTTAGTTTTGAAACCTTTAGGCTTTCCCGTTCAAGTGAGGAAAAAGATGTGGCTCTGTTGCCTATCGCTGTCACCTAATGTTGTATGACTTAATCAAAAAGTGAACAAAGAACATCGCCCCCTGTGTGTCCCAGGTATTATATTGGCATAAGTGATACAGTCATTCACAAGAGTCCCCACTTTACAGGAATGAGAAAGTTAAGTGCCTTGAGAAGTGCTTTTGACAGAGCAATTACATGTTGCTCTGGGAACATAACAGTGAGAGCTGAGTCTTGGGTAGTCATAGAAAAATTGACATTTTACCTTTTTTATAAGTGATACTTGAAGTGTGTGTAGGAATGCATTAGGGAAGGGGATGGTAGAGGGAGAGAAGAGAGCATGTGCGAAAGTTGCAGTGGAGACAAGTGCTCTGAGAGGATCAAGCCTGGACGAAATAAGTTTAGATGTCTTTTTTTTTTTTTAATTTTTTTTTTTTATTTATTTATGATAGTCACACAGAGAGAGAGGGAGGCAGAGACACAGGCAGAGGGAGAAGCAGGCTCCATGCACCGGGAGCCCGACGTGGGATTCGATCCCGGATCTCCAGGATCGCGCCCTGGGCCAAAGGCAGGCGCTAAACCGTTGCGCCACCCAGGGATCCCCTTAGATGTCTTTTTTAATCTGTACAAGTGATTGTACCTAACCAGCGCAGTGGCAGTGGTAATGGGAAACAGTAGAGGTAATTGAGAGGTATGTATGAGATAGAGTCAGTGGGATAACTGATGGTGAGGAAAGAAAAGTCAGTAGCCATCACCTGAGATCTGGTGGTCCCCATTGGGGGTGGGGAGCATTAAAAACGATGCAGGATGTGTACAGTTTGGGCATGTGGAGTTTGAGAATCTGTGAGACCACCAAGTGGAATTTGAAGTAGTTAATTGAATACACAGATATAAAGTTCAGAAAAGAGATCCTAGCTGGAAATATTAAATGCTATGGATTAGAGATTAACTAGGAAGAGTTCAGAGAGAAAGGACCTGAGGAGGAAGAGCAAAGGACAGGAAAACCAGGTACTGTGTTGCTAGAAACCATTGAGGACCACATTTGAGGTTGGTGAGTTTCAACGTAGAGTGCTGGAAATCTCTGTCTAGTGGTTTCTTCTCCAATGCCCAGTAGCTTGTGGAGAAGGCAGAGACTTGGATTCTATGAGTTCCAACTAATGCAGTGGATGAGAAAATTAAAACCAGAGATGTAAATACTATAAAAGAGGAAAACTTAGCATTTGTATATAGCTTATTGTTAAGAAACAAGTTCAAGTTTGGATTTTGAAATTTGGAGTGCCTGAGACACTTACCTAAAAAAAATGTTTTGTTCCTGTTTTGAAATGACCTTCTCAAAGTGTTAAAAAAACAAACCAAGATTAATTGATGGTCACAACAGACAACCCTGACTATCCATCATTAAAGAGACCTGCCTTGAGGGAGGTGGCATGAAGGTGTTTTTGCCCTTGTTTCTAGGTAATAACAATAAACATTTAGTGAGATTTTTTTTTTTTTTAAGATTTTATTTATTTATTCAAGAGAGAACAGAGAGGCAGAGACATAGGTAGAGGGAGAAACAGGCCTGATGTGAGACTCGATCCCAGGACCCCAGGATCATGACCATGACAATAATTTGACCCCAGGATCATGACCTGAACCAAAGGCAGATGCTCAACCACTGAGCCACCCAGGTGCTCCTTGGGATTTTAGTACAGGTCAAAATGCCTGTGTCAAACAACCGTATTAGCATTTAACTACCAACTTACTAGCTTTGTGATATTGGGCAAGTGATGCAGTTTTTCTTTCTGTTTTCTCTGTAGGAGATGTTCACATCTGCCTCATAGGATTCTTCTAGGGATTAAATCTGAGTGTAAAGTGCTAAGCAGAGTGTCAGGCTTGCAGTAAGCACTAAAATAAACATAAACCAACCCATACTAGTGGGAGCTAAAGGTTGCCATTATTAGCTAATGGTATTAGCAGGAAAATTCAAGAAGTTCAGCTAAGAAACCAATTCACTGAAGTTGACAATTATAAGACAAATATATCAAAATTAATATCTTTCCTAAATACTGGAAACACCTAAGAAAATGTAACGGGGGAAAAATGTACGTTCACTATAGAAAGGTTCACTATAGAAAATTTAACTAAAATTAAATATCTTAGTGCGCTTTAAAAATATATAGATCAGTTTGAAGCAAACTAGAAATGTAGCTGAAGAGAGGGTGACAATGAGTGGAGGGCGCGCCGTAGTCCCATAGTGGAAGTAGAAGACAGTGTTGTGAAAATAACAGTTTTCTTCAAATAACCTATAATTTCAGTGTTACTTCAGTTGAACTACCGGTTTTCAAACTTTATAATGACCCAGATTATTCTTTGGAATAGAAGTGAGAATAATGAAAATAATTATGCAGGGATACTTACTTTAGTAGAATTAAAATGTTAAATACATAGAATGATTAAAACAATTTGATATGGGTATAAAATACCCCAAATATTGAGCAACATTCAAGTAATATACAAATTTACATCTATCATTAAATTGTTTCACATTTGAGGAGAAACTGATGGGATAATTGACAAGCCATATGGAGTAAAAAAATGAAATTATATTTCTTATATCTTAGATAGAATTTAAAAATATAATGTTAAGTAACTGAGGAAAATAGAAAATATGTATTTAACTTTGGGATGGGAAAAGATTCTAAGCATCGCACTAAAAGTTAGGCAGCCTAAACAAAGAAGTCTTTAGAATTAAAAGGGAAACAAAAAAGTGGAAAAGGTTGCATTACATTTGACAGAAGAGCAGTTATAAAGAAAACTTTTTCAGTAAATAAAACTACTAATTTTAATGGTACTGGCATAGCACATGACTGGGATGTTCATAAAGGGAATGAGCATGAAACATTATTTCAGTAGTGATAAAAAATTATAAGTCAAATAAAATCCTTCTTTCATCAGAATGGCTGAGATTAAAAATAATCATGTTGACAGGATGTGTGGAAATTGGAACTTGCATATGGTTTTGAGTGTAGTCTAAACTGGTACTACCTACCTATAGAGAAGCCTTAAAAAGAAAGGTATACATTCTTTGTGTGAAATAATTTGACAAGTGTGCAGAGAACAAGTGTTTTTACAGTAGCATTGTTTATGTTGGCAAAAAACTGAAGAGGTAATAACCTAAATGGCTATGATCAGGTTTGTTAAATTATGGCATACGTATGTAAAAGAATAGTAGGTGCCTATTAAAAGTGGTTCAGTTATAGATGTATTGAAATAGAAGAGTATTCCTGATGTTCTTTTGAGTGAGAAAGGTAGGCTATCAAGTTCCTTTTTTTTTTGTTAAAACATGTATATTATTATGTATATGCATAGTCTTATATCTATATATTTTAACACATTTGTGAAATGTAGTGGTTATCTTGGAGTGGTTTTATGGATGAGTTTTGTTTTTTTTGTTAATGCTTTATTAGCTTGCTACAGTGGATGTATGTACATTTTACTTTACAGTAACTCTGGCAATAAAATTAATGATATACGTTGTAGCATTTAGAAGTTATATCAATAAGTAATCAATATTTATAGTCTTTCTAATCAGGTATCCATTCCCCCTACGTACACACTCCCTGTCATAAAATTAGAAGTAAGTGGTAGCGTTGGTGCGAATAGTTAATTTATGACTTTAATCCAGTTGTAAACTTTCTTGGATTATAGTAACTTTGTTAGTGTGCCTGCAAAGGATGCTGATGTGATACAAATAAAGCAGTTACTCTCTGTGGTTGGATTCTTAGGGTCTGTATGGTTGCATTTAAATTTTTGGATCTTAAGTTAAAATCTATACTGTAGGTTTTTCCCTCACGGCATCCATAGCATGGGCCTTTGCATATTTCAAGCCTGAGAAATTCAAGGAGATTGAGTTGTTTTTATCCTTTGTAATTGAGTTAATACTAGTATATGCAGGGATCAGAATTAGAGTGGTGGTTCACTAAATAGTAACCGAAGTGTGGGCTTCCAGAGAGATGGTTAGGGATGATATAACTGGTTCACTCATCGATTATGGTCCTCAGGCTAAATTTATGGCCAAGTTGAAACCATGTTTCATGAAGTTTTTCTTTTTTTCTTGGCAAAGGAAGCTGTGGAGGATTCAAAAGTAGTATTCTCATCGCTGAGATTGTCTCATTTGTGGAGATTTTCAAATATTTCCGAAATATCTTTCTCTTCTAGGAGTTACGGTTTGCCGGTTGTCCCTGAACCTGCTGGATGCACACCAGAATTACCTGGGGAGATTATTAAAAATACAGATTCTTGGGCCCCACCCCCGGAGACTGTGAATCAGTAAGTAGATCTGGGGTAGGGCCTGGGAATTTGTATTTTTAAACAACTAACTTCAGGTGATTCTGATGCCATCAGACTAGTGTTTGGGAATCACTGGTTTAACAAAAGTAAATATGTCTTGGTTTGGTATGGCATTTTTATTCTAGGTGAAAAGTGAGCTAAACAGGTGAAATAGAATAGTTTTACAATATAAGTGCATTTTAAATAATGAGCCTCCTTTGCCTCCTCTTAAAGTCGCTCCCCAAGTAGGGAGAAAAAGAGAGCTCGTTGGGAGGAAGAGAAAGACAGATGGAGTGACAGCCAGAGCACTGGCAAAGAGAAGAATTATACCTCAATCAAGGAAAAAGAGCCGGAGGAGACACTGCCTGACAAAAATGAGGAGGAGGAAGAAGAACTTCTTAAGCCTGTGTGGATCCGCTGCACCCACTCAGAAAACTACTACTCCAGTGACCCCATGGATCAGGTGGTAGGTCTGAGAAGCCATTGACCAGGCTTTCTCCACTTTGGCACCTTTGGCAGTCTGAGTCGGATAATTCCCTGTGGTTGGGCCTGCCCTGTGCACTGTAAGATGCAGAGCAGCATCTCTGGGCTGTCTGCACAGCCCCTCCCCACCTGTGATACCAAAGCTGTCTTCAGATGTTGCCGAGTGCCCCTGCCCTCCTCCCCAGTTGAGAACCACTGCTGTAGACCAAAGCTGTTTGATCTGAAAAAAGGCAAAAGTGCAGTAGATTAAAGTATCTCTTCAATCTGCATTTTATAACACTGCTAGTATTGATACTGGTGGTTTTATAAGCTTTCACACATAACTACTCTATGCAGCTTGTGGTTGTACGTGTATGTGTGTGTGTATATTTTCCTCCCAAAATGGGAATTACAGAAACCTTGAGTATGTCTTTTATAAGTCTGTCCTTGACCAAAGATGACCATAGGAAGTCTCCCGTGCATATTGTTTGGTATTGTGGAATGGTGGCATCGTCACCCTTCATAGTCTCTTGAGGGATCCAGTGCACATGCTGCTAAAGGTCCGGCTCCCAGGCATGACAGCTGACTTTTGTTGCAGTGTTGGACTCCATGACCTCCTCTTTCATGTGCTCTCTTCCTTTTCCTTTGTTTTCTTTTATCTCCATTGTATTTTTGGTCACTGTCTCTTTGTTTAGTTACTTTTTTTCCCCTCCTGATAGGTGTTAGGACTCCATCCCATTAATTTAGGCCTATTGGCCACAGGGTAGACACATATAATGTTCATTGATTAAATGGATGAGTGAAGGAATGATCATCTACCAGTTTGGTGGGATGTAAGAGGTTGGAGATGGCAGCTTTAGTGGATGGGGTTAGATAGAAGAGCTTTAAATTTAGAATTTTATGAGAACAGCTTCTCCTTGGCCTGGGTTCTTCTCTATAGGGGACTTAAAAGTAGACTGTCTTGTCTTTGGGAAAAAGAATTTGAGAAATCTCATGGTGGTGTGATATTTTACTTGATGAATAAGAGTAGAGTTTTAAGTTGTGGTTCATGTGATACAGGAAAGGGAGAGCACCTGGGTGGCTCAGCGGTTGAGTGTCTGCCTTTGGCTCAGGTCATGATCCTGGGGTCCTGGGATCGGGTTCCGCATCAGGCTCCCAGCAGGGAGCCTGCTTCTCCCTCTGCCTATGTCTCTGCCTCTTTTCCTCTGTGTCTCTCATGGATAAATAAATAAAATCTTAATAAATGAAATAAATAAAATCTTAAAAGAAAGGGAAGCTCGCATACTGACCACCCCTATGGTGTCACAGCTTTCTACTCGTGCTTCTCCTATTGCCTTACATAATCCTCAAAACATTCCTGGAAAAAAAGGTATGTCAGTTAAGAATGTGGCTGTGAATAATAATATGTGACTAATTGTGACTTAAAGAAGCCAGGTTTATTTTTCTCAACAGGTTTTCTGGAGGGAGATGGTGCCTAGTGTTCATTTAGTGGCCCAGAGATGGCAGGGCTCTGAGTTGGTATCTGCTGCTTTCTGGAGTGTCGACCATGGTTGCAGGATGACTTGCAGGCATCGTGTCTTTACATACTCTGTCCAGACACAGGATGCAGGGGCAGTGTTGGATGGGGCCTTCTGCCAGGAACTTGCCCAGAGCTCACATGGATTTTTTTCTTCCATCCCTTCCCCAGAACTGCATCATATGTCTTTCCCAGGGCTTCATCTTCCAGTGCTGCCATAACAGGTTTCCACAAACTTCATGGCTTACCAGCACACGCATTTATTATCTCACAGCTTCGTGGTCAGAAGTCAAACTTGGGTCTTCCTGCCTAAATCAGCATGTCAGCAAGGCTGTGTTCCTTTCTGGAGAGAATCTATTTTCTTCCTTATTCAGGTAGTTGGCAGAATTTAGGTCCTTGTGGCTTATAGGATGGAGGTCTTTGTTTACTTGCTGGCTGGCTGGTGAAGGTTGTTTCCTGCACCTTGAGGCCATGTGCATCCCTTGGCTCAGAAATCCCTTCATCCTTAGGTCAAGTGTCTCTTGTACTTTGAGTATCTCCTGCCTCTTCTGTTGCACCCTCACTCCTGTTGGGAAAGGTTTTCTGCTCTTAAGGGCTTGTATTAGATTGAGCCTACCCAGATTATCCAGGATAATCTTTTCTTCTCAAATTCTGTAATCTTAATCATATCCGCAAAGTTTTTTTTTTTTTTTTTTTTTTTTTTGCCACATAACATAGTTCCCGGGGACTAGAACAGGGATATCTTTGAGGGTGAGAGGGACTCTGGCTGAGCCTACTTTTTCTGAGACCAGGAATTTTCTACTCCCAATCATGGTTCTTTTAGCAAGGAAGAAGAGGAGAATGGCTGCCATGGATATTATTTTTAAAATAAAATTGAAGATACGGAGGTTCAAAGAGTTTAAACAGGCACAGGTGTTTTTCTTTTTTTTTTTTTCTTATATTTTTATGGATGTATTAAAACTGGTATAGAAGGAAGGCTAATAAACCTGAAACCCAACATTTGCCTTTGTGTTTTGTCATCTGGTGCAGAACTGGCAAGGATGTCAGCTATCCTAGCTTTGCCAGTGTCAGTAATGAGGGGAGCTTCAAAAAAGCAATTACTCTCTTTTGGGATAACTGCAGATTTTATGATTTGCTTTAATTTGCTTTTTATGTTTGATAGGTCTGGTTCTTACATTTTGAAAATTACTAAGTTGAAGAGTATGGGCATTTAAAGTGATTTCAACCTGGGAAGAGAGTGGGGGGAGAGTGGAGAATTTCCTCTCAGAATGCATTGTATAACTCTGTAGAGTTTGTGCGTGTGTGTCCATCCCTGTGTGTCTGGGGTAGTATATATGTATATGGGGAGATGTAGAAGATTTTTTTTCGTTTTTTTTTTCTTTAATTAAATATTTTATATATTTATTTTGAAAGAGAGAGTACACAAGTGGGGGAAAGGGCAGAGAAAGAGTGAAAGAGAATCTCCAGCAGACTCCGTGCTCAACTTGCTCTCATGACCCTGAGATCATGACCTGAGCTGAAACCAAGAGTCAGGCACTTAACTGATTGAGCCACCCAGGTGACCCTGTCTTGACATTTTAAATGCTACCAGGGTGTTTCTTTTTACAAAATTTTTTTTTTTAATTTAAGTATAATTGACAGTGTTACATTAGTTGTAGGTGTACAACATAGTGATTCAACATGTCTCCTTTACGCTATGCTCACAAGTGTAGCTACTCCCGTCTTTCACCATGCAATGCTATGACAGTGTCATGGACTATATTCCCTATGCTGTGCCTTTTATTCCTGTGACTTCTTCATGCCTAAGGATATTTATTTTTGATCATTGTGGTTAATGTGGAAGACAGACTCTCAGTGATTTTTAATAGCAGAGAAGTGCATGTTCCCTAGGAGAGTGTCGGGTATCATGAATTCTTGGGGAGGGGTCATGATTTATTTTGTCATATCAAAAGGACATACATGAACAGTTCTTAATATTTCTCAGTATTAGCAAAGTACATGTTCCTGAGGATTGTGTTAGCCTTAAATGTTGTATGTGATTCAGGACACCATTGACAGTATTGGGAATTTTGTTTTTAAATGTTTGGTTAAATCGAAGAAAATGGTATCTTGGATGTTACAAGTCTTTGATTATTTATAAGGTCGTATGTCTCTTTGGTATGACTGTTATTAATGAAGTTCCTAATATTTATCCTTTATTTTTCAAAGGGAGATTCTACTGTGGTTGGAACAAGTAGGCTTCGTGACTTATACGACAAATTTGAGGAAGAACTGGGGAGTAGGCAAGAAAAGGCCAAAGCTGCTAGACCTCCGTGGGAGCCTCCCAAGACAAAGCTAGATGAAGATTTGGGTGAGTCAGAAGTTCTTAGACCAAGACCCTGTGCTCTTGTTATTGCTTAAACCTTGACTTTGGGGATATGTTCTTGAGAGTCTCACATTGAAATTTCCTCTTTTTCTTTTTCTTTTCCTTAATTATGATCAGCAAAATGTATAACAATGGAACTTTGTCTTTTTGTTCTTATTTTTCCTTGATTACATTCAGCAAAATAGATAAACAATCTCATTTGCAGGGCATGTTAACAGTTGTGTCCCTTGTAGAATTGTCCAGTCTTCGAATGAGGAGAGACCGTAAGTGTGGCCTCCCCATCAAAAGCAGGAGCCTGTTCCCTGTGCCTCAGGCCTCTCATGGACAGACATTCCCTGTAGCCCTCTCCACTGCTGGGGAGCCCTTGCTTTGATGAGGAAACACCAGCGCTAGGCCAGTCTGATTGAAGGTTTCTTTCAACTCACATGGATAGTTTCTGTAACTTTTTCATATGGTGGTCTATTTTTTCACAAGTATTCTGAGGTTCCAAGTAGATGCTAAGATCTTTTAGATAGAAACTGCTGTCCTAACTTTGCGGCCCCTAGCAGAAAGCCATCCACAGATGAGGCATTCCCTGTGCCTTTTCTGTGTTTTCTGTCCCTCATCTGCCCTCCTTCATTATGTCTCCTGACTGAGAGGCAGTGTCCATGGTGGGCAAAAGCACTGATAAGACCAGCTGGCCTGGGTTCAAGTCCCTGTTCTGCCACTTGGTATGTGACCTTGGACAAATGATTTAATCTCTCCGTGTCTTTTCTCATCTGTAAAAGAACAAAGACTGTAGCATCTATCTCATGCAGTACACTATAAAATCCAACTAGGTAAGGCTTGGGTTTTATTACTGTACTATACTATATTACTTAGGTTTAACCTAAGTTCTAGGTCTGTTTTAAATTGTGGTGAAGTACACATAACACAAAATATACCATTTAACCATTGTTTAAGTATACAGTTCCGTGGTATTGAGACCATTTACATTGTTGTGTAGTCTTCAGAACTCTTTTCATTTTGCTCAACTGAAACTCTGTACCTGTTAAACAACTCCCCAGTCCCTCTTTCTTCTAGCCTTTTTCTACTATGCTGGTCGGTGGAAAAATTACTTTTTGCTCACCAATTTCCAGAGAAGCACACCAACATCCTACATCATTCTACTTTCTGTTTCTATGAATATGAGCTCTCTAAGTACCTCACAGAAGTGAAATCACACAGTATTTGTCTTTTTGTGACTGGGTTACATCAGTTAGCAAAATTCTCAGTCTGTTTTTATCCAGTCACTTCCGAGAACTAAAATCTTTTGCTACCATGGAGAGAAAAAAACTTAAATTCTTCAGTCTGGTATTCAGAGCCTTCAATCTGGCTTTCATGACACTCGAACTCTGTACCTCCTGGTATTTTTCTGTGGGGCCTTTGCTCTGGCCATTATCCCTGTTCTATTCCCTCCATGCTTTTGCCTGAGTGCCTTTTGGTCTTTTTCCAAAACTCTTTGTTTTTCATTGCTTCCTTAACTAGATTGTGACTTAGCTCTCTGGGCTGTATTATTTTCATGATACTGCTCACAGAGTGCTTGGTGCGGAACAGGCACCCAAATGTTTGTTAAAAGAATAAACAATTGTAAATTCCTTCATCTACACTCTTTCCCCTGACCTCTATTAGAGAGCTCCAGTGAATCTGAATGCGAGTCTGATGAGGACAGCACCTGTTCGAGCAGCTCAGACTCTGAAGTTTTCGACGTCATTGCAGAAATCAAACGCAAGAAGGCCCATCCTGACCGACTTCATGATGAACTTTGGTACAATGACCCAGGCCAGGTGCGCATGTTTTTATGTTGTGTTCTTGCTCTGAAGGTTGCAGACCCACACATCACATTTATTACTGTAGGCTCAGAAGATGCATGTTGGCTGATATGAAAACTGAATTTTACTCTAAGGTTGTGTGTCATTTCTCGGAGCTTATTTCTCTTCAGCTTCAGAGTTTGGCACCAAAGCATAAGCACCAGAGTAACTGTCTCTTGAATCATGTTTGACGACGTTTGTAAATTCTGTGTTAGGGAGCAGAATAATGGTGCTGCCTCATTAAACTTGCACTAAACGGAAGGAGACAAATGGTAGGCTGAGGGAGAGAGCACTTGTAGGTCTTTTTAAAAGCAGTTCATCTGGAAGGTATCTTGCAGCATTATAGTAAACAATGTCTTAAGTCCAATAAGGCTTTAGGTTGCTTAGTTGATAATAGTCACAACTCCTTGTAAGTTCTGTTCCTTGTTAAGCAGTTTTGAGCTAATGATGTCATAGCTGGACATAATCATTTTTATTTTTACTTACTGCTTTATTATGAAGTAACAATATCAAATAGTATCTTTATAAAAGATTTGTTTTCTACAAATATACAATACATATAAAAAATAGTACCTTTAATGCATATGAAGTTTTTAACCATGATAAAATAAACACCTATAAAAAGGTAATATAAAACATACTTTGTAAATAAATGCATACCGTTTTATATTAATTTGAATGTTTTTCTGGTTCTTGTTAGATGACAACTATCTGAATGGCTTTTTTCTTTAGAACTAATATAGTTGGAATGCCTGATAGAAATGTATTTTGTGGTGCTTTCTGCTCTTGGAATTGAGCAGAAATGTTTAATAATTGTGACTGCATTTTGAAACTTACTTTGTGTTATTAACCATGCATATGATCTCTTTAAACAGCTTTAGTGAATTACAATTCACCTAATATGCAATTTACACATGTAAAGTGCACCATTTCAGTTTTGTTTTTTTTAAAGTGTAGTCACAAGATTTCACAACCATCATCACAATTTAATTTTAGAGCACTTTTGTTTCCCCTAAAAGAAATCCAATCCTCTATCCATTAGTTGTCACTCCCTCCCCCGTATGTGGTCTTTTTAACACATTGTTCTATTAAGAAGCCTGTCCCTTGGTTTCTGTATGTTCTTATTTTTATGAGAGATTTACAAAGGCCTTCTATGTAGTCTCGCCATTCTGTTCACTATGTTTGGTTTGTATCCTCTGTACAGTTTTGCCTTGTAAAGGGTGAATCTGCACTGGGGCTGAGACCCTGGTAAAAGGCAGGAATGTAGGATGTTGGTGTGCTTCTCTGGAAATTGGTGAGCAAGAAGTGATTTTTTCCACTGACCGACATTGAGGGGAGTGTGTTGTGACTTTTAAGTGAAGCCCATCACAACTCGGTTTGCCAACTGTTACTTTGGATAATATCTTAATGTGATTTTTTTTTTTTTTTTAGGGAGCAGTGTTATCCCTCTGCTTGTGCTACCTGAAGCTTTACATTTCCCAAAAGGATAACGAAAGTTATTGTTTTTCACTTTTAATATTTCTTTTCGAAGTTTTATTGAGACATTTTCATTAGATATGAGTTATAAATCCCTAGAACTTTAAGGGGGCATGTTGTGTTATGTGTTATGTTAACACATACATACGTATATATCTATTTTAATTAGTACAAAGAAAGTGAGAAATGGAACTACACTTTTCCATTCTCCAGACTGATGCTCTAGTCTGTGTTTTGATTCAGTATTACCATTTGTTTGGAATAAACTCATGCAACTGGCTTTTAAGGCCCTTTATGATTTTGACCTCAGTTCTGCTTCTTTGGTCTTCTTGCTCACATAAATGATCTGTTCTGTTTAGATGGGTATCATGTCCCTAGAGCAAAACATAGGCTTTCTTCCTTTCCTTTTTTTTCTCATGCCCTTGCCTCGCGTGGAGTAGCTATTACCTTCTTTTCCTGTCCTCTTCTGCCCTTCACATGTTTCTTTAAAGCCAGTGGTTTTATATTGCCACGTGGACTCTTTTTCCTTTTTCCTTAAATTACTAAGTATATCATTTGCATGTTATTTGTCCTGTCTAGAGTAAATATTCCTTGAGTACATGGACCCTGAATTAGCAGCAGTCTTTCTACCCAAGAGGCATCCAGGAATTATTCACTCATTTTATCATGTGGATGGAGTTCATGGCAGTAAAACAAATTCAGGTGAAAAAACAGACATTGACTCACCTGATTAGCATTGAGTTTCTCCGCTTCTGGTAGCATTTTTTTTTTTTTTTTTTTTTTTTTTTATTCCTCTCTGCTTTAGATACCTTTAGGTTTCTCTTTTGGAAACATTTAATCTGCGGGTCACCTTCAAAGCATTCTCTGTGTTCCTTCAGGGTATAAAATATGCTTTTCTTTTGTGAAAGAGTCATTTTTTCTGAAATAGGAAATGGGAGAAACTCACTGGAAAGTGGTGGGGAAGACGGGGCAAACGGTATACCGACATTGATATTTTCTGCTTGGCTGCACAAATAACTTGGGAATCCAGCGTTGTCATACGGTTTCCCTTTATCAGACAATATAGACAGTCTGCAGCTTTATTGGTTTTGGAACATCCGTTTAATCTTCTAACCGTGACAGCCTCTTCAGAGCTCCCATACTCATGACATTAAAACCCACACAGTTTCTGAGGCCTCGTCGTGCGTGGTGTGGATTTTCCCCCCAATAAAAAAGAATTACATTCTGTTTCTGGCAGATGAATGATGGGCCACTCTGCAAATGCAGCGCCAAAGCAAGACGCACAGGAATCAGGCACAGCATTTATCCCGGAGAAGAGGTAACTCATTTGGGTTATTATATTTGTAAGTGCTGAGAAGCCAGAGGTAGACAGATGCTGTTACTGTTCTTTCCCCATAAATGAAATAATACCATTGAAATAGTCTTTTTATCTTCCCTAATAGTCTCTGTTACTGATAATTGGAGAAGAGTGGTTCGGTTTTTGAGGGTGAGGGGGGGAATGTTATAAAGGAAACTTTAACAAGTTTTGGAAGATATGCTGTTTAAAGTAGGCAGAGTGTGTTTGAGGGGTTTTGTTGTTATTTTAAATACCTTAAAACTGTACATAGAGTAATTTTTTCATGCCTTTATTATAAATGGTTATGAATTAACCTGGAAAAATGATTTTATTAAAGTACTGTAAGGCACATATTCTCTTTCTGTTGGGGGCATGTAAGCTATTGTCTTTGTTAGTCTGGTCCCTACTAAACTGTGAGTGGCACATGAATGGTTTCACCTGTGTACCCCATCCCCTGGTTTATCGAAGACACTCCAAATATATTTGACTAGATAAGTTGAATACTTTATATCATTGAGTTATATGTAACTGCTCACTTTCAGTTGTTTTCCTTCATTTCTCCCTCTGCCATCTTTTCTCTGTGTGTTATTCTTATTTGTCCCAGATTATCACTTAATGATTTAGCATATTCTGTTTGTTTGCTTATTTATTTATTTATTAATTAAAGATTTTACTTATTTATTAGAGACAGAGAGAGAGACAGAGAGAGGCAGAGACACAGGCAGAGGGAGAAGCAGGCTCCAATGCAGGGAGCCGGATGTGGGACTCCATCCCGGGTCTCCAGGATCATGCCCTGGCCTGGAGGCGGTGCTAAACTGCTAAACCACTGGGGCTGCCCCTCTGTTTAAACATAGTATTGTAAGCCCTTAATTTCTATGTAAAATTGTTTGAGACCATAACAATAAGGAGAATAAAGACTGTGAGGCAGTGATGGATGTTTTTAACTACTTCCTTATTTTTACTTTGGCTTTGAGTGTCAGCAAGTGTAGCAATGAACCGTGTGACAGGGTCTGCACCTTGTGAGGGTCCACACCTGTGCCACAAGTGGGGCTCTCTGAAAGCAGGTGCTGCAGTAGAGTTTGCAGTATGACATGTTTTGTAGGGATTAGGCAAGAAGAGAGTGGAGGCAGGATTGAGCAGAGGGAAAAGTCCCTGAGACAGGTCTCATAAAGCTGGAATTATTGGAACTATCTTGTATCAGGCTGGCATACCTTTCACACCTCCTTTGCCCTCTGTCTCCAAAGCAGGCTGCCCTGGGAAGGACATGGTCTTGGGGAAGGGGCTCTGTAGCAGAGGCTGACCTTGAAGGAGCCGGTGGCTGTAGGCTGTCTACTTTCCCCATAGTTACACAGCAGGCCCTTCCTTGAAGGAAGATCTGGATGGCTTCCTGGCTGAGGACTGGTGAGAGGCAAACCCATACTCAGAGTATATGTTTATTCCTGTGAGAGCAAACTTGTGGCCCTTTCAAGATAGATGGGGCATATGTAGTCAACTACTACCAAGTAGCAGGTTGGTCTCCTCAAGAAATGGTGCCATTTTGGGGGGCCCATCATTGGTCATTGTTGATGGCCTGTTAGATGTTCGGTATTGGCGGGTGGCTCAGCCAGCTTAGCCTTGATAAGTCAGGTCCATGCTGTTGGGCTCATGTGAAGCCTCCATCTGTGCTACTGTGGCCACTTCATTCATGTGCCCAGATTGTCAACTCTGGGTAGCTGATGATTGAGGCTGGCTGACCCCAACTGGCTGAGTCATTTTGTCAGTGAGATTTAGTACCTCTTCTGTGGTGTGTGCCCGCCAATGTACACCCACATGTGATAGAGATTGTTGCGTTCACTCCCGCTTGTTCACCCACATGTCTACTCCAAGACCTTTTGTTAAATTTTATTTTTTAATTAAAAACATTTTTAGTAATCTCTACACCCAGTAATGGGGCTTAGACACCACAACCTCGAGATCAAGAGTCACATGCTCCACTGACTGAGCCAACCAGGCACCCCTACCCCAAGACCTTCTTATCCCTGATCTTCCAATCTTTTTCCTTCTAGGCCTCTGACCAGCTGGCATGGCCACTTGCTTCTGCCATGAGTCCATCTATATTCTAACCTCAGGCTACTTCTCTTTCCACACAAAGTGGATGACCAGGTACATTGCCTGAAACTCTGCTCATTGGACAGACTTCCCTCATTGCTGTCTTTCAAATTCCTCCTGGAATGAAGCTGCAGCACAGTCCATCTTCAGCTTGCTCCCCCATCCCTGACTGACTCATTTGCAAACCAAGCTTGGGCTTTTCCCTCTGCTTTCATCCTTCTATCCTTGGTCATCAGCTGAGGGAGGGGTGCCGGTGCCACAGTGGTGGGGCCACCTACTCATGCAGCTTGTCTGTGCCTGCTGCTCCAATGTGTGCCTGATTCTGGATGTACACCCTCCATCTTATGATGGATTGTTGCTGGTCCCTTCCAAACTTCCAGCTGGGTGAAACCCACAGAACCCAGCTTATGATGGACAGTTCAGCCATAGGCCTGTTTCTGTCCCTTGGCCATGCCTTCCATATCTACCAGGGCCCAGTAGCACACTGGTTGTTTTTCAGAGGCATATAATTCTTTACTATAGATGGCATGGCTTTGTTCCAGAACACTAGATACCAGCATTGTGATTCTCTCAGTATGGCCACAGACTCCCCTCTGCATCTTTTCCCACCAGTAATGTAGGATTTGCTGAATTATATGGCCTCTGCAGCAGGGCTGCTTGCACTATAGCTTGGAACCACAGAAGCTGATTTCTCACTTGAGCCATACTGACAGCTAGAAGCCTTGTGCACCACTCTATGAATGAGCTGGAATAATATTCCTAGGTGGGGGCTATACTGCCTCCCAAAGAGGCCTGCCTAGTGTTGTGCTTTCTTCTTCATTGTAGGAGGTGGAAGATGCAGTGATTTGTTTTTTACTGTGGACTAATGTCTTGGCACTCAGATCACTGGCTCATAAAAATGGTGTGGCTGGGGTAAGCCCCTGAATCTTTGTAGGGTTTCTCTTTTCACCCTTGGGAGCATGTGTGCTTTGTCAAGACTTTTTTTTTTTTTTTTTTTTAATTTTTTTTTTTTTTTTTTAATTTATGATAGGCACACAGTGAGAGAGAGAGAGAGAGAGAGAGAGAGAGAGAGAGGCAGAGACATAGGCAGAGGGAGAAGCAGGCTCCATGCACCGGGAGCCCGACGTGGGATTCGATCCCGGGTCTCCAGGATCGCGCCCTGGGCCAAAGGCAGGCGCCAAACCGCTGCGCCACCCAGGGATCCCCTGTCAAGACTTTTAGTTTGATAAACATAATACCACAGATGCAGTGGAGCATTAGAATGTTCTGCAGTATGTCCAGAAGGTCAAGAGCTCCTTGGGCTGTTGGGACAGTGAGTGGGGGAGTTAAGACAACCTGGCAGCAAAACTGTAGATGTTGTCTTTTCTCTGTGAATGAGCATAGAATGTGAACCATTTCTTATCCTCATTCTGATTGGGATGGAAAAGAATACATTTAGCAAATCAGTTGCTGTATACTTTGTACCTGAAGTCATATTACTCTAAACTGTAGCACCTGGCACAGCTGGTGCAATCAGAACTACTACTTGGTTGAGCTTGTGGTAGTTTGTAGTTATCCTATAGGATCCCTTTAGATTTTCTTTTTTCCTCCCAAAAGCCAGATTGTTGAGTTAAAGATAGGTAAAGACTGTTTGTTACCCCTGTGTCTTTTGGATCCTTAAGGACGGCACTAATCTATACCATTTCCCCAGATCCTGGTTTTGATGCCTCTGTCGGGGATGGTGGTAATTTTGGTGGCTTCTGCTTGAGCTTTCCCATATGATGATTCTTACTCCATAGAACAAGGACCCAGGGTGGGGTGTTGCCACCTACCAATTTTGTCAATTTCAATGAAACATTTTGGAGACAAGGGGAAATGCCTGCTGAGCAGATCTGTAAACTCAGTGGACCTACTGTAAACCAGACCTTGACTGAGATTCCTTTTTTTTTTTTTTTTTAAACCTTGGCTTTGTATCACTCACTCTAATGTGTACCGAGGTGATGTGTCAGTCTCTTTCGAGTATCAGTATTGATTCAGATGCTGTATCTGATACTCCTTTTTTTTTTTTTTTTTCTTTAAGATTTTATTTATTTATTCATGATAGAGAGACACAGGCAGAGGGAGAAGCAGGCTCCATGCCGGGAGCCCGATGCGGGACTTGATCCTGGGACTCCAGGATCGCACCTTGGGCCAAAGGCAGACGCCAAACTGCTGAGCCACCCAGGGATCCCCTGTATCTGATTCTCCTTAAACACTCTTTGGTTCCCCTTTCCCCAGTGTACAGTTTTTTTGGTAAATGGCCATAGGGCCCTTTGGGGAAGGACAGGGTTGTCGAGACTATTTTTGCTTGTAATGGTATTGCAGGGCCTTTTTTACTATAGGGCTGGAACTGGGAAAGGGATCATGACTTTAACCTGCCTTCAGCCCCTTGGTTAACCATTCTTAATGTCTTCTGTTGGTACAAACTAAGTATTACTCTTGTCAGCTTTTCGGTTATCTTACCTAAGGATACTGTGTTCTATTAACTACTTCCATGACTTTTGTGGGCCAGACCCCTTTAGTTGCCTCTTTGATCTTGCTGGTTATAATGATAGTGTGAGATCTGGCTTCTAGCAGTTAGTCCCATCATCTTACCTCCCTTATTTTCAGAGTCCTGTCATCCTCATTGCTATCAGCAAGCTCTGCTGTCTGACCCCCTTTCTTACGGTTGGCCCTGGCCTGCAGAGGAGACCACCACTGACCTTCCTAGTGAGGCTGGTGTCCCTTCACCAGCACATTTCTTTTGGCCCTAGGAAATGGCCTTTGGCATCTCCTCTGGGCCTTCAGTTGAATATGATATGATAATCTGGTATATTTTTCAGTCATAGATATTGTATCCATTCTAATGTGCTCACTTCCTGACTCTTTGAATTATTTCCTCCTCTGTCATGGCAGTTTGGGTATTTTAACTACATTCATGTGGGCCATTGCTTTTTCATGCTTTCAGGAGACATCTTAATAGGGAGTTCCTGGTATCTGGTGTCCTTGAATCCTGAATGCTTGCTAGTCAATAAACTCTTCCCTAACCACTTTTCTGTTCTGGCCCTTTTTGGTCAAGCACTCTCAGCATCAAGTCTTGTGCAGAATCCTGTTGCTGGTACATGCTCGCCACTTCTTGCAGCTCCTTTGGGGTATAATCTCTCTTTGCAGCACCTCCCCTGCTGGGTTATGCTGTGAAGTGACCCTAATTATAAGTCTGTTGGCCAGGAGGGGAGTCTGGTTGTGGGGAGGCAGTGTTGCCTTGCATGGTGTTCTGTGGCCTTGAGACACAGGTAAGTGATCACTCCTGATAGATAGGATTGGGCCTCCTCTGAGGAGGTGGAGGGTTTTAAGGAGTCTAGGGGCTTAAAAACCTGTATGTCCTCTCAGGTTTCTAGGTCCCATCCCTTGGCATACAGATCTACCCTGGTTGGCCATTAATTGTCTCTAAGATCTACCCATCTCTGACCCTGGGCTTGGTCTTGGCACTCTTGGATTGATGCTGCAGGGGACAGCTTCTTTGTGTGCCTCCAGTGGTCTGTCTGGCTTCCAGTTGCCTTTCTTCTCCTTCTGTTACAGTTCTGTGGAGCAGTGGTTCTTCCAAGTGTCTGCTTCACCTGGGAACTCATTAGAATAGGTTCTCAGCCTGCCTCATCTGCTGAATGAGAAACATCTGAGATTTAGCAAGCCCTCCAGTGGTTTCAAGGCACACTAAAGTTTGAGGGGCATGCTAGAGCATCAGTGGTGCTTAGCAATTGCCATCTATCCTGTTACCCTCATGGGGCCCATTTTCTCGTAGTCTTAAATACCTGGTACACTGCACCTGCTTCCACTGGTACACCCTCCCAGTTCACCATCTTTGAAAGTTTTCAGTTGGTCTGCCATCTGGTGCCAGGGACTCCACCTACCACCATGGGGGGGTGGGGGTCCTCATTGCCAGCAGGTGGTAAGTGATTTGGCTCTAACATCCGGTCTCATGTCCTGCTTTCTTGAATCATTCCTGGAGCTACACACTGGATTCTCCAGAAGCAGATGCTAAGATGAAGTTTGGGTGCCTGATGTTTCTTAGGGATCTTCACCTGTGAGAGGAGGAGTGTGTAAGCAAGACTGGACATAGGGATTAGGTAGTTGAGCTGTGAGTCAGCCCCAGCAGAGCCCCGGTCAACCTGGTGGTGATCCAAGGAAGAAGAGCAAAAAAAGCATCAGTTTCCGTCTTCTTTTTCCCATCATGAAACTTCACGGATATTTTATTCTGCACCCTCTTATGTGTCCTTCATTTCTGGTCCCTTCTATTTTTACTCAGTTTATTTGATCCTTCCACTGTTTTTGTTCCCCCTATCAAAATCTGCTTTTACTTTTCAGATTTTTTAAAAAGAATTTTATTATTTATTTACTTGAGAGAACAAGTTAGAGAGCACAAGTGGAGGGAAGGGGCAGAGTGAGCGAAGAAGCAGACTCCCCGCTGAGCAGGGAGCCCGATGCAGGACTCGATCTCAGGACCCCAGGATCATGACCTGAGCCAAAGGCAGACTATTAACCAACCAAGCCACTCAGGCGCCCCACTTGTGAGGTTATTTTTTTTTTCTCTCTCTCTCTTTCTTTAAAGATTTTATTTATTTGAGACAGAGAGAGAGAGGCAGAGAGAGAAGCAGGTTCCATGCAGGGAGCCCGACGTGGGGACTCGATCCCCGGTCTCCAGGATCATGCCCTGGGCTGAAGGCGGTGCTAAACTGCTAAACCACCAGGGCTGCCCCCCCCCCCCTTTTTTTTAAGCATTTGGGAGTTTAGCCACAGGTCAACTATTGTGTTTTGTTACAAATAAAAGGAAGATAGTCATGGAAATTAAGATCCAGAAAGATCTTTATGTTGTCTGACCCCCTTGTATTACATGCACATGAGGAAAATGGTTGAATCCTGGTGACCAGCTGGTTCTTTTTTTATTCATCTAGTTCCTGGTACTGCTTTTCTTACTGACCCATGAAGGAACACACATAAAACCTCTTTTGTCAGATGCGAATTTAGAAATGCAGTTTGTTTTTAAATAAAAATATTTTGCTACTTGACTCTTAAACTCACTTTTATTTTTCTCCCTCAGGCCATCAAGCCCTGTCGTCCTATGACCAACAATGCTGGCAGACTTTTCCACTATCGAATTACAGTCTCCCCTCCTACCAACTTTTTGGTAAGTTCCTAACAAATCAGATTTCATTTATTTTAAAATATAAATAGGTTGGATATATACAAACAGGTTAAAAATGTGAATAGGTTCAATACTGATTCAGTTTTTAAATTTTCTTTAAAAATATTTTTATTTTTATGTTGATAAAACTGGCCTTTATCTTAATGACTTTTATTTTGCCTTCTCTCACTATACTGCTTTCTGTACCTTTTTGCAGTTCTGTTTTCAGTATCACATAGTAGCCACATTCATAACAGCCATGACTTCTAGAGCTATTCATAGGAACTGTGGAGTTGGAAGAGTTACATTCACATCTCTTAAAAATCATTGACAAGCTAATATATTACCTAGTCACCCAATCAAGAAGGTCTATTATATTTATGATAGTAATAATAATAATACCTAATATTTGTTGACTATGGTACCAGGCACTGCTCTGAATGTTGAACACGTATTCACTTACTTCTCACAACAAACTATATTTCTCACTACGCAGATGAGGCAACAATCTACGTTTTACGGATGAGGTTAAGTAACTTGCTTAAGATTATTCAGCTAGTAAGTGGCAGAGTGGGGATTTAAGCTTTGGCAGTTTGACTGTAGTCCGCACGACTGTCTGCTAGTCTACCATGCTGTTAACTAGAACAATTTTGGTTATTTCTATCCTCAAGAAATTTCTATTTCAAATTTAGATGGTTAGTAATTAAATATTTTAACAACTTTATCAAGCTAGCATTCATATACCATAAAAATCACCCATTTAAAGTATATATTTCATGATTTAATTCTTTTCACAGAATTGTGAAATCATCACTGCAATCTAATTTTCGAACAGTCATCTTCCATTCTCAAAAGAAACCCTGTACTCATTAGTAGCAGTCAGTTCTTTTGTATCCCTCAGCCTTCAACAACTGAGATACTTTCTTTATCATTAGCCTGTTCTAGATATTTCATATGAATGGGATCATAGAAAATGTGATCTTTTTAGCTTCTTTCACTCAGCATAACGTTTTTAAGATTCATCCATATTAGAACATATAACTTTATTCCTTTTTATGGCCAATTAATATTCCCTTGTATAAAAATACTGTATTTATCCATCTATTAAGTTGATGAACATTTGGGTGGTCTCCACTTTGGGGCTCTTATGAATAATGAATAATGCTGCTGTGAATGTTTGTGTAGAAGTTTCCGTATGGATGTATGTTGTCATTTCTCTTGGGTATAAACCTAGGCCTGGAGTTGCTGGATCATATGGTAACTCTGTACTTAATATTTTGAGGAACTACCAAATGTTTTCCAAAGTGGGTATACCTTATTATTTTGTCAGAAGTTCTTTTCATTATATTTAATTTACACTAGCTTTATTTAGAATTATTTAAATACAAAGTAACAGTAATACTGGCAAAACAACTAATGTACATGTGGGTATTCTTTAGCACCCTCCTCCAGTTCTCATAAATATATAATATTTAAAAGAATAATGTTCAATACCTGTGCTTAAAACTGTGTTTTTCAGGGCAGCCGGGTGGCTCAGTAGTTTAGCGCCGCCTTCGGCCCAGTTCGTGATCCTGGAGACCCAGGATCAAGTCCCATGTCAGGCTCCCTGCATGGAGCCTGCTACTCCCTCTGCCTGTGTCCCTGCCTTTCTCTCTTTTTCTCTCTCTCTCTCTTCTCTCTTTGTGTCTCTTATGAATAAATAAATAAAATCTTTAAAACAAACAAACAAAACTGTTTTTTCAGGGTGCCTGGGTGGCTCAGTTGATTAAGCATCTGCTTTCAGCTCAGGTCATGATCCTGAAGTCCCAGGATGGAGCCCCAAGTCAGCCTCCCTGCTCAGCAGAGAGTCAGCTTCTCTCTCTCTCTCTCTCCCTCTGCCCCTTCTCCCACTCATGCACACGCTTTCTCTCTTGCTCACTCTCTTTCACAAATAAATAAATGAAATCTTAAAAAAAACTGTTTTTTAGGTTGCCTATCTTGATAATTAGTTCCATATTTAGCATCTAAGATTAAAAATGATGGTATATAAGAATAGCATAAGGAAGAGAATCTTGGATGCTTAGATTAACATTTGTATGTTTTAATTATAAATTCAATTTTCAGATAGTTAAGATTTTTGACATTATGTGGGAATTGATATACCATATGTGGTGGGTGGTTTCCCCTTGGAGGTCCTGGGAAAAGAGCTGTGAGGGGTTGAGCCTCTGGCACCCTGAGTCCTTTCAGGGCCTTGCAGGCTGTTGTTAGTCTTGACTGTCATTATGCTGAGTCTTTTTCCACTTTAAGCTATTAGTTGACTGTGCTATTATCTTGTTCTTGTTAGGACTTTCATTAGTTCAGAATACAGTTCAGTAAGAATAGATCTGGTAGTGTTGTGGGATTAAATAAAACAAGTTCCTAGAAAATGAAGCCATATAGCCTTTTCCCCTTGATCATACCCATAATAAACATTCTTGAAGGTATCAATATGTAAATTTTACTGAAGCCAGAGAATTCCACCTAAAATTAAACTTTTATATAAAATTCCCCCTGGTGGTTTAGAAAAATGTTCACGGAGCCTATGGAGTCCATGCACTTCTCCCGTTGGTAGCTTTGTGTTTTCATGGATTTTGGCACATGCAAATCATGTTATTAAATTCATTCTTTGTGTTTCTCTTGCTTTTAGACTGACAGGCCAACTGTTATAGAATATGATGATCATGAATATATCTTTGAAGGATTTTCTATGTTTGCACATGCCCCCCTGACCAATGTAAGTATGTGCTAATTGGCTGGCTTTCTCCTTTCCTGTACCCTCTTCTTTCCCTTCATTCTTTGTTTCTGAAGTCAAAATAAATTTCTTTTCTTCTGACTTCTAAGTAACATTTACTTTGTGTCCCTCTGCATAAGCTGCAGGAAGTCTGAGGCAGCGTGTGTCAGGTGGGGGTGTGACATCTGTGCTAATGAGTCACAGGTTTGGTCCACATTAAATGGTGTAAGTAAACATGTGTCAGAATAGCATTTTGAGAGTGTGAAAGATTGAAAAAGAAAGATAAACTGTGGAATAATGTGTCAAAGCTATTTTGGGTTGGGTGTCCTTCAAAAGAAAGTTGGAAAGTTTTAAGGAGCAGCTATTATCTAGTGTCTGAGCAGTAGGAAAAGAGAGAGCTGTGTTCAAGACATTTGGAGTCTGCATCAATTTCCTACATTTTTCTGCTTTCAAATCCCAGGACTATGTTTTCTTTAAGAGATTTTGTCTGACATACAGATCTGTGATATTTTTATATAATATTTTATATTAAAGTTGCTTTGTTGGTAATTGGTTCAATGGAAGTTCTGTATCTGTGAGTCAAAATGTGCTGTCTCAAAGCTAACAGTCTTGGGAATTGTCTTACCTCTTCTGTATTCTAGTTGGACATAGAGTAGAATTTGCTGGCAGCTCAGGAAGGGAGCAGAGCAGTATATTCAGTCTGTTTGAGAACTTGTGAAATTATAGCTGTGATGTATCTACATCAAAATACAGTGTTCTTTAATCCTTTCTGAATTGGTTATAAGAAATTACATCCACAGTTTAAAAAGTTATTTAAGTGCTGTTTGCTCAAAATGTGAAATTCTGTGTCATTGGAGAGTAAGGAATAAAATTTTTGCCTGACCTTGTTCCTTTCTATCATTCTTTTTTTCCTTATAAGTAGACATGATTCTATAGTAGTGATACTAATTTAAAACAAATTGTTGTCTTAGTGTGATTTTCCTTATTCCACAATATGTTTTATCCTGGAGAATTTTCTTTAGAAGGTGATGACATTCTAAATATAAAAATAAAATTGTTTGATAATACATATTACATTTACCTCCAATGTGGACCATAATGTAGATAGGGGCATAATATTGAGCCATTCTTTTTTTAAGATATAATTGACATATACCTATCATATTAATTCCAGGTATACAATGTAATAATCATTCAACATTTGTACATAGTATGAAATGATCAGCATGTCTAGTAACATCCATCACCACACAAAGCTACCAGTCTTTATGAAAAGGCACTACGAGGTTTGAGTTTTGATGGTTCTTTGCTTTTTTTTTTTTTCTTAAATGTCTCAGCCATTCAAACCCTTTGTTACACCAAACCTCGTAGTCTCGGACTGGGAAAGGCCATTGGAGGTCCTCTGGTCCAGCTCTTCCCACATAATGCATTTCTCTCTCTATATTTTTTTTTCTTCCCCAGTGGGCTTGCAAATGTAAATAATTTGGTTACCATGAAAATCTTTATAATTATCTTACTACTTATTTCCTTAGTAGTGATATAGATCTCATTTTAACTTTTAGGATCACCTTACTCAAAGGAGGAAAGCAGTGTGGCTTTAGAGAGACCAGGGTTTAAACAATAGTGAGGGGATCCTTGGGTAGCTCAGCAGTTGAGCGCCTGCCTTCAGCCCAGGGCATGATCCTGGAGACCCAGGATCGAGTCCCACATTGGGCTCCCTGCATGGAGCCTGCTTCTCCTTTGCCTGTGTCTCTGCCTCTCTCTCTGTGTCTCATGAATAAATAAATAAAATCTTTAAAACAAAACAAAAAATTAACAATAGTGAATTCCGCTTACATGCTGTATGATTTGACATTTCAATCTTTATAATTCTTGATTTTCTTATTTGTAAGTTAGAGGTATTAGTTGTAGCAATCTTACTGGTTTTTGTAAAAAATAAATGAGTCGACACATGAAAAGTGTCATGGTTTTTGGCGTACATGTTGTCATTTCTTATTTTGGATAAGATGTCAGACCTGGGTTTGTGTCTTCTAATTCTTTTTTTTTTTTTTTAACCAATTCTTAATATTTATGTGATTTTGGAGGAGTGATGCTTTGAGCTTTATTAAAGCCTGTCAGCACAAGGTTTGGCACTGAGAGGCTGCTAATGCTCAATTAATTGCAGTTGTTACTGTTATAAAATGAAAGATAGGACTGAACATTCCTGACTCCACATATATTTTATATAAATACTCAAGTTCTCCAAATTTGAGAACTTCACTCTGTAATGAGAAGATAAGCCTCATCATTTATGTTAGAAATGTTGATAAAATAAATCGAGTTTTAAGCTGAATGTTGTACAGTTCATAGGGATTAGATCCATCAAAGGCCTCTTGAATTTGAAATAGCCTCCCAGAAAAAGAATTATTAAATCGCTTTACTGATCTGATTCATTTTCTTGCTAGAGAGAGCATAGCAGCAAGAAGGGCATGCAAATGATGGTAATGTTAGAATCTCAGCCAATCTAGTTCTGACAAGTTTTCTTAAGATCTTCTTGAATCGAAGTGGATTGAAAGCTTTGTTGGCTAAGTATAGAGCATTTGGGAGCACTTTATCCTTTTATGTAGTGCATTTACTATGACTTAGAATACCTGATGTTATTAAGGACTTTGACAACATAACTAAAGTTATAAAGATACATGTATTATAACTGTATAATATCTTATCCTCCTCAAAAGCACAAGAAAACCCCTGCTCTTAGTTGGCTTTCCATTT
Source organism: Vulpes vulpes (assembly GCF_048418805.1). Classification (NCBI taxonomy): domain Eukaryota; kingdom Metazoa; phylum Chordata; class Mammalia; order Carnivora; family Canidae; genus Vulpes; species Vulpes vulpes. The sequence goes on from NC_132783.1 coordinate 134,425,778, forward strand.
CCAGTGGCCTCACTGCCCTGGATTTAGCCATTCAACACCTGAAAGTAGTAGAGGTAGAACATAGAAGTTTAGGGAGGGTTTTTTTGTTTCTTTATGATAGGATGAATTAAGAGTTAATGTCAGTCAGTATTCAAACATGTTTTAAGAAATGGTAGGCATTTATATTATTTGGCCATTGATCTTGCAATAAATTGAGCTCACCATATGTAGAAAAATGACAAATTCTCTTTGACACTTAGAGAGAGATGGAAGTTTGAATAGAAATGGAGATCTTGCTTTTCCAGATTTGTGTATCTCAGAAGGGCTCTGGTGGTATGGATAAGAGCCCCAAAGAAAGTAAAATATATACAAGAGAAGAGCTCAAAGAAGGAATCCCAAGAAGGGATTTTAGTTGAAATGATCCAGGGATAGGACTGTCCTTGCATAAATCATCCAGCAGAGTTGCTTTTGTGCATGCCCGCCTCTTGACTTCCCAGGAGCTCTGGTCCTTTTCTCTTTTGGATGCTCTGTTACAGTCTCAACTACAGTTTTTCCTTCTGTGCATCTTTGGATCCCCCCCCCCCCCAAGTTGATGTTTATAGCTATGACATGGCTCTGTGCTCCTCACTCACATTTCATATTGCCTTTTGGACATACCCACCTTGATATCCCCTCAAGTTCCTTACTGTCAACCTATGCAAAACTGAACTTGTCCTCTTCCTCGTATATTGAATTTGAGGCACTTGAGGGATATCCTATGAATTTCTTTGTATTAATGACATTGTGATTTGTATTAATGTCATTAGGCTAGAAACTTTTCTCTCTTCTTCTCTATCAACTTCCACATCAGAATGGTCATTGTATATTTCAGTAACATCTTCTATGTTTAAAATTTGCCCTCTTGCTTCCAGTCTTTGTCTTTTGGCTTCTGGACTGTTTCATCAGACTCCATTCTGGTCTTCTGGTCTCTTGCCTTGCTCTACTATAAACCATTTCCATAGTGTTTACATAGCAGCCCATCCAAAATATGAACTATGATAGTCTCTCACTTAAGTACTTGGGTGACTTCTCATTACCCTTAATGATATTACTTGTCATTAAGGACAAGCCCATAATCCTTAAGGTGGTTAATATGTTTTTTTGTCTAGAGTCTCCTTCCTTCTATGTATTTCACTCCTGAACAGCTAAAAGACTTGGTCTCCCCACAGTGCCTAAACATCGTTCTTTCCCAACTTTATTCTTCTGGATGACCTGGGAAACTTATCATTAAAGACTCAAATGTTAACTCCTACTTGGTTCTTTTGTACTTTTTACTTTTTTGTTTGTGTATTTGTTTTTAATTGCACTTAATACATTATATACATTATATTTTATTTATACTTATTTACATGCCTGTCTTCATCTTTAGATCCTTACCTTTTAAAAAAGGTAGGGGCTGTGGCTTGTTTTAGAGTAACTACACACCTAATGCAGGTTGTTAGCAAAGGATAGGTATTTAAAAATATGAATAATACACAAATTTGTGACTCTCAAATATGTTTAAATGATTATAGGAATAAAGAACTTAAAAATAATAGTGGCCTTTGTGTATCACTTTAGTTCGTTTAAAACCCATTACCACAGGGATCCTGGGGTGGCTCAGCAGTTCAGCACCTGCCTTTGGCCCAGGGTGTGATCCTGGAGTCCCGGGATCGAGTGCCGCATCGGGCTCCCAGCATGGAGCCTGCTTCTCCCTCTGCCTGTGTGTCTGCCTCTCTCTCTCTCTCTCTCTCTCTATCATGAATAAATAAATAAAATCTTAAAAAAAAAAAACAAAACCATTACAACAAGGTTGAAAATGGATTTTTTTAGTAAAGTGAATTATAAATTTCACTCAAATTAGCCATTATCCTTAAAAAAAAAAAAAAAAAAAAAAAAAGACAAGAAAAGAAAGAAAAATCACCAAAGAACTAACCTTCATTTCTGAGAAAAGGATTTCCAGTAGATGGCATTATAAGACTATTTTTGTTTTTCTTTTACCATTTCTTTTACTGGTAGAATTAAAGTTTCTTTCTTTCTGATTACTGTGGTTTGTAAAACCGATTACATCTATATGAAATCATCTTATGGACAGATTGAATGGCCAGAAAAGCCTACTTAACACGTCTCTAGGCTTCCAAGTTTATTTTTTTTCTCCAGCTCGTCAGCTAAACCACTCGAGTAACCTCACACTTTCTCTCTCATTCCTTCCTTCATTGAAAAATACACTTATGGAAAACTTATTGTGTGTAGGCACTAGGCTAGTGTCTGATGACCAGACAAGATAGATGTAGATTTATTTCATCTGTGCCTGCCTTCATTTTCAAATAAACCTTGAGTATCCATATGTAATGAGAGGTGTATATTCTAGTGGCCCAGAGCTGTAGCAAGAGTTTCTTAGATCGGCTACCTTAGGCAAGGTACCTAATGACACTGCCTTAGTTTACTCCTCTGTATAATAGTTGTGCCTATCTCATGGGTGTGGTTTCATGAGCAACAGTATGTGAAGCAGCACAACAGTGCCTGGCTCGATAGGTGTTAACTGTTACGATTGTTACTACCATGGTCTCTTTTGCTCCAGAGCTGAAAGGCAGCCCGAGTTGCGTGCATTTCAGTGACGTATGAATCTATAAGTGATGGGTTGTCATCTTGTTATCCTTGATCTACTTGAAGAGCTAAAGATTTTGAAAGATTTAAAAAACCTGAGAAAAAGAAATAGTTAATTGTGATTTTATCAGTATTTTAGAGGCGCAGTATTTGGTTTTAGTGAATTATGTTTGTGTTGCCACGCTGATACAGTTAATTAAGCACCAACGTTATGCAAGTTTCCTATAGAAGCTGGGCTAGCTGGGTTCATGCCACTAAAATCCAGCAGTTGTGGTCAAAGCTTCGTGTACAGTACTGCTGGCAGCTTGGATTCAGGTGAAACTATCTCACTGGGTTCATGGCCTTGTGGGTCAGATAGCAAATACCTACGCACTGTGAGCCTGCAGGAAGGTAGTGCAGAACTGAACTTCTTATTTTTATTGTTGCAGATTCCACTGTGTAAAGTAATTAGGTTCAACATAGACTACACAATCCATTTCATCGAGGAGATGATGCCTGAGGTAAGAGAAAAGATTATTCAGTGGCCTGATGTGGTTTGTTCTTTTTGTTTATTCCACACTTATATCTTTAAAGCATTGAACCTGGTCAGCTTTGGCTATTTGCCATAGGAATGCCCCTAAAGAATGGTGTTCGCTATTGAACGGGTCAGTGAGATATAGCTCTAGGAGCAAGATTAAAATTTGGGTCATTTTTCAACTTCTGTTGACCTACTTTTGACCTTATTTCTCCTCATGTTGCATCTGCTGATAGTAACTTTTACATCTGTTTCCAGTTTGTTTTGGATGGGGGGACAGATTTTGGTTACTGGTCGTTATCCGAGGGGAAATTAGAACAGCAAAACCAAATCTGATAGCTGTTGGAATAATCTTATTCATTATCTCCAGTGACAAGATCAATGCTTGGTTCATTTTTCTTCCCCATATATTTACATATTTTTCCTAATTGTTTTTCATTGCGGATGCTCAGCAGCAGATTTATCTAAATATATGCAAGAAGTTTAAAATTCCAAAGCAAGATTAATGTGAATCTCAGAATGATTCATTGCCCGATCTTGAATTTAGTGGTGTCAACAAATCACACGAAATAACAACTAGACAGCAAAGAAGCTTGTGCACTTAACATTTGTGGAGTCGGGGTCGATTTCCTGAGCCCCTGGCTCTTCTTGCAAACCTTGTTTAACAGTGAAGCTCTGTCATGGGCAGTGGAGCACTGAGGGGGATTGATGAGCATGACACACGTGCTTAGTGTGCACCTGTTTCACTCAAGCTAGTCCTGGTAATTCTAGCTGTCCTTCAAAAAGAATTAAAGAGAAAGGGCCAACCCTTCATTCTCCAACTTAGAAGGGTTTCCTTTTGATTTTTAAGGTCATAAGCTTTCATTTGCTATTGTAGAAGTTGATGACTTTTGGCGTGATCTCACACAGGGTGATTTATGGACCCTAGGCAAGACAAGTAGGAGGAAGAATTATGAGACAGGTCTCACTTGTAAACATATCTGTTAAACTTGTTTACAGGAGGAATTTTGGTACAAAGTTTTGTGGTTTTTCTTAGCCCTATATTCACCTTCATTAAGAATTTGAACTTTTTTGGCAAAAAGACCTCTTTTTATTAGTGATTCTGGGTATGTTTGAAGGATGGGGGTGAGCAGGGGTGGGGAGGGGGAGATAAACCTGCCAGTGTGTGTACACGTGTGTACGTGCGTGTGTGCTTTGAATAATAAAAAAAATCCCCAGGAGATTCTGAGATTTAATTGCCTAGAAAAATATAATGAGATTTTAATTTTTTATTATTTTTTAAAGGTTTTTTTATTTATTCATTTGAGAGGGGGGAGAGACAGAGCGGAACAGAGTAGGGAGGAGGGCCAGAGTGAGAGGGAGAGACAGACTCTCTGCTGAGCAGGGAGCCCAACAAAAGGCTTGATCCCAGAACCCTGAGATCGTGACCTAGCTGACGGCAGATATTTAACTGGTTGAGCCACTCAAGCACCCTGAGATTTTAATTTTTTAATTTCACATCATTTTACTTGTATGTTTGTAAGGGCTGAGTTCACATTCTTGTAGGAATCCTAATGGTATTATTGCGTATTTCACTTATGTCTCAAGCCAGTGAGCTATTGTAGGACAGTGGCTAAACTTTTTAGGAAATTACATGTTTTTTTAAGTATAGTTTTAATACATACTTTTTTAAGACACTTGACTAGAACAAGTTGAACGTTCAGTCTATATACATTGACAATAGTATAGTAATTTGATTTGGGTTTATTTTTCAGAATTTTTGTGTGAAAGGACTTGAACTCTTTTCGTTATTCCTGTTCAGAGATATTTTGGAATTGTATGACTGGAATCTTAAAGGTAAATAACAAGATTTAAAGAAAAGTATAATGCTTGTAGGAGATAATTGTGGTATATATAAAAACTTGAAGCAGTGAGAAGACAATTGAAATTCTCCTTATTTTAAGTACGCAGGAAAAAGTATGTTATTCATAGGAACACTTGCTATACTTTGACATGAATAAGTCTTTATGGGTCTTATTTTAAGTTTTAATACAATTTGACAGTGTTCATTACCTAAGATTACCATTATCTGTTACCTGATACCTAAGAAGATGATACCAGTTACTATGAGTAACTACTATCTTGATTTATGTACACCAGGGAAACCTCATTAGTTAATATTTTAAATCTATTGAACCTTACTATAATAAACTTCTTGCAAGATGACAGTTTGTTAAAACAGAACTTCAGTCAGCCTTCAGAGCACACACATACACTTTCAGTTACATAAGTTCAAAACTTGGTTCTTAGATAATTGTTCATTTCTTTGGAGTGTTTATATTCCAGCAGACGTTGACTTATTTATTTTTAAAACAGTGTATTGATGAATGGCTTTTCAAACCAAGTTTTTAATAGTATTTGTTACTCCCCCCCCCCCCCCCCAGTGGTATTGATTAAAATAGAAAAGAATGAAAACACAAGCATATTATATCATGCAGTAGTTCAACTATAACAAAAATCTTTATATTTTTGGATTTCTAAAAATAGTTTTACTGCATATGTCCTATATGGGGTATATCCTTGGAGCTTTTATTCCCCTCTGACTTTGAGTAGTACTCTCACTGCAGTCTTCATTGGATGTTTGTGGCAGTTATCTCATGATTGATTGAGCTACTGGGGAGCAGAAGGGGTGGTGTTTTTTTATGTCCCGACTTTTCTGGTGGTGTTTCTTTGTGGTTATCATAAATCTTCGGAATTAAGGCACAGTGTTTGTTTTCTAAGGCTGTTTTATTTATTTTTTCTTTCCTTTTCACTTGTTTGCTTTAGGCCCTTTGTTTGAAGACAGTCCTCCCTGCTGCCCAAGATTTCATTTCATGCCACGTTTTGTGAGATTTCTTCCAGGTAAATCTTTTGGCTTGTCAGTGACCTGGTGAGATAGTGCATCTGAAAATAAGCCTGCCATTCTCTTTTTAATCTTTAGGGACAACTTCCCACCTCAGACACTGTTAATTATCTACTTCTCAGGTCAGGGATGAAATGTAAAATTATACACCCTGATTTGTATCCCTGTGTAATTTATGGTAGCCCCAAATTAGATGAGCAGTGGGTCAAGTGATAAAAAAACTTTGAAAATCTACCTGATAAAATATCGTGCACCTATTTTTTTTAATATTGTGCAACTATTAAAAGTAACATGGATAAATGTTGCTCTAGAAATGCATATGGTTAATTGGAAAACAGTATAAAATTTTGTATGCACTATGATTATATTAAAAATTACTGCAATAAGTCTATTAATGTAGTGATATTATTGGTGATTTTTTTCCTATTTTTTTGACACATTCATGTTATGGTGAAAAATTAGTTATTTTCTCACTAATTAAAATAGGTAAGTAAATATACTTTACTTTTTTAAGGCAGTATTATGAGCTTTAAAAATTTTTTTCAAGAGTCTAGCTATGAGATATGGCATTAGTTATATTTCATGTTTTTAAAAATGGCTAGGTTTTATGAAATCTTTGGATGCCTTTTGGTGTGCAAAATCTTCACTTAAATGAATTTATCCCTTGAATCTCACTCTGGCATCTTACTTTCTGGTGACATTTTTATATTCCTCCAACCTCTTATGCCCTAGTCCCTTTGCTTCTACCTGAATCTTCCCTTTTCTTCCTGTGTACAGCTACCTTTCTTTGCTTTCTTGCATAAGTCTTGTGCTCTCACTTCTGTGTCTCAACTCTAGTGACCTCAGCACCTTGTGCCAGCCACCACTTTCCACTAAAATGTCAATTCTGCCATTTGCCTTTTCTTGTCCTGTTTCTGGGCCACTCAGTGATCCTGGAGAAAAAAAACAATTAGCTGCTATGTTAAATCTGTGATCCATAATTTCAGATGGGGAACTTTTTGGAATGTAAGCTTTTTTTTTTTTAAGATTTTATTTATTTATTCATGAGAGACACAGAGCGAGACATAGAGAGAGGGACAGAGAGGCAGAGACACAGGCAGAGGGAGAAGCAGGCTCCATGCAGGGAGCCCGACATGGGACTTGATCCCAGGTCTCCAGGATCATGCCCTGGGCTGAAGGCGGCACTAAACTGCTGAGCCCCCTGGGCTGCCCGGAATGTAAGCTTTCTGCCCACATCTGCATGTCAGCAGTTTCAGGAAATCATCCCTGTGCTCATACTCTCCTTCCCGTAGCCCTTGTCCTCCTGGGGGCTGGAGACCTGGCCTTCCCCATGCCTCACTACCCTGGTTTGAGCTTGTCACACCTTGTGGTCCACCCACAGCCCAGCTTTGCTTGGGCGCCCCACTCCCTCTAACACTGTCCCTGCCCAGCCACAGCTGCTGATACCAAAGCTAGCCTCCCAAAGATCACATCTAGTAGACACACTGTAGTTCCAGTCTCTTCCCTGATGTGGTACCTGGGCTCTTAACCCTGTCTTCTGTGTGCTGAGCTCTCCTTGCTTTCCTCCTGGCTTTCTGATTTATCTTTAGTTTCTGGTCTGCTCATTCTAGTTTAGATTTCAGGATTTTGTCCTTGATACTGTTCCCTCAGTTCAGACAGTCACAATGGCTTATTTTTATTTATTTTTTATTTTATTTTATTTTTAAAAGATTTATTTATTTATTTGACAGAGAGAGAGTGCACAAGTAGGCAGAGCGGCAGGCAAAGAGGCAGGCAGAGGGAGAGAGAGAAGCAGGCCCCCCGCTGAGCAGAGTCCCACAGGAGGCTTGAACCCAGGACTATGGGATCTTGACCTGAGCCAAAGTCAGATGCCCACTTGACTGAGCTACCCAGGCACCTCTTATTTTTATTTTAGAATAGCATTACTCATATTTTCAGTATTATTGTTAATGCTTATTTCATTTGGAAAATGCATTCAAAAGCTTTTCTCCTTTGTACAGCTGGTATTATCTTATTGAGAAATCTTTTCTTTTCACGTGAATGCATCTTTGATTTTATAATGGAGCTTTAGCAGCAAACTTATTAGAAGATGGTGCTAGACTGAGCTTGTTGAAAGCCTTTACTTTCTCTGTCTGCCTCTAGGCATTTTATGACCAGACAAATCTCTGAGAGAAAGACAGTTATAAAATCATCTTAAAGAAAAATCTTATGTCGAGATCTACTTTGTGAGATTTGAACTCTTACAAAATGTTTCTTATAACTATGTTTCTTATAACATTTAGGATGTCATAAAGAAAAGGCCTATTTATTTATTTATTTTTGGATTTATTTTTAAACAGGATTTACCTTTTCATTAGACTTCTCTTTGAAAATACATATATTAAAAAGCCCTGAAAGATACAGAAAAAATATCTAATGTGTGAAATGTATTTTGGTATTGGGTGGCAAATTAGGATTGATTTGCTTTTTACAATATGACTTCATTAAAATCTTTTACAAATGGTAAATTACGAAGCACCTGGGTGGCTTAGTTTGTTAAGCATCTACCTGTGGCTCAGTTCATGATCCCAGAGTCCTGAGAGTGAGCCCCACATGGGGCTCCCTGCTGAGCTGGTAGCCTGCTTCTCCCTTTCCCTTTGCCCTTCCCCCCCTGTTTGTGTTCTCTCTCTCTTGAATAAATAAAGAAAATGGTGAATTAAAAAGAAAAACATTTTAATATATATTTTCTTTTTTTTTTCTGTGTGTAGGCTATTTCTACTTAGTTGTCATCATACTAATATATGATTTTGCATCCTAGTTTTTTCTAATTCATTAAGCAGATGGATATTTTCAAGGAACATGGTAGGTAGTGCCAAATTTCTTATCAAAAGAATAGCATCAATTTATGCTACCATGAAAAATGCATTCTTAGTCTTCTTCATATTTTGCCCCCCCCCCCCCCCTTTCTTCACTTCTTCCTTCTTCCTTCCTTCAACTCCGTGAGGCTTCAACACAGTGTCTGTCTTGTGTCAGTGCTAACATACTACTTGGCACATAGCAGGGACTCAGTAAATACTTGTTTACTGACTTTATTTAATTGGGCACAGTAGCGCCTTAGCTAATTATTTATGTGTTTTTTACTAATGAGAGTGAATTATTTTTAAACATTCTTTGGTACTCTCTCTTATTTTTTAAAAGTAAACATTTGAAGTATGACATAAACACTGAATTGTGCACATCATAAATTTAAGACTGAATTTTCACAAAGTGAATGTGACTGTGTACTCACTACCCAGATCAAGATGACCAGCATTCAGGACTCCCCTTGCAGTCACTTCACAGCTTCTCAAGGGTAGCCTCTATTCTGACTTAAAAACACCATGTTAATTTTACCTATTGTTTAATTATAAGAACTAGAATTATGTGTTCCTCTTTGTTTTTGTCTTCTTTTGTATTACGTGTTTTTGAGACACCTATTACAGTTAATTGTAGTTGGTTAATTCTCATTACTACATAGTATTATATGGTATGACTAAGGTGTATTTAACCTATCTGTGATAAATGGACATTTGGATATTCAGTTTCTGGCTCTTTCAAATAGCATACATATGTTCACCATTACACTCATACATGCCTTTTGGAGAGCATATATTTATGCTTTCCCATTGCAGATATTTACCTAAGAGTGGAAATTCTAGTTTTGTTTACATTAAGCTTTGTAGATAGTTTCCAACAGTTTTCTACAATGATTGCTTCATTTTCCCTTCCCACCAACAGTGTATAGGATGCTTCAGGATAGTCCACATTTTCACCGACACTTGACATTTTTCTTTCATTTTCAAGGTAGCCATTTTGATGATTGTTCAGAGGTATCATATTGTTTTAATTTTCACTTCCCTAATGACTTATGAAATGGAGCCATCATTTCATATATTAATTGACAATTTGGATATTATCTTCTGAAGTGCTATTTGAGTCTTTAGCTTATTTTTCTATTGGATGATACCTGCGTTTATCTCATTTATTTGCAGATATTTACATATATAAATATATATCATACATGAGACTTTTGTCAGATGTAGAGATTGCCAGTACCTTCTCTGTGGATTGCTTCTTCACCATGTTAATGGCAATTTTTGATGGACAGAAATTCTTAATTTTAATATAGTCCAATTTACATATTCTTTTATGCTTATCTTGTTTATGAAATGTTTGCTTACTGTGAGGTCATCAAAAAACTCTCCCTATATTTTCTAGAAATTTAGATCTCTGTCTCAAAATTTGTTTTTCAGTTGGTATGAGATCTGAGTCAAGATTCCTTATTTTTATTTTTATTTTTATTTTTAATTTTTTTTTAATTATAGTCACAGAGAGAGAGAGAGAAAGGCAGAGACATAGGTAGAGGGAGAAGCAGGCTCCATGCACCGGGAGTCCGATGTGGGATTCGATCCCAGGTCTCCAGGATCGTGCCCTGGGCCAAAGGCAGGCGCTAAACCGCTGCGCCACCCAGGGATCCCCTTTATTTTTATTTTTATTTTTATTTTTATTTCTATTTCTATTTTTTTAAGACTTCTAATTTTCAATATGGATATCCAGTTGACTCTGCAGCATTTTTTGGAAAAATCACTTGTTCTTCATAGAATTAAAGTGTTACTTTTACTCTTTATTGACTCATCTCTGTGTTTGTGTACACAAACAATATGAAAGTGTTTAAAGTAAAACAGTAAACACCCCTTTCTAGACTTGTGAAAATGAGTAGGTACTGTATATGATTTGGTTTGTATTTGTTTTAATCTATATAGGGAAAATTATACTTTTTTCTATAAGTGGATAACACTAAATATATTATACAATTTGCCTTTTTTACTCAACTATTTCAGATGTCCTCTATAAAAAACATTGCCTCATTCTTTCACACCTCCATAGCATTCCGTAGTATGAGTGGACATAAATTTTTTGACAATTCCTCTAGTGATGAATATTTTTGAGGTCTCTATTTTCCCCCCATTACATATAAATACTTGACAGTAGTCTTATGAATCATCCATAAGGTAGAATTCCAGAAGTAAAATTATTTGTTAAGACAGTATTTGGAAAGTTGGTGCCCGTTGTTCTCTAGAAAGGACATGATATGTAGTTCTAACCAACATTTTTAGCAGTACCCTTTTTCTGTTTCTATGGATATACAGTCTGGATGTCATGTCCTCTACAGTTGTGTCCATCCGAGAGACACAATTAACCTCATGGTTATTATTTGCCTCTTACTTGAACTGTAATGAGAATGAGCAGCTCTCACGTTTCAGGTATTTCACTATCCTCTCATGCTCATTTGCTCTCATCTACATCAGTTTATTATATCTAATTGAAGTTTTATCAGTCATCATTTTTCTCTAGTTTCCCAGTTTTGAAGAAACTGTCTCATTTGCTCCATACAAATTTATCTAAAATTAAGCTTATAGCTTAGACCAGGGATCGATCGATTATTTATTTATTTATTTATTTATTATTTATTTATTTATTTATTTATTTAAAATATTTTATTCATGAGAGATACAGAGAGAGAGGCAGAGGCATAGTCTGAAGGAGAAGCAGGCTCCATGCCAAGAGCCCGATGTGGGACCTGATCCTGGGACTCCGGGATCAGCCAAAGGCAGACACTCAACCACTGAGCCACCCAGACGTCCCACACCAAGGATTATTTAATTCAGGCCAGGAGTCAAAACACAAAGCAACCAGTTGTTTATTGAGATTTTAAGAATTTTCTCAAATTTGTGTTTCTTTCTGATCCCTGCTTCTACCTTTGGTAGCCAATCCATTGATAAGAGCTCTCATAAATGTAGTTTAAGGTTTTATTCTTGCTGGAGCTAGGGCTAGGGGAGAATTCAAGATAGGAAGGCTGCTCTCATGGGAAAGCTTGTTCATTACTTGTATCATCAGTGTTTGCAAAGCTTCAGAATTCCGGAATCAGTTTTGCAAATCGATTATTGTGCAAATTGATTTCTGGAAGTTGCCCCATTTTGAAGAAGTAGTTTGCAAGTATGGCTGAGAGAGCCAGGGGTGGGAAACTATCTCAAAATTCCCAGGGAGTTAAGTGTAGTTTAAAAAAACATCATTTGATACAATATCTTAATATAACTTGCTATTTGGAAAGTAATTTTTTTGCGGGGAAGTTTAGAAAATATCCGTTAATACAGATTTTCAAAACTTAAGATTATGTAAAGACATGCTGGCAAGAATATACAGGAGACCTAATAATTCGGTTATACAGTTATTCTCAGTGTAGGCAAAGAGAAAGATATTTTTATAGTTCTTAAAATAACTTACTACACTGTTGAGAAATACTTGTTTAACCAGCCATATTCTTACCACAAATCCCCTAACAAATTGCCCCCCTTACCATATAAATAATCAAGCAATATAAGCTGAGAGAATTGGGCCTCTAAGAAACAGTTTATAAAGTCTGTCAGTTCATTAATGACTGTCCAGATTCATTCCCTGAAACACAAACTCCAGTTCTTCCCGAATAATGAGCCGTTGTCACAGTTCCAGTGCCAGTGCTGGCGGAGTTCCTGCTAACCTTAGCTTACCCGCTCTGATTTCTCATTTATATCATGTCCTATTTATCTCAGCCAATGAGATAAAAATTACTTCCTAGCCTTTGGTGACATAGTTCCATAAATCCCCAACATAAACATGTAGCAAAGCAGACAAACCAAAAGAGCCAATTCATTAACATTAGTAAGTTCATGGCAGTCTGCAAGCAAGTGGCTGTGTTATTTATCTGCTTCAGAAAGTCATTCCACAAATATTTATGGAGTGTCTTTTGTTACCGGCCTGGGTGTGAGCGAGGCAGCCCTTGCCCCGTGGGCTCTGACAGGACTCTTGCCTGGTCTTCCCTTTTTTACATTTCCGTGAGGGTCGTGCCTCACTATGGAACCTGGAGCAGTGCCTTGATCTCCCTCCTCGGTAAACCTGTCATTATTGGTTCCCTCTTCTGGGTTTCTGCTTTGTCACAGTGATAAATACCGGTCTTTCTTAGGTTTTAGTCGCCATTTAAAATATTTAGCAAGTTTCAACGTGAATTTATAATTTCTCCTTCAGCATTACTGAATTTGCACCTGATGTATGTTTTTAAATGTCTCTAGTTTCTATGCTGCTATAAAGATCTACTTTCTGGGATCCCTGGGTGGCGCAGCGGTTTAGCGCCTGCCTTTGGCCCAGGGCGCGATCCTGGAGACCCGGGATCGAATCCCATGTCGGGCTCCCGGTGCATGGAGCCTGCTTCTCCCTCTGCCTGTGTCTCTGCCTCTCTCTCTCTCTCTGTGTGACTATCATAAATAAATAAAAAATTAAAAAAAAATAAATCTTAAAAAAAAAAGATCTCCTTTCTCATTAGCAGCTTTGCACTAAAGCATTCTTACAAGCATTTGGTGGCCTTTTTTCTTTTCTTTCTTCTTTTTTTTAAGATTTTATTTATTTATTTGAGAGAGAGAGGGGGAGCGCACAAGTGGGAGAGGGGCAGAGGGAGAGGGTAAGCAGACTCCCCACTGAGCGCAGAGCCCAAGTGAGCAAGTACAGAGGGGTTTCTATCCCAGGACTCCGAGATCATGACCTGAGCTGAATTCAGATGCTTACCTGACAAGCCACCCAGGCTTCCCGTGGCCTTTTTTCTTTAAATTGCAGTTATTCTTCACCTAAATTGGGCCCTGTCCTTGGTTTGTAGGCTCAAGTATTCCCCTCTTCCAATAGCTTTTTTAGTTTTTTAGTCTTTTCACTTTAAATTCATAGCACTTAGTCTATTTCACTTCTATTTGCAGTGCCATGAAGTCAGCCCTCTGTAACTGCTGGTGAGGAGATTTTAGTGCTGTTCTGTATACCTGGCATTGCATATATTTGCTCCTTCTACCATACACCAACTTCCCCAAATAAAATCTGGGTCTTTTTTTCTAATCCTTGTGACAAAACAACTCTCTCCTTCCTACAGCATGCTATGCTTCTGATGGATCCTTGTAGGCTCACAGTGCTCTTTAGTGATACTACCAAATATAGAGATTATGAGCCAAATACGGTTTTACTCTTTTCTTGGTTCCTAGTGAATCTAGTCAGTGTGGTAGTTCTTTTCAAGGCTCTCTAGGGTTCCTTTTTGTCTCTGCTGTTCTCAGTGTGTACACATCAGTGTAAATGAACGTATTCTGGCCTTAGTGTTCTCTTTTTCCATCTGTTTGCCTCAGACCCCCTAGAAGTAGAGACTGCTGTGGGCTCAGATATGGACAGACATTGTGATAGGCATTATGGCTTTGCCAGGCTCCTTAGCAAAGAGGGGAACATCATTGATTGAGGGAGGCATGTTAAATGCAGGGAGATTGAAATGTCTTTTGAGACAGACTCTTGAGAAATATGCCCTTTATAATAAAAGTTTGTTAATCAAAGGTGACTCTTGGGTTTAAAGCAGATGTTTTGTAATGAGGCATAAAAAATTTCACTGCTGTGAGCAATAATCTGAATCAGTAGGTAGAACATGTCCTCATGTGGGTTGATTGTATTTTAGTCACTTCGTGGACAAATTTTTGTTTTGTTTTTGTTTTTTAGAGATTAGGGACTCCGTGTCTTTGATTAAGAGAACTCTGCTTTTAGAATGTTATCTACAAAGATTCCTCTAGGAACTATTGTGACTAATCATTACTAGCCTATATGCTTCTTGAGAGCCTTAAAGCTTTTGTTTTTGTTTGTTTTTTTTCCATGACTGTGACACAGGACCACTCATAGTGCCTGGCACATAATGATAAAAAATCTGGTCATCTGAGAATAAAATCCAGAGCTCTTCCTGTGTTCTGTAAAAGAAGCTTTGCAAGATCCAACTTCCCTGCCACCTCCTTCACACTCCATCCTCTTTGCAGTTGCTGGAACACTCAATCCGACTTTACCATAGGACTTCTGCTAGTTTTTTCTAAGACAGTCTTCTCCCAGATTGCTGCATAGTGGACTCCTCTCTTTCTAGTCTTTGCTCACATGCATCTCTTCATAGATTCCTTTCCGGACTACTATTTTAAATATGGCTGCAGTCCTTTGCCCGTTTTGATTCTTCTTTATAGGAGAATCTTTATCTTAACCTAATGATCTATTATGTGGTTGTTTTTTACTGTGTCTTTCCTTTTCCTCCTTTTCCTTTTCCTTCTTTTCCTTTTCCTTTTCCTTTCCTGGAATATAAGGGGTTTTGGTTGTTTAGATCACCACTGTATTCCCAGAGTCTAGAAGAGTGCCTGCTGCATAATAGGTACTCAGAAAATATTTGTTAAATACAAACAAGTCTTTAATAAATGAATGCTTGCCTGCATATATGGTCGCTCTATAGCAGCAATATGCTCTAGTTCCATAACATCTGAAATTTAAAAAAAAAAAAAAGAAAAACAGATCAAAAAAAGATTTTGATCTTTGCTCTCTTCTTTCTCAGATGTGTAGTTCTGTCCAGGTTCTTAGCCTACAGCAACTCCTATTTAAGATCTTTCATCCTCTTTCTAGTACCCCAAATTCCTTGGGTGCCATTAACTCCTCTAGAACGAATAGGACACTCTCATTTGTGCCCACTCATCTCCACCATCTTGGCCCCTCATTTCTCCGTGGAGTGGTTGGCCCTATACTGGTGTTCCTGGCATATCTCATGACCTGGGGAGGGTAGTCGTTGTCCTCCAAACCTTCAGAGCTCTTGTCCTTTCTTGGGTTGGGATTAGGCAAAGAAAAGGGGGATAAGGTGATTGCATGTATTGATTAAGAAGTTAAGCCCAAAAAAGGGGGCAGAAGCCTATGGACCCAAAATTAATGTCTTTGGTTCATCAAGTATCAGATTAATTGACTCTTTCTAAGGCACTTTAATTATGTCCCTTGTTTTTATCCTCTGTATTTGGTAATATAAGCTTCTGTAAGCCTCAGAATAGTTGGTATTTTTTCCATGTACTAACTCCATAATGAACTTCATGATAATAGTACAGGCTTTTTAGCGCCATTCATCACGGCAGGTGCAGCACATTAGCACCAAAAAATTAGACCATAATGCAACAATAGCTTATTGGAAACATCCATAAATATCTCATAAAAGCTTAGAATTTCCTTAAGACAGTAACATCACTTCTAAAGAGCTTTCATCTGTTACCTTAGAAGGAATAATAAAATATTTAAGACATAACATAGTTCTGTATATTATAAACTGTGGCTCTTACGCTAGATGGTTTTAAATTTATTTAGGTAGGCACTTTTTTTATATTCATACCTCACAAATGGAGCCTTTTATCATTTATAATGTTGCCATTTTAGTAAATGAGATGGATTATGAGCACTGTTCATCAATGAAACAAATGGCTTTTGTATTATTTGGCACCTGGTTAAACAATGTAAATTCTAAATTTTTATAAATGCTCTTTTTTTCTTCATTGTCTTTGTTTTTCCTTTTTGGCTGATGATTGACTGTTGAGTAGCTTTATTTTTGCCTCTCTTTCCACTCCCACCCAAGATGGAGGAAAGGAAGTGCTGTCCATGCACCAGATTCTCCTTTACTTATTACGATGTAGCAAAGCCCTTGTTCCCGAAGAGGAGATCGCCAATATGCTTCAGTGGGAAGAACTTGAGTGGCAGAAATATGCAGAGGAATGCAAAGGCATGATTGTCACCAATCCTGGAACGGTATGTTCTGGTGCTTACACATTCTGAGACTGACACCCCTCCCCCTTCTTTCCAGTTTGGATGTTCACAAAAATAGTAACAGAACATTTAAAAAGTTTTAAGTGTTCTTTCTTGTTCTTTGAGTAAGTTTTCTTTTAAATACTTAGTAAATTAAAAAAAAATTACAGTGTAGTCATATTTAGTAGTAAATTCACCTGATTAGTAAATTCTGCCCATTATGGAGAATTTCGAAGTTTTTAGATATGTTCAGATCTGATTTTTTTTTTTAAAGATATTTATTCATGAGAGACACAGAGAGAGGCAGAGACATAGGCAGAGGGAGAAGCAGGCTCCCTGTGGGTGCCTGATTCCACACTTGATCCCAGGACCTTGGATCACGACCTGAGCCAAAGGCGGATGCTCAACCACTGAGCCACCTAGGTGTCCTCAGATCTGATAATTTTTTTTTTACTATAAAAGTAATATGTCTTCATTTAAAAAGTTAAGAAAATAGAAAAACAGCCCAAAGAAGACAATAAAAAGTTATCTGTAATTCCATTTTCAGAGATGTTAACTGTTGTTCACTTTTCTAGTCTTCTTAGAGACTTTCATGTTGTTTTAAAACAAAATTGGCATCATAAATTATTCTTACTTAGACCTTTTTGTTCTTATCCTCTTTCAGAAACAACGATCACAAAATTATTTTTCCATAGTCTTAAATTTCTTTACAAGTGTAATTTTAAAAAAGGCTCCCACGTCATTTAATTAACTCCCTATTATTGGACATCTAGGTTGCTTCCAGGTTTTTGCTGTCATATATAGTGCTGTATTGAATTTGTATATGTGTGTATAACCACGTATATACATAAACATGTATATATCTTTGAAGATGTGGCCATTTAATTTTTTTTAGGAAGATGTCCTATAAGTGAAGTTAATAGACTGAAGATATGCACATTTTTAAGGCTTTGTTGTAAATTCCCTTCTAGACGTCTTGTAAAATTTGCACTTCGACCAAGAGTATATGAGCATGTCCTTTTCTTCAAATTGGTTATACTGTACTAGTTTAACAATGACTTTTTAACAAATAACTTTTTAACAATAACAAATAACTTTTTGATAGGAAAAAAATTATGTAGTTCAGTTTTGTATATATTTTGGTTTCTAGCAAAAACTGATATTTTAAATGTTTTCTTTGGTAATGGCCTATTAATATCACTTGTCTAATTTTCTTTTGTGATATTTGTCCTTTTTTATCGACCCTTTGCCATACTTACTACAAATATTTCCCATTTCTTTGTTTCTTAAGGTTTTTGTATTAAAATTAGCTTCTGATGTTAATTTTTGAAGTAAAAATATAAAAAAGGGCAGATTTAAAGGTTAAGTAGATTTATGAAGAAAATGCCATTTTATATATTTATGTGAATTATAATTTTTTTCTCAGAAGTATATTATTGTTTCATAAGATAGTTATATATTGGCATCTTATCAGGATTAAGTTTTACAGAAATGGAGAATTAAAATATTTTTATGTAAAGAAACAATAATCTATTCACACAAAGCTGTTGTTTTGAAAAGGCTGCCAAATTGTTTAATAGCCTTGATTCATAAAAATAAAAACTCTAGATCAACTTTTTGTAGCATGACAGTAGCATCTGCACAAACAAAATGTTACTATTTGCAAATCAAACATTTCAGCTAATACTGTTTCAAAAAATCTAGAAAGTGAAAGTGTTTTATAAAAATGTTTAAACATAAAACTTGTTTCAAACTTAGGAAAATCATACTCTAGTAGTTTTTACTATTATATTGTTAAACCACATAAATAATTGTTCAAGTAACTCTAAAAGAAACATACAGGTCATAGCATTATGACAATAACTCTGAATTTGAATTTTCTTCTTTAAACTTTTGCATAAATTTACATTTCTTCTGCCAGCTTCACAGCGGGATCAGAGGGTGGGTGGAAGTGAGGGTGGTGTGAGCCACACCTTTTCATCTTGGTAGGTCTGCTTGAAGAGTCCCATGGTCTACAGTGGACACTTTGGGACTTTCACCCTGGGGCTTCCTTCCATAGCATGGTTAACATTTCCAAAAATCCTAGAATCAGTTGGAGGGCCTTTGAAAATGTAAGAATGCCCTGATCCTTCTCACCCCATATATACTCCCAAGTAATGGGGCCCAAGGATCTGTAGTTAAAAAAACAAAACAAAACAAAAAAACCAGGTGCTTTTCTGATTCATCCATTACTTGTTTTTGAGCCAGTGACATAGAGGACATTTTACTCCATTACCATGATTATTATTTAACTTATTTGTTGGAGGGGATTACTATTTGAGCCTTGTGCTAGTGAAGTATATAGATTATACATGCTATTTGTCCAGGCACAGGCTCATGGCATATCCATATGAAAGGAGACTGTGATGAATTATTGAATTCTTAGACCAGTCAGTACAAAAGCCAATCAGGAAAGCCTGTAGTTTCAGGCAAGGTCACTGGACCCGGCTGGGAGGGCTACTTCATAAATGCTACAATGAGGTTAAGGAATCGAGAAATTGTATGACTTATTGGCATGCTTAAATGTATATACTTCGGAGGATATATGGCCAACTTTGAAGATAATAAAACCAGATTAGTCAAGATGAAAATTTTATGTTGGAAAGTAATCAGAAATAAATTAAGAAAGGTAAGTTTGGGTGCCAGACTTGGAAACCTGTTAAAGTTAATAAAAATATGTTTGAAGGAGGAAAATATCCTGAAAACTCAGTATCATGAAAACATCTTTTCATTATATCTTTTGCAAATACAGAGGAGTAGACATGGCACCACATTTCATCCTCTGCAGTACTTGCTTTGAAAGATTACCCAGTGGTAAGAATATTGGGGAATTTATTAAAATTTTCAAGCCATTATGGTCACATTAAGTACTTTATTGCTGCAGGACTTAAAGGAATTAATCTCCCTCCCGAGGCACTTTGCCTCTGTCAGGGAATACTTTGGTCATTAGGGAAAATATTTTTTATTCTTCCTCAAAGCTGGTATGATGGATATTGTAGGGTATGGCCAAAGTCTAGAACTTATTTCATCTCTCCCCCCTATAAATTTAAAGATGCTACAGATATTTTAAATCACTGTTTCCTTGGTTGATGCCATAGCATAGTGTTTAAAAATCACAAAAACATGAATAATTCACTAGCACTTTGAGTTGTGCAATTCCTCCTTTAAAACTGTATCCTGCTGCTTTGATATACAAAATTTTGACAACAATTCCTAGACCTAAATAACATATTGCTACTGATGATAGGCATTTAAAATAATTTTATATTAGGTTACCTGTGACCAAAATCTTCTGTAGTGTATTAATTTTGAGAGCAGAGGTCAACTTTTCCAGATACTAGTGACCATTAAGTGACATTCATACATTCTTTTAAAAACTTAAATGTAAGTTTTTTTTTAAAACTAATGTGTATGAATTTACACAAATCTATTCACTTTGTCACCTGCTTGAATTTGTCAGATGGCTGACTTGGGCTACAGCTGGGGGAGAGTGGGTAACCAGTTTGTTTCAGTTGCTGGAGGCTTTCCTGGTTTTACCATTGAAACCACTCTGTCCTGGATAAAACCAGACACTAACCAGACTCTGGTTGTGGGCATTGTTTTCCAAAAGAATGAAATTTGTTGGCCTCCATGTGGATCAGTTCTATAGCATTTTCGAAAGCAGCTGAGCCAAAGATGCCATAATCTCTTAGTAAGAGTTTAGTTTCTAATTAGAGACTGCTGTGAGAGTTAAAAGGAAGGAAGTTCCTAAAACTGTGATTTCACCATCTTTTTACAAACTTAAACTTTTAGGATGAAAGGATGGTGTTTTGTTAACTGAAGAAGGAACCACCTGTTCGCTTCTTCCTGTATTAGATGTTTTTTTTTTTAAATGAGGTTTTCTATTAAAATTTAAAAATGGCCTACATGGTCATAAGAGAAGCTTAACCATTTGGTTTTTGTACCACCATACCTTCTATTTTGAAGATTTGAATTAAAGGAATATATTAGACCAGGAGCAAGATAAAGATGCCCACTTTCATTCAACATAATAGTGGAAGTCCAGAGCTATTAGGCAGGAAAAAGAAATAAAAGGCATCCAAATTGTAAAGGAAGAAGTAAAACTGTTACTATTGGTAGATGATATGACTTTACATGTAGAAAACCTTTAAAGATTCTACAAAAAAGCTGTTATAGCTAATAAATGAATTCAGTATATTTGCAGAGTAAAAAAGTTCAGTACACAAATTTTTTTTGCATTTTGTAATATACTAACTGAACTATCAGAGAAATTAAGATGCAGTTCCATTTATAATTACATCAAAAGAATAAGATACCTAGGAATAAATTTAACCAAGAAGGTGAAAGGCCTGTACTCTGAAAACCATAAGACATTGATGAAAGAAATTGAAGGAGACACAAATAAATGGAAAGGTATTTTGTGCTCATGGGTTGGAAGAATTACTATTAAAATGTCCACATTACCCAAAGCACTCTATGAATTCAGTGCAAAACCTGTTAAAATTCTAATGGCATTTTTCACAGAAATAAGATAAACAGTCCTAAAATCTGTATGTAATTGCAAAAGATCCTGATTAGCCAAAGCAGTCTTGAGAAAGAACAGAGCTGGAGGCATCATGCTCCCTTATTTCAAACTGTACAATAGAGCTATGATAATCAAACAGTATGGCAACAGACACACTGGTCAGTGGAACAGAATAGGGAGCCCGGAAATAAACTCATGCATATATGGTAAATTAATTTATGACAGAAGAGGCAAGAATATACAATGGGAAAGGACAGTCTCTTCAAAAAATGGTGTTTGGGAAAACTGGACAGCCACATGTGAAAGAATGAAATTGGACCTCTACCTTATGCCATACACAAAAGTTAACTCAAAATGGATTGAAGACTTGAATGTAAGATCTGAAACCATAAAACTTATAGGAGAAAATATAGGTAGAAGTTCATTGGCATTGGTCTAGGCAATGATTTTTTGGACCTGACTCCAAAGGCAGGGGCAGCAAAGGCAAAAGTAAACAAATGGAACCACATCAAACTAAAAAGTTTCCATACAGCAAAGGAAACCATCTGCAAGATGAAAGGCTACCTCCTGAATGGCATACGATACTTGTAAATCAGATATTTAATAAGTGGTTGATATCCAAAACATAAAGAACTTACATAGCACAATAACAAAAAAATAATCTGATTAAAAAAGGACAGAGGAGGTGAATAGACATTTTTCCAAAGAAGATATGTGGCCTGTAGGCACATGCAGATACTCAATATCACTAATCATCAAGTGTAAAGTGTAAATCAAGACCATGAATTATCACCTCATGCCTTTCAAAATGACTATTTTCAAAACAATAAGATCGTTTTGGTGAGGATGTTTGGAGAAAAGGGACTCTTGTGTGCCGTCAGTGGGAATGTAAATTGGTGCAGCTACTATGGAGAACAGTATGGGAGTTCCTCAAAAAATTAAAAATAGAACTACAATATGATTCATCAGTTCCACTTCTGAGTATTTATTTGAAGAAAACAAGATATGCACCCCTGTATTCACTGCAGTATTATTTGAAATAGCCAGATATGGAAAAATAGGTGAATGGATACACACACACACACACAACGCACTCTGGAATACTACTCAGCCATAAAAAAGAGTGAGATCTTGCTACTTGCAATAACATGGATAGATCTTGAAGATATTACCCTAAGTGAAATAAAAAGACAAACACTTCTGATTTCACATACATGTGAAATCTAAAAAACAAAACAAATGAACAAACAAAGCAAAACCAAATTCAAATACAGAGAACAGATTGCTGGTTTCCAGAGGGGAAGGGGAGTGGGAAAATGAGTGAAGGGGATCAAGAGGTATAAACTTCCAGTTGTTAAGTAACTAAGTCATGGGGATGTACTGTACAGCATAGTGACTATAAGTCAATAATACTGTGTTTCATATTTGAAAGTTGCTAAGAGAATAGATCTTGAAGGTTTTCATCGTAAAAAAATTTTGTAACTTTGATGGTGACAGATGCTAACTAGACTTCTTGTGATGATCATTACACAGTGTATGCAAATAATGAATCATTATGTCCAGCACCTGAAACCAATATAATGTTATTTGTGAATTACACTGCAGTTAAAAAAAAAAAAAAGAAAAACAGGGTACACAGAGACCTAATGGAGAAAAAGTATATAGAGCGGTTTCTGTGCATCCTGGATGGAAGTAAGCCATTCATTTGAAATGTGAAATGAAACAGAGTAAGCTAGCACACTTCTTCCCCATGATGTGAAATATTTCCCTTGTGCCTTTGGAGAGGTTAAGGAAAAATTATATCTGGCTAGGTGTTCTTTTAAAAGTTTAATTTTTAAGGGTTTCTATGTGGATTGCAAAAAAGGACAAAATCATTGTTCATTATGCCAAATGGCATAGACTCATTTACAGGGATGACATTATAGTTTTTATCTAGTATAGCCGCTATGATTAACGGGTTTTAAGTGACATTTTCCCTTGGGGGATGAGGCTTTCCCAGAAAAAATCCGCTTAAGTTCTTCATTACATAGGTTAAAGTCAATACTGAAAGACTTCTTATGGGAATAAATGGCTTTGATTTTTCTCTCTAGAAACCTAGCTCTGTCCGCATTGATCAACTGGATCGTGAACAGTTCAACCCTGATGTGATTACCTTTCCGATTATCGTCCACTTTGGGATACGCCCTGCACAGTTGAGTTATGCAGGAGACCCACAGTAAGATATTTCTCGGTGTTTGTCTTAGCCAATTTCACCTTCTACTAACAGCTGAATTAGCAGAGGAATACCCTTTAGTGTATATTTTATTAAAAAATTAAGACCTGAAATGAGCCATGTTTCCAAATTTAGGTTACCAAATGAAACAAGTTTTAGTAGCTCCTGAAAAATTATTTTCTCTATCGATTTGACTGCAGGAAATTATTACTCAATAGATTATCCTTGGCAATTTTGGTCAACATGAGTCCCATATATTTTTAACCTTTAAGGAACTTTTCCTTCATCATTATAATATTTATTGTTATTATTATTATTTATTTTTTCAGTGCACTCTAGAGGAAAGTAGCACCATGTTGATTCCTAGCACTGCCGGATTTATGCAGAATTCTATTTTGGGAGGCATCTTAATAAGAGCTCAAGATCCCATGCAAAGTCAAGGGTTGTGTTGTAAGGATGAAGGCATGACTTCTGACACTTAGAGTTGATGTTACTTTGCACATTTGAGTTTTTCCAACTGGCTTGTTAGTGTTTTTCTGGGAGAAGATGAGGATGTGTGGGAATGGAAATAGTACCATTATATTCTTCAGAAGTGTTTGGATTTCCTACCTCGTTAAACAAACAAACAAACAGTTTCTTGACTTAATTTTTTTTTTTAAGGATTCAAAATGGGAGAAAAGGGCATGGGAGATTTTCAATTCATAAATACATTTCTGGCTGATACATTAGAAGAGGCTAAAGGGTTTTGTTCTTTTTTTCCCCCCTTTGGATAAAAGTATGAAGCAGTGAACCAGGCACTGTGTAAGTACTTCTTTCTTTCCTCCATTCTCTAAAAAATTGTTACCAAAAAGGAGAGACCCAGCTAAGGCCAAGAAAGGAGCAGTTGCAATAGGGACAGAAAATTCATTGAAAGTCCCTTCTTGTCACATATGTTAGTAGAATGTGATAGGCTCTCGTGGATTGTCAGATGGCAGGACTATGTGCCGCTGCAGGACTGCATTTCTCTTCATTCCCAGGATGTTTTAACAAGATCCTTTAGTCTGATCCAGCTTATCACATATTTGGCTGCAGCAAATATGCTTATTTTTGTCATGGTAAATACAAATGGATGCACACCATTTGTCTTTTTCCTTCTCCAGTGGAGAAACGGATACAGCTGTAGAGCTCGGGTATTGACACAAGTGGGATTCTCTTTTCTAATACTCTTCAACTTCTGTTTTCAATGTAGGCAGTTCAGAGACCAACAGTCCTTGTTAAGTAAGAGGTCTTTCTTTCAGTAACATCAGAAAGTACATATTTAAATAAAATAGGTAATGAGAAATAATACGTGTTTCTGTTGGTTTTTATGTGTCTGTGAATTCTTTCCACAGAGATTCTGGCACTTATAGGGTACCTCATTTTCAACACAGACTTATAATTATCAACTTAACCACTAGGTTCCAGATGACTCTCGGTCATCCTGCCCCACTGTCCCCAGATCATATGCTTCCTTAGAATGAAGGTTTGTTGCCATTAAGGATATCCAAAGAATGTAATTTATGATTCAGCAGGCCTATTAAAACAGCTGGTTTTATTGCATTTCAGATCCTCCTACTTTTTTTCTGAGATGTCTGTCTGTCCTTTTCCTTAGGTACCAGAAACTGTGGAAGAGTTATGTGAAACTTCGCCACCTCCTAGCAAATAGTCCCAAAGTTAAACAAACTGACAAACAGAAGCTGGCACAAAGGGAGGTTGGTATCAAATCCTATTCTTCTGGGATTAATGTTGATGTGTTTCATGTTTATTTCAAGATTATTGCATTATACCATACTTCTAGAATAAAATGGAAAAACACTTTTAAAAATACACTTTTCTTTTCTCACATTAGTATGCAGATTGATATTTTTTTCATCTTTTAGTATCTAGAAGAGCATTACCACCACCACCACCACCACACCAAAAAAGGCCTCTTTCTTAATGGATTCCTACCATTGGGAATAAATATATCTTATAGAAATTTTTCAAATTTTAAAATCGCTGGGTCAACCTTTTATTGTTAATTAGACTGTACATAACACAACTTGGGTCTTGCTCAAATTTCTTGTTCTTAAGGTCGTAAAAGATTGCCTTTCATATGTCTTCCATATGTCTGTTAGTTTAGAAGGGTAAACTTCTTTCATAAGGTTTTATGTCCCAAAGTCCATATTTTTGACTAATGGGTAGTATTATCCCTGTACTCCAGGATCATTTTTAAGAATAAATGGATTCAGTATCAACATAAATTTTGTTTCATTGAGGTTTTATTTTGCTTTGGGCAGTGTTAGAGAGCAAGGCTTTGAAGCTGGGAAAAGTGTTTGAATTCTGGTCCAGTCACTTCCTGTGACTTGAGCCAGACAGCTTCATTATAAAGAGAGAACTAGATAAGGGAGGATGACTGAAATTTGTTTCTGTTGGTGCATCTGGGGAAAAAGGTGGTTGTGTGGACTTCTGAAATACTCCGTTTAACTTTCCTCCGATGGTGTTTGATCTGTAGTAGGCATTTAATGAGGCAGGTGGTGTGATATTTCCTATTGTTATGAACTCTTGTGAGATTTTTATTGAATAAGTGTACAAATATAAAATTATTTTTATAATTCATTATTTGAAGGGAGGTAAAAGGGAAGAGTCAGCTCCTTTATATCTTGCAGAAGTTTTAAATCATTGTCTTTTTTAAATAAAAATGTACCCTTGCTGCAAGAGGTTTTGTAAGGGTTTTGCAAATGAGAAGACAGCTTTTAGAATTATGTGGGTTGCAGATTAGTTTACTGATTGTCTTTCTTAGATGTAAATGCTTAACATAAGGCTTGATATAAATATAATTTTTACATGTTGATTTTAAGTCTCAAACATCACATGTTGTTTCTTTTATCAGCAAAGGGGCATTTTTTGTTTGAACTCACCAGAATGGTCGATTTGGTTTAGATTTTTTCATATCTAGGTACCAGGAAAGGCTGGCATATATCCAAGGCTTTGAGCATCCTGGCCTTCATTTCAAATAAAATATTATAATTTAACATGAAGAGTTTTGAATACCTGGATGTAAGGGTGATATTGAATGAATCCAGCTTATTTTCCGATGCTTGGTGTTTGGCTTAATATTGCTTTACAGCTGTCAGTTTACTCATCATAATGAGTTCTTTTCTAGGAAGCACTCCAAAAAATACGACAGAAGAATACAATGAGGCGAGAAGTAACAGTGGAGCTAAGTAGTCAAGGATTTTGGAAAACTGGCATCCGTTCTGATGTCTGTCAGGTGATGACGCCTCTGAGAACACATTTATACCTATATATCTCTTTAAAAGGCATCTGCCACTGAAGTTTTCCTAATGCGGATGAGATGAGTTGCTACAGAACATACAATCTTGTAGCTAAGTGGAACACCAACCATAAATTGTTTTCTATTGTTTGGGTTTTGTTTTTGTGTCAGTTTTCATCTTGTTTAGCTGTGTGTGTGTGTGCGTGTGTGTGCCCCTGCATGAATGCATGCATACATGTGCACGGTGGTAGGGTGAGTTGGGGGGCAGTTATTTAGTAATGCTAAATTCTGTCTGCCTGTTGAGTGAAGGCAAGTGTGTTTTTCAAAAGCACCTGCCTGTGTGCAATGCGTGTGGGTGCTTGTCAAAAGAGCGATTCCAGCAGCTGTACAGGCAGACTCCTGAAGATGATGTGTACAGACTTTCCAGACTGATGAGTCAAACTTACATTGCAGAAAACTGAAGGCATTAATGAACAAAATCAGTATGAATTTCATATTTGAGTCAAATGATAACAGTTTTTTTCCTTAGATGAACTAATAGAAGAACATTTCAACTATATATAACTCTCACTAATAACTATTTTTGTTTTCCCTATGAGTGGAATTTATAATATATTAGAGACCCCTAAAACCCAACATATTCTCTGACTCTTCACTCAATTCTCTTGTTATGATTGATACTGGTTGTGCTCCATGGGAATTATAGTAAAGGCGAGGAGGTCACCCAGGCAGGGGTCAGGTCAGGTAGTGTAGTTTGCCATGTTCAGCCTTTGGGAAGAATGCTTACAGGCTTCCACTCACTCTTGTTTTGATGGTAGCATGTGTTTGGTAATACGTTCAAGCAGTCTTAGGTATTTATTTCATCATAATGAGGTATTTTTTCTTTAAGTCAGTGTTGGCATTTAATTATTATATCGAACAGTGGGATTTAATCTTATTATTAAAGGTACTGCTAGGTGATTCATTTACATTGTGATGTCCAGAGCTATATATTGTGTTAAGATGGACTACTGTTGATGCCATGTTACTAGATGGAGAATTAATTCTCTATAGTGGCAGCCAGCTGTATCTACCAAGTTTGTCAGTTATTTTGCTAACTGACCAATTTTTTTTTTAAATTTTTTACTCTAAGTATTCAGAAATTAGTATCTTCTGCTGATTTTTCTTAGGACCTTGACACTATATTATCTAATTTTTATTTTCCTCTAAAACCAACATAATGTCATCCTAAGGTAGACAGCATAAAAACGATGAGCAGAGGGTGCCTGGGTGGCTCAGTTAAGCCTCTGCCTTTGGCTCAGGTCATGATTCCCAGGATCCCTGCTCAGTGAGGGGCCTGCTTCTCCCTCTCCTTCTGCCCCTCCCCTCTGCTTGTGATCTCTCTCTCTCTCTCTCTCTCTCTCTCTCTCTCCTCTTTCTTTTTCCTTCTCAAATAAATAAATAAAATCTTAAAACAAAACAAAGCCATGAGCAGAATGTTCAACAATCTGCTCAAAATCTGGTCCTCTCAATGATAAGTCAGAGTTGATAGAGACATCATAAAATTGTAGAGCATTATTAACTGGAAGGGACCTTAGAGATCTTTCAGTTCAGTGAATTTTAAACTTGTGTTTTTGGTTAACTTTGAACTTTTTTTAAAAAACAAAATTCTGTAGAGCCCTAATTTGTAAAAAGATTAAAAAAATAACTGATTGGTGGGTGGTGTGTATGGAGGGAGTATCCCGTTGTACTTGATTTCCACCCTGTGTAGCAGGCCCTAAGGCAGTTCTGTTCCACTAAACACAATTTTGTTTAAAGCATCGAGCCCGCTTTCCTCTTTCTTTTGGCGACATGCATGCATACGGGTGCAGAATCATCTGTTCCATTGCAGTTCTGTGTTCTTCAGCTGTGGCACAAATATCTTACGCTGACTTCTTAGTTAGATGAGAAGCAGCCAAAGGACGAGGTTATCAGATCTACATGTATTATATTTTACATTCTGTTTGGAGATTGGCTGGCAAAAACACTCAGTTCCTTTGACTAAATGGTCAGAGAAATTGGATCCTGATTAAAACTCCTGCCAAGGTGAATACTCCTTAATCTAATAATAGTCCCTTCCTCTGTAGGACTCCCCCTCTTCCAAAGACAACTGCCATCTGTTTAGAAGCCATGTTTCCAGTTTCCAATCCTCCTTTTTTTACCAGTAATGTTGGCTTTATTTAATTTCTTATCCTGGAATAAATGTTTCTTTTTTGTATGTCTTCCTCAAATAAGATGGCACCTGGCATGTAATAATGCAGTTTAAAACCTTCAAAATAAAGGCATTTAGTATGCTTGGTATTGAAGGAGAAGAATCTGAGAAATAACAGTTAAATAATAATCTTGAATAATCTTAAAGCCTGTTAACAGACTCATGCCTAATTTTAAGGAAAAAAAGCACTTCTCTAAAATCTTCAGGGGTGGGGATAGGGGAGGGATTCTCTATTTGCTAACTCATTGCTACAGAACCTACTGTTCATTGGTAATAATTGCTAGTAGGTTGCTGGCAAAAGCCTTGTGATGTTACCTGGCTGCTGCTGGAGATAAAACTTGTTTTGATAAATCTAAGGTAGAGAAACCTAAGTACCAGCCTCTTCTTCTAGAAGTATAATTTCCCAACCAGAGAAGTTATTAGGGTTTTTATGCGGTTAGAAAATTCTACCTGATGCCCCAACCAATGTTAGGAGGATGGAAATCCAGGGCTGGGCCTGGAACCTGTAATTACACGTGAACTAAATGCAGAACTTGAAAC
This sequence comes from Vulpes vulpes, assembly GCF_048418805.1. NCBI lineage: Eukaryota > Metazoa > Chordata > Mammalia > Carnivora > Canidae > Vulpes > Vulpes vulpes. The sequence continues at coordinate 134,455,247 of NC_132783.1, forward strand.
TGTATAGAGACAAAACTATTGAAAGGTTTTTTTTTCTGTGTTGCTGTTTATTAGAGTGACTTCTAGGAAATACGGGGGCAAAAAGCAAGAATTAAAACCTGAAACTGGGGCAGCCCTGGCGGCTCAGTGGTTTAGCGCCTTCGGCCCAGGGCCTGATTGGAGACCCGGGATCAAGTCCCGCGTCAGTCTCCCTGCATGGAGCCTGCTTCTCCCTCTGCCTGTGTCTCTGCCTCTCTCTCTCTCTCTCTCTGTGTGTGTCTCATGAATAAATAAATAAGATCTTTAAAAATATATATATAAAAATAAAAAAATAAAACTTGAAACTGAGGCTGAAAAATTCAAGTATGCCTCAGAAAAGGAAGAAAGGCAGCATGTTGCTACAGGATCTGTATTTTAAGAATGGGGTCCTGCCCACCGAGGTTGAATTGGTATCTTATAGAAGCAGGTACCGGTATCCTCTGCTGTAGTAAGGAGGTGGTTCGTGAGAATCAGTAAACTGAACCATAGAACGGGGAATGGATAAAGGTGACGAACAGACCTCAAAAAAGGCGCAAGGAATGCACTACCATTATGGTTATATAACCCTTTTTTAAAAATTTTTTATTTATTTATGATAGTCACACAGAGAGAGAGAGAGGCAGAGACACAGGCAGAGGGAGAAGCAGGCTCCATGCACTGGGAGCCCGACGTGGGACTCGATCCCGGGTCTCCAGGATCGCGCCCTGGACCAAAGGCAGGCGCCAAACCACTGCGCCACCCAGGGATCCCATGGTTATATAACCCTTATAAGGTTATGCCGCACCTGGGGGTTCTAACTCCCTGAGAAAACTGCAGAGGTCCAGGTGTGTGGAGAATTGCCCTTGGTGCCAGGAAGACAAGCTGAGCTGTGACAGTTGGTATTTGTACTGAGTAGACATAGGGCTGTTTTTGGACTCATTAATAGCTGTGATGTCTTCACGCAGTGACTCTGGAATGCAGTAGAAAGCTGCCATGCAATATCGCACTAACTGACATTCTCACTTCGTGATCTACCAAGGGGTGACTGAACGCTGAAGAAAAATATCGAGAGATTAAGAGGTTTTGGACAACACATTCAAGGAATCATTTTCTAAGTTAGAACTTGGGGAGGAAATGGAGATTTATACCTCTGAGAGACATATGGCTTCATAGTTACTGCTAACAAATTTGGGGGCCATGTGAGATAGTTGATTTTTTTTTTTTTTTTAAACTAGAGATAGTGCTTCTTCTAAAGGAAGAGAAGCAGATTTTGCTTGAAGGCTAACTGGCCTGATAGAGAACTGTTAAAGTTACATTTTTATTATGCAAATTTTGAACATCTACAAGATGAACAAAAAAAGTGTAGTGAGCACTTTGCCATCCTCACACAACGTTAGTTGTTACCAGCAGCATCTCTATGACATCACATACAGTCACTGTTCATGTTTTCCAGATTGTCTGCTAGATCTGTTTCAGTTTGCTTGAATAGGCATTCAGACAAGGTCTGTACATTGTGATGAGCTGATGTGTTTTAAGTCTCTTTACTCTTTAGGTTCTCATTGCATTTTTCCCTTTGTTTTCCTTGCAAATCTGTTCTAAGGTCTAATATGCTGATTGCGACGTCATGGTATTGTTTAACATGTGCTTCTCTCCCCTATATTTCCTGTGAATTATTGTAAACTGCTGTCTGGTACAATACCACTGACCATACGTGGCTATTAAATTAAATTTAAATAGAATAAATAGAATTAAATTAAATAAAATATTTGGTTCTTAGCTGTCCTAGCCACATTTCAAGCACTTTATAGATACATCTGGCCAGTGCCTATTACAGCAGCAGAGATGCATAATATTTCCAGCATCAGAAGTTCTGTTGGATGTCAGTGGTCAGATATAAGTTTATTTTTTTGCACAACTTTTTCATAGGTGGTAGTGTAGTTTCTCTCTCCATTTTTATAATAAGTGATTATCCAAATATTTAATAGTTCTTTTAGAGAGTAAATTCTGTTCATAGAAATCTGACCAATTTTCAGTTGAAGAAATAAGTCTTCAAACTAGAATGTGTTTCTTCTCAATCATATACATTATGAAATACCATGATAAGTATATATGGTTTTATTGACAATATTCCTTGTGCTGTATTTTTTATCTCTGTGACTTATTTACTTTATAACTGGGAGTTTATACTTCTTAATTCCCTTTACCCATTTCATCCATTCTCCTAGCTCCGTCCTCTTTGGTAGCCTCCAATTTTTTTTTTTTCCAATATGTTTTTTGTATTTATGACTCTGTTTGACTTCTGTTGTTTGTTCATTCGTTTTGTTTTTTAGATTCTGCATAAAGTAAATCACAGAGTTTTTCTGTTTTTCTCTGTCTGGCTTATTCACTTAACAATACCCTCTAGATGCATCCGTGGTCTCTTTTTTTGTGTGTGACATTATTAGTCACTGATGAATAATGATCTAGACCCAGTAGTCATTAAGAGCTGCCAAAGTGATATTTTAATTCTTTCTTTTTGCATTTATTAATTAGAATACTTGAAAAAAAATCTTCCCTTTGGTACTGATCCCATATAGGGATTCCATATAACACCAAGATAAATTACTCATGTGATTTATTCTGTAATACATAAACAGTAGTCCCAGAATAACAATATTAATGGCTCCACCAACAAAATGATTACGGGAAGTAGTTGTTTGTTTGTTTGGGGGTATTCCTTTTTGTCTGTGATTATCTACAGTTATATCACACAAAGCATGCACTCTCAGAATAGTGTGTTTTTAGGTCACTTACGCTCATACTATGAACTGATTACACAGATTCATTTATTTCATTTGACTTTCGATTTTAAGTATTTCTTTTAAAAATTAAATATTATTTTATAATTCTGTAAAATATTTACTGTAATTTCAAACTCAGGTTTACAAAGCCAAGTCTGTTTTAAAAATCTAATTTGTATCTCTTTTCTTCTACCCCATTCTTGCCATCCCATATTCCAAAGGGTAGCCATCTTTTAGAAATGATTTAATTTTCTTTTTTAATATAAGCAGACACACACGCACACTCTTTTCCCTGAGTTTTGTAGCTTCTTTTCAAATCTTCCTTTCATCCAGTCATTTCATTTCTGAATTACTATAATATTTATTTGTAGTTTTCTTTTATAGCTTCTGTTGCTTTCTTGATTTTGTTTAGCATGTTTTGAAATGTTAGGTTACAGCTTTCATCTGTTTTGTTGGCATGTTTTTCTGGCTTTTTAAAAAATTATTGGAGGAAACTTATTCTATTCCTTTTCTCTGTTTCCTGATAAAATCCTTGGGTAGAATTTGATCATGGTTCTTTTCTGTTGCTCTTCAAGTTAAATAATGTTGTATAAGTAAGTGAAATATTTCCCTGTACTTTGAGGAAGGGGGTATAAGCCAAATTAGCTTTTCATGGTTCTAGAGCCCCTCCTGCTGCTTTTGCAAAGTGATTAAAAAAAAAAAAAAGGCCTCATGATACGTGAGACCGTCCCCTGCTGCTTCCTGCCCCTATTTTATCTGGACTTTCTCTTTTTTTTTGCCCTTTATTCCTCTCCTGCTTAAATGTGACTTACTCCCAGCGCTTTCTTCACACCATGGGGCTTTACCCTGGAAAGGAGCTTCAGTTTTTAATTTTGAGCATATAGAGGGCCTCTGCTTCTCGGGCATGATTATACAGTCCTCTTGTACTTACCCAGTTGGTTGGATTCTGCAGAGCCCTCTCCAGTTTTGGTCATATTTCTTATGAATATATGTTATTTTGGGGGTTCTTGCATTATTAGGGGGGGTCAGAAGCCCTGCCATGCTCCCTGTCTTTTTGATCACTGATGCTGAGATCTCCTTGGGTCTTTGTCCTCAGCCTGTCTTGTTTAGGCATTTACGGGGGTACCTTGTCTTATTCTAACTGTTCATATTGTTTATAGTTCTGTTTTGCTATTCTACTTGCTCAGTTTTAATGAGAGAATTTAAATAGCTTTAAAAACTACGTAACGGGGGCACCAGAGTGGCTTAGTGGTTGAGCATCTGCCTTCGGCTCAGGTCATGATCCTGGGGTCTTAGGATCAAGTCCCGCATTGGGCTCCCTACAGGGAGCCTGCTTCTCCCTCTGCCTGTGTCTCTGCCTCTGTGTGTGTGTGTGTGTGTCTCATGAATAAATAAGTAAAATCTTAAAAAACAAAAAACTACATAACAGTCATTGCCAAACAATCTATAAATAAGCTCTTTTTAATGAAAACATTTGCCAGATCTGGGTTGGTGGGTTTCGGGGGAGATGCTCAGTGATTATATTTTAACATTGCAAAGATTGATAATTTAAAAAAACAGCTAGAAATTTTAACAGTCTTGCAGGTAACATTGAGACTGTTGTCTCAGTTATAGGATGGACTTGGGTCATATATATATATACCTTTCAGTGGTATTCACAAGAAATAGACTTACCTGGAAAGAGAAACTGGTTCCATTTGGAGCAAGTTTAGAGGAAGTAGTGAAGGAACTCAAAGCTGTTTCACATGAGTGAAGGTTAAAGGAGATAAGACTTAGGGTAACCAAGAGAAGATGTGGAAATGTTGCTGTTACGTGTATTTTGTTTGTTTCTGGGGGTACAGCTAGGTTAAAGGGAAAAATCTTCAGAAGAAACAAATTTGGGCTAAATGTTAATAAGTTTTTAATCATCAGAGTACTCTAAAAAAGGTGTGCTTTCCTTTTTAAAAAAATTCATTAAGTATAGTTGGCATACAATGTTCTATCAGTTTAAGCTGTACAACATAGTGATTCAACAATTCTATATAAGTGCTCACCATAAGTGTAGTCACTATCTGTCATCATACATTATTACAACACTATTGACTATATTTCCAGTTCTGTACTTTTCATCGCTGTGACTTATGTATTTTATAACTGAAAGTTTGAACCTCTTAATCTCCTTCATCCATTTTGTCCATTCTCCAGCCCACGACTCTTCCCACTGGAAACCACCAGTTTGTTCTCTGTATTGTTTTGGTATATTTAAATTTCATTTATTTGTTTCTGTTTTTTGTTTTGTTTTTTAGATTCCACACGTGAGATCATATGGTATTTGTCTTTCTCTAATTGATTTGTTTCACTTAGCATAATACCATGAAGAGTGTCATTCTCTTGACAGGTGATGATCCATCCCTCAGTGGAGATATTAAAAAATATAGGATTCACCAGTTTGAGTTCATACTTTAGAAAGATAAGTTGTATAGTCTTCATGACCTTTCTGCCTTGAGAAAGGTAGAAATAGAAGCATCAATTCTGTTGAGCTTTCTGCAATTTAAATGCCTGGAAAGTGATACTATCCTTTGGCCACACATTTTATTTACGTATTACTGTATATTTTAATACATCACTTATAAAAACAAAGTGGACAAAATGCCAGTAATTCAGATCACAATGACACATCTCTGGTAAGCCCTTGAGGGCAAAGGATGTGCCTTTATCCTTTTTCTCTTCCATAACTGTAGTAAACCTTGGACGAGGAGGTGCTCAATCTGTATTTATTGACTTGAACTAGAAAGAAGGACTTCCTTTTGATTGGAGTTCCTACTTGGGAGCACTAATCTTTTCTTATTGAGTTAATACAGGAAACTGATTTCTGCAGTTTCAAGCAAATCCATTTTCATGTATTTTTAAACAATACCATTTGAAAACACTTCAAAGACTAAAATAATATAAAGCACATGTCAGTCATTCTGTGGGCTGTGCCCAGCCTCTAGGTTCTGATGAATAAGAATGACTCCTCCTTTCTCTTGAGTTCTAGGGAAGTGTTATTAAAAAAAAAAAAAAGAAAAGAAAAGGCTATGCTTTTTATGAAATTATCTCCCAATAAGGAAGGAATCTTTAGTCGAATGAAAAGTGATTGAAACAAAAGTAAAAGTTCTATGTCCTCAGGTGATTTAACTGTATTGGTGGTTTTATAAAAATTGTCCTTGAAATATCAGATCATTAAGTATTAAACCTAGAATGGCTTTTTGAGATCATCTGGCTAGGAAGTTCTTACTTAGAGGATAGTGGTGGGCTTTTAGGGGTCTGTGAACCCATTAAAATTGCATACATTTTTGGTATGTTTGTGCACATAGGCATTTTTCTGGGGAAGAGTCATTTTCCTTAGTTCCCAAAAGTGTCTTGACCCTGACAGAGTTTCAGAATTTATGAGTTCTGGTCCATTCTCTTAGCATTAAAGATACACAAGGAGACACAGAAATTCTGCTGGCTTACTTGAGCTTACCCTACTGAGTACTGATGACGAAGGGCTTTTCCTACTTGAGTGAGTGCTAAGGCTTTGTACTAAACAGTATTTTGTATCCGCTCATTTAATCCTTTTAACCACTGCCTTCCCATCCCCAAAGTGGCTATCCTGATTATCTCCATTCTGTAGGTGAGGAAACAGAGAGTTCAAATAACTCCCCTGCCAAGTCCCACAATGAATGAGAGACAGCAGGAAATCAGATGCAGGCATTGTGATTCCAGAGACTATACTCTTAGCAAATATAATGCACCACCCCTCAAGAGGGAATTTGCAAGGATGCCATGCGACCAATAAACTGTTTTGTGGCTTTGGCAGTTGAAATCTGGAATAGGAAAAATGGTTCTTGTTTGTTGTAAAATAAATGAAGCAGTAAGTTTTTTATAAAGTTAAACATATTGAAATTTTTTTCTTAGCATGCAATGATGTTACCTGTTTTGACCCATCATATCCGCTACCACCAATGCCTAATGCATCTAGACAAGTTGATAGGATATACTTTCCAAGATCGTTGTCTGTTACAGGTAAGAATTACTTTCCTGTACACTCGCATAATAGCAAAATAAAGTAATTCACCTTGCAGGTTACAAATGGAGCATTGAGATTCTCCATTCAGGGAGATGATGAAGATGTTTAGAAGAAACATCGCTGTCTTCATTACTCCACTCTGGTTGCTACTTCCAAACACTTTTTCTCACTTTTTTTTTTTTTTTTTGGGACACTGTCCCTAAAGAAATAGATGAAAGCTAAAATTTGCCTGTCAAACCTGAATCTCTTCTTTCAGTCTTCCCTTCTGTCAGGCTCTTCTTTCCAGATGATGACTGTTCTAATTCTCCTTCAAAAATGTGATTTTGGGGTTTCCTTTTAGAAAGGGCTTGTACCAGAGCTCTAGAAATTTGACCCTGGAGAATATAAGATGGAAAGATCAGGGCTTAAAATTTTGACTGGATAGATAGATCTCTTTTCTCTTTTATTTGAGGTGATATAAAGATGGCACTTCTATGCTGAGTTTTTAAGACTAAATTTGTTTTGTTGAAATTTTAGCTGGCCATGACTCATCCGAGTCATCACTTAAATTTTGGAATGAATCCTGATCATGCCAGGAATTCTTTATCTAACTGTGGAATTCGGCAGCCCAAATATGGAGATAGAAAAGTTCATCACATGCACATGAGGAAAAAAGGTATGTTTGGATTCTACTCTTGTGTTTTGGCCTGTGTTCCCTATTATAAATTAAATCCCCATCAGGAATAGTTTTCTGGTGACTGTTGCATGCTCTCATTGTGTAGTGCTTTCTGACCCATACATAACAGCATTTACTTTGAGCATTATTAGAAGGATGAATGAGTTTTCTAGGAAAAGTTTTTGCTCCTATCAAGTGTTTTAAGTAACTAAGTTGACTTGTAGACATGCAAATATCAAGCCTTTTGAAGTCAAATGGGGTAAGATAGATAATTTTCTTTCTTCATATCATGGTCCTAGAATGCTTCTAATAGTATTCACTTGTTTATTTTTTAAATAGGAATTAACACCTTAATAAATATTATGTCACGCCTTGGCCAAGATGACCCAACTCCCTCAAGGTAAAGTGGCTTTTGTTAATAACAGCTTTATTGAGATATCTTTCACATACCATATAAGTCACCTGTTTAAAGTGTACAATTCAGGGACACCTGGGTGGCTCAGTGGTTGAGCCTCTGCCTTCGGCTTAGATCATGATCCTGGGGTCCTGGAATGAATCCTGTATTGGGCTCATTGCAGGGAGCCTGCTTCTCTCTCTGCCTAAGTCTCTGCCTCTCTCTCTATGACTCTCATGAATAAATAAATAAAGTCTTTAAAAAAATAAAAATAAAGTATGCAATTCAGTGATTTTTAGAATGGTCACAAAATGGTGTGATTATGATTACTACTTAATTTTAGAATGTTTTCAGCATCCTGAAAAGAAACCCATACTCTCCATTTCCCCTGAGTCTGCCCAGGCCTCGGCAACCACTATTCTACTTTCAGTCTTTATGGATTTGCCTATTCTGAACATTTTGTATTAATGGTATCATACAATATGTGGTCCTTTGTGACTGGCTTTTTAAAATTATTGACTTATAATCATTTTTATATATTCCAGATACAATATGGTATCATAGAATATGTGGTCCTTTGTGACTTTTTAAAATTACTGATTTATAACAATTTTTATATATTCTATATATGAGTTTCTTATCAGATACAAATTTGCAAAAAAATTTTTTTCATTCTGTGGATTATTTCTTCATTCTTTTGAAACTATCCTTCAAAGCAGAAAAGTTTTGATGAAGTCCAGTTTATCTATTACATCTTGTTGTTGCTTGTGCCATTGGTGTCATGTCTAAGAAGTCATTGCCTAATGTAAAATCATAAGAGATTTACATCTTTTTAAAGAGTTCTATAGTTTTTTTTTCTCTTACATTGAGAGATTTGGTCTCTTTTGAGTTGATTTTTGTTTATGGTGTGGTATAGGGGTCCAACTGCATTCTTTGGCTGTGGATATCCAGTTGTGACTGCATCATTTGTTGAAAAGTGTAGTCATTTTCCACTACATTATCTTGGTACCTTATTGGAAATTAATTAATGGTGTATATGAGGATTATTTGAAAATTAATTAATGGTGTGTATGAGGAGATTATATCTGTCAGTTCTATCCCACTGATCTGTATGTATGTCTTTATGTAGTACCACTCTGTCTTGATTACTGCAGCTTTATAGTAAGTTTTGAAAATAAGAAATGCAAGATCTCCAGCTTATTTTTTTTTCAAGATTATTTTGGCTATTTTGGATCCATTACATTTCCATGTGAAATTTTGGATTAGTTTGTCAGTTTTTGCAAAGAAGCCAGCTGGGATTTTGATAGGGATTATGTTCAATCTGCAAATCAGTTCGTGAATGATTGCCATTTTAATACTAAGTTTCTGATGAAACTTCTCATTTGTTAGCTCTAATAGTTTTATAATTTTTTAGTGGATTTCTTAGGATATTGTTTGTGTATGTAATCATATCACCTACAAATAGAGATAGTTTTACTTTTTCCTTTCCAGGCTGGATGCATTTTATTTGATTCTCTTAACATAGTTGCCCTGGCTAGAGCTTCCAGTATAATACTGAATAGAAGAATAGATCTTTGTCATCTTCCTAAAATTTTTAGGGGAAAGCATTCTTTCGCATTGAGAATGATATTAGCTGTGGATTTTTCATAGATGTCCTTTATCAAGTTGAGGCAGTTCCCTTCTGTTCCTGGTTTGCTGAATATTTTTATTATGAAAATGTGTGGAATTTTGTTAAATGCTTTTCTGGAGGGCATCTATGGAGATGATCATCTGCTTTTTACAGTTTATTCTACCCATACGGTATATTATGTTCATTGATTTTTGGATGTTGAACCAACCTTGCTTTTCTGGGATTCATCTCACTTGGTATGGCATATAATCCTTTTTATATGCTATGAACTTAGTCTGCTAGTATTGTGTTGGGATTTTTGTGTCTATATTCGTAAGAGTTTACTGCTCTGTAATTTTCCTTTTCTGTGATGTTTTGTATGGTTTTACTATTAGGATAACACTGGCCTTCTATAATGGGTTGGAGATACCCTCATATACTAACATTCTTATTTTTGTGTGGCCTTGAGCCACTGAAGAATCTGGGAAGGAAGTGGACTGGGTCTGAACTCATTAACACCCATGGAAAACTGAAGGAAAGCAAAATGCCTAATGGCTGATGAAGCTCTGATGTCGCTCTCAGGAGGCTTTTCTGTGTGTGAAACACAGCAGGTTATATTCTGGAAGCCAGTAGAGATCACTTAAGGGCAGATTTCTTTTTCAAACAAGCCATTGAGAAGTTGAATAGCCAGGCTTATCCCTCTTGGGTTCCAGGGGTTAGATTGATTAAAGGTGAGTAGAGCAGGGTTAGAAATGACAGAGTTGACAGTTGCTATAGCTCATAACTGGTCTCCACAGCCAAGAGAATGACCAGCCATAGCCAGCATAGCTTCCTTTTCTACCTTTTTTTTTTTTTTTCATCTGTCACTTTCTTTTTAAATTGGCTTGCCTTGAGTTGCTCTTTTGAAATTATCATAGGCCATACTATCTTCCTCTTCAATCAAGAGGTAAAAAGAAAGGCAGGATGAAACTTTAAAATTCCTGTTTGAAGATGATCATACGCCTTACTATGGTATTCTGTGAGAGTCTAAGATCAGAAAAGAACTGTCTAATTAAAAGAGCCCTTAATCACACCCTCAGGGATAGTGTGGCCATGATTTCATTTTACCCTGCTATATTGTAGAGTCTCCAGATGACCAGTTCTGTATTTTAATAAGTGGAACCCTGAGTTTCCTGCAGCCCCGTTAGCAAGGCTACACATGCCCTACATGTGTACTTTTCAGTGATGAAGGCATGAACTTAAATTATCTTTGTCTCATCTATCCCAGCCCTAGTTGTTGGTATATAATTGTCTTTTGATAGTGTTGTTCACATGTCCTGATTTAGGTTTCCTTTTGCTCTGTCACAAAGAAATGGCTTTCTCACTGTGGCAGAAGGAATTGTATCTGAGAAGCTGTATTTTTGAATTCACCATGTTGAAAACGATAGAGAATAAACAAATATCTCTTGTCCTTTGCTGCTTGTGGTGAGAGCCTCTTGCCACGTATGTACCTGATTTAAAATTGCTGATGGCAGAGTTGAGCCCAAGTTTCTGTTTAGGAAGAGCCTCCTCGTTTCTCCGGTGGCTAGATCTGCTGTGGTTTGCTGCTGTCCGGCAGTCAGTGCCAGCTGTGCACAGCTGTGGGAGCCGTACTTAGGAATCTTCATACAAATGTAATTCAACAGAATGTTTATCTAGTACCTTTTGAGTTCGAGGCAGTTTGTAGGTATTTTAGAGGAATTTAAAGCAAGTAAGACAAAACTCCCACTCACCAAGAGGTGTGACTACCTCAGGTGAGATAAGAGTGCTACAAACATAAATAACTTCTTGAAGGTCAAAAACAACACATGCAGAGTCTGCTGTGGGGCTGAGGATAGCCCTGGTGGTTGTTTAGGGATTATAGGTCAGTTTTATGTTGTGCACTTCAATAATTGAGTTCACTTGAAATGATTTGCCCTCTCCCTTCTTTGTTTGCTATGACAAAATGGGATGCAGGTGTCCCTGCTCCTTGGAAGTGTTTGTAGATCTTTGAAGCAAACACTATCCAATTGCAAGTGTCAGTGGTTGTATCTCTTCTCAAGCAGCTTGCTTAGAACTTCAGGCTTGAGGAAGGAAAGAGAGTGAGCTTCTCATGGTAGTGGGGACGTGGAGGAGCTAGGCAGGCAAGAGAGAGGGTTGAGGGGAGGGGCTCTTGATCGAATTCTTTTCCTGGTCCTTCTGGAAACCACTCCTCCCAGCCCTGCCCATCTGCACTGCAGTTAGTGACCACATTTTGCCAGTTCTACCCTCACAATGCCTCTGCAAGTAAGTCATCTTGCTATTTCTGAAGACTCGATTCTAGTTGTTAGCTGTAACCTGCTTGAAAGCTTTCAGTGATGTCTCATCTACTGGATAAGTCTGAACATCCCCATCTGAACCCAGCAACCGTGACCTGGCCCCGGGCCGCTTTCCTGGGCACATCTTTCTTTTCCCTGTGATGCTTACACTCCAGTAAGACTGAGGCACTCATTGTGCAATCAGGCATACTCTTTTCCTTCCTCCAACGCCAATAGGCATTGTACATCTCTTCCCTGGAATGCCCTGGAACCCTGTTTTATGGCCTTATTTTCTTTACTATAAGCATTTTGAAGGTTTATTATCCTACTCTTGCTTTCTCTCTCTTTTTTTTAAATTTCCTTTTATTTTATGCAGATAGTGCCATTTACAGAGCAGAAGCTCAGTAAATAAGTATTAAAGGAAAGAATGCCATTCATGATATTACTTTCATCTCAGGTTATTGTTTACCTTTCCCTAGAAATAGGGAAACTTGGATGTTAAGAAGGGTCATTGTCAGAGCCAACAGCAGAGGTTTAAATAGCAGGTTAGTATCTTACTTAATCTGATTTGGCACCAGCTAGGATTTGCAGAAAGGCATGAAGTCTTCAGATAAATAAATAAAAACCTGCCAGGGCTGCCTGGGTGGCTCAATCGTAAGCATCTTCCATTGGCTCAGGCCATGATCCCAGGATCCTGGGATGGAGCCCAAAGTCAGGCTCCCTGTTGAGCAGGGAGCCTGCTTCTCCCTCTCCTTCTGCTTGCAGCTCCACCTGCTTGTGCTCTCTTTTTTCCTCTCTGTCAAATAAATAAATAAAATCTTTTTTTAAAAATCTATCAAAACTATAAAATAATTAACTTTAGTGATATCATCTTGCAAGAATATACCACCCATAATTTTTTAAAATGTTACTATTTAATCACATAAATCTCAGTTTTATAATCATATTTAATTTATACCATTTGCAATGAATTGTTACCACAGAAGGGTCTCTGAAGGATTAGGCTTTTGGTCGCATTCAAGTAATCCACGTATTATCAGTAAGACCTTTGGGAAAGAGGGACTAGAAGACTGGTAATGGAAAAATGAGCTGCCTTGTTTTGTGTTGTTTTTTGATTGGTTGAGTCATTGATAGACATAATGTTTAAGAATCTATTGGAACAAAAAAAAAAGAATCTATTGGATCAAAGAGAGAGAGACACATATGGACTATTATAAATGTCTCTGTTTAAAGAAATGGTAGTCACAAAGTTTCTATCAGTTGTACATAAGTGTCTTCAATTCAAGACAATAAAACATGCTTGAGTATATGTGAATTCCACTAAGTAGATTTGCTGGCCTAAATATTTCAGGTTAAATTCCAGAGATGCTTAAACTGGGATCCCTAACTCCAGTGGGTCTCACATATAGTAGCTCTGTGACCTCTCCTCCCACTAAGTGTACAGGTAGATGTAATGAATAGAAGGAGTTCCTGAATTGGGTGGAAGGTTCAGCTGATCTCCAGCACCCCTTCTAGCTTTACTTCACCTGTCACTGGTTGAGGCCTGGAATGCAAAGGTGAGAAAATGTCCATACCCTTTCTGTAGCAGTTACCCTTAGACTTGGCCCAAGATGGTTTTCCCTGGAGTCAAGGACACCTTACAGTAATTACTATCACAGGGAGACTGTTATGTTTTATAAAGTGCTTTGAATTACTCAGACGAAATGTGCTATATAAATGTTATAGTTAATCTAGATTTCATAATGCTTTTGTTGATTTAGTTCTCAAAAACAAATGGAGTGTTTATTGCTCAGTAAACATTTCCTCTTGGAGCTTGCTAGTATTTATAAAGAGGGTGATTAAAGAATGTAGAAACAATAGAAGAGGGAACAAAAGTTTTGCTGCTACACTCAGCAGTGACTAGCAACTCACTCTGTCCTTTTTTTCCAGATAAACCATTGGATTAGGAATTGTCCAGTGTAATAATAAACTAAAGTGGTATTTAATCCCCATTTTTGTTTGTGGCTCCTTGCCAGTGTTTAGTCACAGTGTAGATACAGAAAAACATATGCTGGATATGGGCAAATTATTTATTGGATGGCAGACTCACTATTGAGTAAACCTGTTTGGAACTGTGACCTTGTATTTTAACACACTGAATAATAGTCTAACTTTGTGGTTATTAAAATCCTAGCCATAATTCTTGTCTCCCTAAAAGTTTATAAAACAAATTAAAGTGAAACTTAGGCCAGTATGACTTCATTCAAATAGTATATGACTCAAAGCAGCTATTATTCTTTGACAAGATGTCTTATTTCTTAATAAAATCATAAGATAGTCCAAATATGGTTTGTCCCCATCCCAGGTGCAGTTTCTGGCTTTCCATGTCAAGTAGATTTTCTTGTATAGTACTTTGAACTATTGGGAATAAAATAAAGTCTCTGCCATAAAAAAAAAAAAAAAAAAAAAAAAGTCTCTGCCATAGAAAATACTAATTTCATTTTACTGACTTTTGGAAAAGAACAGGGTAATACTAATTTCTTTCTTTTTAAAAACTCACCATTTCTTTTCTTTTTTCCCACCATCTCTCAGGTCACCAGTTTATTAGGTTTCTCGAAATTAAGTTGGCAAGACGTCTGAGGGATTAACATGTTACCATCTTAACTAGGGCCTCTGTTCCTTGATGCACTCTCCAAGAATGATGACAGACACTTTTGGAGTTCTGGTGTATTTGACAAAAAGCAACATGCAGTATGGAATAGCTTCTAAAAGACATATTTTTTAAATATAGTGTTAGTCAAGGGCGTCTGGGTGGCTAGTAGATTATGAATTCTTCACCACAGCCATAAATGGTTCACTCTTTCTTTTCATTTTCCATTGCTGGCTATTAACTGCTTCCAGAATCCCTTTTTCTATAAATAAAGGCCATATATTGAAATGAGCATTCAGAATCACATCTTTATTGCTCAGATCTGTCTAGTTTTCTCCTATTATGTTTATTTCTCCTTTAAAATTCTAAAATGTGGAGGAATGTTAGGGTGGAAAAATTAACTTATGAGATATGTGAAATAATATGAAACTAAACTCAAATTACTAAGTAGATGATTTGGTAACCAAGGGTTATTTAATTTATAAATATGTTTTTTATTTTACGCATATATTGAAACTATAGGGTGACTTTAGATATGGAAACTAAACTGGCACACATGAAGCAGAGAACAATAAAAGATAATACAAAATTTTGAAATAAATTGAGTGATAAAAATTTCAGTCATATGGGGACAGGGGTGTGGGCAGGCAGTGAGGGTGGGCCAGTGTTCCTGGAAGCTCTGGGAGTTAAGGCAGATCCCCAGCTGACTTTAAGAATGAACAGAATTTGGGAGAGGTAACAGAAGGGAGAAACGGGCATGTCTGCTAGAGTGCAGAGATTGGTCAACTCAGAGTTGTGAATTGCTGTTGAAAGTGGATGAATTGGGTGACCGCAGTGGAACTAGATAAAGAATGGCCTTGAAAACCAGGCAGGTTTGGACTTGATAGTCAGCTATTAAATTTTTAGAGAAGATGAGGCTCAGTGTCAGAGATATTTAAAGAAGCGCCTGGAGTCAGACGAGATCCTGCTCAGGCCCAGGCCTGTCCTGTCCCTTGCTTTCTTTGCTCAGGTCCCAAGGGCTCACTCGATGAGCTCTCCTTTCCCTGGGACTTTTGTCACATCCTTTCTGGTTTCCACCTGTTGCAGTCCCCCATAGTTCGTCCACTGCTGGCCCTGAAACAGACACTCAGGTTCTTCCCATGTGCAGCTTCAGACGCATGTCACATTGCAATCTACTCTAACCAGAATCAGGTGGGTCTTCCCCACTTCACACCACTGGCCCCCGGTGGCCTCCACAATGTCCTCAGCACTGCTGCATCAGGGCTGTCTTTGCATCTTACTCAAATCTGTCTCTTTCTTCACACTTGCTCTTGTCTTTTATCTCCTTTTCTTCCCCTCACTCCAAGCCGATCCTCTTCCTTTGCTGGTTTCCTTTCTGCTTGACCTCAAGTGTGACCCTTCCCTGGGCTCAGTCCTGGAAGGAATTGGGAAGGCCCAGTCCTTTTCTCAGGGCTCAGCTGCGTTTTCTCCCTAGGTAGTAGTATCCAGTTCCATTACCTGAAATCCTGTCTAAACATTGACCACTCCTGAAGATTTTTTACCAGCTTTGTTCTTGCCTGTAAATATGTATTATATAAATATGTATGCTGGATATATAAATATATATACTAGATTTTTCCATCTGGTTGTTGTATGGACATTTCAAAGCGAACAGGTCTAAAATGCAAGTCCTGCTTCTGCCCAAACCTTTTCCCCTTTGATGTCTTCTCCTTCCAGTAAATAGCACCACCTTTCATCTGGCTATGGAAGCCAAACTCCAGGCACTGACCTTCATTACTTCTTTTCTCCCTTCTTCTGCCATCACCTCCCCAGCCTGAGCCTTCATCATATCTCACCGAATAGCCACAGTACCCTCCTCCTCAGTGCTTGTCATCATTCCATGCATTCTTTGCACAGTAATCAGGGTGGCCTTTTAAAAACCTAAACCAGATCATATCACATCTCTGCCCCACCAGAGATAGTGATCTATTTTTAGCACTGAGGGAGGCTGGCTGTGCTGGACTTACTGAGAGGTGGAGAGAGGTTTTCTATGAATCACCCTCTCAAGTCATTTCAGCCTTCTACTTGGACCTGAGGACCTTAGCCTGTGAGATATGCCTTCATCATATGATGAAGGTATAAATAAAGTGTGAGGGCAGCCCGGGTGGCTCAGCGGTTTAGCGCCACCTTCAGCCCAGGGCCTGATCCTGGAGACCCAGGATTCGTGTCCCATGTGGGGCTCCCTGCGAGGAGCCTGCTTCTCCCTCTGCCTGTGTCTCTGCCTCTCTCTCTCTCTCTCTCTCTCTCTCTCTGTGTGTGTGTGTGTGTGTGTCTCTCATGAATGAATAAATAAAATCTTTTAAAAATAAATAAAGTGTGATATGTACCTAGGAGGAAGTATTAATTTTGATGAGAGGAGTCGGGCAGGGATTCATAGAGAAGCAACATTTCATTAGACCTTTTGGCATGAATACGTTTGGCTCAGTGTCCAGGGAAGATGGTGGAAAGCTTCAGCGCGGATGCCCTTTTCAGAGTACCACTCAGTCTTGGGGCAGGAGCCCAAAACATAGGTGGAGAGGATAGCAGTGGATACTGGGACTTGAAAAAGTAGATTAGCTTCTTTTGAAGGACTTCAGAAGCTAAATTAGGTTTAGAGTTTGGGCATTGGGAAGCTGTTCTTAGAATGTTGTACCAAATGGATTTTTCACTGTTCAGTTCTAAGTCCTTAGGAATGTATTCTCCTTTCTGTCACCTACCTGATAGCAGTGTGGAAAGATTCACGGTTGTTAGGGTGATATCTCCTTGCTTTAAATCTGATTTGGAGGGGAGGGAAGCCCCCAGGTTGGAAGGCCTGAACCACCTCCCTTACCCAGGAGGTGCCTCATATTCTGGCTAAAATGGTGGTCAGTGCTTTTCATTATGAGAAATATGGTAGGATGTTTCAATTATAAAAGGAGCTCTCATGTGTCTTTTCTTTGAGAAGAGAAGGCAGGATGTAAATATTTCCTATTTTAAGTGATCTTTTTAATTCTTCTACAGGATTAATCACAATGAAAGGTTGGAGTTCCTAGGTGATGCTGTTGTTGAATTTCTGACAAGGTAAGGAGGTTTTTCTGCTGTCCCCCAAGAATTGCATTTTATAGGTAACATGTTTACTATATTACCTTCTTTATAATTAGCTAAATAAGGCATTGAAACACCATGTATTTTATCCCTTCTGTAGAGCTTGAAAGACACACGTCTTGGCTCTTGCCCTGATAACTTGTACTCACTGACACTGTAATGCACAAGATTACAAGATGAAAGGCTAGTGTCTTTGTCCTGTCAAGTTTATGTTCAAGTTGCCACAGCCACAAGAGATCAGCTTGTCTTGGTCTAGATGCTTCAGAGCTTATATTCAATTTGTAGAGAAAGGGATGATATTTTAAAATGTCATTTCATTTTCTAGGATTTGTCTTTGATTTATTTCTCCCTCTTTCCTATCTCAAGGGAAGTAAAACTTACAAGTAATTTTAATTACGAGATTTTGGTGTGTATGTATGTGTGCCTGTGTGTGTGTACATTTACACGTGTTTTCTCCCCAGAAGTATTTTTGTGTCCTTAATTTGGTAGTAGGGGTAGGAAAGTGCATTTTCTGTTTGTTTCCATACCCACATAGTTTCTCTTTTAAAGGGAGACAATACATGCTTCTCTGGGAACTGCCTTGAGCTATTTGTTTTCTCTCTGGGTCATTTCTTTTCCCCAGAGGGACAAAATGAAGCAGAGACGTAGCTCTCCAAGCCTGTCCTCACTGGACACAATAGGACTAAATAAGCTTAGCTGCCCTGATCAACAGTGGATCCTAAAAACTGGTGTGAGATTTAGAGAAGGCAGTTGCTGCTGTGGTCCAAATTGGCTTTGCATGTGGCCTTCTTCCAAATCCCCACACTTTTCCTCATCAGCCAGTTCAGTTCACTTATCCTTAGGGCACAACCAGCCACATGTGCTACTCAGTTCTGTTTCTATGCCTGTCCCTGTTCCTCTCTAAAGGACATGCCACCACTGCTGCCTGGCCCAGGCTTCTTTTCCAAGGCCACTCGTAACACAGCCCAGGCAAAGGTATTTGTTTCCAGGCCCAGTTTCTGAGTGCCACGTAGCTTTGCTCCTAGCAGTATGTGACCAACTGCTCAGGTCTTTATTGCCAATAGATTTGTCACAGAAGTCTTCTACCAGAAGTAAATGTGAAAATAGAAGTGAATGGTGCTGTTTGGGTTTTAGCATATTCAGATATACTGTGCTTACTATTTAACTTTCAAAGACTTTTAATCAAATCCTTCAGTTTAGTTCAATTCAGCTGGTATCTGTTGTGCAGATACTGTGTCCAGGTTTATTTTTATGATGAGGAGATACAGGCAGAATGTTGTGAGGATGCATATTTATTTATATGCCTTATTATTATTTTTTTTTTTTGCAGTGTCCATTTGTACTATTTGTTTCCTAGTCTAGAAGAAGGAGGATTAGCAACTTACCGGACTGCCATTGTTCAGAATCAACACCTTGCCATGTTAGCAAAGGTATGTCAAATGTCTGATGCATTTGTAGTAAAGTCTGACATTTTCTTCTTCAGTCCACACATAATTTTGCATTTGAATAAGTAACTCTTTAGGGTGTATTAGGAGTTTAATATTTTATAGACTGGGAAGGATTTTTTTGTTTGGGTTTTAAATATTCAACCGTATTAGTTCTGTTACCTTTGTGAGTTCACCAGCAGCTAATGAACTCCGTGGTGAAGTAACTTGATAACAGAAGAGGAAAAATTTGACAGATGTGTGTGAACAGAGTTAAACATTTGGGGAAAAGAACAAGAACAGAGCCAAAGAAATGAAATATTTTGTATTTTCCCTTTGTGTAATATTTCTGTATTACACTTGTCTTTAATTTACATTAATAAGCAGCATTATAGCTTTGAATAGACTATGTCTGCCCATTCATACCCACAAGAGATACTTTATAGATCTTTGAGAATCCCCAAACATCACAAATTCCAGTAATTAAGATTTAGGGTTGAGGCTGTCTAGCTTGCCACACTGACTTCATTTTTTGACTAAGAGAACCTTTTCTCAATTTAGATTGGTGGTAGACATTTTACTTACTAACATTATCTCATTTGGTATTCCTATCTCTGTGTGGTATCTTAGTAAGTTACAGCAAACAGAACACAGTTTGGATTGGCCATCAGATTTCCAGTCCACGCCCTTCTTGCAAACGGGGGGTGGGGGCATAGACAAATTGTGTCTTCTCCAAGTCTCTGCTTTCTCATCTGCAAAATGGAGATGGCATCAGCACCTGCCACAAAAGGTGGTTGTGAGAATCAAATGAGATTATTATTTGAGTTTTAATAATTCAGTTTATAAAGTGCTTGGCACAGTCCTTGCTTGTAGTAATCACACAAATAGGTAAATAAATTAGTAGGAGTTGGTTGTTTTTATTGCTGCTACTACCACTATTCTCATTATAGATTATTACATTTTATAGACCTGTGGGTTTACTCAATAATAGGGGAAACTGGCTCTTAAATTCCCCAACACCAGTGATTTACTGGAAAAGCTTTTTTGAGTTTTCCTTGATTTTTCATTTAGGTATTTTTTGTTTCTGTCCCCTTCATTTTGTTATAAATGTGTGAATTTGATAGAAAAGACTAGATAAAACCTAGTTGTTAACTTGATCTTGCTAAGGCATTAAGTAAGTATAGTCAAAATGGTTAATTTTAGACTCTGGTTTTTATGTTAGCAAGAGTGCATTATTTTATTTATGTAACATCATCATCATAGAAATGGCATTTAAAAATATAAATAATGATGTGTTAGCAAAGAGCTATAGGCAACAGGATGGCTCAGTTGGTTTTAGCAGCTTTACCATGAATGAAATTCCACAACTTTACCTAAAACTGCTTCAGTGTTTAGTTGATTTGATTTTCAAAATGTTTCCTAATAGGGCACATAAATGTCCATTAGAAATACTTGTGAATAAGTAGTTTTCAACCCACTCCCAATTTTTTTTTTTAAGATTTTATTTATTCATTCCTGAGACACACAGAGAGAAGCAGGGACATAGGCAGAGGGAGAAGCGGGCTCCCTGCAGGGAACCCAATGTGGAACTCGATCCAGGACTCTGGGATCAGGCCCTGAGCTAAAGGCAGATGCTCAACCACTGGCCCACCCAGGCCTCCCCCACTCCCAATTTTTTTTTCAGCTTAAGATATAATGGAATTGTATAATTATTTTTCAAACAGTTGTAGGGAAGATACTTACAAAGTGTTGAAAATTGCCATAATAGGAAAACAGAAACTGTTATGTGCCACATTAAGCGATACACAGAGCCCTCAGTAATTTTGGCCAGTTTCTGCCTTCAGCTTTCTATGTGATCTTCCTCCACCCCAAGTACTGACATTCCCTACCATTCAACACCCATCTACTCTGGTAGAAGGCACTGGTGTCCTTGCCCTTGTTCTAGACTAGTGACTCTTAACAACCACTTGGTAACTTGGGTGGGGGAAAGGACTTGACAGAGGATTGCTGAGAATTTTTGAGAATCTAATGAAAGCTCCAGGTCACCTATCCAGACAGTGAACACTTCAACACATGTACCAGCTGAACACTACTCTCCTTTTTGAAAGTCCAACTAATGCCTACACGAAAAAGTAAAGATGTAGAACAGGAATTAGGAAAAGTTGGAAAATTCATAGCTTTCCAGAATAGTTGTTTGTAATTTAAAATATGGCTTGCAGTGTATTCTCAAACAGGGCTCCAGAGATTAGCAAACAATTGGATTTTCCCAGTGAAGTTGTGAAACAGATGAAATTTACATATTCTAGCGTAAGCTCTTGCACTTAGGGATCAATTTTTTAAAAGAGGTGTTTTCTGCTGTTGCATTTGTGGTAGTCAAAACTCATTTGAATATATTTTATACTCATGAATCCCTAGCAATACAGAATACTGATAGCATATACGTCTTGTTTTTATTGTCTCTTTTTCCAGTGTAAATGGATACATACTGAGACACACAGTATCTTATCTGAGGACTGATGAGACTCATTGTCCTAGGTTGTTCATTGACTTGTAATTTGTTCCATATTACGTAGCATGTTCCAGCTTAGTAAGAATTTATTGAATTGAATTATAGGGTAATGGAAACAGATTTATTGCATGCTTATGCAGTGTTTGTATTTTTCACCTTTTATGGAAGGAATTATGATTTCCACTTATTCCGTCTCAGTTTTAGTTAAAAAAATAATCATACTGTGTCTAGTTCTAAAAGGACTTGAATGGATTTGTATATTATAATACAGTAGGATAAGAAATAAGTAGGTACTGAACCTAGACTAAAGAAAAGATATGGTTAAGACAGGAGAGTGAAGCCAGGAGTAAAGTTACTATTCACAGATATATTCGTAAGTCCTCTACAATTTCAAGATCTTGGCCACAAATTTGGTTCTAAACTTTTCTGAGGCCAAAGAAGAAAAGGAAGCATAATTCATTACAAACAATATTCCTAGAGCCCTAAGTTAAAGCCAACCCCATTGCTCAGAAGATCTCACTGAGCCTTCAGAAAGGGAAGTCATAGGGGTGGCCCCCGTGGCGCAGCGGTTTGGCACCTCCTGCAGCCCGGGGTGTGATCCTGGAGACCCGGGATCGAGTCCCACATCGGGCTCCTTACATGGAGTCTGCTTCTCCCTCTGCCTGTGTCTCTCTCCCTCTGCCTCTCTCTCTGCCTTCTCCCTCTGCCTCTCTCTCTCTCTCTCTCTTTCTCTCTGTGTGTCTCTCATGAATAAATAAATGAAATCTTTAAAAAAAAAAAAAAAGATAAGTCATAGAAACCTTATAAAGGACACAGATACAAAAATAAAGGGCCACAAAAATCCTTACCAAATTAAAAGAAAAAAGATTTAGAAATGTAAGGCATTTTGAAGTCTTCTGAGGGTCCCCATTTATTCTACCATATAAAAATTTGTTTTATATATAGTACAGACATCAATGCTGTGTAACTCAGGAGTCTAAAGAGGTCAACTTTGGGTTGGGTTTGTGTCTCTCTAGTCATGTTGGGTAAACCCAAAGGCCCATTTTCTTATAGCATAGTCTTTTTCCAGCTTGGACTAGTGCTTAGTCTGAACCTGGATTTAGACTCAGATCTGATCAGTTCTGAACCATCAAGAGTTGAAACATCAAAGTTCATCGAAGCCTACTTGGGGAAAGGTTGAAGTTAGTCAAATATAGAACCATATGTAAGGGCTCCTGATGAATGGTAAGCTAAACTCTTAATAAACTGACAGAAGGCCAATTAATTTGCAACCATTACTCCTTATCCCCAGGAGATGTTGAATTGTTACAGGTATGACTTTGCCAAATTCTTACTTAGTCCATTTTGAATTTTGTAGAAACTTGAACTGGATCGATTTATGCTTTATGCTCATGGACCTGACCTTTGTAGAGAATCAGACCTTCGACATGCAATGGCTAATTGTTTTGAAGCATTAATAGGTAATTCCTCTTTTTATAATCTGTTTCTTGCACGTTTAAAATGTTGGGAGAGCATATAAAATTCAGTGTGGAGACTTGGGACAAAATTACTTGTTTCCAAAGCATGTGAAGTCCCTAGTATAACACTAACTTTGTTGTATTGTGGTTAGTGTAGCTCTTGCAGAGCCTGCGGTCTATGCTTTCTTTCCTTGCATTCCTAATGCCTGAATTGGTGTCTGATGTCATGTGCGTGCATAGCTGGTATATAGTGAATTGAACTGAAGTGAGTTAATCTGTAGGTTTCTTTCCAGATTCAATTCAGGATCACATGCATAAATAAACAGTACATAGGTTGGTGATGAAGCCCCACTATTGTTTTTTATCACAATTTAATCTGTTTACAGGATTTTCTGATTTAAGCGTCTTGAAAACACTGCGTTTTTTAAATCCCAGGGCTTGAGTCTTTATGACTACAACTTATTCACTTGAAGCAAGACTGATGCAGGCACTTTACTTCCTCAGTTTCTTTTTTACTGTAACCAGAATATAGTTAGCTGTTGGTACAAGAAAGTTATGAAGAGTTAATTAGCTGGTGATTGCAAGTATGCTTTACAATGAAATGTTACAGTAGATTGACAATTCCTTGATTTTTTTTTCAAGTAAATGATTGAGTACATTTTATTTTTCAAAGGCCTTTGTACTTCCTTATCAATTTTTCCTTCTTCCTTTGAAAATGAATATAAAAGCATCCCATTATAGTTTTGTGCTGATGATGGTAACAAGAGAATGTTTAATAATTATTATCCACAGTCTTTTCACAGCTATGTCTATTTTGCACAAATATGTCTATTTTCAGAGAATTTGTCACATGGAATTACTGTGCTCTGTACACATAATAATTTTGACAGTGTTATAGTTGGCTCCCAAGCCAGGCAGACATGATTCAGTACCTTTTTGCTTTATTTATTAGTACTGTGTCTTCACCAAATTATTGAGTCTCTTTGAGCCTCAGTTTCCCCATTGATGACATGGAGATGGTGTCACTTATCTCACAGAATTGTTGTAAAAAATCTTAATACCCAATCCTGGCAGCATCTAACTCCAAGTTCCATTTCCTCAAACCCTTCTCCAAATAACCTACAGGCCCAAATCCTATAAATCTTCTGTAGTATTCTCTTACTGAGGTGCTGGTGAAGGTAAAGATAAGAATGTGAAAATGCTTTGTGCTGTGCCTAGGGCATGAATGGCCCCCAAACCATGGCTTCTACTACTATCATTATCATTATTATTAGTGTTATTATAACTACAACTATTGATAAATAAAGTATTCATCAAAAACCCTGGTGACTAAGTATCTTAATATTTTACACTAAAATGCCTTTCTGAAGACAGATATAAAAATATGATTTCAAAAATACATGACTACCTTACTCTAGAGTTATTTGATACCCAATTAAAATGTTATTTGATTGGATACCCAATTTAAATGTTAAATAGTTATTTGCAAAAAGCCTTCATTGATTTGAACTCATGTTTTATCAGGTTTTTTATGGAATTATAACTATACATAGAAACATAAACTATACATAGAAAGCAAAATAAAATAAAACCTAACATGCTCATAAAGCCAGTGTTTGTGCCTAGTTCCCTTAGTAAGTTCATAACCATACCCCATATGGTAGTTCATATTAGGCCTCTTTTTACTTTAAATATTGGGTTTTGATTTTAGTAAACTGAATCTCATATTTCAGTCTAATTTGTAATACAAATCCTAGCTAAAAGAGGGGAAATGCTACCTTTAGAACAATTGCTTCTGGTCTTGTCGATTTTTTTTTTTTCTGTGAGTGGGTTTTGGCTTGCCTTTTTTGCTTTTTATAGAGATATGTAATTTTCTCTGAATATTAATACAGTCTTCCTTTTGGCTTTCTATTCCTTTTATCTAGGAGCTGTTTACTTGGAGGGAAGCCTGGAGGAAGCCAAACAGTTATTTGGACGCTTACTCTTTAATGATCCGGTATTTATCTTGAATCATTTGCTTTTTCTTAGTTATATTTCATTACAGAAGATTTTATATTAATTAGTGACAGTGTTTAAAGAGCGTGCAGGAGAAACAAAGTGCCCGAATCTGCCATAGATGGTAGACTTCAAGTACATCAGAATAGCTTACTCAACTCTGTTGCAAATGGGAAAGTACTGTGGACACTTACATGAGGGGCTTGTCTTCTACCTAAAACCTGTCTCTCTTCATGGCCACTTACAAATTCAGTATGAATACTTTGCTTTAATTTGAAGTATTTTGAAGTTAATTATGATTTTCTGTTTTATAATCATTGGGTACCTACCCCAAGCAGGCTAATATCGCCTTTGGCTTTTCTGTTTATGATTTATCTTTATGTAAATTATGTAGACTAGATAAATGTATATTTATTTTAGAAAGTCAGTTCATAGGGAGTTTCTGATAGGGCCATGAATAAAAAGTATGGAAGTCCTTTTTTTTTTCTCTTAAGCAAATTATAGTTTAAGAACAAATGATAGATTCTAAAATAGTTTCTGTTGTTACTAAAGTATTAAGCTATTAATATTGCTAGAGCTACCTTTTTAGTCCTGAGTGTACTAGAGCATACTAGATGCTTTTTGTACCAAAACAAGTCAATTTAACATTTAAAGGGAGAGGCAACTCTGTATTGCAAATTGAAATGTCATTATAATTGAGTGAAATAGCCCTCGTGGAGCAATAAAGAACATAGGAAGCCAGTGTTTTAAACCTTTCTGAAACCTTCAGCTTAAGTTGCTGTCAAATGTTATTACTGTATTACTTAAGATAGTTTAAAAAAAGAATCAATAGTTTTGAAAAATGTGACCTGGATGATGTTCATATCTGAGGATTTGATTTTTTATATTTATTTTTATAGAGATATGTGATGATTTTATGTGTGTGAGTTTTCTCCTGATGGGAAAGTTATCTACAGATGTTCCATGTCCCCATTTTGTCCTACACACATAAATGAGTGTGCATCTTGATTTATATCTGTAGCAGATGGCATGTATTTTAAGTCTTTTTCTCGAATCTTAAAATATCTTTGTTCTGGCCTTTATCTTTTGTTGGCAATTTCAGCAACCTCTTTACTTTTTTCCTCCCTCCAATCTTGCCTTAAACTGGTCCTCCTGCCCCCTTCTCCCATATTACCTGCATCCCCACCCCCAATCCATTCTGTATTCTTCCTTTCCTAAATTATATGCAGTTATGCACTGTGTTCTTAATTGCATCAATTTTTGTTTAGATTCATTTCTCTCTTTAAATTCCTTTTGTTTCACTTGTCTCCTTAAGCAAGCTTATCTTATATTTCCAGTAGCTAGTGCAGTGCTGGCAAGTGCAGCATTTAATAAATATTTGTTAAAGGAATGAAATGAATAAGTGACTAAATGAAAAAACAGAGTCTGAACATGATCTTACGAACAGGATGGCTGAGATTCAGAATTTGTTTTAGTGTGTCTTTTATGAAACTGAGCAGTGCTTAGTAATATATGGTTGTTCCATTTCAGAATTTTTTTTTTAAAGATTTTATTTATTTATGCACGAGAGACACAGAGAGAGAGAGGCAGAGACACATTCAGAGGGAGAAGCAGACTCCATGCAGGGAGCCTGACATGGGACTCGATCCCGGGACTACAGGATCACGCCCAGGGCTGAACGCGGCACTAAACCGCTGAGCCACCAGGGCTGCCCCATTTCAGCATTTTCAAGTGCACACACTAGGACATTCTAACGCATTTGACATCTCCCTACCAGTTTACGTCTGTTAGGTGTGGCGTGTGGGACACACTGGTGAACCATTGAACTTTCTTTTGAGTAATGTTATCATGGAAGTCTAATCAGCCACAGGCAGTCAGACACAAACCTGTAGGCCCAGAAAGTCAGATTGATTGAATCCATGTAGCAGGGGAGGTGTGAGTCCTTTCTGAGGCCTGGGCTGGTGCTGGCAGAGTCTAAGGAGGGGCCAGGGAAGCAAGGATCAGTTCTTGGTTGCCTGCCTTTTCTGAGGCTGGATTACAAGAAGCCAGGGATTAATTTGGAATTGGGTGATTCAGGAGCCAAAAGCAGGTTAGCAAAAGTGTCCCCAGTAATTTTATTTAGAGGATAAGACATAGCAAAGCAGGTCAGAGGGCAACACTGGCAGGAAAGCAGTAGTCCCTCAAAGAGGGTGTCTGTTCTGACATTTTACAGATGCTGTAAGATGGTGAGGGAAACATAGTTTCCTGCTAACTTGCAGCAGGCTTTATCTGTTGTCGTCCCTCCAGCCTGTTAACAGCAGGGCTGTTTTTCCCTTCTTAGCCTGGTCTGCTGTTCATTTACTCTTTCAGCCCATACTGTTTTCCCTGGGTCCGTGTTTTCATCTTTGTGTGACCCTTCGTGGTTTCCCAAGACCCTCAGATCCGTTGTTGCAATTTGATCATCTCAATGGGCCTCTTGGAATGATACGGAGAGATTCCTATATGATCTTTCATTTTCTCCCACTCTCTCCCCACCCTGTTTTGGCCTTTACATATCTGTCCCGGTAGCTCCGACCCTGGCCTTTCTCTGGAGCTCCAGAAAATGGAGTGTCTTTTCAAATTGCCCCTGGGCAGCTTCACACGGGTATTCCACAGACACCTCATTTCAACATTTTTAGCATTTGAACTCATCACTTTAACATCAAAACATACTTCACCTCCCTTACTTTTATCATCTAAACCCAAAACCTTAGGATTTTCTTTTGTCCTGAGGCTTTTTTCTTCCCCTTTCCATTCAGTTGGCAACTCCTATCAGTTCTGTCCCTAGTATCCCTTGAATCAGTTCACCGTTGGCCGTCCAATTGCTTGAGTGTTTGCCCTTCTCATCTCTCACATGAAATGTTGAACTGGTTGTGATACCCCACTACTCTAGTTCCTCATTTGTACTACATTTAGTGTTGTCTTCTTTTTAATGCATGGATTTGATTCTGGTCTTTCCTGCTTAAGGTCTTTGATTTTTTTTACTATCTGCCAAAATCTGTATTATACAACAGAGCATTTAATAGTTTTCATAATCTGACTCTCATCTATTTTTTGTCTCCCAGCTTCTCACTCCCCCTTTGTGCCATTCTAGGAATTCCTTTTTTTAATTAAAAAATTTTTAAGGCGTGATTTTTGTTAGAGCAGCTTTAGGTTTAACAGACTGAGAGTAAAAATTTCCCATATACCCCTTGCTCGTACACATTCATAGCCCCTCCCATTTTACCAACATCACCCATCAGGGTGGTACATTTATTACAATTGATGAACCTACATTGGAAGATCATGACCAAAGTCTGGTTTACCTTGTATGATCTGTGGGTTTGGACAAATGTATGTTGGCCATGTTTCCATTATAATATAGAGTGCATTTTCACTGCCTTGAAATCCTCTGTGTTTTTCCTATTAGGAGTTAGTTAACTTTTTGTGCCTTTGTTCCTTGAGACATACCATTTGTGCATGTATGGTATCAAAAGCATTTTGATTCTCTCCCCCTGTTGATGTGCCAAATTCTTCATGTTCTTCAGGATATATCTGAAGAATTACCTCTTCTTTGAAGCTTTATCTAACACCCCCCAAGCAGAGTTTTCTTTACATTTAGTATGTATCACTATTATAGAACCTCTCTCACTCAGTTCATTAAATTACACTTACTTACTTTCATTTTTCCCTACTGTGCTCCTGTGAAGATAGTAATGGTATCTCATTATTCTTTGTAAGCTAATACGTAGTAGATATTCAATAAAAATATGTTGCTAAACAAGTGTTAGCAAAGATGAGAAAAGGAACGCTTATGGGCTATTTCTGGGAATGCAAACTGATTCAGCCAGTGTGAAAAGCAGTACGGAGTTTCCTCAAAAAAGTTGAAAATAGAGCTACCCTATGATCCAGTAATCACACTATTGGATATTTACCCTCAAAATACAAAAGCACTAATTCTAAAGAACACATGCATCCCGAGGTTAATTGCAGCACTATGTATAGTAGCCAAGCTATGGAAGCAGCCCAAGTGCCCATCAATAAATGAATGGATAAAGAATACATACACACACACACAGGAATATTATGCAGACATTAAAAAGAATGAAGTCTTGCCATTTACAACAACGTAGATGGAACCAGGGACATAATGCTAAGAAAAATAAGTTACAGAAAGACAAACACCATATGATCTCTCACTCATATATGGAATTTAAGAAACAGATGAGCAAAGGAAAATAAAAGGAAAGACAAACAAAGGAATAGACTCCTAACTATAGAGAACAAACTGCAGGTTAGCAGAGGGGAGGTGGGTGGAGGGATGGGTCAAATAGGTGGTGGGGATTAAGGAGTGTACTTACTGTGATGAACGATAAAATAAGAAAAAAAAAAGTTGCATTAATAAATATCCCAGCAGTCGAGCATTTTCCAGGACACTCTGAAGGTAGAAGTTTTCCCTTGAGCTAGTAAATGCTAAAGCTGGAAGTCCAGTCTCGATTTTTTGCGGGATATTTTCTCTGGCATCAAGATACGGAAGAACCTGATGTCTGAGCAGGGCAGATGAAAGGAAATGGAGGCAGTTGAAACAAACTAGTTGTGGGGAGTTAAGCAGTTACACGTGGAAGACATCTAAGGCGCAATCCCAGTGTCACTGAGTGAAAAACACAGGAGACAGGAAAAAGAGGAATCAAGTTGCTGAGAATTTTGAATTTGGGAGATGGGAGTTGGTTGGAAGAGATGGCTGTTCATTGTTACTGTTGGATACGATCAACATTAGTAGTAGCTCTTTCTGCATGCCAGAAGTGGGCTGTTTTGAGAAGGAAAAAAAAGCATGAGAGAACGTGAAAAAGTTGCAAGAAGGAAGTGACATTCAGCATAATTCATGCTACAGAGAATTCAAGGGAAAGGTTATTGAGTTGGTTAAGAGAAGCTCTCTAAAGTGCCTTAAAAGAACAGTTTGATATTTAAGCTTTTTAATTTTTTTTAATACTGGCAAAAATAAAATCCCTCTAAGTGGGATGCAAGTTGCTTCAAAACACAGGATATTTTATTTCACTTTGTCATCCTGTGTGTCATAGTGATAATAAATATTCCTATATTTTGTCCCCCCTGAATTTTTAAAAATATTTTTCCCTCTTTTTAAAAATTTTTTATTTGTTTGAAAAACCTAACATCAAGGCCAGAAAGTAGATTCACTCAGAGGCTCCCTAGAGTCTAAAACTGCAGGAAAGACACTTTAATCCTGAGGAAGTTCTAATTATAACTGCCTCTAGATTTAGCTCAGTGGATAAAATAAGGTACTGGGCTTCTCCATAAAATTCACTCATTTCCATATTTCAAGGAAACATTTGTAGTGACCTGCAATAAAAGTGTGGTCTTATAGATCTGAGAATTTAGGAACTAGATTTGGATGTTTTCCACCCCATCTTAAAGCAGCTCAAATGCTAATGAATGAGTGCCTAAAATAAAAGACATCTGAGATGAGTTTTAATTACAAAAGGCAGAGCTGATGCACATTTCTGGGGAATGGTAAACTAAAAAATATGATTAAAACAGCAACCTAATCCCAAGTACTAGGTTAAGCAAATGTGTAACTGAGTTTTAAAAGGTATCTTTGACTTCTGGGGGTGGAGGTGGCTCTTTTCCTCCCCAGCTTAATAGGCTAATTAGAGTCACTACAGGCAGTTTGAGTGGTGAATACACTTTAAAAAAAATTAGTTTGCTAGCACTATTGAATTTGCAATAAGTGGAGTCAGCATCTGAAATAGTTCACTATTTCAAATAATGGCGTTTTATTTAGTACCCCAGAGCATGTTAAATGGCTCCCTGGAGCATTAAAGGCATCACTCTGTTTTCCAGGACCTGCGAGAAGTTTGGCTCAATTATCCTCTCCACCCACTCCAAGTAAGTGTTACCTTCCTGTCTGCAGTGAGCTTTAGAGCTGCATGTTTTCATGTCACTTTAGTTTGCCTGTTTTCCCTCCTGCATTTATAAATCTCTGATTCCTTTCAGTGACATTATGAGCTTGAGCTAAGCGTCAGGTAGAACTGGAAAACTTTGGAACAGATAGTAAAACAGACTCATTTATTGCATCTATTCTCTGGAGTGGGGTGGGGGAAGCAATGGGAGTCATCTTCCCTTACAAGGCAGGAGGAACTACTTCTGTGGTTGTGGTTTGGTGCCCTCTCTCCCCCAAGAAAGTGATATTAAAAACTTACTATGTTGATCCAGTATATCTCCCTGGCTACTTTATAGAGCAAATAATGTGGAAGCAAGTGTGCGCTTAGTAAAAAAGAACAAATATTAAATTAACATTGCTAAATGGTAACCTAATTTAGATCTTGGAAATTGAAGGCTTTGACTCAGATTGCTTAAAACATACTGTAAATTAAAATTTTAGTACAATGTGATGACTTTTTACTAAAGATTTTGGTATTTAAAAGATCTATATGCGATGATACCCTTTTTCCCCAGTTGGTTTAAAAATTCTTTGTATTCTTTCCTTTTATTTCTTATTTCTGTTTTATGTGGAGACATGTATATGTATGCATGTACATATGGGTACATTATACATATATAAGAGTCACTAGTGGCTGAACTCTAATGAGAGGCTTTACAATAATAAATGGCATTAATTCAAAAAACTTTAGAAACGTTAGTATGAAATTGTCCAAAGTTATCAAAAATGTTCACTTTAGTTACTCTTTTCGTATTTGCTCTTTGCTCTCACTTTTGCATTGAGTTGTTCAAAGCTCATTGTTATGTGGAGCACCTGCCTAGTGGTATATAATAATCTCAATGTAAGCTGAATCCAGCTTTAATCCTGTTCATTTGCCAAAATAGGCTGGTCCCTAGAAGCCATACAGTCGTATTCCTGTAATGCAGTGGTTCTCAAAGGGCAGTCCCCATATCAGTAGCATTTGCCTCTCCTGGGAACTGACAGGAAGATTCTCAGTCCTTACTCCAGACATACTGAATCAGAAACTCTGGAATAGGGCCCGGCCATATGGATGTAACAGGTCCCTACAAGCATTCTGATGAACGGGAAAGTTTGAGAACCACTGCATTGCCAGATACACATATTCTCCACCTGCAGTTCTTCACTTTGCCTCTTCCTTGGAGAGTTAGTATAATACTTGGGATTTTGAACTATCTGTGTACAGTACTTGGCCTTGAAATTTGAAAGAAGATTGGAAAATATTATTTGAGCCTTCTTTAAATATTAGGTTTGTTTGCCATTCTAAGGGATGAGAAGGAAGCTTCCGTGTTCTGCTGGCATTTCAGAAATTGCTGCCCATGGGAGAAGGAATTTTACAAAACACTATCCTAGAATTGATAATTATTCTTGTAACCAAAAACTGCACATGATTTTTATTTATTTTTCTTTTCCTGCAGCTACAAGAGCCGAATACTGATCGACAACTTATTGAGACTTCTCCAGTTTTACAGAAACTTACTGAGTTTGAAGAAGCAATTGGAGTAATTTTTACTCATGTTCGACTTCTGGCAAGAGCATTCACGTTGAGAACTGTGGGATTTAACCATCTGACCCTGTAAGTTAGAATTACCCGTGTAATCCCAATGTGACTATTTAGACTGGCAGTTCCAAACCTTTGCTGTGTGCCTTTCAAAGACATTGGGATTTCAAACATATTTCCAAGAAAGTCACATCATGAGATGGGTGAGCAGCCAGATGCTGGTGTGGATCAGGGGATAGGTTTCCAATACAGTATTTTTTGTTTCATAGGTTCCAATCCAGTATTTTTGGTTTCATTGTCATGTGTCTTATTTCTTCATAAAGTATAAGAGAAGTGTGTAAATTTTATCTGTAAAGGGACATATACTAAGTATTTTAGGCCTGTAAGGCCATGTGGTCTCTGTTGCAGTGATTTGACTCTGCTCTAGTAGCATAAAAGCAGCCACAGAGAAAATGTAAATGAATGAACATGGCTCTGTCCCAGTTAAACTTGCAAAAACAGACCGTGGGCTGAAATTGGCCCTCCATCCTAGCTCTAGATGAGCGATTTGGAGATGAGCTAATATAATAATTAGGAAAATAACCACAATGTTATTTCTTTGCGGTTGTTTTTTATTCAGTTCTTGGCTTCTCTCCCCTAAATTAGATATTCACAGCTCTCTTTAAAGTGTAAAGATTTGAGATTCTTGTCATAGATTTTTTTTTTTTTTTTTAGTGTCCTTAAACTGGATTCCAGATTTGAATGATAGAGAGTATATTTCAATAAAGAAGTAAAGATTTAACGAAGAAAATTCTTGGACTGTTTTGCTTTGTTTTGTTGAATGAAAGTTAACTATGCAAGATTGTTATCTATACTTTATTTTTCAACTGATACTCCTTAACTTCTGACCAGGCACTATTTATCGGTTGTTTAATTCTTAGACGTTAGTCATTGTACTCTGCTTCAAAACTCAATCTACATTGACTCAGATCTCTTCTCAATTGAGGCCTTAGGGACTTGTATTTAGTCTTGTGTTTTAAAGCAAGGTGAACATGTTGCTTTTTTAAAACCATACCTTTTTAGAAATTATGCTTCTTTTTTTTAATATACAAATACTTTATTGGTCTCTTTGCATTGATGTTGTTTTTTCCAGAGGCCACAATCAGAGGATGGAATTCCTAGGTGACTCCATAATGCAGCTGGTTGCCACTGAGTACTTATTTATTCATTTCCCAGATCATCACGAAGGACACTTAACTGTGAGTTTGTGTTAAGTCATTCCCTTCAGTAAGATTGTTGTGAAATAGAGTGAAGATTAGAGGAGCCAAATATGTATTTATGTAATTGATTACTTAGTTCTTGGTGATGTTAGCATATCACATGGTTTTGTTCATTTCATTATGCAAATTGTATACAAAGCAATATGTGAGAAGAATTCTTCCTGTATTCCTTCATTTAATGATTACCAACCCTGTGCAAGACATTGAATTGAGCTAGACTTCATGGGAAGAGCAGATACTAGTCGACACCTATCCATAAGGAGTTTAAGAACTATTAGCAGAAATGGAGAATATAAGTAAATAGCTACAAATACTGTCTCTCTCTCTCTCTATATATATATACATACATACATTATATATATATATTATATATATAATGTATGTATGTCATGTGTGCATGCATACATGTACACTGAAAAATAAAAGTAAGTAATGGTAACTAAATATAGGAGAGAACCATGTGGAATATTAGGAAGAGGCATAGATAAACTGCTGCACTTGTGTTGTTTAGAAAAAGATAAGATTTCTTTTAGCTCTGGATTTCCAAGAAGGCTTCTTGGATATGATGATGTCTGAGCCTTTAAAGATGAGTGGGATTTGGCCACCAGGAGTTAATGGCAGAAATTTCTATGCAAAGACATGCCACACTTTGGGCCTACTGAAACAAAGGGACAACATGAAAAACCAGAAGATAGAGAGACAGCAGGGAATCAGTTTGGCTGGATCCAGGACAGAGTTGAAAGGGGCTTAGAAAAACTAAGTTTGATTTATGAACAAAGTGAAACAGTCCCCATTTCTCTCACTTTTGTTTCATTTTATAAAATGGCATTGAGCTTTTTTATTTGTTGCATATGATTTGTACTCTGAAACTGATCAATAATATAGCTAGAATGGTGAACAAAGCATGTTTGGAAGCCAATCGTTGAGGATCTCTCAAGGCGCAGAAATAACCTTTGAGAAAACCCTCTAGAGTTGGGCATTGAGAAAGCAAATACTTTCTTGGGCCAAGAAAAATAGTAGTGTGCTCTAAGATATTTTGTTAGTGTGTAGCCTTCCTTTTTTATTATACTTGAAGCAAATAATAAGTCTTTCATACTTTGTATCTCTATGATTTATATGCATGTTTTGCTCTGAATAGAATTGGATCTTATCTCTGCAACTGTGTACCCTGGAAATAGTTTATGTGAGACACAAATATTGGAATTAGGAGAATATGGTGATTTGACTATGTTTCGATGTAATTTTTCAGTGAAATTTCTAAGCCTAACAAAATACAGTTCTTTTAGTCACTCACTCAGTGAGTATTATAGTTCTCTCACTATGCCCCATACTATTATATAGGAAATCAGCAATACTCTTTGTTTAAATTGAATTTGAAATCAATAGTTGGATTACCATTTAAAGTTAACTACTTTTGGATGGACAAAGAAGTAGTTCCTCTCGATTAATAAATTTTTTAAGGACATAGAAGTATTTACCAAAAATGAACTAGTGTCTAGTATCTTGCTAGATATCTAGTATCTTTAAGGAATCAATAAATTTTTTGTCAGTATCTTCCATTGGGGAATAGACTTCACTGCTGTCAGAGTATCTGGTTGGTCTGAGGAATGGCCAAACCAAGTCAGGTGTCTTGAAATTGTAATTCATTTTTTGGCCATATAGAGGCCACTGTTGAAAATGCATGACTTAAATGCACACATTTGCCCCTAGTTTCTTGCAAAATTAATTGTGAACTCCGGGATTTTGTGGAGGTGGGATGTTATAGATCAACAAGTTTACTGCTTCCCATCATGGTCTAGATAAAGGTAAAACCAGGACTATACTAAAGACTCTAGTTTTATGTTCTTTCTAAAATTGCTTCAGTTCTATAACCTTTAGTTTTATTCAAAATGTATTTATCAGCCTTGTCTTAAAATTAGACGATTTTTGAAGAGCTTATTAGAAAGATGGTAAATGACAAAATTATGATATGGTTTTATTAACTATGTTCACAGGAAGCTTTGGTAGAAATCAATAGGACTGACAGATCTGCTGGTAAAATAAAGGTGATCTGTCATCAGTTGAGTACATACTTTAAAAGATTTTAACTCTCATCAGTACTGGCACAATTGTCCCTCCCTTTTTCTTGAAACACTGTCCTTCGTTGGCTTCTGTGAGCTTCCGTTAGCTTCTGTCATTCTGTACTCTGGTTTTCTTCTCACCTCTTTAGCCACTCTTTCATAGCTTCCTTTGCAGGCTCATCATATTCTGTACAGCTGATGGAGATTCCAGCATCTGAAAGGTTCCCACCTAGGCCCTTGTCTCTTGTCACAAGAGCACCTCCTAGGCAGTCTTTTCCATGTATGCACTGTCAGTTTCACTCTAGAGACAATGACATCCAAACAGATCTCTTCAGTCCCATTTCTTCCTGAGCCCACTAGGTAGCTGCCCTCTCAGCGTCTCCACATGTCCAAGAGCAAATGAACTTAGAATCTCTTCCAGTGTTCCCTGAGTAATTGAACGACAATGTCAACCATCCTGTGTTGCCTGTCAGAAACCCAGGAGTCATCTTTGATTCCTCACTCCGCCTACATCCCTATATTCTCGACCACTTGTAAGTCCTGACATTGTTACTTCTTGAGTAAACGCCTCGTCTTCATTACCTAAATCCTCTCAACCAACGTCTGTCACCCAGACTGCTGTAGCAGCTTCTGCGTTGGTAGCAAAACATTACAGGAATGTGCTTGACAAACCCCGTTAGAAGGGGTGGCATTTATTAAATTGCACAGGATACGATCTTAAGGTTGCATTTATACCAAGCATGAGGCAATGCAGCATATTCAGATTTCCCTGATACATATGCCACTGTTTGCAAAGCCGTCCTTTGTAGTTCTGTGCTCTCCCACAGTGGACATGGTCTCAGGCAGAAACCTTGCAGTTGGCCCAGGTTTCAGGCCTGTTCACCCTGTCGTAGCTTCCTAACTGGTCTATCTACTCTTGCTCCATCTTTTGATGCATTTTCACAGTGTGGCTGGTGGTGTCTTTTCACAGCAGAGCTCCTATGACCATATTCACCATTCATCTTCAGTCCGCTTTGGTTATTCCTCTCATCTCTCCAACCGCTAAATGCTGGAGCACCCCCTTTCTCAGATCTCTTCTCTTTTCTCTTGACCTCCTTTCTGTGAGTGATCTCATGGCTTTGAGTACTTCTCCACACCACTTCCTAAGGTATGTCTTCCACCTCTACTTCTCCCCTTAACTCTAGGCTCTTTGTTTATATCTTCACATACACTTGAATAGCTAGATATAAAGATATCCTGGAGGGACACCTGGGTGGCTCAGTGGTTGAGCGTCTGCCTTCGGCTCAGGGTCCTGGGATTGAGTCCACATCAGGTTCCCCACAGGGAGCCTGCTTCTCCCTCTGCCTGTGTCTCTGCCTCTATCTGTGTCTCATGAGTAAATAAATAAAATACTAAAAAAAAAAAAAAAAAAAAAAAAAGATATAGTGGACTCTCTAGTTGGATTTCTGTTAGGCATCTCAAGCCTAATATGACCAGAACAAAACTGATATTCACCCCAAAACCTGCTTTTCTTTAGGTATTCTCCATATCAGCAAGGATCATTTCATTCTTAAAGTTGTACAGGCCAAAAACCTCAAAGTCATCCTTAATGGTCCTCTTTTCTTCATGCTATACCTGTTAGCTGCTAGCATATCCTGTTGATTTTACCTTAAATATTTGTCCAGAACATGACTACTTTTTACCACCTCCATTGTTATCACCCTGGCCCAGGCTTTTATTATCTTTTCCTTAAATTACAGCCATAGCCTCCCAGCTGGTTCATTCCCCGCAACCAACCACCACCACCCCCAAGCCATCAGTCTATGTTTAACACATCATCCAGAGGGACTGTTTATAAAGGGAAGTCAGATTACAACCCTCCTTTTGTGAAAAACCTTCCAAAGATTTCCTGCCTTAAGGGTAACAGTGTTGTTACCTACAAGACCCCATGACCTTTCTCCCTGTCTTTGTCTCCTAGACTCTTCACATTGGATCCTGTGCCATTCCTGTAGAACACTAAGCAAGCCTTTGCCTCAGTGCCTTTGTATATGCTGTGGCCAAATTCCTCATGTCTTTCAGGGCATGGGTTCAAATGCTATCTTATCAGTGAGGCCTTTAACTTACCCTGCTTAAATTGTGACCTCTTCCCCTTGTCCCTAGTCCCCTTCTTCCAGCTGGGAACCTCATTTCCATTTTCTCCTTAGCACATATTATGTATTTTACTTGTTTACTTTCAGTCTTCTCTTGTCAGAGTATAAATTCCTTGAGGGCAAGAGTGTTTGTTCTCTTCATTCTTGATTCCCTGGGTCCTTGGAGTTCCTGGCATATATCAGTGCTGAGCCGATAGGCTGAATGAATGATCATCCTATCCCAGGCCAGTGCTGTTTGTTTATTCTTTGGATAGTAACTAAAGAACAAGCACGGCCCTGGCTGGTCTGAGTTGCCCATCTGCCCTCCTCCTGCTATATGCTCTTCTTTTCATTATGGGCCTCTACACTGCTCTGTTTTGTGTTCCTACAAGCCCCTTCTTGCCATCAGGCTTTGCATGTGCTGTTCTTATTCCTGTTTCCAACCCTCATCTGCCTGGTGTCTCCTACTCTTTGATTAGATGTCAGTTCTGGCTTGACTTCTGGCTACAAGGAGAACCTTTCCAGATGGCCTCCTCAGTCAAATTCCATGTTCTTTTCTTTCCTGGCACTTACTGATTTCCATTTGCTTGTCCCACTAACCTAGAAGTTCTGTGAGAGTGTGTTTTCATGTATCACTCTGTGCCCAGCCATATGGTAGGCTTGCAATACATGTTTGATAAATAAATAAAAGAAAGAGTTTTGTTGGTAGCTAAGATGTATAGAAAGGGAAATAGAAGTGGCATTGGAGGGAAGTGACATGTTGTTTTATGTATAAAGAAGGAGGCTGTTATTTATGAATGTCTATAGATTAAAATTAATTTAAAATATGTGGAGGATTACTTACTACAGTTGCATTTGTATGAGAGGGGTGGCAAATTATTCATTATTGTGATTAAAGAACACAAAATTACATTAATTCACACCGGGAGGCATTAGTTAGCTTTGAGCCATTACTTTGTGTGCTTGTTTTACAGGGAATAGGACAGTTGAACAAATGAAATCATGGATTTGAAGTTTTGAATGCTGATGGGGAAAAACATAGTGTTGTGTGAGTTGGATATTCAAAAAGGCCTGCTTGGGAAGGAATCTCAGGCATAGATAATTGTTATAGGAGGACTGAGGTTGATTTCATAGACTGAAGTATTTGATTTTTTAGGGTAGAACCTGGCCAGTAGGGATTAGGTAAGTAGGGGGAGGGTCCCAAAGATCATTAGCTCAGACCAGGATGCCTGTCTTGTCACCCTTGCAGGTTTTAACACCTGCATATCATTCTTCTCTCTATATCATTCCTTCTTCTTAGTCTTCACTGTGTGCTACTTAGCTAAAAATAGTTGCTAATCCCATGCCTACTGTGCGTAAGGCACAGTGCCCACTGGTGTGTGCATCAGTGAGATGAATTTGCAGACATTTTTGTTTTTTTTTTTATAGCGGAATGATAATGAGAAAGCAGGGATTACAAATAAAAAGTTTGAGAACCAGTGATCTAATCCCTTCCTGTTGCCTCCCGCCAGCACTAAGCATAAATCATTTAGACAAACGCAGATTTCATCTACAGGATCTCTTTGAGAGGATAGATTCCACAAGCCTCCTGTTGGAGAATTTCTCTGTCACTAACATAATTTGGTTCTTTGTATCTGACCTGCATCCCGCCTGCTAGCATTTGTGCACCTTTTCTTTAGTTATCATAGGAAATGGAGACCATCTGGCTACCACTCTTGGTGTAATAGACCTGTGTGGTACATCACTGTCACTTTTAATAGTATATTCTGCTTTCACCCCATGTTCTTATGTTAAAGCCCTTAAAATAATAAATCACAGTCTACTTACTTTACACTAGGTGGCCCTCTTCGGTTGCTCATGTCCCACTGCTGTGGCTTCCTCTTAGAATCAAAAACGAATAGAGAGGTTGAAGGAAGAATGCCAATATGTTTCTTTGTTTGTTTTAAGCCAATAAACCTTTTTCCTATTAAAATTTAAGTTTAGTCATGAGAAACTGCTGTGCAGAGATAGTAGAAAACTCCCTGGATTCTGAAAGTCAGAATTGGAGACGTGTGACACTTCTGTTGGTCCTGCCATTGCATCAGGGACTCAGCCATCTTTTTCTCAGCTTCACAGAAAGCCCTGACTACAGCTTTCTTCATTTTTTCTGGTGATTTCAAGTATAATTTTGTCTTTGGTGGGGGGAAGGGTTGACGAAAAAGTTGAGGGGCAGCCTAGCACTTGGTAAAATGGAGGGCTTCAAGGACAATATGTAGACTGATATCTAGAACATCTGTGGAAAATTCAGAGGAATTCCTAGAACTTTCTATAACCAAAAGAGTGAGCTCATCTGGCATAATAATGATGATGCCACTGTGGGTAAAAACAGCAGCTAACATTTCGTGTGTTTTGATCATGTGCCAGCCATCGCAGTGTAATACATTACAACCCTGTGAAGTAGGTACTGCTTTGCTCCATTTTATAGATGAGGAAACCGTACCTCAGAGAGATTTAGTAACTTACCCAGGGACACTTAGCCAGGAAGTGGTAGGGCCACAGTTTGAACCCAGGAAGTTTGGTGTCAAATCTCTAGCCTTTCATTACCACATCTAACACAAGGCATTGTTTGCAAAAACAATCTAATAACTAACTCAAGCTCAGTTGGATACTTAATATTCATTTTCTAGAATTCTACTTAAAAAGCAGATATTTCCTCTTTGTAAAATAATAATCAATAGCATCAGCGTCTGCAGACTTTCCAACCATATGTCTTGTCCCAGTCAAATCCACTCATCAAAATGATCTTTCTAAAATCAGAATATTATATTGCAAACTGCTCCATTTGACACTTTTTAGGCTTCCTTCTCCCTTACAGGAAAGTACAGGCTTCTTTACATGACCTGCAAGACTGCCCAGAGGCCAGCCAGCCTCGTCTATATTAGCTCTCCCTGACTCTGCTCTGACCTGTCCTTCAGTCCCATCCAGTGATTACCTTGCTGTGTCATGGCCCTTTGTTTTGCCAAAGCTGTTCCCTTTTCCTGGAAAATCCTTTCCCACCATCTTACTCTATTTAAGCTGCTAGAACAAAATACCACAGACTAGGTGGCTTATGAACAATAGAAATATACCGCTCACGGTTCTGGAGGCTGGAAGTCCCAAGATCAGAGTGATAGTCTGGTTGGGTTCTGGTGAGAGCCCTCTTCCAGGTCACAGACTTCTCATTGTACTCTCCCATGGGGGAAGGTGCTAGAGATCTCTCTGAGGTCTCTTTTATAAGGCCTCAGAGATCATATATGATCCCATTTATGAGGTCTCCACTCTCAAGACCTAATCACCCCAAAGGCCCCACCCACCTCTTATGCCATCATCTGTAGGGATTAGGATTTCAGTGTAGGAATTTGGGGGGGAGGGAACACAGACATTTAGACTATAGCACCTACCCCTCTGGCAGCCTCATTTTTTTTCCAGTTCTGACTCTGTTCATCAGAAGCTACCTACATGAATTTTTTTTAAATGCATATGTCCAAGTTGTATCCCCAGAAATACTAATGCCTTGGTTCGTGGAAGAAGCCCAAGCACCCGTATCTCAGAAGCACTCTATGATTCTGATGTAAGAGCTAGGTCAGTGAGCCTCTGAAGTGTTTTTACTCAGGCGTCAGGTCCTTCAGGAGGCCTCTGGGGAAGGCTAGGGTAGAAGGGGGCTCCTGCATGCCCTGTGTCCTCCGTGCTGTCACAGCAGCTACCGCAGAGCATCCTAAGGGCCAATTTGTGTGGCTTCCTTGGGAGATGAGCAGCAGTGGGTGTCGATCATGTTGGGGTCTTCAGCTGTCAGCACAGTGCCTAGCACAGAATTGGGCTCCACAGCTCTTACACTGAACTAGCTGAAGGTGCTTTTCTGCCTTGTGACACCCCCCCCCCCCCGCCCCCATCTTGATCCCACCTGTTGGCAAACAGTGTGATTCATTCTGGAGTCCAGCAAAGGCCAAAGGTGGAAGCGGACATTTAAAGAACTGCCATTTGGACAATTGTTTAGGTAAAGTGCAAGGTCTTACTTCTTTTCAATTCATCTTCTAAATTCAAATTGACTCCAAAAATATGGTTGATTTATAGCTTCCTTCTCCCACACTGAGTTTTGATTCAGGCTCAGAGTTCTGGCAAGAACTTGAAGATCACGTTCTACTGGTTACCCTGTGGCTTCATGGCCTGTCAGGGTGTATCTTAAATAAAACTGGAAGCATTTGTTTCCATCCTCACTGCTTTCTCCCTTCTCTGTCGGACAACCTTACTGGATAATAACCAAAGAAGGAGCCCTGACACCGGAAGGCAGCTGCTGGGGCCTGGTAACTGGAGATATATGGTGTTTTGTGTGCATTTGTGTGTTGTACCTCCGATTCGTTGATTTTGAAGCATGAAAACTCCATATAGGCAGCCTAAGTTAAAGCTTTGTCTTCTCACCAAAGCACATATTAAGAGAGAACCCAATGGTGCTGTTGCTCAGCACAACCGTATTCTCAAAATAGCCCTCCTGTTCTCCCCCAGCCTCTACTTTGAGAACTGCCTCCTGCCATCTCCCCATTGGG
The DNA here is from genome assembly GCF_048418805.1 of Vulpes vulpes. NCBI lineage: Eukaryota > Metazoa > Chordata > Mammalia > Carnivora > Canidae > Vulpes > Vulpes vulpes. The sequence continues at coordinate 134,497,583 of NC_132783.1, forward strand.
AACACAAATGAAAAAAGATCTCTCCCTTCTAGCTCAGTTATTTTATAATTACAAGATATTAGGCTGATGGGCTCTATTGGTTGGGTCTTCTAATAACATTATATGGTAGGCCTTTTTAATTTTGAGCTTCTCTGTGGATATTAATTTTAATGAAACATTTACTATATTGAGGAAAAAGAGGCGAAATAGGAAGAAGGGAGCTGAGACAAAGAATAATAGTCTGTAACTCAACAGCAGGCATGGCTTATGAAGATCAAGTTGTATTTCTGCTTCATGCATCACTGTCAGACAAATTAAGAACATATTGTTTCTTATTTATCTATTGTCAAGGATGCAATCTCAGGCATTGAGAATAAATCTTGATTTTCATAAGCTCGGTTGACACTGGAGTCACAGAGCATAAAACTTGCATCTAATAAACAAAGCGCAGTGTGGAACGGCCAGGGGTAGAACACTAGCGCAGCCCACAGCTGCTTCCCGCGCCTTGGCCCTGGTGTCAGGGATGGTCCTTAGCAGGAAGGGATTGTTGTAGTAGGACAAAAATTTGTTATAGCCGTTGTGACAAAAGTTCTAGTTTTAGGTATGTTATTCCCCGAAATCTTAGATTTGGGGATAATAATGACTTTCAGCTTTTATTTGGTCCATCATGGTTTCTGTCTGCTTCCCCCAGGCTCCTCCCCACTTCCTCTAGTGAGCCATTACCGAGTGCTCAATTCTTGAACCGTGCTTGCTGTCTGGGAACCTCTGTGATGGGTTCGTTGTGTAATTTTCATGTGCTGTGTAATGTTACTACTTGGGATGGTGTTTGGAGGACTCTTTGCTGCCCGAAATTGGTACTAGAAATTTTTGTTTTGAATTTTTAAAGTTGAAATATGAAAATTCCATTTTAATTTGATTAGAGATGAAGAGTCCCAATTTGATAAACTATGACTCAGGATATATAGTATACATCTTTAAAATAATAAAAGTAAAACTCTAAGTAAATATTTTATTTTTTATTTTTATTTTTTAATTTAAATATTTTAAATAATGCTTACTAAAACATTACTTCCCCAAATCCTATAATATCAAAATTAGCATCAGTACTGTGAAACTTGAAGTTGTAGACTTTTAAAAAATGCTCCTTTAAATCTAACAGTGACAGAAAGTAGGTCAGGTTTGCCGGGGTGGTACGTCGGATTGATTGATTACAAAGGGGAACATGAAACTTATTTGGGGGTGAAAGAAATGTAGAAAGTTGTCAAAACTCACCTAATTGTACTTGAAATGGGTGCGTTTTATCATTTGTAAGTTATACTGCAATAATGTTGATTAAAAAAAAATTTAATGCTCCTTTTACTTAGTAGCATTACATTTAGCGGAAGGTATGATCCTTAATCATAGTTTAGTACCCTCCCCTCACCACGGCTCACTGCTACTAAACAACTAAATAAACTATTCAGATGTTAGCTAGGTAAAATCCAGGAGCAGAGGAAGTTATTAAGGGGAAGCTGGAAATACATGGAGGTTGTCACGGCAGCCTGGGGGTAGAGGTTGAGGACTTAAACCATTGCTTAACTTGGCCTCCCTGTCAGTGACATGATCTTGGTCTGTTTGGGCCCAACACTGAAGGAGGAGAGAGACCACATTGAAATGGTTTCTAAACATCCCTTAATTACTCTTGGTCAGTTGCTGCGAAGCTCTTTGGTGAATAACAGAACTCAGGCCAAGGTAGCAGAGGAGCTGGGCATGCAAGAATATGCCATCACCAACGACAAGACCAAGAGACCTGTGGCCCTTAGGACCAAGACCTTGGCAGACCTTTTGGAATGTGAGTCTTAAGTTTCTCTTAACCTGTAGACTCAGAATTTAAATCAAATGTACCCACATTTATTTTACTTCTCATTATTATTATTGTGTTCTAAGTAAAGAAACCTTTTCTGTTTAATTTTTATTCATGCTTTTTCCAAAGTTTATTAGTAGAATAATTTGGAAATAAGACATGTAAATAATGAGTTTTATGTTCAGTCTGTATTCAGTGGTATCAGCCCTCCATCCCTGCCTCTGTACCCTTCCATCCTAATGCTCAGCAGTCACATCCTTTATGGGAAATGGTAGCAGTGTGGAGATTGGTAAAAGTGACTCATAGCTTTTTTTTTTTTTGCCACCCAGCAGCCTTTATACAGGGGCATAGAAGAAAGAAGGCTAATTTATTCCTTTAATACTAAAACTATTATCTGTTGTTTTGAATGAGCTCAAAACTCTATGGACATAGTTGTCATCTTTGGCAACTTCTTTTTTTTTTTTCTTTTTTTGGCAACTTCTGATATGGTCTGGAAGCATTATAAATAATCCTATTATGGCTAACTAAAGGATTATACACATAATTTTATTGTTTCTGATACTGGTTTAAAACGAGTGGGCCATTCACTGGGGCTTGGAACTTTAAAAAAAAATATGGTATTTTTGACTATTGGAATTATATTACAAGTATTAAAGTCTACCGTGCAAAACCAGCTCATTTACAAAGTGCAAAGGTAGTCTGACTAAGAAACTTAAAAGAACCTCTTTTTCAGTTAAAGAAAAGTAACTTAAAATTACAAAAACGTTGAATAATCTGTTTCACTGGCAGGGTTTTTGGGGTTTTTGTTTTTTGTTTTAAGCTCAGTGAAAGCTGTTTTTATACCTTTTAAAAACTCACCATTTGTTTCCTTGGTTAAAGTATCTTTTAATCAAGTCCTCTCTGGGGTCACCATTTATTTATTAATGCAAATTTGATATCTTGTTATGTTGTCACTAAGCTCAGTATTAAGGTTTTCTCTGTGTGGGCAGGGACTCTATAGTCTCTCATAGTCCTGAGACTCTATAAATTGTCCCATATCTGTTCATGAAATGTAACATAGCCCCTTGTCAATGGCTAACCTTCTCAAGATTGGTGTTGAGAATGGCAGGCCCCAAGAATGTGCTCATTCTGGTGTCGTATCTGATCTTTAGGTTTTCTTTTGATTTGTTGTTAACATGGTTGTATTCCCAGAAATCATTTTCTCCCTGCTGTATGAGAGTATTTTGTGTGTCATTTAACTATTTATTTAGCCTTTAGCCAAATGTAATTTGGTCTTTGTACTCTTTGATTTTTGCATTTTTAATCACACATCTATGCTGTTGCTTCTGATATTAGTGATAAAGGGAAATACTTGTTTGAAGAAAGAGGATACGATAATTCTAAAAAATAAAGAGGGCCTGGGAATTACAAACCTCATTACATTTCTTAAAAGTCTGGTCTCTTACTCTTTCTGCGAGATGGCAGTGCATTGTGGTTTTATTTTTAAATATTCTCTTTTTCAGCATTTATTGCAGCGCTGTACATTGATAAGGATTTAGAATATGTTCATACTTTCATGAATGTTTGCTTCTTTCCGCGATTAAAAGTAAGCTCATATAAAATTTAAATTGGTTATCTACTTTATGCTCAGTGATTCCAGAACCCATTACTAAATACTTCTTGGGAACTTGCTCCAGGAGTTTATTTTGAATCAGGATTGGAATGACCCCAAATCCCAGCTTCAGCAGTGTTGCTTGACACTCAGGACAGAAGGAAAGGAGCCAGACATTCCTCTGTACAAGTAAGTACTCGCTCTCACGGGCATTGGATCCAGTGAGTTCAGAGCCGATGATCCAGGGGTCTGGAGGAAAAACAAACCACTGGGGTAATCATGATGAGGGGCTTGGATTGGGACTCCTTGACACCGACTTTGGGCCCAACTCGAAATCTCTTTGGGCATCTCAGTCTTTTCGTTCTAAGTAAGTGGGTCACCTTTGATTATCTGTGCTTTTTATGTTTGTTTTATTTCTCGTAACCTCTGCTGGGCTTTGCATCTAGATCAGAAGGTTGTGCTTGTTTTTACAGTATTTGGGTGTCTCTCTCCATTCCACTTTGAAGCCTGTTGGCCTCTGTCCCTGTTGTCTGACAGCTATGGCGCACTCTCTCAGGCAGCCACTGTAGGAAGCAGGGCGGTTCTTCACTGCCACTCTGTTACTCAAATATTTGGAGTTTTTCTTCTATAGAATGTGTATCAGAAACTGCTGTGTACTTTTGAATATCTTTAGTGACAAATCATTATCCTCTGAGTGGTAGCCAGAAGTTATTCAAAAAGAAGGCAGGTCACTACACACATAATACCAGTTTTGATGCAAACAGGATATTTTACTGGGTGGTAGAGTAATTATCCTGAGACTCTCCTTTGTTGACTCAGAAGGTGTTTTCAAAGAGGAATTACAAAAGGAAAGGATTATCAAAATAGGTGGATTGCCTCCCGAGGTATTTTCTGGGTATGTGTTTTTAAGGATGTTTAAAAATCTAGTTTGAATGCAGGTTTACTCCTTGTCTGTGCACACACATGGTTGCAAGTGCACACATTTGTGCAAATGTTCCATATGGAATAAAAGCCCCTCTCTGTGGACTTTCTCAAACTTCAAAAGGAAAAACACTAGAGTGGCAGTTGCGAATTTTAAATCCTTTTTTATGTGTTTATTTAATAGTCACAACACGTTATAGGCTTTTTCGCTACAAGAACTGAGGCCAAGTGAAGTTTGAGTCACCCCACAGCAAGCTACTATAAATTGTCCCAAGAAACTGTCACTGCTAAACAATGTTTCCTTTACTTATTGGGAAAAATCCCCAAATGTTTAGAAATAGCACTTTAATATGTACCTAATAAGCATAATGAATATCCAAACTGTATTACATGAAAGGCTCAAAGTATTTCCTCATCAAAGTGATAATTAAGGTTCAATAAATAAAATGAGGATGATAAACTTCTCATAGCACAGGCGTGATTACTGTCATAAGTGCTACCTTAAAGAAGGTATCCATGTGCTTTCATCCCACGGAGTGTATCAACACAAAGGAAATGACTCTGCTCCCTTCTCATAAATCCCCCAAATGCAAGTACACGATGAGCTTGTTCTTTTCTATCAAGATGACAGGGATGTTTTACATATTTTTTTCAAGATTACCGTGTTCGTTCCATTATCTTTGTTGGCTACTTTTAATTTCCCTTTTCCATAAAGTTATCAGTTTTACTGCATTAGAAATCTGCTCCATGTCATTAAAATCCAGAGTACCTGGAGTTTTGTTTTTTTGGCAGTTGTGTTGTGTACTCGGCATTATAGCCTACCTTTGAAGTGATCTCAGATGTTTCAGAAATTAAATACATTTTCCGATCTTTTAGATAAGATACCAGGCATTAGAGAGAACTCATAAGGGATGAAACCATTCAGATGTGGCTTGAGATGCATTGCCCAGATATTTATCATTTTTAGTTGTGATTAGCATTGAAGAACAATTAACAGAGTAAGATGGTTAACTTTTCACTGCTGAAAAGTTTGTTAGTTTTAGGATACTTGGAGTATACACGCTTTGAAATTTTTTAAGACATTTTACACTTCACTGGTAGCCTTCAGGTGCTATTTATAATGCTTTGGGGAAAAAAAACATATAAAAATCCAGTGTAGAATTTTAAAAATTTCCTACTTTAAAAGCTCTCTATAGATTTGTCAGCATAGCAAATAAACTTACTCCTTTAATTTTCATGTTATTTTTACCTTTCTCTAAGTGATAAGTACACGTTTTCTTAGAGTTATATATTAGCAATAACAATGAAATAATACCTTACCATAATTAATGTTCCTTTTTTTTTTTCTTTCAGAACGCTGCAGACGGTAGGACCCTCCCATGCTAGAACCTACACTGTGGCAGTGTACTTTAAGGGAGAAAGAATAGGCTGTGGGAAAGGACCAAGGTATGAGAGAAGATCCTTTTAATTTCTTCAAATGAACATCCTGTGTGTCTGAAAAGTCCCTACTGGGAACTTCCAAACTTTGCAGTCTGTCATTTTAAACTCAGAGTATAGAATGTTCAAAGGTAATAAAGCGAATCCCAAGGATTAATGTCCCCACCAAGCCCAGCCCCAAACTTGAGCTTGGCCTTGGACAGTGAGAGTGTCATTGCATAAGGAGCTTGGCTACCTTGAGAGGGCCTCATTACCTGGTGTTGTAAAGGTAAGATCTGTCCAGTGTCAGTTACCCAATAGGGTACCCAGTGTTGCTGCAAGCATTTTATAGATACGTCGTGCATGACACAGCCATTAAACATTTGATTTCTCACTGCTACTCACTTGAGCTTTGTTGGAAATGCTACCTAACATCTTCTCTCAGGTAAAAAGAATTATGTATATTATCGTCTTTCTCTGAACCCTCTAATTTATATCTTAAACTGAGAAGTGATTGGAAGTCTGTCTACATTTTTTTTTAACTCTTCTCTTTTTTAAACTTATGTTAAGGAAGTTCAAACTTAAAATACTTCAGACCTAATGTAAATGGAAGACATTTTAATACAGTATTAAAAATGTGGAACAAATAACCTAAATAGGCTTTGTGCAAATAAATGATGTTTCTGCATGCCTTTGTGTATATTCCTAACCTGTGTGATTCAGTATGTGACAGAAGTAATCAGATAAAATTTTATGCATCGGACATGAAAACCTGAATAATGTGTGGCCATACCTTGTGTTTTTGAAAAAAATCTTTAAACTGCACTTTACCTTTATTTTATTTGATAGTATTCAGCAAGCAGAAATGGGAGCAGCAATGGATGCACTTGAAAAATGTAAGCCTCTCCCTTTTTCTATAATTATATGTTCATAATACATGTTTTATAGAAAGAAAATGGGGAAATATAAAAATGGTAAGTACTGATAAAATGTGATTTTTTTTCTTCATAATTACTCTCCACATAGAATGTAGTAGAATGTAAGATATGTATAAAATGGGCTGATAATTTTTCTGAAAAGTATTCCTGAATGCTTTTTTTTTTTTTTTTTTTTTTTCCCTCCTGAATGCTTTTTGATTTTCATTTTCCTTTCTTGTGTGGAGTCCCACTCAGCCCAGATCGCCCATATGAACAGCCCAGTGTATCTTTTTCGATATATTTCCCTATACTTCTAAAATTTTATACAAGTGAAGGTTTTTTTTTTTCTTTTTAGTTTTTGGCCATTGTTTTATGAGAATGAGATATTTACACACTTTTCTGCATCTTTTTGTTCTTGCTCAATAATATATCACAGGTGTCCCTAATTCATTCTTTCTTAATGGCTACATAGTATTTCATGCAATGGATTTGCCATATTCTAGTCACCTCTTTTAGTTTTGATGGATACTCTTTCTGGTTTTTTTTAAATCACTGTTGACAGTAAATGTCTAAATAGTCCTTTTGGTTCTATGGGATAGATTCCCAGGAATGGGATGGCTGAGTGGAGGATACTTCAGTGATGTCATTGACCATGTAGGGAACTGTATAGTCTTTTGTAAATTGAAGGCTTAAATGCAAAGAACTTTTCTTCTGAGGTCTACTGTGCTATACTGCACAGTCTGTGCAAAACAGGACAGTGCAATTCCATTATGCTCCAAGTACCAGCTAAATGTGGGACAGAGCAAAGCACGGGAAGCTAAAGTCAAGAGGCCCAGGATTCTCACTGTGGGAGATTCCAGGAAAAGAAAGAGAGGGCTAGGAGTCAAGTGGAAATCTGCAGACAGTAGCTTCCTAGGGTCGGGGGAGGGAGGACAAGTTGGTGGTAGCTTGTATTTCCAGGTTCCAGTGTCTATGGAATCTTCACTGAAAGTTTTAAGTTAACTCTGTTGGGGAATTTTTTCATTCATTATATACAAATGCACAATCACATATTGAAATAAAAGTGAGATTCCATTTTTGACCTATAAAATTGCCAAAGGTTCTCTTTGGAGGCTTTTTTCATTTGCTTTTAACGATAAAACAGTACTGGAGAGATGGTGTGTTCAGAGACTAACCTCCACATGCATATTGGTAGGAGTGAGTCATTTAACTCCCAGAAAGCAGTTTAACCGTCTGTATCTAGTCATTAAAGAAGTCCATACCTTTTGATCTGGAGACTTCATTTCTAGGAATCAAACTTAAGGAAATGACTGGAGTTACGAGCTCCAGTTCACATGCCATGACAATAGTGACAACTTGATTTATAACAGCCAAAAAATAATTAAGTCAATCAAACTGCATGTTTATCAATAGGGAAATGCTTAAATAAACTATGCTATATTGCAGGGGTTGGCAAACATTTTTTGTAAAGAACCAGATAAAAAATATTTTAAGCTTTGCAGGCCATACAGTCTCTGTCACAATTACTCAACTCTGCTACTGTAGCGGGCAGGAATGAATAGTATGCAGATGAGCAGATGTGTCCGTGTTCCAATAAAACTGCATTTACAAAAACAGGTGGTGGACTGTATTCGGCCTATGGGCAGTAGTTGACCAATTCCTGCTTTTATCCAAGTGTTGTTATACTTTGTTATCATTAGAGTGCTGATACAGAGAAATACTTATTCTAGAATAAGTTTTTTTTTAAAAAATATACCCATGAAAATGTATGTACGCCATTCTCTCTCAAAGTAAGGGTGCATGGGGGAGTGATTAAATATTCATTTGTCTATATAATACATGCACATTTACACTATGTATGTATGTGTGTACCATAACTCTTAGGAAACTAAGGATACATTCTAAAAGTTTATCAATGGTTAGAACTGAGCGGTGGGATTTTTTTAATGCAAACTAGGTTCTAGAATAGAATTTACCAAGGAAGTCGGGTTCATTTTGTAGTAACTGGCTTTACAGCTGACTTTTTTGAATTCGATTTGTTTTTTCAAAAAGCACTTATAGTACTTGAAACCTGTGTTTTATACAATACATAGGGTCAACTTGATATCATTTAGGGAATAGGATTAGGTTCCTGTTTTATTTTTAAAATACAGGTGTCATTATGTATCTCTTTTGTTTAATATCAGTCAGTGACTCGGATATTCAGAGTCTTTACTGATTGACTGCCTGCCTCTCAGATACTTTTCCTAGCACCCTGCTCCTGTCCCTTCCTCCCCCCTTGGGGTGAGGATGGGACACTATATAAAAAGGGAGAGAATAATTTAGGATTTTGCGTATATTTAAATCCCTTTTGTTATTCATCAACCCAGACAAAAGCCAAACTTGCTCTTCCCCAAACATGCCATCTCTCTCACATCTCTGAATCTTCATATTTAAAATATGAAGTAGGAACTCCTGTATATAACAACCCCTTACCCAGTTAGAGAGAAGAGTGTCATTTTCCCTCTGTGTTACAGGTAACTTGTGTGGCTCTTCTCATTCATGTTTATATGCATCCTTTTTTTTTTTTTTTTGTATGCATCCCTTTTTGACGTTTGTTGTTGAAGTGTGTGTTTGTTGACTAAGTGTATAAAATGACTTTTTTTCTTGTTCCATTCTCAATTTCTTACTCCTCCAATGTACTTGCTATATACCTCAAATGACAACTGAATTGTAACATTTTTAGACCTTAACCAGGATTTCTGCTGTATCTTGCACAGGGTCAAATATCAGACTAAATGGAGCTTAAACCGTACCGTTGAGTGACATGTTTCCTTTAACCAAATAAAAAATGCTCTACCTGCATTGTTGTTGCTGACATAGCATTGGGGAATCTTATGGTAAACTTTAAAAACAGAATGATCAGAAATAATAACTTAATGCCTCTGTCCTTCAGATCTTTTTCCTCTTTTCTCAGAAAATTTAATTCTTGGTAACTGGTGTGATAATATCATTATTGGGAGCTTTTGGTTTGAGCTTTGCAAAAATACATAGGCCCATTTGGCTACATTCTGTAATCTCTCCCTGACAATCACTTCTTACTAGGAGAACCTTGTTCAAACCTGCCTGAAACCACTTGGAAACAGCACATCTGTGTTTTAACACTGCTATATGTTTTGGTGCCTTTTATACTCAAATCCATGTCAGATGTTGCACTATAGCGTCGGGGTACTGGTGCAGACGGCCAGTGGGTTTCTGAATGACAAAAGACCAAGGGAAGACACCGAGTAGTTGTCTGCCCCCTGCCTTAGAATATACAGCTCTGTGTTTCTCGTGAATGTGTGTGTGTTTAGTTTGCATCGTTCTTTGCACCAGAGGCTACCCTTTATTGAGTATAAAATGTATTTCCTCGTGTCAGATAACTTTCCCCAGATGGCCCATCAGAAGCGGTTCATTGAACGGAAGTACAGACAAGAGTTAAAAGAAATGAGGTGGGAAAGAGAGCATCAAGAGAAAGAGCCAGATGAGACTGAAGACATAAAGAAATAAAGGAGGGCACGGAAATGGTGGCGTATTTACTTGCTTAATAACTGTGACTGTTGCCCATCGAGATCTAGCCTAGTTTTCCTGCAGACGATGAATGAAGTGTGCTCGTCGAAATAAAACACAAGGTCAACTCGCTATTGTTGTTTTACCGATCTAATATGTTATTTTGAGCTGGATGGTCTTTATTACAAAGTATATGGTTTCTCTTCTCTTTAATGGAAAACCTCACTTTGGTGGATGTGCATATTCCCTTTTATTTTGTTCTTTCAACAATAAAATTCAAAAAGCATCTTCTACGTGGAATAGATCCTGTTTTTCTCTCTCTATCTGAGATTATGACATAAGACTTCAGCTGACAAGTGAAAAATTCACCTCACCAGATATTTGGGCTACACTCTATTAACATCTATACTTTTGGAAGTCTGGATTATTAACTAGATTTTTCAGCTTTCATCTGGATGTTTAACGTCTTCTCAACTGCAGACACTGAACTTACTCTCACTAAGCGTTGAATCTTTTGTAGAAGGGATCCCTTTAATGTTTTAACTGGCTAATGCGAGTGGGGAAGGACATATTTGAATCAAATATATTCTTTGAATCATTAGAATAGGAGGAGAAATCATGATTCCAAGCCACACAACACTTTAAATCAGATACTCTAATCCTGGGGTCAGTGGATGCTTTAAGAAGTTCATAAACAGACTTAAAGGAAGTCTCAGAACCTCCTGAAGTTGTGTTTGATTTTATGTGTGTGTGTGTGGGGGGGGGGGGGGGGGCAGTGGTGAGGTTGGGAGTGGGCCGGAGCAGGATGAGGAGTCTTTATAGCTTTCATCAACTTGAAGTGGTCCCTGCAATAAAGGGCTAACATTACATTGAAAGACATGACATTTTTAAAAAATGTTATTTTAAACTGAGTATCATTTGTTTCTTATTAATAAAGGCAAAGTTTGGGGCACCCGGGTGCTCAATGGTTGAGCATCTGCCTTCGGCACAGGTCATGATCCCAGGGTCCTGGGATCAAGTCCTGCATCAGGCTCCCTGCAGGGAGCCTGCTTCTCCCTCTGCCTATGTCTCTGCCTCTCTCTGTGTGTCTCTCATTAATAAAATAAAAATATTTTTAAAAGGGTGGGGGCAAAACTTCTCTTTTAAAACAAATGTGTTTTTATTCATTATTTTAATAAATATGTGGTGAGTACCGTCTGTGTATCATGCATCATTCTAGGCTCTGGAGCTATAGCAGTGAACAAAATAAAATTCCCTGCCCTCAGGAAGGTAATGTGCTAGTAGAGGAATGCATACAATAGACAAGGAAGTAAAACATGTGGCACTTGATGGTGTAGATGATGGCCAAAAACAGAGCAAGGGGGTGGGATGGGTTCAGTTTTAGTCAGGTGGTTCAAGAGATCCCCCTGAAAAGGTATCATTTGAGTTAAGATCTGAAGCAGGAGAGGGAATGAGCCTTTCAGGTATTTGGAAGGTTTCTTATTTATAGGACTATTAAATGTTACCTATACAAGATGGAAAATTTGGAGAATATATTACTTTTATTAGGAGGAGAAAGAAACAACTGCTACTTTGGAAATCTTGTGGAGAAAGTCGAAAGCATAGGCAGAAAAGTAAATCACCCACAATTCCATCCTCTAGAGCTTTTGTATATTGTCAGACCTTCTGTGTATAGACACACGTACACACATGCACTCAAGTGTGCGTTAACAATTAGATACCATACCTGTGGTTTCCATATCCTTTTCTTTTTTATTAGCTACTACATCATGGATCTCTCTCTGTTGAATCCACATTTACATTGATGGCTGCATATTAATGCATATCTTAAATACCAGTTATGGATGCACTATAATTTGTTGACTAATGAAAGATGTATAGGTTGTAAGCAGTTTGTTCCGTCATAAATAATCCTGCACACATGTACACATATATATTAGAGAAGTGAGAGAAGACCTCTAGGGCTTCTTATTTTGTTAATCCTAAAATGTAAGATTGTACCTCTAAGAAAAGGTCCTGCTGCTGCTCCTCCCTACAAATAGCAAAACTGGAAGGGAAGGCCACTGTTTTCATCAGTGGCCTTGCAAATGTTACCAGGGAAAATATTTGAACTTTTTTAAAAAAGCTTTTATTTATTTATTGCAGAGAGCAGAGCCACAAGTTGGAGGGAGGAGCAGAGTGAGAGGGAAAAGTAGATTCTGTGCTGAGCCCAGAGCCTGATGTGGGGCTTAATCTCAGGACCCTGAGACCATGGTCTGAGCCGAAATCAAGAGTCGGACACCCAGTTGACTGACCACTCAGGAGCCCCTGAACTTTTTTTAAACAAGCACTTCCACTAGTCTTCCATATGCATCAAAATAATGCCAAAGCCAGCATGCTGCTTGGGACTTTTTATTGGGCTTTGACTTTTTCTTTCTGTAGTATCGTGGCCTTTTTCATTTTCTTTCTCCATATTAATAGCTCTTGAAACCTGAAGTGAAGTCTGTAAGACACTAGAGTCCCTCACAGTGAAACATACCAAACACACCATCAGGGCGGGGTAGCTCCAGGGGCTCTATAGGAAACAAGGAGGTCAGCAGCCAGACTGTACCCAGGCACATAGACCAACTCAATGTAACAGGCCACTGTGACCACCATGTCCACCCTGCCTCCTATCCAGCCCAGCCCAGCCTCCTTACTTTCTAGTTCTGATCACAAGAAGGGCCAGTGAGAGTGCACATTCTTAGTTACTTCAACTGTGCTGTTACTGCTCATAGAGGCTGAATATGAAGGTTACTACTCATAAGTCACTTGGGTCAGGGATGCCTGGGTGGTTCAGTGGTTGAGCTTCTGCCTTTGGCTCAGGGCGTGATCCCAGAGTCCTGAGATTTGAGTCCTACGTCGGGCTCCTTGCATGGAGCCTGCGCCTCCTCCCTCTGCCTCTGTCTCTGCCTCTCTCTGTGTCTCTCATGAATAAATAAAATCTTAAAAAAAAAAAAAAAAAGTAAGTCACTTGGGTCTGGTTTGGGAAACACGTGGAGGTGTGTCTATAGCCAACGGTCTTCAACTGAGACTGGAGGGGGAGGAGGGAGAGTAGACCACACAGGAAGGTTCACATAAGTTAATTTTGGGGAGTTAACTGAACCTTAAATATGAGAAAGGTTGCAAGATGGGGGGAAGACATGTGCTTTCAAAGGACCAACAGGATTGGGTGGAAAGAAAATGGGTAGAGGCGCCTGGGTGGCTCAGGTGGTTAAGCATCTGCCTTTGGCCCAGGTCATGATCCCAGGGTCCTTTGACCTGAGTGGCTGGATCAAGCCCCGCATCAGCTCCCTGCTCAGAGGGGAGTCTGCTTCTCCCTCTCCCTCTGCCCATCCCCCCACCACCTTGTTCATGCTTGCTCTGTCACTCTCTCAAATAAATAAATAAAATCTTTAAGAAAGAAAAAAGAAAATGGGTGTGGATCCTCTTGTATTTCACGGGAGATAGGATAAAGGACTGTAACAAGGCATTGGGAATTGGGGTGCTGAGACAGAAGAGATTTGAAAGATACAGAGGTGATAGACCCTACAGGACATGGAGTAGGGCAAAATATCTCTCTCCTAACACTGTTGGCACATTATGAGCTAGATAATTCTTTATTGGGGGCGGGAGGGACTGTCCTGTGCATTGTAAGGTACTTAGTTACATTCTTGGTCTCTACCCATTAGATCCCACTAGCATCCCTTCCCCCTGGTTGTGACAGGTGAACCTGTCTCCAGACATTGCCACCTATCTCCAGGAAGCAAAATCGCCCCAGGCTGAGTACCCCCCTGAGGTGGGAGAAATGAAGTGAATGGACACCAGGCTAAACTGTACAATCGTGGAGAAGCAGAAGTAGAAAGATGGTGAGCTTTGTTGGCTGTTGAGGGGGCCTGAGGTCGGTCTCTGGAGATGTTGAATAAGCAGTTGGACACAAGGTTTTGTAGCCCAGTGTATTTGAGCTGGAGTACAGATTAGAAGTGCACTTAGCACCTTCGGCGGCATTTGTACACCTACAAAGGAGAACACTGGTTTTCCCAAGTTGGAGACAGGACACCATTCCAGTGACGAATCACTTTGAAACCTTAGGCTTCACACATGAGAGAAATGTCTACCAGAGAAGGAGCTCAACACTCACCCGAACTATTTCATCTCTAGATGAGATTTTCTTAAACCAGTGGGCTGTTTCAGAATTACTTCTATCATCTTAAGCTTTGGAAAGTTCTTGTGACATTTCTCTACAGCGACCTTCTACAAAGTGAAGAAGACCCTTCGTGAATTCCTCGGGTTTCATGAGATGTCCTGAACTGAGAGCAACAAGGTATTTACTAAAGCCTGCAGACAAGTTCCCTATAGCCACTAGCCCCAAATTCTTCACTAGACCCTTATGACTTCTATTTTATGAGGGATGAAAGAAGCATCATTGGGCATAGTATTTCATTTGTATAAATGTCAGAACACTTACGAGAATGACCTGTGGAAGAGGTGCTTAACTGGCCACAAAGGATTTTTGTTCTTGTAGAGTTGTTGTCAGGAAGTCCCTGCCCAACTGGGCGCCGTATTCCAGCCTCTCTGCCCTCAAATGTCAAGAGGGGTGGGAACGAGGCACTTGTCTTCTGACTCCAGTTTACTAACTAGGGGTCAGTATCCAGGGAGGGTGACTTTGAAAGCCACCTTCAGTGAGAATGTGCATGGCTGCATGGAACAGAGTCTTCACCTCTATCACACCACTTGCCCTCCCTCTCTTGAGAGGGGGCTCCTGCCTGGAGTCTACGTAAGGGAGAAGCAAACAGCTGTGTGTTAAGCCACTGAGATTTGGGGGCTTATCTGTTATAGCAGCGAACATCACCTCAACTAACACAACTATTTCTGAGGCAGGCACTGAACAACCCAAATTCAATCTTTGCCAGTCTAACCACGTAAAAAAGAACATGCTCACCTACCTGTTACTGGATGCCACACTGAACCAGTGCTGACGTATTTCTTATTCAGTTTTGATATGTTTTCTTTATGGTTCAGAAATGCCCTCATCTTATATTCTGTGATGTTAAAATGTAACAACCGTGAAGTAAGTAAATTCTTACCTTTGACTTAGGGGTTTGGCGAACATTCATCCCAGGATTTATTAGTGTTGGTAGCATCTACTCTATCCTAGGTCTGGAAGATTGAAGCAGAGTCCTTGTCCTCAAGGAGTTTACTATTTAGAAAAGGAAACACATATACC
This sequence comes from Vulpes vulpes, assembly GCF_048418805.1. Classification (NCBI taxonomy): domain Eukaryota; kingdom Metazoa; phylum Chordata; class Mammalia; order Carnivora; family Canidae; genus Vulpes; species Vulpes vulpes. The sequence continues at coordinate 134,513,002 of NC_132783.1, forward strand.
CATGTGTGTATGGGACCATATGGAGGATGAGAGAAGGCGTGACTCATTCCTTCTGGAGGAAGGGTGGGCACCACAGGATGTCAAACCTCAGTTTGATCTTGGGAGAGGTATCAGCCCCCATGACTGCTGACTCTCCTGCCCGTGACAAAAAGCCTTTTTTCTTTCAGGTCAGGTCAAACATAATTGTTTTGTTTTTCAATTTCTGTGACACCAAACAAAATCAACAAAAGCTCCTTAATAACCCCTGATAACCAGTCCATATTCAAAAGTACAGCTAGTTTGTCCAAATAATTATTCAAGCAGGATCCATACATTGCCTTTGGTTTTTAGGTCTCATAAGTCACTTTTAATCTAGAACATTCCTCCACTCCTCTTTTCGTAATTAGTTGAAGAAGCCTGGCCAGCTGTTCCATAGAATGTCCCACATTCTGGATGTGATGCACTGCTCTCTTGTATCATTTTCTTTTTTCCCCTTTATTCTCTGTATTAGATCTAAAGGCTTGATTTTAGTTTAGGTTCAAAATTTGTGGCAAATGTGGTCATTTTAGCCCTCCTCTCAGCAATAATGATTTCAAATTCTTTTGGGTAATAAGTGGTTGCGATGGTTAATTTTACATGTCAGTTTGGCTAGGCAAGGGGTGTTTTTTAAGCAGCTAACTTTATGGTCATTTGTTACATAGTGATGGGAAACAAATACATTCTCATTCTGTTTCTAAAGGGTCAATCTCTTCATGTTACTATCCTATTTAAAATACTTAACGGGTTCCCCATTGCCTATAAGATAAAGACCAAATTCCGTACCAGGGTGTTAAATTCTCTCATGACCAGACATCAGAGCTGCTGCTGCCTCCCCCTACTCCTGGCTCCATCCTGACTGAACAGGTTGCAGATGTTTAAACAGATTTTTACGTTTCCCCTCCAGAATTTTGCACTGCCTGAAATGGGCCACCTCCTTGCTAATTATCTCTTACTTACTTTTTGGGCCTCAGCTCAGGAACTATCTCCTGCAAGCCTTTCCTCACCTCAAATTCAAGTGCACATCCATGGGCTCCTTCCTGAATCACTTACGTCATGCCATCTTGTCATAACCCCTACAGTCCCCCCATCTTGCCTCGTTAGACCACCAGCTCCTGGCAGGCAGGCCCATCACTAATTGCCCTTGAACCGTGGGCTCTCTGTCACTGTCATCTGAATAAAGATAACCAGACTCATTCTTGCCTCAACTACCTTAAAGCAAAACCCCAGCTTGCTCCTGCAGGAACTTGGAGGCTGAGGCAGAGAGAATGACCCACCGGAGACGGCATCTGCACGCTCTCTGAACCTCCTACACTTGGACGCGGTAAGGAGCCTGCGGCTTGAGTGGGACGGCACGAGCCCAGGGGGACTCTGAAGGAAGCAGGGAAGCTGGCTTGTCCCCTCTTGTCTACCCGGAGCTGTTGCTCTCACCCCTCTCCAGGGTGGGGAGCTCAGCTACATGCACAAGACAAAGAATAGCTCCAGGAGTTCTGTTCTAGATGATTGAGATAGAGCCACAGAGCCCGAGGAGGAGAGGCGTGGTCATCAGTGATGCCACCAGACAGGTGACTTGGGACAGGCTATAGTCACCTGACCTTGTAATCTCCAGCAGGTTCACATAAAAGGCGAAACGCAATAACCCCCCATACTTGTACTGCTCTCTCTCCAGTATCTCTTGCTATGGACTAATGATTTTATTCAACCTCATATAATTGCCCCGTGTCAACGCAGATCCTGTTGGCATCTCCAACAGGATTGCGGCTCCTGTTTGGGAATTTGGGAGCTGCTGTAACCAAATGAGGGCCACACTCCCAGTTTGCCCTCCATATCACCCCAACTAGATTCTGCATCTCCATCTCCCACCATCAGAGGCCCCTGTCAGAGCTCTACCAGTAACCCAGTGGTGAATGAACACAGCTGTCGCATCACCCAAATAGCTGCTCCTCGAAGTTTTCTCTCATTTCTCCTGAAATATTAGTCTGGCTAAGGAAGAAGCTTTGAATGAAGTTTAAAAAACAAAACAAAAAAAAACACAGCTAGCTAATCATTTGTATGCTGAATATTAGCCCATCACAATAGAAAACTCCCAGATAAAACAACTCATAATGAAAATGCAGCAAGACCCTTAACTGTAGCGATGCTAATGCTCACCTCTATTATTATAATAATAGGGGTCTCAAATGGAGCTGCGGAGAACAGTGGCTGCCCCTGACTAGAATTCAACCGGAAAGATCAAGAGAGAGCCCTAATTGCCTTTCTTCTCAGATCAAACAATTGACTTAATTCTCCAGGCCTACACACCGAAATGTGTTTGAGGAGATTCAAATAGGTTACTGTAGAGGATTAAGGTTTTCTCTGCAGATTATACTTTTATGCCCTGTAGTTCATTGCTTGAAGTGTTAAGTAGTTTTGTCAAAATAAGCAGGGCTGGAAGGATTTTTAGAATCTTACAAATCACACACACTTGCTGAGTAACACAAGGGACGTCTGTTTTTCCCCTTCTCCGTCTTTTATTATTATTATTATTTTTAATTTAATGCTTGAGGCTGGGGGGTGGGGAGAAATTAAGCACATTAAAGATTAGTTGGAACTTGCAAGAGGCATCCCAGATAAGAGCAGTACAAGTATGGGGGGTTATTGTGTTTCGCCTTTTAAAAATTGTTCACAAAGTGATGCAGCTGAAGAAGCCACATAAAGAGAAGGGATTTTCTTGTGAACGCTTAACCGCCTGAAGAGAAAGTCCAGAGGGGCCGTGAAATCAGACCCTTGAGGCTTCTCTGCAGTGCTGTGCTAATCAGGGTTATTTTACTCGCTAAGACTTCAATTCTGCTTAAAGGAGTTGGTGGCAAAATAAGCTTTCGTTTTCTTACAATAGAGTATTCCCAGGAAAGGGCACGTGTCGGAAAGTCTTCAGTGACCCTCTGTCCTTGGTTCCACAGGTGACTCGGTTGCCCTGCCGGGGCCCCTCCGGGGAGTTCATTCCTCCTCAATCAGAGGGTTGTTGGATGCACTCACGCAGGTGGCTCACTGCGGAGCTCCGGGCCCACCCTCCGCACAGAGCCGCTGATGGGGCCGCGTTGCACACGGTACCTGGCAAGTGCAAACTGCCCCGGTAATGACTGGACAGCCTTGGTGTGAACCTTCCCCGCCTCCCCTGAAACCTCAGCAAGTCTGTTTTGCTCCGGCCTGGCTCAGGGACCGTCACTCCTGGGTCACTTTTTCAGTTTTTGCCAAATGCGCTGCGTCTTGGCAGGTGCCAGGAAGATTATGCTTCTTGGTTTGACCTCTCAGCTCTGGCTGGGGTCTGGCCCCACTTTCCTCAGCCACGTCTGTCTTCCCATATGTGCAAAATCCCTGCAGAGACAGCAGCACTTGCCGATACTTCCAGACCACCAGCGGGGACGCTCACAGCACCACCACGGTCCCAGTGTTCCCGGGCCAGGAGGGCCAGGAGAGCTCAGGGGTGTTTCTGAGCCCACCTCCTCCCCGTCCTCACCCCTTCCCCCCAGCAGGTCACTTGCTCCTTAGACCTCGAGGAAGAGCGAAGCTGTGAGTGCTGGGATGCCAGGTGCCCTGGACAAAGCTAAGTCAGGAGAGGAGAGGAACCAAAAGCCTGGAAGGAAGGAGAGACTGCAGGCCTCCGGGGTCCTCAGAGGCTGGGAGCATCCTGCCCTGGGAGAGGAGGATGGGTGGCTGAGCGGAGGAGGGGCAGGGACGGGTGGGAGTGGTGCCGGAGAAAAATCCAGTGCAGCATGAGGGGGTTCCCAAGTAATCTGCTCCTCACTGCAGACTCCCTCCTGTCTCCCTAGAGAGAGCATCAGAGCCCTCTGTTGCTCCTTTCATCCCGATTGCTCCATAATGGGAGAGAGACATATAGTGAACTGTGTTGGGTCCAGTGCCCAGACTGCCCACGGAGGCAGGGAGACCCCACCAGGACCTCCTTGGATCTGGGCACATCTCCAAGGGGACTGATGAACAGATTTCTTCCACTGCTAGCTTTTTTACATCTGTGCTCTCCTCTCTGTCACATTTCCTTTTTTTTTGGCCATCCCATCCTGGTTGAGTCCTAAATGGACCCAATCTGCTCCTTCTGTCCCCAGACCTCGGTATTCTCTGTATACAGAACACCTCTCCCGTAGAGTCTCAGCTTAAGTCCCTGGGTGGTATGGCAGCGTTCGAATTGATGAGGACCTTGGACTCAAGCAGAATGAATGCTTTAAGACAGTGGTCAGCAGACTTTCTGTGTAAAGGGCCAAAGAGTACGGATTTTAGGCTTTGCAGGCCAACAGGCAAAAATCAAGAGAATTACGTAGGTACTTCTAGAATAAGAAAAAATAAGTTTTCACAAATTTTTTTGTTAAAATTAAAAACCATAGACACTGAAATTTGAATTCCATGTAATTTTCACATGGCACAAATGTTATTCTTTTGATTCCACCCCCCCCCCCCCCCCAATTATTTAAAATTGTAAAACCTATTCTTAGCCTGTGGATCATGGGGTGGATTTGGCACACTGGCTAGAGTTCACTGATGCCTATTTTGAGAAGAATGAAAAATGTCACTAAAAAGGAAGCTGCACTCACCTACCCGGTTCCATTTCTACAGATTTGTTTGTGGTGATCTGGGTAAAAATGCTGGTCATCAGAACCTCAGTTCCCAAATCAATGCCTGCGATTCAAGACAGGTAGGCAAAGGGAGCGAGTTATAGAATTTCCTGGTCTCCTTCCAGATAATTGCCAGAGGCCCAGGCGCCTTTGTAATGAACGTAGCTGCATCCCCATGTGTCCTTTGTCAGGCATGCTGCTTGACATGGGGACGATCTTACATTTTTGTGGCAATAACACATGGTTTTCAAAGCACTTTAACTTACAATATCTCATTAGTTCTTAACAACCCGGGAGGTTGACAGGGTGATTATTATCCTCATTTTATGATTGAAAAGAACCTAAACAAAATCAAGTCTTCAAGAAGTCGTGGAGTCACCTACGATCAGGGATCCAGTAGAGAGTGGGGTTCAGACCTCCATTGTTGCTAGGAGCAGAGGACAGAGCAACAGACACAGACTTGGAGCTTCCGCTGAGAGGGGCAACAAGCAACAGGGAAAATAGAATAATCCTACTAACATTAAAAGCATATATTAAGATGAAAAAACACTCCCTCTTTGAATTTTTCCAGAAATATTTAACCTTGTTTATTGTAACCTGAAAGCATATCTTAAGGCAAAAAACTCTAAAGCTGAATAAATTCAAAAGATAAAAAGAACAGGCTTCAAGGTAATAATTATACTTCCAAAAAACAGTCCCAGGATGCTTCTAAGGGTCGGTCCCTAGAACGCGTGTTTTGTTATTACCATATGTGTTAGTCTTCAAGCAGGCAGCAAAGAGAATGGTAAGAAAATCACAGAATACAGGTTGACCCTAAAGGAATGTATGAATTGGGGGACACAAAGGCGGTGATCATGACCCTTTGTCACAGAACCGGATGAGATTACAGAGCCTGAGACTTTAATGAGCCACGGCAGGTTAGTGATGTAGGCTGTCCGGCTGCCCACTTACAGCCGGCTCCCTTCTGAGGAGAGGTCAAGGAAGCAGGGACAGCCTGCTGCTGCTGTCTGCTTCTATCACAGCCACACGGTGACATCACACAAGTCCAGAGTCCTTTGAACACTGCCCTCAGGAAGTGTCACTCAGTGACAGAACTAATGCACTTAGAGGGTAGTGGTTAAGAGCAAGAGCTCCAGAGTTGCACTAACCTGGGTTCAAATCCCAAGTCCTCCCCTTACTGGCCTTGACCTTTGGGGAGATTGCTTTTGTGTTGTAAATAGCTTATAAGGGAGTGTTACCATATACCATTGGCTCGTGGGGAGCACTAAATGAGATGATAATGTATATAAAATGCCTGGCACTTAGCAGGTGCATCGTAAACGTGCACCATTGTTATGGGTGTTATTTATTAGGCCCAGCAGCAAACCTGAGATGGCTAATCCCCTGGAGAGGCAGCTCAGAGGCAGAAGAAGAAACACTGGGCTGGGATCTCAAAGACTTGAGTTGCACGTCAAATTCTGACCCTTGGGAAAGATTAAGTAATCTTAGGGAAGTCACTCACAGAGCCTAGGTTGCCTCATCTCAGAAATGGAGTTACTAATGTCTATTTTACAAGGTCATCAAGAGCACTGAGTAAGATAGGGTGTGAGATTGCTTTGTATAATATTATGTAGTTCCACAAAAATATTCATAGCAATATCTCTAAACACAGTAGTATATAGGTATATATATCACGTTTTATTCCATAAAAGATTTCAGATGTTCTGCAAACCTTAAGCAAAGCTCAAACCCCACATCAATAAAAAGAATCCACACAAAATAATGAACCATAAACATGACTTAAAAATGAGGACCCAGGAATAGGTAAGAGTAAGAACAAAAGAGCCAGGAGAAATAAACATTCAGAATTGTAGATCAGAAGATTTTTATCTGCTATTCAAATTGAATATCCAATTTATGTCTTAAGTTTTCTGAGAGTCAAAGGGAAAAAAAGGAGATGTGGTTTTTCATTCTTAGTGAAAAAAAAGTACATCTCTTTCGTGCCCTCTCCTCCCCCCTCCCTCCTCAATTCTTCAAGAGAAGCAATAATTGGCAACCTTTGCTACAACCTTGGCAAGTAAGTACTATTTATAAATGAATAAACCGAGGCTCAGAGAGGTTAGCTAGCTTGCCTGAGATCATACAGCTAGTAGGAGGCAAGGTCAGGCTTCAAATTCAAGTCCAAAGGCACCAAAGTCTTGCTCCCTCCACTGTCCTGTAAGTAAAGTTGTTGGGCAGGAGCCCTCCTGAGCTGTAGCGGCCGAGGACACTGTTCCCTAGGGAGTTAGCTGAAGTCTGTCTTGGTGCCCCAACTTTCTGCTTGACGTGTGATTCAGTAGATGATTACTTTTGCAAGTAACATGCAAGGCAAAATATGCAAAATTAAACCCTCTTATTGTGTCAGTGCTAGGCCAGCAGAACCAGCCTTCATGTAGGGTGTGGATTGGAGACACCGAGGAAAGAAAGAGGCAGTTTGCTCCCCATGGGCTTGTAAGTGGACTCAACAGAGGGCACTTGAAATGGTACCCTCCTAAGGCAGCAATTGCCGAAGGCTCATGTGACATAAACGTGAGCAAGTGCACCGAATCTCGCAAGAAAGTGCTCAGAAACAAGAAAGAAAATTTCAACTGTAGAGCACATTCATCAGCAGGAAAGGGACAAGGCAAGAGGAGGAGGAAAACAAAATGATTCTCAAAGTCCCAACCAGCCGGGCCTTTTATTAAGGCCTGGTAACTGATACCACAACACTGCTGTCCAGAATTCCCAGTCATCGTAAATAAGTGAAGTTCAAGTTTACTATATAGTATAAAGTATATGGTTCCCACTGGTCTTTTTAATAGATCCATAAAGTCCTGAGTTAAGGAGCTCCTCCAGGCACCATCATATTGATATCCAGACTGGAGGAACCTACCCATTATTGTAGCCCAGAGTCAGCGACACCCGTGATTTTAACAAGGTTTATATCTCTTCGGTTGGCTATAGATTATGTTAGCAGGGGTTCCAAAATGCATTTCGTGGTAGGTTCATAAAAGGGGCACAGAGTGACTGAGAGTGCAGTGTCTTCAAGCGATATTCCTACAGCAAGTGTGGCATCTGGTCCGGTAAGCCTTTCCCGCTACAGTCCCTCGATCAAAGCCGAGGGCTTGGCGCCTAGGATACAGCTTGGGAAGGCAGTTCTGCAGAAGCCAAGACCACTTGATTCTGTTCTGCGCCTTCTGCTGTCAAGTTTGATCAAAGGATAGACTTTCTGTGCCGTTGGGTCATATATTCTAAATAATTGTCCATGGGCATCGCTGTTCCGAACCTGACGTTTTGATAAGAATTGGGCAGTCGACGGTTTGGTCTTGTATTTTTGAACACTGTCTTTTAAAGAGAGACTGTAGGGGAACTGAGGATGGAACTATGTTCTTTGGAAATAAAAAATAAACAGATGGCAATTTTATACTACTTTATGAAATGTCAGTAGACAAAATATGTTGTCTACTCGGATTGATAGCCGCTGGACCACTGCATGGAGGCCAAACGCAGAAAACTAGTATAGTTCTTAGGAATCAGTTCTGGGGCTTTTTTGGTACTTGAAAAAAAAATGATAATTAAGTCCTGAAAATTTTACACTATATAGAGCATGCAAAGAAGCTTTGGGCCTGTAAACTGTTAGAGCACTTGTTACTAGTTCCCCTCAATGACCACATAAAACCTGGATAATGTGCCCACAGATAACACAGTCCTGATCAAAGCAGTGTTCTGGTGAAACTGCCAGGATGCTTTAATTGAAAGATGTACTCGCTTTAGCTTCTAAATAAATGTACCTGTTTTATGAGATAATTGAATATGAACCAATTACGTTTTGGACAACATCTGCCAAAAATGATTTTAGTTGGGCCCTATAATTAATTAACTAGAGGTCCTCTGAATCCGAAGGGTTTGTTTGTTATCAAATGTAATTTGCAGGAATTTTGGGCATAAATCCTCAGCAGTGGGGATTGTTTAACTTTGGTCATAAGTGTTTTAGAGCGGGAGCTGCTGTATTTCGAAGAGGGACCTAAGTGGAACCCTTCCCTCTACTTTGAATGACAAACATTCACAGACAGGACCAGTGAAGAAAGACACAAGGGGTGACCAATACAAAAAATGCGAGGGAGCATTTCCGAGGCCAGACCTTACCCAAATGAATTGGAATGCCACATTAGTAAGTCCAGGTGGTATCAGGCTTCACAAGGAAGTCAATAACCGCTCTGCTGATGGGAATCTAGCTTCGACAGTAAGGTTGTAATGGTTACATATTATATTTATGTTCTTTTTGTTCACACATTTTTGCTCAGCAAAGATACCGCCAGCATAACTAGGAATAAGAGAGTCTTTTCAGACTAGACACTTTGCAGACACTAGAAGTGGGAGCTTATCAAGGAAGAGCCTCAGGTAGATGATGGCCTTCAGGAAACCGGGTCCGTTGTCAATAAACAAATATTGTCTTCATCCTTTGGGATGCCGTGGGGTTACTGAAGGAATGTAATATCCCACTTATCCGCCTTACATCTTCCACTTCAAAATATCAACTTCAAAATGCAGGTCTGACTCAGAAGTAAGTATTAAAAAGCCTCACTTCAGAAACTCTGCCCCCAATGAAGCCATGTATTTACTTCCTTAGTTCTTCTCTCAGATTTATTGGATCTTCTGGAGGAGGCTTCTTAGCAAACACACGAGCCTGGCTTATCCTGCTCTTTAGACGAGAAGCGGTGCACTAAGACAGGAAGAGAAAGCCAGAGAAATGTTAAGTTCAGAGTAATAACAATAAAAAAAAACAATTTTAGACATGGAACCATATTTTATATAAGAATAAAATATTGTATATGATAACAACTCTGAATCAAGATCTGGCCAAAATGCTCTTTTCCAGGGCACAAAATAATAATTGTTAAAATTGACCATAAAATAAATTTGTAGGGTCAAAATAAAAAGATATTTTATCATGAAGCAGATTTCACCATATGAAGGATATCAAGTTTGTACCAAAGACCAAACAATAAGAATTAAAAAAAAAAATAAATGAAGAAAAGAGAAACATTGATTTAACAGCAACTGCTTTCCACAGGATGTTACAGAAAGCAAACATCAGGCTTCTCACAAAATCTGGGCCACAGAAGCTCAACGTGGTTGGCACACGTGACTTAGAAGAGATCACTGGCCATTAGGCTTTCCATCAAGGAAGAACTGGGAGGCCACAAACCAGGAAACTCAGGACACAACACCACTCTCAGAAACATGTATTTGTAGGAAGAAGGGCCTGCCCAGTGAAGCGTGGATGAAGCCAGCAGCCTGAAGGAACTGCCTGGGGAGGTACAAGCTAGATGGAGGCTGTGCTGGGTGGAAGCCTGCTGTATAAATGTGCAGGTCCAAATATGTGTGGTCGTGAACATTTGGGGGAAACCAAGTCAGTGTAAAGAAGGCATTGCAGGCAGACCAAAGTTCTTCTTCCTCTTCCTCATGTTTACCTATCAGCAGGGGCTAGGGGAGTTCATTTGAAGATGTGTGAGTTAAACTGGGATCACAGCAGGACAGGCACTATTTTGGTTCGGTGACTAGGGAGTAGAGATGAGGGACCATGTTTAGTTTTCCCTATTTTTGAATCTTTGGAAATGTATGCTCCATTTCTGAAAAGTTTTCATAAAATATATTTAAAAAAATAATTTTAAAAAAACGCTGTGACCTTCACAGAGGTGATATTGTATAGTGGTCCTGTATCTGACAAAACAAGTTCAAGGCCTGGCTTTGACTCTTGTTATTAGCTGTATGACTCCAGGCAAGTTTAGTTACCTTATTATTTTTTTTTTTAAGATTTTATTTATTTATTCATGAGCAACACAGAGAGAGAGACAGAGACACAGGCAGAGGGAGAAGCAGGCTCCATGCAGGGAGCCCAAGGTGGGACTTGATCCCGGGTCTCCAGGATCACGCCCCAGGCTGCAGGCGGTGCCAAACCGCTGCGCCACCAGGGCTGCTCTAGTTACCTTATCTTAAATGAAGAAACAGACCATCTCAAAATGATAAATACCATTGGCAGAGGTGTGGTTGGGAGTATCTGTGTCTCACCTGAGGGGCATCACTGGTGACCCCATTGTTTGCCAGTTTCCCTGATTCTGAAGTCTGCTGCTTAGTGTGTGCCAGGCCCCTTCCAGTGCTTCTCTGACTTGTGGGGAGAGTTCACAAATGAGATGGAGTGACTGGAGGAGGCACCATGGAGAAACTGGAATTTGATCTGAATCCTGAAGTAGGAGACAGGCTTTGGAGAGGCAGATAAGTCCCCACCTGGCCTGCTGGAATTTATAGAGGCTGCCAAAGCAGCTCTTCTCCTCGGGGTAGAGAACCTCTCAAAAGGCATTGTTTCCACTGTTTCTCAGAAGTCTCATCATCTCTCAGTCTCAGTTTCCCTGAGAAAAAGGCCAGAAGGCACAACAGTTATGTTCAGAGAGTCTGATCTTGGGCTGCATGAGAAATAAAGGCCATTTCCTTGATTTCCTCCTGATTCAGCCACATCTGGATTCTCAGAGTAGAGCTGTTTGGAGAGTAGGCTTGGCTGAGAGTGTTTCCTGAGCTAAGTGAGGCTGAAATGAACAACCTCCTATTCTGTTTCTCTTCTTTTTGGTGTGGTCTAGAGAGCCTCCATTTACCCTTCTGCCTCCATATTCTTTGAATTCATTTGTCCTTTCCACGCCCATAATCTTGAATGATGCTGCAAGAGTCAAGAGATGCAGGAAGCAGCGGGGCCTTTCAGACCTAGTCGTGCAGTCATTGGCTCCTACTGATGGCTGGATGTGTGGGAATCAGGGCTGCCTCGAGCCTCTCCTTGCCCTGCATGACAAAACACCTGTTCCTGGGGAACACCTGGTGGTTTGCCATGACTCTATTCACATCCTGGAACTGACGTCTCCTGCCTTGGTCATCTCTGGTCTGAGTGAACGCCATGGGCTTGGCCTTGGAAAATCCATGCAGTCACAGTACTTAGTGGCTCTTTTGTTGCCCACCAAGGTGCTGATCATGTGGAAGGCAGAAGTCCAGAGTCTTCCCACAAATGCAACTCCTGCAAGGGAATGGAGCTGGACACTGGTCCTGAGCAGTCCCAGTAACCTCCTGCTACTAGGGAAGGGCAGCTATCACTCTGTTTCTGGGGCCTCCAGTGGTGAGTCCCTCTTCAGGTGGCCTTGGAGAGGGAGAGTGGAGGATGGGTGCTATAAGAGCAGCATATTCAACAAAAGCACAGAATCTTATTTTTGGGTAGAGGCACAGATGAGGTGGAGGATGAGGAGCTTGGGGTTAGGATGCAGGAGATAGGTGGTTGGGAAGGACCATGGGGACTACCAAGGCAGCAGAAAAAGCTAAAGAGGGATCCCTGGGTGGCGCAGTGGTTTGGCGCCTGCCTTTGGCCCAGGGCGCGATCCTGGAGACCCGGGATCGAATCCCACGTCAGGCTCCCGGTGCATGGAGCCTGCTTCTCCCTCTGCCTGTGTCTCTGCCTCTCTCTCTCTCTCTCTCTGTGTGACTATCATAAATAAATAAAAATTAAAAAAAAGAAAAAGAAAAAGAAAAAGCTAAAGAATGGAGGCAAGGCAGAGGTGGAAGGTGGGGTAGGGGATGGGGCCAGTAGGGTTTAATCCTGGACTATGGCAGAAAAGCCTATAGTGACTGGAAGGAAGATCAGGGCTTGGTATGGGGTACTTGGCCAGGAAGAGTCTTCTAGATGTTGCAATATCATACATGGCAGAGAGTCCCAGGGAGGAACTGCTGGGGAAATACAACAGCAGGAAGAAAAACAGTGCCTTCTGAGGGGATCTCCTCCCATAGAAGAAGAGCTGCTTTGGTAATCTCTATAAATTCTAGCTGGCCAGGTGGGACGGCAGTCTTATGTAGGGTCTTATCCTTATCCTATACCCTCTCTCTGTAAGTGCACACTAGTTATCTAAACTGTTACTCTATAAGGCAAAATCCTTGTTTTCAAAGAATTTACAATTTGGCTGATGATATATCATGTTTGTTCAATGGAGGGTTAAACGAAAACCTAGCAGCACAGGGTAAGTGGCCAATAAGTGGTATTCAGAATAAATGAGTGTTCTAATAAGAGGGGGTTCACAAATGAGATGGAGTGATTGGAGGGGGCAGCATGAAGAAACTGGAATTTGATATGAAGTACGGGGCAGGCTTTGGAGAGGTAGTCGCTGGAGGAGAGGTGTAGGAAGGATGTACTGTGACAGAGTTGAGGAAGCCATGTTTTCAGGAAAAATACAGCAGGCTGGGTGGAAACTGTATGAAGGGGAACATGGAAGATGCTTGGAGAATAGCAAGTAGGCCACAGTGCTCTGTGGAATGGAGGAAAGAAGGCTGTCAGTGCATAACATGCCAGAGCTTAGATACGGGTCGCCTTTAACACCAAGCTGTGTTTTTGGCCTACATTGCATTGTAACAAGATAAAATATATAAAATTAACACATATAAAGGAAACAATCACAAAAAGTGGGATTAGTGAGTCTTATAACCCAAACAAAGGAAAATTTGGCCATTCCCATCAAAGTCTGTCAAGATGAAGGGAGTTTTATCCAAATGATTTTGTCTTCTGGTCTTCCTGGTAAGAATGTCACATGGGCAGATGTCAGCTCCAGAAGCCTTGAGTAGCTACCCAGTTAGATGAACAAATAAATGATTGAATTTTCAGTTAATCTGATTCTTCGTCTCTCTTTTTCTTTTCTTTTTATTCTCAGCAAGCATCCTTTTGATTATAACTTAGAATTCCTTTTAGATTTATCTACAGAGAGACAGTGACTCATCATAGATGTCTTAAATATTTTAATCTCTACCACAAGAATTTCCTACTGTAAAATAATAAACTGGCATTCTGGTTTCCTACATTATGCTCATGAGTTTGACTAATGGAAAAGATCTACTTTTGGTTTCTGAGGCTATCAGACACTGGATGGCGGTCAATTTCACAAAAACATCTTTGCATGAGGTTTCATGAGGACAGCCTTGCCATGGGTTGAGTAAGTGCTATGTGCAGCCTGATTATGAAGGGTGTTCGTGCCAATGCAGTGAGTATTGAGTTTATTCTGTAGGTATTTGGGTGTGGCTCAGGTCAGTGAATACTCTGAGCACTTGCTGCAGAAGAGGCGTCTGTGGAAGCATTAATAAACATCTCTACGATGTAGTAGGGGAGGCAGCTCCTCACAAAACCATTGGTGATGAATACTGAGATAAAGGTAGAAAGTAGACTTCAAGAAAGAAATGGCTTTCAACCTGGGCCTAAAGGAGGAAGGATAATTGTAACTGGCAGGACTAGGGTAAAGGCCATCTTAAGATATGGGAGTGACGGGATGCCTGGGTGGCTCAGCAGTTGAGTGCCTGCCTTCGGCCTAGGGAGTGATCCTGGAGTCCTGGGGTTGAGTCCCGCATCAGGCTTCCTGCATGGAGCCTGCTTCTCCCTCTGCCTATATCTCTACTTCTCTCTCTCTCTCTCTCTCTCTCTGTGTGTGTCTCTCATGAATAAATAAATCAAATCTTAAAAAAAAAAAGATATGAGAGTGAGCTAAGAGATGATGAAAATCCCTTGAAGATGAGTGATGAGTATGAGGAAGAGAAAGGCCGGGTGAAGCAGAGATGACTTTGATCAATTGGCCTATCCTGTCCTGGTGGTTTGTGAACAGGCCAGTGATGCAAATAGATTGCATTTCTTTTAGAAATAAGTTCAAAGGTTATGAATAATGAATCTGAAGAGGACATTTTGGTGGAGAAATATATATTATAAGACTGTGTTGTGTATCAGGTGAAAGATAAAGAAAAGCCTGAACTACAGATACAAAGAAAAGACAGTGGGAGTGGAAAGAAAAGGGCAGGTTTCAGGGCAGAGTTTTTAGTAGTGGCTGAGAGGCTCCTACAGATCCCGTGGATGACCTAAGGGGATGCATGAACCTCAAAATCTGTGTGTTAAATTTTGTGGGAGTGCAAGTGTGACTTTTTTTAAATGATTTTATTTATTAATTTTGATAGCAAGTGAGAGAGAAAGAGGAAGAGAGAGAGCACAAGCAGGGGGAGAGGCAGGCAGAAAGAGAGAGAAAAGCACGCTCCCCACTAAACAGGGAGCCTCATATCGGGCTCGATCCCAGGACCCTGGGATCACGACCTGAACTGAGCCACCCAGATGCCCCACAAATGTGAATTTAACTGAGGAAAGGATTCTGTTAGCCTGCATCCCCCATCAAGCAGATGACAACATGCCCTCAAGAAGAGTATAGATTGAGCAGAGCAGAAGGTCAAATGTTTTTGTTTTAGATGGAGATACTGAGCTTCACAGTCCTCATACATGGTTGAGAGAAGCCAGGGTAAGAGTGTGAAGGTGTGGTGGGACTGGAAACTTATACTATTGTCTGAGAGTTCAGAAATCCTTCTTGGTGTTTCTTGGTGCCAGTTATTTATCCACAAGACTTGAATTTCTATAAAGCAGAAGTGTGTGGAGGATTGATTCAATGTTGACCATCTGAATAGCATGTCTTTCTTTTTGCATGACAGTTGTTTTAATTTCCTCCGCGGAGTAGATTTTCGTTACATCATTTTTTGTTCTGGGAATATTTTGTTTCTAGTGTGAAATTTATGCTTTTAACTGTTTCGAAAATGCAAACTTTCTAACACAATATATTTCCTCTTTTCTCTTATTACTAGAGCATTACTCAGTACTTAATTGTAATAATGGCTTAATCTTAGTCCTAGTAAGTGATTGGTAGTATATACTTGGTGAATTACTGAATGAATGGACTAGTTCCTTCTGATCAACTTGGTTCTTTTTCTGAAACAAATGTTATATTATACAGTACGCTTCAGCTTATAAATTATTTCAGGTTATCTTGGAAGTAGACTGAAAATTAATCTTGGATTCAATCTATAAAACAAAGAAGCAAACTGCATCTACAAAAAAAAAAAAAAAACAAAAAAAACAAAAGAAGACAATGAGTTTCTTTGATTTTTTCCCCCCACATCTTAGTGTAATACAATGTCATGTACAAGAACACAACCAATGTTGATTTCATCTTTAAGGAAAGTCAAAAAGAAAAATCACTATCATACCATTTTTAGTTAATACTTCGAGTTGGTTCAAAGAAATAAGGTCAAGGGAGGAGCATTGTCTCTGAAGTCAGACAGATTATATAAAACCTGCTAATGTTGTGACCTTGGAAAGCTAAATAGCTTCTCTGAATTTCAGCCTCTTTGTCTGTAAAATGGAAGCAATAATGCCAGATATCACTTAGGGTAGCTTATGAGTTAAATGAGATGAATTATAGGAAGCCCTGGATGTATGCTCAGAAAGAGCTGAGTGTTCGGAGGATTTGAGATCCCTCCCTCCCTTTCCTGTGAGCATCACCACGAGCAGAAATTCAATTATGGGAGAAGAAAGGCAATCAAGGAACACTCAACTTTCCTTGCTCTTATAAATCAAGAACATATTTATGAGTTATATTTTAGTGTGCTTTACCAGAGAAAATGAAAACAACAAACAGAAAAAAACAGGTAGAAAAATCTCACTGTTCTCTTGTATTATCATGATTGCAAAATGTCTATGGGTAATTTTTGTTTGGCATTTAAAATCTGGTGTGTCTGAGTCCTCCGAGGAAGCCCACAAACCACTCACTCGGCTTCAGGTATTGACATTCCTGTGAAGAACTGATATTTTTTATAGGATTATTACTCATCATGACTGAAGTTCAATAGATAAATTAAAAACACAGCCACTCCTCAGCCCTGGAAGTGACTCACTTCTCAAGTAATGCTCTGTGTTCACTTCAAGATAGGCTTAAAGATGCCCTGAATCAGAAATGCTCATTGTCAAAGTGGCCTCTGGACTGTTCCCAGAAGAATTTGTGGGTTGTCTAATAGAACTGCACAGGCATTTGGCCGAGTGCTTTCTGGAGCTTGTCCTGCAAATTCCTGTAATTTGCACCAGGTCACTTGTTATCCATTTTAGCTGACTGAACAGTTTGAATCATGGGTGTGAAAAGGCAATAGTTAGCAGAGACCTTCCAGGAATGTGCTCTTGCCATCCTGATCATGTGTAAACAGGGCCATGAACTATAACAAGCTCTACACTTTGCAGTGCACGCACACACACACACACACACACACACACACACACACACTTTAAGAATAATTATCCATTGCTGTGAAAACTGCCTTACAATGAGAATCTGCAGGGGGAAAAAAAAAAAAGAAATTTAAGCCTGCCTGGAAAATACTTCAACTAACTGAAAGCAAACACATTTAAACTCTAATGAGTCTCCAGCTTTTTTTTTTTTTTTTTTTTTTGGATATTTTCCGTGTCCTTTTTAGATTGATTAGAGCTTAAACAGTTCAGCGTTGTTCTCTATGTATGTACATTGCGAATGTGGTGTTCAGGTACTTATTTTCCAGTTTAGCATTTCACTAATAGTCTGTTATTTTCCGCCTAGGTTGCTTTGTGACAGTCTCATGCAGAATTTCCTCTTATGTGGTCCTTTCTCTTTTAGATATGTCTTATTATCCATTAAAGAGTAATGAGATAAATAGGTGCCATCAAGTTACTGTAGGGAATAAGTGCCCAGCACAACCTTGCAAATAAGTAGTTGCTCTCTCACCTGGAGAGCTTTAAAATATGTCCACACTGGAGACATTTTAAAGGGCTGATTTAAAAAAAAAATCTTTACTTAGTATTGCATCTATACTGTTCTCACAGGAGCTTTGTTAAAACTCTACTTATCATGAATACACGTGGGAGTTTATAAAAGAAAGAAAGTGAATATGAAATGGTTTTCCTGTTGGGCATGTTTCATGAAGGTTGTAAAACACAGAAGTGACCAGAAATGCTAGATTTTTTTTTTGAAATGCTAGATTTTTAAAAAAGATTTATTTATTTATTTTAGAGAGAGAGAGAGAGAGAGAGCAAGAGCAGGAGGGGCAGAGAGAGAGGGAGAGAGAATCTCAGACTCCAGGCTGAGTGTGGAACCTCAGGTGGGGCTTGATCTCATGACCCTAAGATCATGACCTGAACCAAAATCAACAAATTGGATGCTTATCCAACTATGCCATCCTGGTGCCCCAGAAATGCTAGATTTCTGAAGAGGAAGCCAGCTACTTAGCTCAGAGCCCTGAGTAACGGTGGTTGAAGGCTGAAGTGCTATGACTAGAACAGCTGTCTGCTGCTGTCACCAGGGCAGCAGGCACTTCGTGGGCTTTTATTGCAGGAAGGAGGAAGCGTAAGTTTCCTCTGAGGACCTGATCCTCTAAGGTGGAAGTAATAACCTGTGGCTCACTGTTGACTATAAGGGATGAGGCAGGCTGCCAGTTGGGCCCTCTGCATTCGATGTTGGGAGGTGCTTATTAGAACAGGAGGTAAAATGATGCACCTACAACTCCAGACACTTTTTTTTTTCCATTTGCTGCCTGCTAAAGTGTCCTATAGAGTTGCCACATGGTCCGTGGCATTCTCTGACCTCTGTGTTCCATGGTCAGTGTCCAATCCTCAGATTCCTTCCTAGTTATATTTGTGAAATGGACTTCTAAAGCTGGAATAACTCATAGATTACAGTCCCAGAAAGTTAAAAATAATTATTCAGAAAATCTCTTACATCTCCTCTATCCACCTGAGTATCATGGGAATTCAAATTTAGAGATTAGTTTCTCCTAAAATCAGGCCTAATGTTCATGTTGCTGTAGTAACATTGCTAATGAAGGAGAGTTTCCATGAGCCCCATTTGTCAAACTCTGTTCCAATTACAAGGGCTGGATTTATAAGTTTCATAGATTACTTCAACTTTATCCTTCCTCTGCAGATTCATGTATTATTTTATAGGCAGAGAGCAAACTCTGTAGTTGGATTAAAAATTAATAAAATATTATGACTGGTAGGCTATCTACTTGAGACATATTGGGAAGATAATGGTCATCATTGTACACAGCCAGTGTTTTCTTTGTTGAGTTCATAGAAGCTTTAGGGGCAATTTTTTTCCAAATCCTACCCTTAGCCATGATATAAAGACAGAGGCTATTAGTTCTCCCCAGTCCAGAAAAACACCAATATATTCAAACTTCTGGAGTTTTGGTAAATTAAGTCCCAATCTCATATTTTGACTTTAACCCCATTCTCAGTTTGATGTTATTAGTAGTGTGCAATGCATTCCTTCAGAAATGATATGCATGTTACAGGATATACTCTGTAACGTATGTGCTTCATCCAGTTTGAAGATGGAAGATTGAACACATATTTGCCTTTTGACATTTCCCAAATACCATTGGGGGAAAAAGGATATAAGTAATTAATCCATAGTGAGAAGACCAGGTTAAAGGGAAAGAGAGATATGTCACCGATGGATAAGAAAGTTCAATGAATTTCTAGGAGATAGAGAATGGAACTGTGTGGAAGGAAGGAAACCCAGAACATGCTATGGAAGATAGCAGTGCAAGTAAAAACCAAGAACCTTGAAAAGACTCCAGGTTCTGCATCAAATTGTGGGTTAAAACAGGAGAAAAGGCCATTAGTCTAGGATAATATGGAACAACTGAACCGGTGGGTCCCACACTTCTGTATGTAGGCTAGGACTTATCTGTAAACCAAACCAACCACCCAGCCAACCAACCACCCACCCAACCAACCAGCCATCCAGTCCACCAATCCAACAACCAATCAGCAAAAACAAAAAGCTTTTTTCTAAAACAATTATAAACTCAGGAAAAAGTTAAGGTCCCAGCTGTTAATGCCTAGAGTAGACCCCCCTTCATTCTGCCCCTGGCTAACTGCAGGCCAACAGAAGCTGACCTTTCAGTCATTGTAAAGCAAGACTGGCAGCTGACATATCTCATCCATGTGAACAGACTTCCCAATCAGAATTCCCTCAGAAAAGGAGAGGGCCTCTGAGAATATAGCTCTACTTATACAATAGCAGGAAAGCCACACCAGTCATTCTGGTTTCTGCTCTCAAATGTGAATTTACATTATCAGTCATTGAACAAAATAGGACAAATCATCAGTCCTGGACAAAAACCAGTCACATGGAAAAGAAAGATCAAGTAACCTCTATCAGCTAGGATGCATCCAAGTGTGAGTAACAGAAAAGTCAACTAAAATGGACTGGAGTAAGGAAGATGTTTATTTTCTCATATAAAGAAAAATCTGGAGATGGAACAGTTCTTAAATGGAGTATCTCCACAATGTCATCAAGGACTTGGGATTTTCATCTTTCTACTTCACTCTCCTCAGCATGTTAGTGATCTCTTTCTTCATGGTTATGGCTGGCAGGAGGTATTGCATGAATAAAATTGCTTTTAATTTTTTTACCAAGTGTTACTTATTATTAGTGATAGTATCTTTCCCATAAATGTTGAAGGAGATTTTTCCCTAGGGTCACATTGGAGCTCATGAATTGGGTCTCACCCCTATAAAATCACTAGAAATGGGAAGGAGAGTATTGTGTATGGCCTAGACCAAATTCTCCCAGCCTTGGCACTATTGACATTTTGGACCAGGTAATTCTTTGCTGTGGAGGGTTGTCCTGGACATTGTAAAATATTTAGCGTCATTCATTGCTTCTACCCACTACATTCTAGTAGTACCTCTACCTTGTTGTGACAACTAAAAATGCCTTTAGACATTGCCAAACATCCTCTCGGGGGCAAAGCCACTCCCATTTGAGAACCTCTACGTGACAGTAATTCCCAAACCTTTGATTTTGCACTGATAGGAAGTAGACTGCGAAGTTCTATATCATTCTAGAGGAGTGGGTTCTCAATGAGTCTCAAGTAGGCCATGAAACACAATGAACAATGAGTTTCCTAGAGAGCAGAACCAAGGGTAGGAGAAGGACCATCAAAGCTGCATACAGAAAGCAGAGCCAAAGATCAACTTTGCTATAGTGGGATTTGATATACACAGCAAAACAGTCACCTCTGTACACTTCCCATTCTGCCATTTTCCAGATGGGCAGTATTTGTCCTGTTTTGTCTTGTTTTTTGGTTTGCTAGTTTTATTTTTATTTTTCAGTTATTATGTTTCTTCTTCTCCAGTGTGTATCAGGTGTACTGTTTCTTAGCATAGACCGCTTGACCCCAAGGAGAACCCTCTACACCTGGCAGAGAATAATCACTTAGGGACTGAGAACTTCAAGCTTGACACAGCATCTGAACGACACTCTGTGTATGTCTCCCGTGGTGAAGGGATGAGTGTGTTCTGCTAGTGTATGTGGATATTGATGAGCCAAAGGGAAGACTTTGGCAGATGCTGTAAATTGAATTACTCAACATTTATTTCCAACCTCCTTCACTTTATAGATTTAGACAGAGGTTGTAAATGTACATACTTACCCAGTCACCCACACAACTAATGGTAGCCACATGACACAGTTCTGATCAGTAAGACATAAGCAGAAGTTTATGGAGGGGACAAAGCATTTGCTTTGTTGATAAAGGAAGCAGATGCAGATGGTCCCAGCCCTTTCTTCCCTTTTCCACTTCCTCCTGCCTGGATCCCAAATGTGATTCCTGGCTCTGCAATCACGTTGCAGCCATGGGACCACAAGCCAACATGCTCAGAATGGCATGATGGGAAAACAGAGTCTGGATTTTCTATGATCTCATTACTGTTCTATCGGTTCTGGCTTGTCTTTGCTGGACTTATTGATAATTGATTTATAAGTCAGATATTTGAGTCATTATAAGTCAGGTGTTCTGTCCTTTGAAACTGAACAACAACTGATCAATGGCATAAAAGAAGGTCGAGTGAAGGAGAAAGGGTGTAATGAAGGATAGGGATGCTAATAGCTTCACCTTATATATGGTGGAATTGAGATATTGACTTCTGTCTTTGGAATCTGGCCCATGATAATATTTGGTAATTCCCCATCTACCCTCACCTTTTTTTTGTTTTTAATCTCAAGATCTTTTCCCTATTAAATATAGTCTATTTGGCTGAGGCATTCTGGGCTTATTACCTGGAGGAAGGCTGACATAGTCAAGTGCATCAATCAAGGTCTTGGCTTTTGAAATTCTAAGTATGCTTTTGAAATTCATTTTCTTGAAATCCAAAGATTTTCAATTTGTAAGAGCCAGACTTCTTGAGAAAGAACATGTAGTTAAATTCCAGAGGCTGGGTTTTAATTATCCAGAGAAAAATCTCTGAAGGAATGGGGACATAAAGGAGGGTGTGCCTGAGGTAAGAGGGAAGGCCAGAGGTTTAGGGAGTTAGGAGGAAAGCAAGTACTTGGGAAGTCACCTGCACTCTGCCCAGCACTCTTCACCCTAGTCCTGGAGGGGGAGAGGGTGGGTTTGAAAATGTAAGAGTAAAAAGAAGCAAAGCATTCTTTTATGCATTCCAGTCCTGGCAGGCAGCAAGCCAAACAGCAAACCTCACACAAGTCCCCTTAGTGCCTAAAAGAAAGATGCTTCAGCTGTATTGTGGGCATTGTGGGAGGTGAGGCCAAGGGAAAGAGTTAGACAGCCTCATTGGGTCTGCTCTGTCCTCATATATCATAGAGTCAGAAAACTGCTTATGGCCCCAAAAAAGGATCAGAAAAGGGTTAGGATGGCTAGTGGATCTAAAAGGATCTTTTATCAGAACACAGATATACAGTCCATGTGAACTAGTGATCAGAGTTTCTGCTGGTGCCTGGATTAGCTCAGTGGATGTTAAAAGACATGCTGATGACCAAAGATCAGGAGATGCCAAGGAGGACAAAGGTCAACCATAGATGGAAGGCTACCTACTTGGAGAGCTTTGGTACCACATAAATACCTTAGGAACAACGTTCACTCCCATGAACATAGGCAAGAGAGGAATGAAACCTGAAACCTGACTACATAAGAGTTTACATGTAAAATGATTGAGTTTGCTTGGAATTGATAATGATTAAGGTTTCTGCCAGCTGGTGCAATAGGATCTTTTAGTTATAGAAATGAAGTTAATCCTATTTATGCCCAAGAACACAGCTTGAGGAAATTGAAACTCTCTATGTAAGAAACTGAGGCATGAGTTTGTTACTGAAAGTAGTTAAGATATAGAAGTAAATAAATAAAAATGATAATGCACAAAATATTTTAAGGAGGAATGGGTGGGAGAGAAGAGACAGTGGTTGTAAAAGTTAATTAAATCCTCATCTTTCATTTCTGAAAGACAATAGACTAACTATAAATTTGATACATTCAGAAATCACATATTCATGTTGTTTAGTATTTTGAAGGTAACAAGTGTAAGAATAAAAAAAAAGAATCAGATTGGAGGTTGCTTTCTGGGGGAGGGGCTGGGGGTAGGCAGGAGATTTTCTTTTCATCATTAATTGTGCTTTACTATTTGATTTTTATTCTTACAACATACTCATGTTACTTTGATATAAATTAAACTAGATAAAAAACAATCATGAAACTGTGTGTGCTTGTGCTATGTGCTGTAGTGGCATATTTTAGTAGAATATATACACGAAAGATAACAGCAACATACGGAATATAATCAATGGTATTGTAATAGCGCTGTATGGTGACAGATGGTAGTTACACTTATGGTGAGTTTGTCATAGGGTATGGGGATGCTGAATCACTATGTTGCACACCTGAAACTAATATAGCATTGTGTCAACTATACTCAAATAAAACAAAAATTAATGATAAAAGTACCCTTAAATTTTCTAAGAATATGGAATATTATGCACTAGAAAATGGTTTTGCAGAGCCCTGTAAGAATTCCTAGACTCTGTGGGTAAATATGGCAACCACTAGGCCATGAGGAAATGGATACTATGGATCAAGAAAGAGAAGGATAAATATGTATGAAGTTTAGATAGGGAGACTTTTCAAAACAGTTATTCTGAGAGAGATTGTATCAAAGGTTGTGTCCTGGTAGCTGGAGCTGTGAGATAACAAATGTGGAATTCGAATGGTCTTGTGTGAAATGTACTAGGAACATTTAAGGCATAAATATACACATGTGTGCACATCCACCCACCCACACACACGCATACACACACACACTCATATTGGGTTTAGCTTGCACTGTAGCCCACCAATCTTCTTTTTCTCACTTGACCTTCAGATCGGATACTGGGAGTCCCATTTGAGGCCTCAGAAATAAGTCTGTGATGCTCTCTGATCTCCCTACTTCATCCATGGCCCCACACAGACAGAGGGCTGACAGACAAGGGCTAGGAGGTCATGACTGCAATCAGTGGTCACTTGACCCATGCTGAAACATGCAGTTCCTGGAACAAAGGACTGAGACTTCAAGGGGGTCTAGGAAACAGACCAGCAATCTTTGTAGTGTTAAGCACATGACCCTGTGCAATCAAATCTCTCTCTCTCTCTCTCTTTTTTCAGTTTGGGTAACTTTTGTACCAATAACTTCAGTGAATAGCCTTCATTATTATTTTCGGGCTGATGGAGCCGTAAAAGTAGAGAAACATTCTGGGACAGGTGAATTAGTGATGTGGATGGCATCTGCTAATTGCTTTCTTCAGGGCAATCAATGCAAAGTAGCATCTTCAACATGCTACCAAGTTCATTCTCGTAGCGTCTGAAAAGGCAAGTAAGGGTTATATGTATTTGGAGCCCAAATCAGTTCAAGTTGATTTATGTCTGGTAACAACAATTAGTGGGACTAATTAAAATTTTCAGCCTGACAAATTTCCTGAAAGCATTTGCAGAAACTCTTGAAAATCAGAGAATAAGCCAAGATTTGTTTTTTAAAATTGATTTCAACTTGTGACACCAAGGGTATAATCATGCTGTTCACAACTATATTAATGGTCCCACCAAAGAAAAATTCTATTCATGTGGCTACAGAGAGGTGAATGGGAACTTCTGACCTCTAACAGTGCAATTTTGCTTTCCCAATAACAGCATCCTAGAAGCACTGGGGTAGATTGCTTTCGCTGGAATGCAATACCTGAAAACTGGCCTTTGCTTTCTGGCCATTCATTTGACCACCTAGGAGAGGGCTTATTCACAGCTGACAATACAGAAAGAGATTTAATCAAAATCAGGCTCCATGCACATATTTTATACCTACAACAGGGTGCTTTGGTTGAAATTCAACCCTAGGATTTTTGAAGTCTTGATGGGTAGGAGTTGGAAAACCTGTCATTTAAAAACTGCCAGCAGCTGTCTAGTTCATTGGAAGCGTCGGAGCTCCTTTCTGCACAAGATGGTTCTTTTGTTCTGGGTGAACCACCTGAATGGACTGCCTAGTCGACTAAGCACAAATACACCTAACCCTCTTCTATCAATTTGAATTCTTTCCTGAAACCCCTGCCATTACATGAAAACCTGCTACATGAAAAATACTTCCATTAGTTGTAATGAATTCTGTCCTCACCTAAGGTTCTCAGTTTCATCTGAGAGAGACATAAGTCAATTGGATAATTAAAATAAGATTCAATAGTTAATGAACAATTATAAAATACACAGAATTTGCACATAAACTGTAACATAATGGAGGTTTATTGTACTTTTTCTTCTTACACTATTTTCTCCACCAATTTTTCAACCGTTTTAGAACTCATGGTTATCTGGATCTCAAACCACATTTAAAAATAAATTTAAGCACAGAAAAATATCTTTAGGGAGAGATAAAGGCTAAACATGAGAGAGTACTTTGAAAGACATGGAAGTATGTAAGACAGACTGAAGATCAGCAGATGCCACCTTTCCATTTTTCTTGCTCTATGTGGTCACACAAAGCAAAACATTGAAGCATACAAATATGTGTGCAGTTCAGACTTGTTCCAGATAATAGTCTCTAACCAGAAGCTATTGGCCTAAGTAAATTAGTGAATGTGTCTTTGCCTGAAAGTAGAATTTCAAAATATCACTACTTATGGCTAATTTATTTAGCCTGTTTTGGGATATGAAGTCATTATGCTGGAAAAAAAGAGTATGGTGGGCAGTATAATGGCCCCCTCTCCAAGATATTTAAGTCCCAACCCTCCAAATCTGTGAATATATTACCTTACAAGGCAAGAGATTTGCAGATGTGATTACATTAAGGATCTTGAGATGGGAGGATTGCTCTGGATTATGTGGTTGGGCCAGGTGTGATCATGAGGGTCCCTACTGCGGGGAGGCATGAGGGTAAAGAAAGAAGTGTGATAATGGAAGCAGAAGTCAGAGTGATGCAAGGAAGGAACCACCGGACAAGGGCAGACCAGTGGCCTTAGATGCTAAGTAAAGGCAGGGGGATGGATTCTCCCCTGGAGCCTCCAGCAGAAGCATAGTACTGCCTGCCATTCCATTTTAGATCTCTTGCCTGAAAAGTTGTAAGAGAATTAGCAACTTAAGTGTCCATCAGTGGATAAACACATGAAAAAGGTGAAGTATAGCTAAAAAATGGGATATTCTTCTGCCAGGAAGAAGAAGAAAGTTCTGCTATTTGCAATAACATGGAACTTGAAGGCATTGCACTGAGATAAGCCAGAGAAAGACAAATACTGCATGATGTCCCTTGTATATGGAATAATAATAATAATAATAATAAAAAGTCAAACTCAGAAACAGAGAGTAGAAAAATGGTTGCCAGGGGCTAGAGGGCAGGGAACATAGGGAGAAGTTGGTGAAGGGGTGCAAACTTTCAGGTATAGATAGTCAGATTTTAAGAATTGGTTACTGTTGTACATTAGGTCACAGAATCATCTTTCATTTTAAAGACTTCTAGTTGAACACAAAGGGTCTGCTGATTACTTACCTAAACAACCAGCAATTTAAAACATGGGTTTGAAAGCTATTTTCCATAGCTCTTCCTGGGCTTGATACAATGTGGGCTTGACAAGTAGCAGTGTATCCAATTCGGTTCAGCAAACCTTTAGTGGATATTTGTTCTATTTTCCTCTTTCAAAATTCTGTCTCAGGAAATTCATGGGAACACTTTTCCCCATTGCAAAAATCAATCTCATTAAAAGATGTCTGTCTGTTAAAAAGCTGCTATGTGAGGTACTATGAGATCCACTACTGTAACTTTAAACCTGGCCCAAGGAGAAGATACCATATGTCTGGTACGAAGAAGAAAAAAATTATTGTTGGAGTCAGAAAACCAAACTCAGATAGGCTTAAACAAATTTAGAAATTTATTGACTTAACTGAAAAGTATAAAATTAGGCCTGGCTCCAAGCACTGTCTTCCCAGAGTTTCAAAATATCACATTTTCTTCATGATTCTTTTAGTTGTCCCTCCTTTTTGTGCCAGATTTATCTTCAGGCTGGCTCCCCTCATGTTAGCAAAATGACTTCTACAATTCTAGACCTCACACTCTCAGCACACCATCTGAGAGAGAGAATATGTCTTCTTGGAGTTCCTTCAGAAGATAAGGGAGACTTCTGTTCTCAAAGCCCCAGCAGATACTTCTTAGGTCTCATGGGCTTTAACTGGATCATATCTTCTTTTCTGAACAAGATATCAAGACTTAGGGATGGAGGGCAGGGTGGGACTAGTGGATTGTTTATGTTCCACTTGAACCACAAAAGAGGAGTAAATTCCACCCAAATCACATGGCTGAGAACAGGACGGGAACAATTGTCCACGGAAAAATGTGGGTGCTGCTCGAGGGAAGGGATGAATCAGTATGTGTCTACAGAGGAGAGTAAACAAAATGCAGTGAGATAAGCACAAAGTGCTATGATGCTATGTTATCGAAAAGAGAAAGGCTCAGTCTTTTGTCAGTGCTGGGGAGATAAGAAAAGATTTCATTAAATAGCTGTGATTTGCCTATTGATTCAGAGGTCCATCTTAGAGAGGGGAAAAAAAGACATCTTTTGAAGTAGGAACACAGCAGCAAAAGGAAGGAGGCAGAAAACTGTAGAGTTGTGTTATGGTGACACTAATTAATGCAGCTTGACTACAATACAAAACATTGGAAGACAGCTGAAAAGGGAAGCTGGAGCCTTATTGTGTAGGACTTCCCTTGAATTCCAGCAGGAGGAGTCATATTTAATTTAGAAACCAAAGGGGAGCCATTGACAGGTTTTGAATAGGGGAAAGATATAACCAAATATGCCTGCTGGAAATATTAATCTGCCAGGAATGAATTGGACGAATTGCAGCAGAGAGAGACACAATTCATGGAGAGCAGTTAGGAGGCTATTGTAGTATTCTGATTAAAATAATGAAGTAAGGTGGCAGCTAAGAAGTGGGAGGAGAGGCTGGGCATGAGAGACTTAAGATGGTGGGATCTTCATACTTGCTAATAAATTAGTGGTAAAGCGTTAAAGGAGGAGGACTAGCAAGTGACACAGAGCTCTGATGTCACCGTGATTAGCAAGACAGTGGTATCGTTCATGAAAATGGACAACTCAGAACCATGAGATGTTGTGTGAGCAACAAGCCCCCCAAGGAGGGAGCCACAAGACTGCCTACCCCTGTGCCAGTGGATCCTTAATTGCTTGAAAAGCAAAGGGCCCCTCTGCTATAATTCACTTCTTTTATGAGCAAAAGTAGTTAACTCTGACCTTTTTTTATTGTGTCGATTCATTAGCTCTTAACATCACAGAGCCATAACCCAGGGGCAGAATCACGAGCCTCCAGGAGTGTTAGGGTTTGAGTGGGTTAGAATGACATCTGTTGTTTTTTTTTTTTTCCCCCCCGAAGCAGCTTCAGATTTGAAAGTCTAGACTCAGGAGATGGAGATCAAAATATTATCTCTAGTGCTGAATAAAACTGTAGGAGAATGAGGCTTAGTGTGAGGGTCAAATGGACTTCCTTAGAATTGCCCCTGAGAATTAAAGCAACTGCCTGATATACCGTCAGTGCTCGGGATCAGGTTTTCTCCTGCAGGGACAGAGCCTCTGAATGAAGACTTACTCCACGTCCTAAGAGAATGACCCTTTCTCCATGAGCAGACAGGTCCCAGAGAGAAGAGGGAGACATACTAGCCCATTTCTTTTATTCAACAGTAGATCCTTCTTCTTCCCTTGGGAGGAATGGGTGAGAGGGGCAGAGGCAGGCCTGGGGTTTTGTTCTCACTGGCAATGGGACTGTCTTGTGACCCTGTGTAGAACTTGTCTTCCTTTTCTTCATCATCAAAGACTGGTGTCCCTGACTCATGAGGGGCTCTGGATTCTGACTGCCCCTGGCCTCAAAAAGATGTAGAGGAAGCCAGATTAGGCAGATTTCCTAGTGACTATAAGGGGCTTGAAAGATTTGAATTAATGACCTGTTGTGCTGAGGTCGGGGTTTTAGAAGATTCACTCTGGTGACAATGTAGGAGAATGGCACATGGTGGACAAGCCAGTTAAGGAGTTTGGGATGGGTGGTGCCTGGGAGCTCAGTTGCTTAAGTATCCAATTCCTGATTTCGGCTCAATGATCTCAGGGTGGTAAGATCCAGCTCTGTGTAGGGTTCCTTGCTCATTGGGGAGTCTGCTTCTCTCTTTCTCCTCTTCTCCCTCTGCCCCTCCCCCAACTCGTGTTCACTCTCTCTCTAATAAATAAATCTTAAAAAAAATTTTTTTTAAAAAGGAGATTGGGCTGGAATCCCCAGGGAAGGTGACAAGGAGATGTACCAAAGCATTGACCATGGAGTTGGAGCTGGGGAGCCGATTCAAGAGCTAGTTAAGAAGAGGAATCCACAAGAATACAGGTAGACAGAAAAAGTGAGATAACGCCAGGTGACTGCCTTGGGCCCATGGTTGAACAATGATGTCACTATTCAAGAAAACTATAGGAAGATGAACATATTGAAGGGGGGCAAAGTGAGATTTCATTTCGTGGCCTTTTAGCTGCATATGGTGTTTCCAAATGAAGATGACCAGAGATGACTTCGCTTCTTTTTGAAGTACAGATGAAAAAGCTTGAGATGGCTTGAAGTGGGAGTATGGAGACACTTATTTTTCTTTTCACTTCTCACATTTCCATAGAGAGGAGGGAGTTACACTGTCCCACCCAGAGGAAAAAAGAACACTCCCAACCTCTCTCTAATACTTTACTCACTCCTTTGAGGGCATCCTCCCTCTTCCTCACTGGTTTTGTGTCCTCTTTCTTTCAGATCCGTCTGCCTATCCAGATAGTGCTTCTTCAGCTCCTTCAGCCGATGTTTCCAGGCAAGGCCTGCTGCTTTGGTTTCAATGCAGGCTCTATTGACTACCGATCCAAAGCCACATTCTTAAATCAGTTTTATCTGTATTATAGCTTTGATCCCATCTCTGTTTCCTGTCACTTGTTTCTCATTTGGCTCAGAAGTCTGGAGGAGAATGTCTTAGCTTGCTAGGGCTGTTATAACAAAGTATCACAGACTGGGTGGCTTCAACAACAGAAATTTATTTTCTCACATTTCTAGAGGCTGGAAGTTCAAGATCAAGTTGTTGGCAGGGTTAGTTTCTTCTGAGGCCTTTCTACTTAGCTTGTAGATGGCTGTCTTCTGTCTTTCTTCACATGATCTTTGTTCTGTAGTTGCCTATATCCAAATTTCCTTTTCTTACAACAAAATGGTCATATTGGATTAGGACTCACTTTCATGACCTAATTTTTAATTTATTTATTTATTTATTTATTTATTTATTTATTTATTTATTTATTCATGATAGACATAGAGAGAGAGAGAGAGGCAGAGACACAGGAGGAGGGAGAAGCAGACTCCATGCCGGGAGCCCGACGTGGGACTCAATCCCGGGACCCCAGGATCGCACCCTGGGCCAAAGGCAGGCGCTAAACCACTGAGCCACCCATGGATCCCTTAATTACCCCTTTAAAGACCCTCTCTCTGGGGCACCTGGGTGGTATAGTTGGTTGAGTGTCTGCCTTGGGCTCAGGTCATGATCTCAGCATAATGGGATTGAGCCCCGCATCAGGCTCCCTGCTCAATGAAGGGTCTGCTTCTCCCTCTCCCTCTGCTGCACCCCCTGCTTGTGCTCTCTCCCTCTGTCAAATAAATAAATAAAATCTTATAAATAAGTAAGTAAGTAAGTAAATAAATAAATAAATAAATAAATACCCTATCTCCAAATAAAGTCACATTCTGAAGTACTGGGGGTTGGGGCTTCAACATATGAATTTGGGGCATGGGAGAGAGGTCACAATTCAGCCAAAAACAAAGATTGGTATTTATTGACCCTCTAAAACTGTATAAACCACCCCTATCTTGTCTTCTTTCTTAAATACAGTCTCATACACAATTTTGAGACAGATTTTTTTTTTCTCCATTTATTTCAGTGCCAAGAACTAAGAAAATTTTAATCAGGGCACTGTTTAGTTTCATTAAAGAAAAAGCAAGGCCGTAATGCTCAAAGGCTGGTTCCCGGGGTGGGGGTGGGGGGGTTTGCTAGGTTGTGTATCACACAGAATTGGTTCAGGATAAGACCTGGTAAGAACCTGATCCCCTGATAATCAAGGCATCTGTAAACCTTCCCTCAGAAACAGTATGGAGCAATGAGATCATTGTTTGTACAACCATATGGAATTTACAATTTGCCAATATACTCACGGTCAGTATTGTTGCATATTTAGGTTCATAAGTAATTATAAGGCTATAATCCAAGACTGTTTCTCCCATTAGTTTTGCTCTTTGATATTTCTCTCACCAAGTTTGAGCTTGAATGGTTTTCCCAAGGGGAATATGCCTCTGGGGTGATGGCTGATTTTGTGGAATTCTGTTAATATCCTATGTGACTGAAGATGGTCATTCAGAGCTTTGTTTCAGGGACATAAAACCTTTAGGCATCTTCACACAATGAAAGGAAGAAATGACAGATCTGTGGCGAGGAAGCACTTTTTTTGATCAGTGTGATTATATTAGAATGCTCAACTTGGATATATTGATTTGTCTTTGAGAGCGCTTTGTGCCACATAAATCTCATAGAAATATCTTTAAGGAGCTGCCCCAGAAGGCCACTACTTCCCTCCTCAGCAAAGAGAAGCAAAGCCAGGGAGTCATTTGTCAAAGTTTCAAACGGAATGGTCCATTTATGAACTGACACTGCATGGTTTCCTATTCTGACATTCATGGGATTTTAAAACAAAGATGCATTTTATGATTAACCTCGGCATATAGAAGCAAAGAGCTATATTTGTCTCTTTTGAGTTCAGCAACCTGAATTTTTAAAAAATCACCTTCAAGGAGAATCATATTTATTATACTTCAAAAATTCAGTTTATATGCACCATCGTTCAGAGCAATTTCTTTTTTCCTACATTTAATAGCCAAGTGGTCATTTGTTTTGAAGTTGCATTTATGCTTTGGAAGATTTGGCCACCAATGGAAAAGAACATTCTTGAGGGTGTTTTTTTTCCTCTCCCACTGCCTTAGTACTGGGAAAATAGGTCTAAAGAATTATACATGAATTTAAAAATATTGATTAAATGTTATCACTTGCTTTGTATTCTGGGACATATAACCTTAATTTTCTAATTTTTAAGAGCCGTCATGAAAAGATCATCTTTTTTCTCTCTCTCTTTTGAATTGGATGACCTTGAGCAAATTATTGAATTGAAATTTACTTTTTTCCCCTCATAAAATGAGTATTATGATGTTCGTATTACTAAGCAGGCAATATTGGAGAAAGAGGAGGGTAGGTTAGCACATTATTTATTTAGGAACATGGATTTTGAGCCAGTGTGGCTTGGCAAACCTGTTACTTACTATTTGGATGATGCTGGACATGTGACTTCACCCCCTAATCCTCAGTTTCCATATCTTTGAAGTAGGCATAACATTGTTCCTTCTTCATGTGGTTGTTTGAAAAGAAAATGAAATTATTTACAAACATAGTGCCTAGCACACTATAAATGTGAGCTCATCATCATCATCATCATCATGAATATAACAAACAACTATTAACTGGTTTAATTATTTTATTTCCCTTAACATAATGAGTAGGATACAGACCCCAAAGGAAAGTAACCATAAAATTAAAACTATGTGCTGGGCAGAATGGATTGAAACCAGATTTATATAATTTGGAATATATCTCTTGAATATCTACATTCATATATACATATACATGTGCACATATATATACACAGATACATACATAGATACTTAAATAGCAATATGAAAAATATATCTATTTATAGTCAGTTGAAATTTCACAGAAGTTTTAAATAACATCAAACGTATTTACCGAGATTTTATATTACAAATACATTTCCGTTTCTAATGCAAAACCATTTTCTAAATAAAAAAATATTTAGTCACAAGTACAAAATTGGAATAAGATTTAATAATCTCCCCCTAGGAACTGATTTTAAGGTTTAAACTGTCCTTTTATGAACACTGCATTAACTCTTAAATCCTTCTTATAATGTCTTCATATTTAAGCTTCAGTGGAGAAAGAGAGGGGTGCACCATTCTCTCACTTATTTAAAAATATTCCTGGATTTAAAAATATTAAGAGGTGCTTGGAGATGGCAGCATAAAGATAATTGTATTAAGCTCCACTCTCTAATATCAACTGAAAAAACGACAAATTCTAACAAAAGAGTCCATCTTTAATGAAACCAGGAGACAGATACAGCCCCAAACTATGAAGAATTGCTTCTAAATATAGGGCCATTTGGCCCCAATTCCAGGCGGATGCCAAAAGTGAATGCACACTTTACAGTCTCTGTACACTCTGCAGAGCGTTCCAATAGCAGGTGCCACAGCTCGGAAGCATTCACCAGTTATCCCTTACTGGAAACCATCAATTCCACATCCCACACCAAGGCATTGCACACCAGATGGGATTGGCAGGAAAGGAAAAAAAAAATCCATTAACTTTGCAGGAATCATCCTGGAGGCAGCATATATACTGGGAATGGTAATACCGCAAATAACAGTATCAACAATAACAGTGGCCAGCATTTGTCAAGCGCTTACTGTGTGCTAGGCCCTGCTCTAAATGGCTTTCATAAACCAACCCAGGTGATCCTCAGTGACCTGATGAGGCTACTATTACTATGCCAGTTTGACTCATCAGTTACAGAGCCTGCACTTTGAACCCTCATGCCCTGCGGCATTTCTGCGGTGTGTACAGAGTCAGCTCCCACCAGTGGCTCAACATCAGTTGAGGAGAATGAAAATAAATGTCCAGTCCTCACAGGAACTGAATTCTTCCAGTAACCTGCATGGACTTGGAAGCAGATTCTTCCCCAGAGCTTCCATATGGTAGCCCAGCCCGGCTGACCCCTGATTCCAGCCTTGTGAGACCCTGAGCGGAGAACCTGAACATGCCATGCCAGATACAGAGAGAGAGAAAGAGAAAGAGAGAGAGAGAGAGAGAGAAATAGAGAAGCAGACTCCTTGCTGAGCAGGGAGCCTGACGCAAGGCCCGATCCCAGGATTCCAGGATCAGGACCTGAGCTGAAAAAGGCAGGTGGTTAACCGACTGAGCCTCCCAGACCACCCTCACCATGCTAGACTCCAGGCCTTACAAAACTCTGAGCTAATAGGCAGGTGGTTCAAGCCACCAACTCTGTAATAATTTTTAGATAGCCGTGGAAAGCTAATACATAAACATTTTCTAACTTAATAGGTCTCAGAGAAAAATATGATGGTAAATTCTAGATGGGAAGAGGTTAAGGGAACACTGCAGTGCTTTTGCAAAGAGTGCAAAATATAACTAGCTCTTTTCCTTCCTGCCTGTCCATTGTCCTCATGGTCACCAGACCAGAAAAAGCTGGTAGTCTTCAGAGCCCCTGCTTCTTTCTGTTCCTCTCTCTTGGGCAACTGGTTCTGTCATGTGTACCTCCAAAATATTTCCTCTAGTTCTTATTCTCACTCAGTGGTCTTACTTAGAAAACTTCATTACTTTTTAAATTTTATTTTTTTTTATTGAGACATAATTGACATATTATGTTCTATTAGTTTCAGGTGTGTAAGATAGTGATTTGATATTTATGTATATTGGGAAATGATCGCCACAATAAGTCTAATTAACATCCATCAGCACATATAGTTACACCTCTTCTTTTCTTGTAGGGAGAACTTTCGTGATTTATTCTCTTTGCCTTCATTACTTCTTGATTAAATTAGTATAGTAACCTCCTAACTCAGGGCTATACTCAATTCTCTATCTTGTTTTTGTTTTGAGGTTTCTGAATCCCTAATTTGATTCCATAACTTTTCTACTTCAACTCTTTTAAGGACCTCTTGTAGCTTTCAGATGAAAATTCAAACTCCTTGGCATAGTATTGCCAGCTTGAATTTCTCCCACACTTATCATTGGCTGTAGTCATACTAAATTACTTGCTTTTGCTACAGTGAGGCATATTTTTGCACCACTCCATGCTTGGAAGACTACTGCCAATTCTTTCTGGAAAATTGCTATTCATCCTTAAAACTCAATTTGAACATCCTCCCTTCCAGAAAGTGTTTTATGAGCTAGATATGGACACTTCTTTCACAGGGTCTTCTTCATTAGATAGTTCAGTGCCTTCTCACTGGGTTTCTTCCCTTCCTCATTCACAGATTCTGACAACCACTTTCACAACAGGCAGAGGGACCCTGAATTCAGATCAGGGTCACACAGATGTGCATCCAACAGGGTCTAGTCCAGGCCCAAAAGTGTAACTCAATCTCTATTGTTGTCTTAGGGTATGACCAGCTTTGGAGCAGAGATGGGGAAATTTGTGTAGGCAACTCAGAGGTGTTGGGAAAGATGGTCTAATCATTCCTCCACTTCTTTGCACTGAAATTTGATTTTGTAGAGACATTAGGGTTGATAGGCTTTACCTGATGAACATCTAATGATAGAGAAGAACAGAGAGAATTGTGAAAGGTTTAACACAAAGGAATGGTGGTTCTGGTCTAGTAAGTGCCTTGAATGGGTTCATGTGCATTACGTGGGAATGGAGAGGATGGTGATGCAGGCCCAGCAAGGCATGGCCCATCTTGATAGACAATATGGATCACCTTCCCTTGAAGAATGTCCTCACAAGTACCACCAAACAGGATGGTCAGCTGCTGCAGCCATGCCTTGCATTTTCACTCCAGGATGGCTCTTTAGCCTGAGGGGGCAGCCTTACACCCATGTAAGTGGCTGAAGAATGGAAAGAAAATGGATGCGACCTGAAGGTCTTGGCTGGTATCCTTCATACTGAGGGAACATTGGGGAATAGGCAGGCCCCCTTGAGGAGCTATTATTGCTTTGATAGTTGGTAGCATGGGGTCTTTGTTCTACTTGTGGTGCTTTGGACATGATCTGCCCTAGCCAGCTTCTACTCCTGAGCCATGTTGCAGGTGGGAAGACACGGTGGACTTCCCTCTGCTGTCAGTATATTAGTGTTTGAGCAGAGTGCTCTGTGACCTAACCATTGCCTATTGTCACCCCAAACTTACCACTTTTTATAAGTTTTCTTAGTAACATTTTGTTTGATTAACAGAAACAAAAGTCACCCTTTTACTTTCCTCACTCCATGCAAAATAATACCAACAAAACTATGTAAGTACCTCTGTAAGTAACAGAAACAAAGCTTGAGCTGCCAAAAGCAAATGTCTAACCAACTATGGGAAGGAGACCTTAGTTGTGCTGAGGTGGAATTGTCAGTGTTCAGCCAGTCACGGCTGGGCACATGTCTCAACAGGTGTCTACGAGAACACTGACCTATATTCATTGGTTTGCCTGTTGGTTTACCCAGCCAACTTTTTAGCATTTTAAAGTCATTCATTTTTTTCTATTTCTAATGAGTATCTAATTCACAATAGGCAATTCAAAAAATGTCAAACCAATTTAAAAAATGCGGCATTTTATATCATGTATTTTTGTTCTTATGTTTTATTATGGTACCTGGTTTTACAGACATAATATGCATTCTCAAAGGAAGATGAACTCTGATAATTAAGTGTGCTCCTTAATTACAAGTTATTTTGATACTTGAGAAAAATATTTGATGCAGATTTGTTGGTAACATAATTTTGTTTAATCAAATGAATACCATGAAAGTTATAATAAAAACACTGCTCTATTAACACATTTAAGGTGTACTGTTTTCCTCCAACTTTGAAAATTATCTAAAAAAAATACAAAGCTTTCCTCCATAGAAAATATAGAACAAGTTAGCAATAAAAAATACATATCAAATGATTGTAGTCCTAAATGATATTTAGTTACATCAAATGCTATCTCACACCAACAAGAAATGTTAAATATTTATTTTTTATCATAATTTTCCCTCGAATTCTGTGAAAGGAATTAGTAATTCAAATGATAAAGCAGGGACACTAGTGATTTGGATTATTAATCTCTTAAAAATTTTACTACAGATGGGAAAAATACTTTCCATATAACCTTTTCCCTTTCCTCACACTAAGCAAAATAATGCAAAGTAAAAGGCTTTGAGATACTTAGAAGCATGATTCAATGTATCCAATTCTACAAATGGAAAGGTAGCCTATTAATTTCTCCTTGGGAGTTTATTAACTCAAGCCACACAACAGACTAGTTAGAAAAGCATCCATTATAGGTAAAATAGCTAGAGGTATCAAGTAATTTTTTCTTCTAACTGGTAAGAGTATATACAACCATTTTTAATGAACAATGCTGAGCCATTCCCAGCATGAAAATATTTAACAACTCTTTCAGGATAAACAAGAATCCTACTCCCTTTTTATCTCTGACAAGGCTTTCTAAAGAACTTTGCATGGCGCAGGTGCATGACAAATGCTTTTAGAAACAAATAAATAAATGTATGCAGAAACAAAGAGAAGTTAGTACAAGAGTTTGCTTAAAGCAAAACCCACATTAAATATCTTGGATGTTTGGGATGTTGAGAGTAAACTTAGAACAAAATACTTTTTGCATGTAAAAGTTTTCCGTTTCATTAATGCTCCTTTGGAAAACCATTATTTTTTTTTTTTATCTAACCCAGTGATTTAAAACATCTTTTTTTCCTGGCCTGAACTTTCTGGCATTGTGCCTCAATTGTTTCTCTTTGTCACACTCTCCAACAATAGACCAATAGACATAGTTAGTGAAATTCAGAAAACAGTGTTTTCTTTTCACAAAGGGCCCCAAATTCAGAAACAATATTCATCCCAAATCTTTAAAAGAAATAACCTATTTTTGAAATTTCAAAAAAGTATTTTCAAAGCTTCTAGATGAGACGTTTTCCCATCAGCTTTGATTGTGCAGCATTTTCCGTGGTCCACACGAATATCCTAAACATTCTGCTTGCTCAGCACCACTCTCCTCTCCATTATCATGTATTCAGAAGAGATGAGCATTGCCTTTCAGTGAATGTATAACACTTGTCCTCCAGGTATTCAGCCTCTTTTCTCTTTATTAAGAGGCCCAGCTGCAATATTCAACATTAAAAAAAAAAATCTAACGTCTTTTCCTGAGTCACCATCCAACATTGTGCCCAGGGATTTCAAGGTCAATGTGTGTGATAGCCCAACACACACACACAAGCCCAATCTCGATTTGGGAGATCATTGCAAACGGGAAAAAAGATGCTTTATGCACTTGCTATCTGAAAATGAATGTGAAAGCATGTAAAATTTAAGGTATAAAAGCTTAGGAAAATATTACAGTTGTCATACTTGATTACTTTTAGACACAGCTTGATATTCCTGAAGAATAGGTATTAAAGAGTAACTCTTCTTCAAAGATATAAAAATTCACTCATTCAGGTATTCAATAAATATTCATTGGGGGCCAAATGCGTACATAACACAGCAGGTACATTGATGGGTAACAAAGATGTATAACGTATCGTATTGACCATGCGTATCATTTCCTAGAGGGCTTTTACCAATGAAGCAGAAATAAAGAGGACTGATTACGTTTTGTAAATGGTGTTGAAAATTATTCTTTATGTACCATAATAACATGACCAGGCATACCTTTGATAGCCTTGTCCCCCCAAAGATACATTATATACTACTCACCAATAACAAAGGAGAATCTTAAATAAAGACTCTTTGATGATGGAAGTAGATCCAAACCAAATTTGATTGAGGATAGGTAATCTGAGCACCAGTGCTTTAAAAAATTTCCAAGTGAAATGAGATAAGCCTGACTTGATTATAGAGGTCATCTGTTTTCTGAGAATCATACAGATTTAAAACAATAAGGTGTCAGTGCAGTGCAACATTGGGATTCCAAGATTAGGAGGGGGAATTTTGCCATTTATAGGAAGCTGCTCATTTCTAAGGACCTAAAGAATAGCCTTTGAAACTAAGGGAGCAAGAATAATCAAATAGGTTGTTTAAAAGAATCATTTAAAGCCTTTCCCCTGAAGAAATATGATCTTTCAAACTGTGAACTAGGTTGTCAAGAGACTGAAATTTTAACACTGTTGAATATGTCACTGGATTGTTCTGTAAAATACAGTATTACTATTTCCCTAAATTTTCTATGTAGCTTACAAGTTTGATGGAAAGGTGAATGGCTTTATATCACCTTCCATCTTTTAGGCTTTTGGAAGTAAGGAGATGGTTCAAATTTCACATGAGGCTGGAGACTGGAGCTACTACAAATACATGGTCTTGAACAACTTGGACCTTAACGCTACCTGGAAAGCTTTCTCTCTTCAGTCATCTCTTTCTCATATTCTCTGTAGAAACTCTAGAAAGCTCCTGACCCTAAATCTGTCGTCTTAGCAGTACCTCACATCCTTGCCATTATACTCTCTCACTACTTCTTAATTTCTGGAGAGTTGGTAAAGTTCAGGACTTCACATCCTTACCCAACAACCTGGCTAATGTCCCATCTCCACTGCAACTGCTGTATCCAAGGTCATCTACTCCCTCTTTTTCTCTGTGTCCATTGGAAACTTGTCAGTTCTTATTTTAGTTAAACCCTGGGTAATATTTTATACTGTTGACTTTTCCATCTTTATTATAACTCTTTCCCTAAATTGGAAACAGTGACACCCTGATTTCCTCCTAGTTCTTTTTTTTATTAAAGATTTATTTATTTATTTATTTATTTATTTATTTACTTACTTACTTACTTACTTACTTACTTACTTATTAGAGACACACATATAAGAGGCAGAGACATAGGCAGTGGGAGAAGCAGGCTCCTCGCAGGGAACCCAAATACAGGACTCAATCCCTGGACTCCAGGATCACACTGAGCCACAGGCAGATGCTTAACCACTGAGCCACCCAGCCATTCCTCCTCCTAGTTCTTGAGAAAATGTTTCTCAACCTACATAGCAGGTTCTTTTGTTTCTATCTCTTAATTGCTGGTATTCTGATAGGTTTTGTCTTGTCTCTCCTTCCCTTCACAATCTATAGACTTTCCCTGCAGTCTCATCCATTCCTACCTTGAAATTGTTGCCTATATACAGCTGGCTCTAAAAGCTACATCCGTATCCCAAATCACTTTTCTTAAACTTCAGATCTATATATTCAACCACTGCTTGACTTCTCCTCTTGTCACATGAATGCCTTAAACTTAGCGTGCTTAAGTTGAACAGGTTGCCTTCCTTCAAATCCCTTCATTTTATGGGACCTTGTCTCTATGGTATCACAAGCCATGTAACTTAGTCCAGAAACATGTAGGGATGGCCCACAATCTAGTCATTCAGCAAAACCCTTCTAAATCTCTCAGGAGTCTGTGGACGTAAACATAAAATCGTTATTACCCCCATGCTGGTACCAGCTGTTTTCACCTCCTGTCTAAATGACCACACTATCCTTTGACTGTGTCTACTTGCTTTTAGTTCCATCTGCCTTTCAAGCCTTTTTCCATGCTAGAGCCAGAGGTTTGCATTTCTTTCTTCTTTCTTTCTTTCTTTCTTTCTTTCTTTCTTTCTTTCTTTCTTTCTTTCTTCCTTCCTTCCTTCCTTCCTTCCTTCCTTCCTTCCTTCCTTCCTTCTTTCTTTCTTTCTTTCTTTCTTTCTTTCTTTCTTTCTGATTTTATTTATTTATTTATGAGAGACAGAGAGAGAGAGGCAGAGACACAGGCAGAGGGGGAAGCAGGCTCCCTGCTGGAAACCCAATGTGGGACTCCATCCCAGGACCCTGAGATCATGACCTGAGGCAAAGGCAGATGTCCAACCACTTAGCAAGCCAGGTACCCCAAAGTTATCTTTCAAAAGAAAATCTTATCACTCCCCTTTTCTAAGTCTTAACATGGCTTCCATTACAGAATAAAGTGCAAACCCTTTAAAATGTCTTCTGCTCTTTATGACCTGGCCTCACTCCCCTCAACCTTTCCTGTCTCAGTGTGTGGCTTCTCCCTCACACTGTGCCCCAATTATACCACACTTTTAAAGTTCTCTAAATGTACCATGGCATCTGTCAATTTTGAGTCCTTTCATAGGCTGTTCATTTTGTTTGGCTGTTCTTTGTCTCATCTCATACTTCTTTTTCACTGTTTAGCATAATCATTTATTCCTCTCAGAAGCCATGGTTTATAGTATCCATACCCCCCATACTTCTATCATAGCTCTTTATTACAGCTGCTTATTTATCTTTTCTCTGTTATA
Source organism: Vulpes vulpes (assembly GCF_048418805.1). NCBI lineage: Eukaryota > Metazoa > Chordata > Mammalia > Carnivora > Canidae > Vulpes > Vulpes vulpes. The sequence continues at coordinate 134,553,980 of NC_132783.1, forward strand.
CTATAAACCCCCTATTTTTTATGTTCAAAGTTGTAGTCCCAAATATTTATCTTGATAAATATGTATTCATATTCACTGATTGAATATAGGAAAAACACATTTAGAAAAACTTTAAAAAGATGAAAGGAAGATAAATGAGTGGCAACTTCCTTAGTAGAATGGAGAAATTGAAGCCTAATTCCTAGCATGGGGTGCGAATCAGATAAGAAGCAAGCTGATCCATAATGATCTCAGGCAAGGTCAGAAAGTGGAGGTGCCGGGACCTCTGACTGCCAGGGTGTGGGGTGTGGCTGAGAACAGATTAACTGTAAATCTGTATCAGGAGCAGGTAACCTCAAATCCTTTTCCTACCCTGCATAGCCAAGGTGACTTTTCTTCACTATTGTTTCTCCATCCTAGAAGAAGGCAAGAGATTTACCCTCTAGAAAAGCTGAATCAAAGAGATTGCACTCAGGAACAGCAGGTACGGTTGAGAGTCGGAGGGTAGCTGTACCTTAAGATTAAGTGAAAAATCTAGATTATGAACATTGAGATCCTCCCACTTCCTACCCCACTTAAAGCTCTCTGAATATTGACAGCTAGGATCGGACCTTCAGGGAGAAGATGAGAGGTACAAAAGATTTACAAATGCTGACACATTTGGGTGCCCCAATGAAACCATCAGTGTCCTTCGAAGAGCCTGTGGTCAGGCCCACCCGCTGACAGCGAGCTTCTAATGAACTTTTCAGGAACTCATTATTAAGTATGAATAGACAGCTAACAATCACTAGACATTTGAGGAAGACTTTTAATATGAAAAAAAAAAAGCCAAAGCAAACACTGAAATGAGATTCAGAAAAAATAGAGATAAGCGGCAGAGAGCAGAAGAAAATGTTTTAAAAAATTATTCATGACATCGGAGAGATGGAGAATTTCTGGAGTCATATTGCAAGCAACAGAAAACTAGTGGAGATTATGTGGTTTAGAGGAATTTTAGAATCACATCAGGAAGTTTTTGACTGAATTATGACAGGTATGTAAAACATTAAGCAATTTTTTTTAAGAGAGGCAATTATGAATTTCAGGAAAAAATTAAGTTGAATGAGAAAGAAATTTACATTGCAGTATAGGCTCAACTGTGAGCAATATTTACATAGGGCAAATGTAAACTCTTAATTACCAATTGTGCTATAACTATATTGGAAGGATGGGAGAGAAGTGAGCAATATGTATGCGTGTACACATTTAGGATGTTGTAGTAAATCTAAATTTTTACTCTAGCAGGAAGAGTAAGGTAGACAATGTTCAAAACTGTAAACCCAAAAAGTGGTAGCTTTAGTTTGAACTGAGGTTGTTGATATTCACCACATTTTACCCACAAAAATGACCATTTCTTATGATTCAACCTAATATGAACAGCCTTATTTAGAAATGTGGGAGTAAATACTAGAAGAACTATCTGGGAGAGTTGAAGGAGATTACCTCTGGGTAAGAGAATGGGATCGAGTGGTAGGTTTTTGCTATAAGCTTTCTAGAACTATTTGGCATTTTGGACACCACACATATATTAATTTAATAATAATTAAAATTAATAAAAGAATGAACAGGTGGCTTACTTCCAAATTACCTAATTGAAAAGACCCAACTTTCCTTCCAGGAATGATTAGCAGTGGTAATTGATCTGATTATGCTCACCTTTTCTCCTTTAAGGATTTTTACCTTTTAAAAAATGACTATTAGGAGAGCTTTCTCTGAAGAGACAAAAATAGCTGTTCTAATAGCTCCTTTAGAACTTTAATTGGAAATTTGGTTGTGTCTTCTTCCAATTAAGCTAATTGAAGTGGAACTCTGATTGGGCCCTGGGAGAGGAGGTACTCCCCAGCTGAGGCTCATAGAATAACAGCTGACTTTAAGAAGAGAGAAATAGAAGCAAATGCTTGGGAAGACTGGTGAATCAACTCTGGAGGGATTTCAGTTATTTACTTACTGACTGACACATACAGGGAAAGTAGCCAGAAAAGTTCTGGAAAAAACGGTGGGGGAGTGGAGAGCTTCCCTTGAGGCTTTAAATAGGTATGTATGGACTACTGGCATTTAACTGAAAAGTTGCAAACTTTTCTAGGGAGGGCTCCTGTGTTAATCCCTTTATCATTTGCTAGACAAGTACATGCTTTGCATCCAGTAGGTAAAGGAAAATCGGAAGGCATGTGTGAGAATATTAGCACTTAATCTGTCCTCATCCCTTGCAGAGTCTTCTGTGCTAGTCAGACTGACCTACCTCCAGTTGCTCGAGTACAATTTTGCCTTAGTTACTTCACTAGCTTCACGTCGATCTTGAATTCTGGTGTGTATAAAAATCACTGGGGAACTTGCACTAAGTGCAGATTCCCAAATCCCTTCTTCACTTTAGGATGTCTTTGCATACATTAGGCACAACACACACAGTACCTATTTGTTCTCAAATGAACTATAACCCCCCAAACCCAAATTTTAGAAAGGGAGACTTCAAAATACACAAGGAAAATTACAAAAAAAAAAAAAAAAAGCCAATAAAAGTCTAATGGTGTATATATTATGTAAAGTAGTAAACTGCAACTTGATTCATGTCTTTGAGGCAAAGTGTGGGTACATTTTAATATGTTTCCTATAATGAAAGATGGAGAGCCTCCAAAATTTGGAATGGCCTATGGTCAGTGAAGAACATAAAATAGCCCTCATTGATTCTGGAGTAGGACCGGGGAATTTACATTTTCGAGAAGCATCCACATGACTTTGCTGTAGGTTCCAATGCTCCTTTGGAGGCCCAGCTCAAGGCTTAATGCTGGAATCAATCAGCCTCTCAACCTTTCTCACCCGAGAGCTATCATTTGAATTTTGGTGTCATTTTGTCAAATTCTTTTAAGGTAGATATATTTCTTTGGCTCCAAAGGGAACCAAACAGTCTGGATTTAACATGCTTATTGTTTTCAGTATAAATCATTTGTTAAATATACATTCAATTGTGATTTAATTTTTGTGACTTTGTGAGAGTTTTCATGTAAATGTATTCACAAATCAAAAAACACTTTGTCATGATCTTCTTGACTTATGGTAAAGAAAAACTATATTTTACATATAAAGTAGGTAGGAAAGTTCTCATCGTGTAGTTGTTCAGAAATCATTGAAAACTGGCTCAGTCTTAACATATTATTTAATATATTTTAATACTATAAATGAATACTTTTTGTAATGCTTGAGACAGTAAAGCAAAAGAAAATACCATTATAAATTCCCATTAAATTTGAAATAGTGACATTCCGTGGTAACTTTCAGCTCTTTCTGAACCTTTGCTGCAGCCATAAGTCAGGAGACAATCAGGTGTCTTTCTTAAGCTTTTGATCCTGACCTTTTGAGAATGAGAAATAATGACAATAACATAAAGAAACATTTCTGATCAATAAACTTCAGCCTCCCCATTTTGTGATAGGTGGAAGGACCAACAGGGAGGGCTAAGAGAATTCTTCTGGTTTTTTGTTTTGTTTTGTTTTTTTGTAGAACCCACCCACCCTTCCCAGCTCCCTGAGCAGGTTGGCTTTAAACCCTGACTGCCTTCTCTTCCTGCTAACCCCAACTCTCTATGTCACCATAGCTTCTTAGAATTAGTGGTAATATCAGGAAGGCTTGCAGAAAGAAACCCCAAATGACTAAAGTTGACTTTCTGCTGCTCGCAGGAATCAAAGTTCAAAAGAGAAATTGAGCTCAGTTATAGAAAAGTATGGAAAACATTACTTGTTTATAAACAAAGATTTATAGCTACTGTTCTGCCACAGGGACACCATCTCACTGGGCTGGGGATTTTCCGGGGCTATCACAGACACCATATTACTGGAGAGGGTACCAGGATTTAATGGGTGCTCGAGGCCAGAGCAAGTCCCTCTCCTTCCACAGCTCCTGCTTCAGTTATGGGATCTGAAATGTTTAAGGAGTGCTAGGAAGTCCTCATTCCTTGCCTTTTCCCTGTCCTGTTAGAGGGCATTGCTGCCCTACAGAGGGCTTACCACAATTTGATGTCTGAAATACCAATACTGTCAAGATTATTATCACAGGAACAGCTACAGCTCTTGCTGTCTCGGGTGGAATTTTATATTTCTTGGGAATACTTTTCTTTGGGAACACTTCTAATTTTATGATGGAAATCAGTTGGATAATTGGGATCAATAGGCAGAATTTTCTTCTCAGGCTTTTTTTTTTTTTTCCTTCACAGAGCATTTGGACTGAACTTATAGGTAGAAAGGCCTTTGAGGCTACTACAGCCATCGGCAGAATCCAACCTCATCTGAATTTGTATAAAGAAAAAAGAACCCTTTTCCACTCCCAATAAATATTTCTCTCAAACGGATGAGATTGGATTATGTATACAAAGAGGAAGATGTAGGGTCCAGTGGCAGGCTTACAGCGCTTGGGTTAAAAAAGTGATTTTAATTCTAATTCCTGTGATGAGACCTCAGGACAAATGACCCCACTTTGTTTGTTTGTGTAATGGGAATGATACAGCCTATTGTGCAGGGCTTTAGTGAAAGTTATATTAAGTCGTATATATAACAGTTATTTCTAAAGTGCTATATAAAAGTAAGGCATTATTATCAGGCAGCTAAGCAAAGTTAAAAGCCTTAATAAAACCTATCCTTTACTGACTATAAGGACACATTTTCTTACCAATGTGCAAACAAGACATATTTGCCATTAAAAGTTTAGTTTTTGCGACTAAATGGCTCAGGAAGCAATAAAGATGATCTAATATGTCAAGGAAGACATTTAAAAAAAGGAATAAGTATATTATAGACAGAAGTAGGAGACAATCTACTTTTTTAAAAGAGCCATATCTATTCATAGCATATTTAGAAAAGTATTGAATTCAGGAATATGAGACCTAGAAAAGCGATCTAAAGAATTAGGGTGTCATTCAGTATAAAATGTTTAGTCAAGCAAACTAAGATTAATAATGGGAGATTAAATCATGGCAGTCCTTGAGAGAAGGGTATGCATAGAGCAGGGAGTGTATCTGTCTCTTACCACTATAACCCTATCACCTTGATTTGTGCCTGGCCCATTATAGATTCTCAAATGAATTTTGCAGAATGAATGCAGAAATTCAGGAGTATCACTGAGGGGATATGCATTCCCCAAGCTGAAATTAATATCTGAATTGTTCAAAGAGACATATGCTTGCTGGCTCAGATTTATGAAATAAAGATGTTGGCTACTTATAATGGCACGTGAAGCCTTTTAGCTTCCTTAATTATTTCAAATTTTTGACAATCTCAGGATCGTAATTCTGTTCCCAAATATCACTGGTGGGTAGTCAACAAAACTTAGAGTGAAAGAAAACTAGTCTTTCACTGGAGAACTTAATCTCTTAGGTTTGGGGTACCAAATGGGTCAATATTATTCTATGGTGGGGGCATTCCTGTTAGGTGTTCTAATGCTATATCTGGAAGATCTATGAATGCACTGATTAGAAATATCTGCCATGGGCATTGAGATCAGGGATGGTAGACGAACTTCCTTTAGAAGGGTTTTCAAGTTGAAGGTTGAATTTGTGCATGATTTCCTAACTTTCTCTTTTGATAACAACCTCATGATTATTATGAGATGTGGCTTATTAGGATGACTGAAACTGGAGGGATTTGGGAACAATACTGCAAGACTGACAGACACTGAGCCTGGAAGTGGCAGATGCATATTAAGTATATCTTACATGTAAGTTACACTCACCAGAATGTATCGCCCAATACACAGGAGTTTGTCTACATCTCCCAGCCTCTGTCCATGTAGTGTGGGACCATACGACTGAGTTCTGGCCAATGAACTGTGAACAGAAGTGCTATAAGTGATGACTAGGTCCTGCCCCCTTAGAAATATCTCATATGATCACCCAGCAAACTCTCCTCTCCTGCCATGTAAACCCTGGAGGCAGTGTGCTCCAAATGGCAGAGCTACAAGGAGAAAGGCTCACAACCAACCCAAAACACCATAAGGGTAAGACAAACTTTATGGAATTTTTTTTTATGGAGATTTTGGATTTTGTCTGTTGCAGCAGCTAGAGTGAATTATTCTAATACATACTAATACAAACCACTGTTACGGGAAGTGGTTTGTTTTGGTGATGGGAGATGGGTTAGGCTGTCTAAATGTTTGCAGGAAACCGCTTCCTGAACTGGGTCCTTGACAGCACATTGCCCTTCCTGCCTACCTTACCATCACATCAAGGAAGTTTCCTAGGTCCTGCAGATTCTGCTTGCTTTGCAGTGGTGAAGAGCTGGGTGTGTGTGTGTGTGTGTGTGTGTGTGTGTGTGTGCAGGGGAGGGGCTTCGCTCTAGCACATTGTGCATACTACTGTGCAATGTACATATCCTTCAAAAACGTGTATTTCTAATACCATCATTCCTTTCCACGGGGTTCTGGCTCCCACCAAGTTAACTTTAAACCCAATGGCAAAAGCCCCACAAAAAACAATAAAAATCAGCTGCTATGGTAAGTGACCCTCTGTGTTCTGGTGCCCCGTGACTTTTCCAAGCTTCTTCCCCTTCGAGGGAGCCTCAGCTAAGATCAGTGGCATTGCTTAAACATCCCTCTCTCTTCTTTCTTTCCCCTGCCATTCTTCTTTATTTCTTATCTCCCTTTATCTCATTTCTATGAATTCCTAAACCTCCCACACATTCCTCCACCTGGGCAGAAACAGTTTCTTCTTCCTGTGAACATTTGCATCTCTCCCTCTCTGAAGACGTCTCCCCACCACCTTCTGGTGGACACTATAGTTAGGAGTTTGTGGCAGCCCTTCCTCCTGGACCATGAACTTCTGAGGAGAAGGGAAAATATATCTATTTGGCTTACTGTAGAATATTTCATGGCACACAGTGGATTGCCTACTACTGAACAAATGAATGAATTAATGAAAGTCTCCTTTGCAAAGCTATGAATTCTCTCAGTTAAAAAGTTATGAAACAGCCTCTGTAAAAATAGGAGAATAGGAGACAGCTTAAAAGAGAGCAAGCATATGAAATATTATAGTTCTGAATATGCTAAAAACATTTTATTTACTCATAGTATCAGAATTCTGGAAGGATTTTATCCTTATTTCCCTCTGGTCTGGCTCTTGCTTTTTCTTTTTTAAATCAGAGATCCATAGACATTTTTTTTTTCTATGGGAGTGAAATAAAGGATGGAGATTTGGGATGGGCAAAAATATAGAACTGTCTTTTTTTATCTAAAGCAATTACCATGAGGAAAAACAGCTTTCTTCTTAATACAGCAATTCCATAAATAACAGTAAAATTCTTGATGCCCCAGCAGTAAGGAGTCTGCAGGGCAGCACCAATGATGTATATTGCTGGTTGGGAGAAACTATTGTTTACAAGCTAATTATCGTATAACAAGTTGGCTTTAGTTAGCTATTTGAGAGGTTCAAACAGCAGATTTGGAAAGCTAAAGTGTGTATCGGCAGGTACATTTTTTTGAAATCTCTGATTAAAAACAATAGCTTGAGAGAATTGGAAAAAACAACTTAGAAAAAAACAGTTTATTAAGTAATATCATATAAATAACTTGTTACAAAAATTGATTTGCAAAAGGCATATTTACTCTTTGTGAGAAATCACTTTTTAAATTGCATTCTTTTCAAATTTATAGTCTAAGAAAACAAAGGAAAATAAAAGAAGCCATTTCAAGGAGCGTGTATTTGCCATTTGACTACACAAAAGGCCCGGCCACACTGCGCTTGAAGGTAATCATCTTACCTCTCCTTCTAATACAGGAAGCTTTCTCATGTAAACTGTGAAGTTATGAAAATCTCCCCAACTAGAAATGTTGATGAAAGCTGAGCAGTGGTGGTTTCTCTCAGGTGTTCTCATCGCCAGATATAGGCGATACTGAGAAAAACTGTATGACTGAGCATTCCAGCCAGTAAATCTTCAAGGGTGGCATCAGCTTCAATTTATACTTGGGAGTATTTTTAATTAAAAACAATCAATACCAAAAAGCTTTTATTTTCTGGATTTAAAATCACAAATTACAGTAGGAGAATGCCAAATTGCCTTAGCTTGGTACTACTGAAGACGCACGTAGCATTTATTATAAGGCCTATTCTTATGCAGTTTACTTTCAAAGCAATGAAAATAATCACAAACAAAACAATATGGTGGTTTTGAAGTGTTCCTATGTTTTTTTTTTTTTTCCGAGAGCAGATCGGTTTGTTTGCTACACAGCATTCCCCCTGAATGCCTAGCAATTCTATACATCTGATTCCTTAATAAACACTAAACTAATAGATCATAGAAAACTAAAAGCTTATAGAAGGTGCCTCTAGACATATTTACATAAATAACATAGTCTCGCAAGAAAGACCAAGATCTCATTATAGTGGAATGCTTTTTCCACAACGCTGGGTCCATGCCTCATTTGTCAAATTAACCCCATTTGAAGAGAAATTTGAGTTTGTGGTCCATGGGTTTAAAAAAAAAATGGAATTAGGCAACTTGTAAAAGCTCTTTTGAAATTAATCTAATAACCCAGTGGCTCTCAGGCTAAGTGCCTCGGTCCTGTCTGAAATACAGTGGGTAATAGGCTTTGTTTCCATTTGACCTCCTTTTGGCACTTTCATCTGCTGGCTTCTGTCGGACTAACGTTCCCCCCAAATTAAAAAACGAAAATGCATCATAAATAAGGTATTACAAAATGGGGAGTAGATTAAAGATCGTCTCAGCAATGCTTAAATTAAATTGACGATGCAGAGACCATAAACTTCTGGCTTTAAAAATGAGCTATTTCTTTATTAACTTTTAACAAGTGTGTGAGTCAATGTCTTTCCTTTCTAAGAGGGTTTTCTTCTGCACATTGAATATGATCAGGGTCTGATGTTTTTTAGTAGAGAACTGCCCCTTTAGAAAACTATTCCATAAAGATGCCAAAGGGAGATGAAAAATGCTGCAAACGTAATAGTCACTGAACTTTTAAGGTGACCATACTGTAATTCTGTATTCTCTGGAAAAGAAAGCTGCTTGTTGGACTTTGGAAAATAGTTCGTCTTCCTGAAGGTCTGTACACTAAGTCTTACTCTTTCCACTCTTATAATCTGATAAAGGAGGCTGTGTTTTAGTGTTAAATGTAAATGCTTGGCTGTTTAATCCCCTGTCACAATTCAAAAAAGATTTCATCTAGATGAAATCATAAAAAATAAAATTACACTAAAATGATCCTTTTTAATAGGACATCTTTCAAAATAGTGGGGCATCATGACTTTCTAGAGTGTTCTTCCAAAGTAATTATATTGCTTCAAAACTAGTGACTAGGGTAAGATAATTGATTTGGTGGTTTGGTTCCTGGGGAAGATGAATTTGGGTGATTTAATACTTAGTTTGTGTCCACGAATCAACTCTGTTTTTTCCTTTTAACTGCATACTTTTATGGCCCTCGAGTATGTAGAATTGAGGAATTCTTAATTCTTAGTTTATACATGATTATCTGCAATGAAATGCCCATTTCAAGGCAAAGTGTTCGATGGAAGGTATTGCTCAGTAAATCAGGACATCTAATATTTATGTACTTAGAAATGAAAGTAATGGAAATTTTCTGAAGTTAATTTGGTTTCGTAAAATTTGGATGCTTCCAAGATAGAGATTCAACTTTTAAAGAATTTTTGTACAACTTTTTTGAAGCTAAAAATGAACACTAAGCCAACATTTTTTTTTAATGAGTTAAAATTGAATTGCCAGGTTTTGTTACATTTGAAAATGGAGTCAATTTGTATCTGAAACTCCCTGTATGCAACTAAACTTAAAGCTAAGAAAGCTCTGTAAAAAAAACATTTATTTACTGTGCTCAGAGCTCCTGTCAGATGGTTCCATGGAACCATCTTTTCTTTTCTTCCATTTGATTTCATTTTTTTATTTGGGGACAAATGTTTAGGTCTTTCAGCAGAAAGTGGCTATGAAGTGAAGAGGTTGTACACTTATGCACGATAGCTTAACATTTAAAAATCGCAGCTTGTTTTAGGGAACATCTTGAAGAAACTCTCCCCTTTGAATGGAAGGGAAAAAAAATTTCAGAAGGGCCTCAAAGTCCTTGAAGTAATCCACTAAAGTGATCTGCTTATAATTAATGAATTTTAGTTTCTTATTTACTAAAGCAGATATTAAATTTTACCTCTTCCCATTTTCCCTCCATCCTTCTTGTCACTAACATCTGATATCAGGACAGGGACTTTGTGAAAACTGAGCCAAAAACTAATTTTTTTTTCTCTCCAGTAATCATTCATGTTGACTGGGGTCTTTGACTCGATATCTTGGTGAGAAGGAAGTGAGACCCACACAGAATGACGGAAGTATGGCTCTCATGATCTCCATGACATCAGAGAGTTTTAATTCTAGGAAAAATACTTATAGGACCTTGTACTAAATATTCAGCTCTAGTCTTAAATTGTCCAATTTCTTAGAGATTCACTTCATCATCAGGTTTTGTGGCAAGAGATTAGGCAGTTATTTCAATATTTAGTCATATTAATTTGTTCTTGGTCCACTGTACCATCTTCAAGATGGGATAATATACCCTGCCAATTATATCTCGAATTCCATTATAGAACTGCTTACTTTCACTTACGGGGAAAGAATAAACCTTACCCTTAAACAGTGGAAGTTGCTAGTGTCGACCCTCAGACATTCCAATTAACCCAGAAGTTCAAAAGGAAGACTTCTGATGATACCTTTCTTTTTACAGTACTATCTTTCTTGATTCAATTTATTACATGACATGAAACATAAGGACAGAGAGCTCTTTAGTTTTACAGTAAGTCATGTGATTAAGGTGGTTTTCTATTGCTATAAATAACTAGCTCTTACTAATTAACTTCCCTACGCTACCTTTTTTGCAACACTTAACTGTGACTAAGATATTCATTATAGTGAAACCCTCCTGTAGTATTTTGTTTGCATTCCTGCATGTGTAGGAAGAACTAGCCAAAGTACACCCTGAAAACATGAAATACTTGTTAGTATGTCTACAGGGAAGTCCGTTATAAAATAGGAAACCATTCGGAAAACGCAGGGAAGAATATGGTTGTAAAACTTTTTCACTCTAATTGAGTGACCCAAAAGACTACATTTCTCTTATATTGAAAGTGCCGTCTACACTTCCTGGGTAACACACCTATTTAAAACTTAATAAAAGTGTGTTTCCAAATAGAAGGTATGTGCTCATATGACAGGATCTCCAAATGGAAATGACATTAAGATTATCTGTAGGAAATTAACATTAATTGAAAATAAATCCCTAAGACTAATAATTGAAGTCAGCATATTCTTAAGTACATAATATATATATATATATATATATATATATATATATATATATTTATAAGTATACAGAGCCTGGGTTTGGGTTTTTTTTTTTTTTAAGTTTTCAAGACAACTATGTTTTCATTACAGTACTTTGGAAATTTCTGATGATTGAACAATGTAGGATTCTAATGATACAAATCATTAGAACAGCCATATGAAATAAATGACTTGAACCTGCCAAAAGGATTAGTTCAGTTCAGTTGGGTCCTCTGGATAATAACTATGATGCTAATTGCATACTTAGAGAAATAATAGATTGGATGGATTGTACAGTACGTTTCCGTTGTAGTACGAGACCACTACTTTATCATTAGTTCAAAGACAAGGATGGCAGGGTTGCCATAGCAACAAAATTAAAAACAATGAAAAAATATTAATGCTTTTGAAAGTCAACTATCATTTTAATACAATCTTAAACACTCTTACTGAAGAGAATCAAATTTGTCCCTATGTAAGCGTCTTCCAAACATGTAATACGTAGTTTTGCACTATGATCTCAACAATATATCTAGATCTGTCATGTCATATAAATATATAGATGTTCCCAGATGCGGAGGACAGGATATCAAGTTCAAGTGTGGCCGGCTCTCATTTCCCCATTAAACTCTGAGGGCGGGATTTGAGTTTTATTTAATCTATCTTTACTAATGCAACTTAATTGTGTACGAAGTATCTGAAGAATATGGATTATTGTACTTCACGCTGCTACTTTCAAGTATATTAGAATAATACTGACAACATCTACAGACAAGGAGTTAAAATTTGTCTCAGAAGAGTTCCTTCAAGAATTTTTAACAATTAGACTTATTTGTAATTAGCCTACTGATGGTTGAAATAATTTTGAGTGATCTGTGGTACTTTTGGTGGCCCGAACTTTAAAATATGCCAACTATTTCCTTCGTTAACATCATTAGCTGTTTTCCCTTTCTCTTTATATGGTGCAAGGGCAAACGTTTGCAGGTATCGTATATGACAAAGTATGAGTTAGTGGCAAGGAATGAGGTACTATTACATTTTGTTTGTTTGCTGTTTTTGAACGTCGCCATTTAATTTGCTTCTGGTCCTAAAGAGGACCAAGAATCTTAAAACGTCGGTGGATTTGATGCTTGCAATAGTCGTTGGTGCCAGGTAAAGTTCTTGAAGAACAAAACAGGACAGGCAAGTGCCATCTTAAATCCTTTGCAACGCAGCCATAATACACACCCACATTCAGTGCATTCGTCTCCTTGTGAGCTGATGTGCCAGGGCAGGACCAACCTGGCCGGTGCCCCCCCACCCTTGTTCCTCTTTCCGAAACTCTGCCTTCCCCGCCAGAGCACGGCCCCTCCCCGCGTGAGCACGTGGAATGTGCAGTCAGAGCGGCCAGCAGACCTGAGCCCACGGGGCAGCTGACCCACGGGGCAGCAGACCTGGGCCCACGGGGCAGCAGACCTGAGCCCACTGACCAGCTGACCTGGGCCCACGGGGCAGCCGACCTGGGCCCACGGGGCAGCAGACCTGGGCCCACGGGGCAGCTGACCTGAGCCCACGGGGCAGCTGAGCTGGACCCACGGGGCAGCCGACCTGGGCCCATGGGGCAGCTGACTTGGGCCCACGGGGCAGCAGACCTGAGCCCACTGACCAGCTGACCTGGGCCCACGGGGCAGGTGACCTGAGCCCACGGGGCAGCTGACCTGGGCCCACGGGGCAGCTGACCTGGACCCACGGGCCTGCAGACCTGGACCCACGGGGCAGCAGACCTGAGCCCACTGACCAGCTGACCTGAGCCCATGGGGCAGCTGACCTGGACCCACGGGGCAGCTGACCTGAGCCCACGGGGCAGCCGACCTGAGCCCACGGGGCAGCTGACCTGGGCCCACGGGGCAGGTGACCTGAGCCCACGGGGCAGCCGACCTGAGCCCACGGGGCAGCTGACCTGGGCCCACGGGGCAGCCGACCTGAGCCCACGGGGCAGCTGACCTGGACCCACGGGCCTGCAGACCTGGGCCCACGGACCAGCTGACCTGAGCCCACGGGGCGCGGCAGCGAGCCCAGCCCAGGCCAGCCCAGGTGCTCTGTCCTCCTGCAGGGGCGGTCGGGCCTGCGGACGTGGGTAAGTGGGTGCGCTAGAAAATCCAGCCTATGCGTCTCGGAAGCTCGAAAAGTGTGCTAGAAAACGGTCTCTGGGGCGGCGCGCGCACCGCGGCCGGGCGGGCCGGGAGCGGGCGCGGGGGCCTGGGGCGCGGGGGCCCGGGGCGCGGGGGCCTGGGGCGCGGGCGGGCACTAGGAGCCCCGGGGGCCGCCGCCGCCGTCCGCGTCCCCGTCCGCGTCCCCGTCGCCGTCGCCGTCCGCCGCCCCGTACAGGTCCGCCAGCTTGCGGAAGCGCGGGCCCCACTCGCGCAGGTAGTCGTAGCTCTGGTCGCCGTCCGAGGCGGCCGACTCCAGCGAGCTCAGCGAGGCGGCCGCCGAGCCCGCGCCCTCGTAGGCGTAGGTGGCCAGAGAGTCGTAGGGCGGCGCGGCGGGGTCGCGGTCGTGCTCCTGCAGCCGCTGGCGGAGGAAGTCCCGCACGTCGGCGCTGGCGCTGGAGCTGGCGGGGGCCGCGGGCCGCGCGGGCAGGAGCGCCTCGGGCGCCACGTCCCTGCGCAGCTGCCCGTCCTCCAGGGCCGCGGGGTTGCGCAGGGTGCCGATGTCGAAGGCCTGGGTGTCCTCCTCCCCGCCGCCCTCGTCGTTGTAGCTCACGATGTTGTCCCTGATGTCCTCCTTGGAGATGATGAGCGGTTCCTTCTTGCGCTGCCGCCTCAGAGCTGCGAACAGCACCACCGTCACTGGGGGCAGACAGAGCAGAGCGGCAGGGGGTTAGGGCCCGCGACGAGCACCGCGCCCGGCCAGGGCACACCCCGGGGGCGCCCAGGGCACACCCCGGAGGCGCCCAGTGCACACCTTCGGGGCGCTGCACACCCCGGGGGCACCCAGTGCACACCCCGGGGGCGCTGCACACCCTGGGGGCACCCAGTGCACACCTTCGGGGCGCTGCACACCCCGGGGGCACCCAGTGCACACCCCGGGGGCGCTGCACACCCTGGGGGCACCCAGTGCACACCCCGGGGGCGCTGCACACCCTGGGGGCACCCAGTGCACACCTTCGGGGCGCTGCACACCCCGGGGGCACCCAGTGCACACCCCGGGGGCGCTGCACACCCTGGGGGCACCCAGTGCACACCTTCGGGGCGCTGCACACCCCGGGGGCACCCAGTGCACACCCCGGGGGCACCCAGTGAACACCTTCGAGGCGCTGCAACCCCAGGGGCACCCAGTGCACACCCGGGGGCGCTGCACACCCTGGGGGCACCCAGTGCACACCTTCGGGGCGCTGCAACCCCGGGGGCACCCAGTGCACACCCCGGGGGGACCCAGTACACACCTTCAGGGCGCTGCAACCCCAGGGGCACCCAGTGCACACCCCGGGGGCACCGCACACCCCGCGCCCGTCCGCGCCTCAACCCAGGAGCCCCCCCCCCCCCCCGCCCCCCGCCGCGGGGCAAATATCTGCAAGAAAGTTACAATTTAACTAGAGGATGAAACACCTTCCCGGGTTGTCAGGACAGTTCCCTTTGGCTCTGAAACGGCAAACTAGTTTCAAGGGAAGGGAAGAAGAACAAAATGACAATGATGATCATAAAAAGGCTCAAACGCAGCGAGAGTGCAAATTATGCTGAACACCTAAAATGCTCTGAAACTGCTTACAAGCACAAGGCTGGCACCTTCGGGATGTGTTGAAGGTTTGCATAACTCCGCAGCTAAAATAACTTTTGCACCATGCCTCCCTTTAAAAAAATTTTTTTTTCCCAAAGAGAACTGTAAAATTAGTTTAAAACCCAAAGTAGAGATGTGAATGTCTGCACGCCTTTCTACATGGAAGAAACACTATTGCAGATAATACCTGGAGAGGCCCAGGTACAATTCAGAAAGCCATTCTGACCTTCAAGATCAGCCCACTTGAAAGGGGGCAGGTCCTAAGACGCGCACCAGCTTGTTTCTGTTGTAGCCAAACAAACACATGTAAGAGGGAACTTTAAAAAAGAGAAAAAAAAAATCTTTCAAAGGTTCACATTCTCCAAGTTTGTTGCCTGGAATGTTTGTTCTTTTGATTTTTTTCTCCCGCCCCCTAACTCAAATTAGAGGCCCAACAAGAATTGTGTTTAAATAACTCCTGATGGTTTTTCACAGCTGGCTGGGTCAAATGCAGTTGGCTTCCTGTAGAGAGACGCATCTACGAATGGACATAAGGGTGGGGAAATAAAAGCATAGCGACAGCTTAGAGAGGAGACAGCCATGCAGGGCAGAAAATGCACCTTTAAACTGGGTTGGTCCAGGGGTGTTTATTACAGGAAGTACTAGTAACTGTTTTTACTTTCTCATCCATGTCATAGTCCTGATTTTATCAGCCATAAAAATGGAAATATTGTAGTAAGAGTTACAGAATAATGTCTTTTGGTGGATATGTGTATCTACCTATATAATGATGAATATATCCATACCCATATATATCCATATATTAAAATTTCAGGTGTTAATAGTATTAATAATAAGTATCTATTGAGAGAGTTCTGTGTGCCAAGCACTGTGCTAAGTGCTCTATATACTGAATCTCATTTAATTATCACAGCAGACCTACAAAGTAGGTATCATCATTTTATTATATATATGTTATATATTATATAATATAGTAACCATCTTTCATAGGAGAAATTGAGTTTTAGAGATGTCACATATACAAACAATTGAAATCCAAGTCAGACTAAAAAGCCAACACTCTTAATCACCATGTGTTAAAGCATGTTTGGATTATAGACTACCTTTAAAGGATATCCAGTGTTGCCATTTCAAGTGCGTGGTTGTATAACATCCTGTACACATCCTCTCTTGCTGCCAAAGAGCATCCTCATGCCTCATTTGTCCCAGCCATTCAGGGCATTTATATATTTATTTATTCACTAAATATTTATGTAGTTCCTACTCTGTCTGTGCCAGGGGCAGTTCTAGGCACTATCAATGGAAAACATTAATCAGGAGGTGGGCAGGAGCGGTGGGGGTGGTGGACAGAGACAAATAATGTGTATAATAAATAAGGAAATTATTAGAAGGTGATATGTATACCATAAACAAAAAGTAGAGCAGAGGAAGGAAGATGAAGAGTGCTTCTGTGTATGAGTGAGGGACTGTATATGTTTTTTAGGAGGAGATTGCATCATTGAGGAAGTGACATATGAGCAAAGGTGTGGGGAGTTATTCAAGGAGCTGTCGGGTGAAATGGACAGAGCTAGAAGAAAGGCCCTGAGATGGCAGGGTTCCTGGAGTGCTTGACAAACAGCCAAGAGATGCTACAGCTGGACCACAGGTCAGGGGACAGGAAGGGAATAGGGAAAAGCCATGTATTTTGGGGCTTGGAAGCCGTATGTCTTCATTTTACCCTGAGATGTGGGTGGGTGGGTGGAAAACTGCAGGGCTTTGGGCGGAGGGAAGCTTAATAATCTATTCTTTATGGTGGATTCCAGTGTGACCAATGAGAAGGATTTGCAAAACAGGACTGTCACTAAGGATGGCCTCTGGGGTTAGTGAATAGAATCAAGATGACTGTCTCTCAAAGCATTAAACCCTATGTACAATGGTTCATGCCATCATTTAAGGCAAGATAGCGGCACTTATCACTTCCTAATTCTGCCCCAGTTTAAGTTATCTGTATCTTTTGTTTTAGTCCTTTGCACACCCGAGAAAGTGTAATGTCTGGAAGAGAGAGGGCACATTGGATAATTCAAAGGCATTCATTCACTGCCTAATTCCTAATTCCCCTACAGCTACAACTGCCTGTATCTTTTCTTTTTAGCCCAATGTACATCTGAACAGAAATTCTAGAAGGGAGATCTTTCTTAAAGCTAACTTTTATTGACTTGAAGACGTGAGTTCTAAGCACATGGAACAACAACAACAGAAATACATTCTGAGAAAGTAATAGCTTTCTTCCCAGTAACTGATCTCTTCCCTTCTCTCTACCCACTGAGGCCAGAGGACAGCAGTGAGATTTGGGGTGAGGGATGCTTGGACCAATTTGTGCTCAAATCCCATTGTAAAGTTAGAAGAGGAAGGCATTTGAAATCAGGCTGCCTAGGCTCCCTTAAAGAATTTGGCCCTTTTAAGTCTTGTTTCTTTCTGTAAAAGAGAGGCAATAACACAGTGCCCCATGTTGTCATCAGGAATGAGTTAGTAGGGCAGCCCCGGTGGCCTAGTGGTTTAGCGCCACTTCCAGCCTGGGGTGTGATCTTGCGGACCTGGGATCGAGTCCCACGTCAGGCTCCCAGCATGGAGCCTGCTTCTCCCTCTGCCTGTGTCTCGGCCTCTCTCTGTGTCTGTAATGAATAAATAAATAAAAAATCTTAAAAAAAAGGAATGAGTTAGTAAATGTGAAAGTTTTGTAGATTCTTAAAGCACCATAGAGACACGAGATGTAGTAGTTGTTTTCACCGTGGTTTTATTTTTGTAAATAAAACAAGAGATGCCACATGATCCACTTTATTGACTGCAGATTTCCTCCTATATCCGTGTGGCTTTCCTTCTCTTACAAAAATCTCAGGTTTGCTTCCACCTTCTTCAATTGTTTCATTTTCAGTTCGGGCTCTCTTTCAGCCTGGAAATTGCCCTGCCTTCTGTAAGCTCACAAAGAAAGTACAGTGCAGTGTGGAAGCACCAAGGCTCAGGGGGAGAAGACCTGGGTTTGGAACTTTGTCCTACCACCTGTTGGCTGTGTGACTTGACTACATGACTGCACATCTTGGAGCCTTGGTTTTCTTATTGGAGATGCAGATACATGTATACCAGATGGTTCTGAGGGTTAAATGAGAAGAACAGTTGTGAAGCATCTTGGCCAGTGTGTAGCCCACAGTATTAGTCTAGTAAAGGGTCAGTCCCATTTAGCTCCTTTTTAAATAGGTACAGAATTCCAAAGAGACTAGACCTGATGTAGGGAGCATGGAGACAAGTTAGGAGTAACTTAGTTACTCCTTAGTTAGGAGACAGTCAATTTATTAGAGGAAGAAAATGATAAAGAGAGGATAAAGGGAGTTGGTGAGGAGGAAAAAAAAAACTGGGTGGTGGTGGTGGTGGTAGAGAACATGGGTGAATGATGAAGGAAAGGAAGCATCACCTCTTTGAGATGAGAGTCAGCTCGCCTTCTATAGACCACAGAAGAGTCCATGGAATTCTCACTGACTACAGCCCTGCCAATTCAGCCCTTCTAAAAACAACCTTTTTTTTTTTTTCTAATCAAAAAGAATATTCATATCCTCCTCTTCCAAAACAATTTTTACAGACTCACACCATTAGAAACACTGATTTGTCTTTGCATACTGTCAGCTTTTATTTATCCTCATATCTTAAAATACTTTTCCCCAAATTTTCGTTGACAAAGAGAATCACAGTTTTGTAGTTTAAGTTTCAAGACTTATAATTAGCAAAATTGATATGGAATGTGAAGCTCTTAAGCAGGGATCCCTAGGCATTCTCTTCTTGGAGAAATGTAGGTCTTGTACTCTTTATTCTTCTCAAAGTCACTATACTGTCATTTTTAAAAAGAGGTTTCTCCCCTGTGCAGTCCAGGTTGACGCTTAACCTCGTACCTTTCTTCCCCTTGCGTAGGCAAGCTTACTTTGATTTTTGGAAAGACTGAATTAACTAGCATTTGATTTCTTAGTTCACAACAGTCAATGGCCTTTTGAGCATTTTGAGCCCAACCTGTGTATTTAATTCATGGGCTGGGGGAAAAAAATTTCATTTGAATCATTGCTGGACCTCGGTTTTTACTTTGATTGCATTCATTTCCTTTAGGTCTCAGATTTATTTCCTCAGCCACAGAAGTTGTTTATTATTCAGTCTGAGAAATAATAGACATTGTGTATGTGGCAATCAGGGAGCAATGCTAAGAAGGTAGTTATTCAAATGGGTAGAACAAAGCAAGTTGGCTGGGTGGAAGAAAATTTAATCACTTTTTATTTCCTTATATGAGAGAGAAAAAGTCATCACATTTCTCTTTCGACTTTCCCATTGATCTTTAAACTTTACCTTCTTAGAAAGGGCCATCACCACACCCTCCATGCCAGATGACTTTCTCTCTTTAAAATTTAACATGTTTGCCAGGTTAAATAGTAAACAACAAACGAAATGAAAAGGGCATATTGACGGTGCCCTCAAGTCCCCCTGGGATTCATTCCCAGTCTGCCAGACGAGAGATTCTTTTAGTGGAATGATTCCCTAGGTAGGTAAAGACATGGGCAGGTTTCACATCTGTTCATCCTCTAAAGCTATTTTCAAGCAAAAACTAGTTCATGAGTGAACAAAACAAATTCTCAGCATATAACTCTACTCACCTAGATTGGGCTGTATGCCTTAATGGGGGAGGCGGATAAATCTAGAGTGTCACAGTAACAGTGTGTGCCCCTCAGCATGGGGAGATAGGATGCAGGGAGAAGCAGTTTACCTAGTAGGGTCACGATGCACAGAAGGATGGCAACCAGAGCCCCCGTGCTCAGTCCCGTGGGGTGGATGAGGGCCTCCGCGTGGCAGGACTGCATGTTCCCATGGTGGTCACATGCACAGACCCGGACAGTCACTGTCCCAGTGCTGCTTTGGACTGGGTAGTCGTTGTCTGAAATGACCACAGGCAGGAGATAGGTGCTCATCTCGTGTCTGTTATAGCCATTTTTCCGAGTTAAGATTCCTGCTGTGTTATCTGGAACCAGAAAGCAAAGTGGTGAATGTTATGTTCTTACCACATCATGGATTGGAACAATTGTGATGCTAATAGATAGACAGAGGTATAAATGTATCGACAGAGATGATCACTTGGACTCACCTTTGTTGTCTTGAATGGTAAAGTTTGAGCCACTGGCTGCTTCAGGGGCCAAAGAGAATGAGAACTGGTGCCCGCTGTAAGGGTCGTCTTTGTCAATGGCTCGTAGGGTCTGAATCAACTAAAATCAAAACCATAAAGCTGCTATAAAGTTTTGCTAACTCAAAAGTGTTCCTTACGGTTTTGCAGTAAATTGCTTGAGTAAATGATTTCTAATTTTAACTTAAAAACAATAGCCTCTAGAGAATTTTCAACGAATCTGCTTTACGCAATGAACTGACGGGTTTGAAACAGAGCTAGGAATAATGCTTTGTTATGGGCTGTCCTGGGTCCTGTAGGATGTTTAGCAGCAAGCCTGGCCTCCTCCCACTACGTACCAGTCGCACTTTACACTTTGTGACGATCAAAAATGTCCCCAAACATTGCCAAATGTCCCCTGGGGGCAAAATCACGGGAGGTGGGAAACCCTGCCCTAGAGTAATACAAAGCTATAAAATATCACAATGATTTACGATAACATTTCAGTTAAAAAAAATCCAGGCATTCTTTGGACGCAGCCTGTTTAGAAATGCAGTCTTGACAAATATGTAAGCCATTGACTTGCATAAAAGCTAAAAGAAAGTTTGCACATAAAATACAAGTTCAGCTTCCCTCTTTCACATGTATTTTAACAGTGCCCTTCTATTTCGACAAACTGTAACATAATTTTTATATCGCTGGCAGAAAAGACCTACTTCAGGTAGGGACAAATGTATAAAACAGGAAAACATTCATGAATTTGTATTACTTGTACAGATGGGCAATATAAATAAGTGAAACTATGAATTATAGGCAATTGTAAAATATGTTCTGGTTATTGCTTTCCAGTGTATATGGTAATTAAAAGTATCTGCTCACCAATTAAGATTTTTCCAATAAAGCTGTGACTAATCTATTTTAATGAAAACATAAGACTGATTTGAATCAGCATCAGTCTCTGAGAATGATGAACTTCCAGTTCTTAAAAACTATTTGTTCTCTTATGCAAGTTAAACATTCATTCTGGCCCTTATTTATAGTATTAATTTTGTTAGCATTTGCTTCATAGATAATTTAAAACTCACCCTCAGCTCTGCGTATTAGAAGATCTAAATTAATCTGACTAAATTAATTTACTTTTTTTTTTTTTTATGAAACTCACCTGATCTGCTTTTGCTTTCTCACAGACAAAGGTTTCATAGAATTCAGCAAATTCTGGGGCATTGTCATTGACATCTAGAACTTTTATATATAGAGGGACTCGGCTGCTTTGCTTCGGATTATCTGCAACATGTCAAAAAGAAATGGGCATTTATATATTGATCACCAATCCCCTTTAAGATAATAGTCACTCACTCCTTTCATACACAGTTTCCCCAAGGCTGCTCTGAGTACCACACGGCATTGTGTACCAACTTAGCCACAAAAAAGAATTAGATAGGTACTTCTGGGGTTAGATACACCTGCTGGAAATACCTGGGAGACAAAGCTACTTGTGTCAGTGTAGTGCTATTTTGTATAGCAAACCCCGGAGTCACAGAAAATGAAGAAAAGCTATCTAGGAAAGGCAATTTAGAGGCAAATTTTAAGAGAAGCCAAAGAAGCAGGGAGATGGGGAAAATTTGGACAAGAGAAAGAGCAAGGGGAAATGAAAGAAACCAACTGGTTGTTTTGGCCTTAGTTCTTCAGTTTTTATGCTAAATACAAGCTAGATATGGGGCTCAGCCCTTTGCTATACTATCCTATTTAATCCTTGCAAACTTTTGAGGTAAATACAGTTATTGCCCCTACTGTATAGATGAGGAAACTGAAGCACAGATCTGTTAGGTAAGTTGTTCATCTTCTCAGAGATGATAAATAAGAAGTAGAACTTAGATTTCAACTTAGGTCTGTCTGACTCCAAGGCCCCAGGTGTTCATCCAGGATAATGAGAGAGCAGCATCCGTGTTTGAAGATGAGGGGTGGGGTGGGGTGTAAATGAGTATTTTGGGTAGTGTGGATTACAGATTCCCGGTCTGAGAATCAGGAGTTGGAATTTCTGAGCTCAGCGCTCTTCATTCACTTCATTTATACATCTGTTTGTTCACATCATAAATATTTAGTGAGCATCTAGTGTCTAATTTGTGCCAGCCACTCTTTGGGGTGCTGGGACACGTGGGGAACATGACAAAGATCCTGCATCTCAGAGCTTTATTCTACTGGGGGCACACAAGCTGTAAACACATAAATATATAATGCGTGAGATGGTAAATGCTGTGGAGAAATTAAACAGAGAAAGGGACTGGAGAGAGGTGGAGGTGCTACTTTGAGTGGGATGACCACTCGGGCTCATCTGATGGGATGCCATTTGTACAGAGACACAAATAAAGAGAAGAATTAAGCCATGTGACTATTTCTGGCTCTCCACATAGAGGGAACAGCAAGTGCCAAGGCCCTGGGATGGGAGTAGGCTGGTTTTATGTAAGCTCTGGGCTTCTGTTGCATCAAAGATAGTTAAGAAGTTTAGACAATAAGATTCTTAAGCTCCTTTGCCTCTAAAATGTTGCTCACATTATTCTTCCAAAGTTAGAGCTGCCGAAGAGGAGGTTTTAAAAGGTCTTTATCGCTAGTACTTTCAAATATATCACAGAAACATTAAATCTTAAAAAAAAAATTTTAGGCACAAAGCTTAAAATACACACAAAATGACTACTTCAATAAAATATAAAATTTCATGATGTTATAAAAAATGGTCCTTTTCAATGTGAAAAATGATTTTGTGATTTTAAAGCTTTAAGTATGCTCTGTCATTGGTATCTGCATTAGTCCCTCCACATAAATTCTGAAGAGCAAATTCCTACCTAACAAATTTGTAATTAGGAGTTCTTAATGCTATCACAAAGCGATGCTTCATTTTGTCCATATTGGTTATTTATTATTCTACTCAATATTCTTCAGACATTTCAAATCTCATGAGTAATGTTGACAAAGAATACTACTGTAATATACCATTAGATATGGAATATTTCACACTAGATACCCAACTGAGCTAAAAATATTTGAACTTTTAAAAATCAAAAACAAAAACTAAAAAATGAGCTATAATTTGGAAGCCTATTTTTAAACATTTAAATGTTATTTTAAAAATACTTTTTCTTTCATGTACTTAGGCCTACACATTGTGTTTACATTACACAATTTTCTCTGTGTATAATCATTTTATTTGAAGCATTCATTTGGCACTATTTTTCTTTGCCTTCAATTTCATGGGGACTTCCATAAAATTCGCTCTGAACATTTTATTGATTACTTGGTGGTTTGGATTGCTCACTTTGGTGTACAGTGGAAAAGCAAAAATTTATATCTCTTACTTCTGTAATGATTTTGAAATAGAAATTCTGTAGAAAGCTGGAGGATAGATCTCTGAAAGACTTCTAAGTAATGCCTACATTTTTAAATGTATTTGATTCCCCGCCCCTCCCAATTCTAACCATGAGCCCATGTTTTTCAGCTTCTTCTGTGGTGTTCTGATTTATAAAGCTTTGTGGAATCAAATCCAGAATGTACCAATTCAACCTCATTTGAGAGATGCATTCTCATTTCATTATTTGTGAATTACAGGTCATCCATAGGTACGTCTGCGTTTGTGAATGAGTTAACACATGCCTAGAAGAAACATTACTGCAAATCGTTATGGGGCTCTTTCCTTCAATATGTATCGAGTAGGCTATCAGTACATGGTGATGAATTTCAGCCTTGCTTCAACCCGCCCTTGCCGGGACACTCACTCCGTCAATTGGGGGACAGTTGCAGTGTGAGGTTAAACTTACTGATCTCTGTTGCTATCACTGTAATGTTGTGCCACAGCAATGTTTCTCGGTCAAGAAGTTTCGACGTAAAAATCGAACCATTTCCAGAATCAATGTTGAATATTCTGTCCATATCTGTGTGTCGATCAACAGAATACCTAAAAATGCAGAGTAGAATTTAGAATGGTTTTCTTTTCTTTTCTTTTTAAAATGAAATATAGTTGACACACAGTTACCTTAGTTTCAGGTGTACAGCATAATGATTTGGCAAGTCTACATGTATGCTATGCTCACCACAAGTGTAGCTACCATCTGTCCCCATACAATGCCAGAAAGGTTTTCTTTGTATTTGTTATTCTCGCATCCTAAAACTATTTCCAGAATGCCTGTTACATGATTTTTTTTCTACTTGTAGCACATATTGCCATATTGCATATCTATAAGTTAATATTAAGCAAAATATTCTGGGAAATTCTTTACAATTGAGGTCCTAATGGTAAACCCATTAGACAAGTTCCACGAGTTTGAGAATCACCAATAAAGTTTCTTTTATATGTAATTTTTTATCAAGTTTATATAGTAATGGTCACATTTTAACTCAAATTTCTAGAACCTTAGAACTTTAATGTGTACACGAGTGTTTATGTACATAAGTAGGGTTATTGTCTAGTTTTCTGTTATTCACTTTATTTTTAAAATCATTATGTAGAAAGAAGCAAAAACTGGCTAGTGTGGCTGCAGTTAGTGAGGTGGCAAAAGGGAGAGAGATAATGAGGTTGGGAGGGACCTGGGTGGCTTGGTGGTTGAGTGCTTTGGCCTGGGATCAAGTCCCACAGGGAGCCTGCTTCTCCCTCTGTTGGAGTCTCTGTCTCTCATGAATAAAGAAAATGTTAAAAAAAAAAAAAAAAAAAAGAAAGAAAATGAGAAAATGAGAGATTCAGAGTCTGGACTGTAGAAGAATGGGCTGACCATGGCAAGGAGTTGAAGTTTGTTCCAAGAGCAATGTGAATCTACAGTGGATTTTAAGCAGGGAAATGTTCCAATCTAAGTCACGTTTAGCAAAGATCACTGGTTTGAATTGAGGAGAATGGTTGGTTGGTGTGACCACACACTGATAGCAGAGAAGAACAGAATTTGGGGAAGATCCTAAGTTTCCATTTTGATATATTGAAGCTGAAGTGTCCAAGGAAAGTCCGGGAAGGAAAAGATCTGGATTGACAACTTAGATTTCTCATTTGATTGTTTAGGAAGAAAAGGTCTAGGGAACAGAGAAAAACATTAAGGACCTGATCACTTAAAAGATGATGGGAAAATGTAGACCCACAGTGCGCAAAGCAGTGCCCAGAGCAGAGTAGGCACTTGATAACTATGTAAGGAGTTTTGAGAATTCAAAGAAAACTGAGAGGTGTCTTAGAATTCAAAGGAAAACAGAGTTTTCAACACCGAAATTGATGGAAGACTAGGAGATTTTGAGAAATGTTATTTTCTTTACACATTTATTACCAATTTTTGGAATAGCTATATATGGGGAAAATATGTTTGCACTCTACTTTATGTAGGAGACATTAAAGAGAAATCTCAGGAGACATTTGATATGTTAAGGTCATTAGAGGAAAAAAATTGCTCATTTCAGCTGGAGTCTCAAAATTTATGTCATGATGGGAGATTTAAAAATGTTGGCTCAGTAGAAATACAATTAAGTAAATGACCTAACTAGTCATATACATGTAGACTTATTATGAATGCTATAAGAAAAATAAGCACATTACTAACTTGTAATAGTGTACCATGTTCAAGGTTTTATTTCAATTGATTATTTTGCTTTAAAATGTAACTGGTAAAAAAAAAAATAAAACTGGTAACTGGTAAATTATAATAAATATATTTTATTATTTATATTTATAAAATATAAATATATCATAAATAATATATATTTTATATAATATATTATATTGTAATAAAATATATTTTTGTCATCTATCAGGGCAAAATAAAATATATATTTGATTATTGGAGGCTATTTGAACCTGATATTAAAGAGAATTAAGAAGTTCAAAGAAATATATTGGGCAGCTCTGGTGGCTTAGCAGTTTAGTGCTGTCTTTGGCCCAGGGTGTGATCCTGGAAACCGAGGATCGAGTCCCACGTTGGGCTCCCTGCATAGAGCCAACTTCTCCCTCTGCCTGTGTCTCTGCCTCTCTCTCTCTGTATCTCTCATGAATAAATAAATAAAATCTTAGAAAAAAAAGGATATATATGTATATATCTCAAGTTAGGTTAGAATTTTAATTTTAGTTTATGTAAACCTAATATTATTATTAAGGGTTCATCTCCTGCAGATAAAACAGCTATTATTTTTGCCATTTATGTCATGAATCAACGTTTATTAAGAATTTAGGCAACTCATTGAACTTGATCACCTGCCTTCATTTTTAACTTGAGAATGATAAATATTTATAGCACATAACTAACTACCCCAAAAGAAATTTCAATATTCATAGATGTTGCAAGAAATTTAATAATTGCTACAAATATTTTTTTCCCTCATGGAAAAGTTCAAGCTTAAGATGTGCTGCTTACTGCCTTTATAAGCTGTTACAATTATATACAGCAGTAATCTTTTCTTGTTCTTTGTTTTCTTCCTGCTATAATTTTAAGTTTTACAAGTAATCATATTTTCTTGTTTAAGCCTTTGAAATAAAGAGTATGGGGTGAGGAATTTTTAGTTGGAGCCAGCTTTTGATTTTAAAGAGAAAGTAACTATTTAGGAAATACCAAAATTGTACCTATTTCCCTTAATTGGGAGATTTAAAAATTAATAGGAAATTTCAGATGTTTACATTGTTTAGGAAAGATGTTTGCACATGAAGCCTTATCTGTTTTTTTGTTTTTCTTTCCAAAGTCATTTCAATTCATATCTAGTATATTTACCACCCAGTCACATTAATTGTAGTCATAACAGATAAGGAACAAGGTAATCAATCTTAACATGATTATAGCAGATTATTTCGCTAGGTAGCTCTCCCCCCCGCCACCCCGGAAATTTATTATATTCTGTGATTCAATAATTTGTCTTCTAATGTAGTCTCTCAAGTCAGGGAGATTTGTGGGTCATGAAAGGAAGTATGTTTGCATATAATTTTTCATAATGTCTATTCAGAGTGACATTTTATAAGACTCTTTCATGGAAGTCAAGGGCATTTGTGATAAAGTTACTGGAAGAAAATTATTTTATGTAATTAAAGAATTAAATATTTGTGTCTGCATAACAATACATCAGTGTTCTGGGAAAGATTATCTAGTATTAATTATGTACTTAACATATTGTCTAGCACCTAATTGTTCAATATTTACATCTTGGATAACCAAAAACTATGTGTGGATGAACTTTCCCAATATAAGAATCACGTTTGTCCTAAAAAAGGGCTCATTGGAATACAATTTATATACCAATATACCCTTATTAGTATTTTTATCCTTAAATCTATATCTACATATGAAATCCATATGTACCAAGAAAAGGCTGGCATAAAAAACTTCAAAATTAGCTGACAGCCAACCCAGTCTGACAAGCTAACTACTTCTTTTAATAAAACATAAAATAATGCAGTGGTATTCATTATAAAAAATAAAATAGACAAAAATGTAGCCTGAATTCCCAGGAGACATTATCTCTTTCAATTAAAAACATGTTGATTGATTAAGGAGGTAACAAAGCTCATATTTATATAAACTTCCAGCATTAACACTTTTAAATTGGTCTTGACATTGACTTGCTAAGATTTTTTTTTCTCCATACACTTAGGACAAACTTCAAGTGAGAGAATCATTGTGAAAGTACTTAAAATTATTTGTGTTGCACAACAAAGTCTGTTATTCATTTTCCTTATTAATAATATTAAATGTATATGGAAGAACACTTGATCCATGGAGCTTATATGTGGCCACTTTGGGTTGACCATAGTCCAGTTCAAGGAGTCTATAGATATTCCAGTAGAATGATAAAACAACCGAGTCTATTTTCCCAATGATTTTAAACTATTCCCTGAGAATAAGCCAGCCATTTTTGTGTTTTAGATGTGGGACTTGCCATCAAGTTTCATTTGAACAAAGAGCTCATGGCTGAAAAGTTAGAAAATGATTGCCTTAGAACCTCTAACTCTTTTTATCTGCAATAATATTCTTCATGCGGCAGCCAGTGTGATCCTCTTAAAAAGTAGTTTTAGATTAGGTAATACTCCTTTTCAAAGCTTTGCAGTGGCTTCCTACCTCAGTCAAATAAAATCCAGTCTTTACCAAGAGCTACAAATGCCCATAGGATCTGCCATACTCACCACCATACCTCCCTTTTGCCTCCTACCCTACCAACCACTCCCCGCCTTGCTTATTCTTTGCTAGGTAAGCCTCCTTGCTACTCCTTCATGCCAAGCAAGCTCTGCTATCAGACCTTACCCTTCCCCCCGCCCCCTCTTGGAATGTTCTCTCAGGTATCATCATGGTTCATGCCTTCAATGTTTACTCAGATGAATTCCTACCAAGGGCAGGCCTGATTACATTATGTCAAATGGTACCCCATTTCCATGGTATGGAAACCCTTTGTTTCCGTATTCTGTCCTATTTTACTGCTTGCAATGTATTTTATCTGAAGTACTGCATATTTGTTGCTGGCCTATTTCTGTCTGCCACAATAAGAATGGAAGCTTCATGAGATCAGGACTTGATATTGTTCTCTGTTAGATCTCTAAAGCCTAGAGCATAACTGGCATATGGCAGGTGCCCTGATTGGAATTTATCCATGGGCTCACTGGCAAGAGTTCCGCTAGCTTGTCAGTCTGCTGCCCCCCCGCCTATTTTTTTTTTAATGGGGGCAATTGATACAATGATATTTTGATTTAGCAGTTTTCTCATCTAGTCAACTAAACTACTGACTCAAGGCTGGAAGTTGTTGACTCCGGCGCTTTCATGATAAAATTCTAGAATACTAAAGCATCTATGGTTTCAAAGATCAATGAGGTTTTCTTGCAGTGTGATTTACAGCTAAGGTATAAGGAATATATAGGGAAAATAGAGCTTGCTTACACAGTATAAATTATGATTCAGCTCTATTAATTTCCCCAGGATTTCACAGACATAATCATGAAATGGTTCTTATTTTTATCCATGTCTGAAAAAGAAAAAAAATTACGCATCCAAATGGAGCATAATTCTGCCTGTAAGTGTTACATGAGAGGTTCTTGCAAACTTGAGAAACAGACTCTCAGCTCTGTGTCTTGTTTGTTAAAAATCACAGAGCTCTCTCCATGTCACTCTTTGACAAATCTAAGACCTTAGAGAAAAATTCCAGGCCATTCTGTTGTATTTCCTTATACCATTTTTATGTGAGTAGTAAACTCCTATAGATCATTTTGTGTTTTCCCCTCAAACTTTGTGTTCTTTAGATTCACACTGCTGCCAAAATAATGTTTATGTTGAGCAAGGAGAGTGAAGATGCTGTTTAGAGTAGTTTTTCAGGAAGACACAAGTGTTTCGTTGGAAAAAAGGATTAATTTTCTAACTTGTAGATGATACTTGCACAGCAAGTGGCTAAAGCTTATGAAAGAGACGTGTCGCAGAAGTGTGCTTACTTGACAGGATTCCTGGCAGCATCTGGATCTTGGGCTGTGACTGAGCCTATTGTTGTGTTTATCTGAGCATCTTCTCTTATTTGTAGGATGTAGGCCAGTTTGCTGAAGACGGGAGGCTCATCCACATCTTCCACCATAATTCTGACTGTAGCCGCATCTTTGAACGGACCCAGGTAGAGAAAGCGGGGTTCAACATGAGGATTGGAGGCTTCCACTTTGAGGGTGTACACTTTCTTCTTTTCAAAGTCTAAGAGCTTGAGGTGGGTAGGAGAAAGAGACATATTTGAAGCAACCAAGACACACAGAAAGACAATACATGAGCCATTTTTAGTGCAAATCACATGGGTAAATGAATATGACTGTATTGCTTAGAGACATCACCCCGTAGTGTGATATTGGGCAAAGGCATGGGAGTTCAGATACTACACCATCCTGATTAAAAATGTGGGCTGAAACTGTTGCCTTACAGGTGGGTGCAAGGGTGCAAGGTATCATGGACAAGGAAGGGAACCTGCAAGGGAATCTCGTAAGATCTCCTTTAAACATTTCTTTTTTAAAGATTTTATTTACTTATTCATGAGACAGAGAGAGGCAGAGACACAAGCAGAGGGAGAAGCAGGCTCCATGCGGGGAGCCCAACGCGGGACTGGATCCTGGGTCTCCAGGATCACACCCTGGGCTGAAGGTGGCGCTAAACCGCTGAGTCACCAGGGCTGCCCTTAAGATCTCCTTTAAAAGGTTCTTGTAGGGACGCCTGGGTGGCTCAGTGGCCTTCGGCTCAGGGCATGATCCTGGGGTCCTGGAATCAAGGCCTGCATCAGGCTCCCTGCATGGAGCCTGCTTCTCCCTCTGCCTGTGTCTCTGCCTCTCTCTGTATCTCTCATAAGTAAATAAATAAAATCTTAAAAAAAAAAAAAAGTTCTTGTATTTGGAGGGAGCCATGTCAGGGGCAAGTTGGCAGATACACAGTATGTTATTCTGTGTCATATGCTGTCATATCTGGCTGTAATTGAACACTTAATGAGTGTTTAAAAATTTGCTAGCATATGGACCCCACCCCGGATCATTAAACTAAAATATCTGCAGTGGGGGGTGGAAATCTATACCTTCAAATACCTCCCTGAATGATTCTGATGCGCACCCAAAATAGAGAACCACGTGTTTGTACCATGACCCCCTCTTCCTCATTGAGATAAAATAGATTTAATATGGTTTTGGTTTTTTGTGGGTTTTTTTTTGCATGTGCATGAGTTGATAAAATATTCCAAATGATATCCTGATAAGGGCATTG
Organism: Vulpes vulpes; assembly: GCF_048418805.1. Lineage (NCBI taxonomy): Eukaryota > Metazoa > Chordata > Mammalia > Carnivora > Canidae > Vulpes > Vulpes vulpes. The sequence continues at coordinate 134,584,927 of NC_132783.1, forward strand.
GGCTAATTACTTGCCAACGAAAGTAATGATCATTGCTGTCAGAGGTCTTTAGGAAAAGTATCTCTACTTCTGGAGACATAGTGAACCCAAATGCTTATTGCTGACTTTTAGTTTTAGATGATGATATGACAAGGCTCACTAGAAACACAATTAATCAAGGCATTAGTGAATGTGATTTAGTCGGCTAGGCAAAATTTCAGTTTGAATCTGATAAGGCACTAAGAAAATTAAAAAGGTTAATGCACACTAATGGGCTTCCTAATTATATTATAGTATAAAACATTGGTCTGAATGTCGCTTAAACATGTTTTATTGTGTTTCCAGGTATTGAGACATGTAATCCAAAGCTTAAGAGGAAAGAATTTTCTTGTTATTTATGTCCACCTATGCTTATATTTACCAGCAAAGATAACAGTGTGCTAAAGGAGAGAGAAAATAGTATACCACACATGATAACAGTGCAGCGATTAAAAAAAGTGACCAAAATTAATATATTTTTATATTGAATAAATATTTATATTGAAGCACACAGTTTATTGGTTTTAAATCTTTTTCACACTTCTGTGTACTGCTCCGTGGTGCTAGATAAATTTGAAGAGTAAATAGTGAATGAGTACATAGGGCAAAAATTGGAATTCAGAAATTAAACAAAAATTATTATTGTTGTTCTAAAAAGTAGCTACAGAGCTCATTGGAAATTTGTGTTAATTTATTTTTCTGGTCTTTTTATAGCCTCTCTCTCTCTAATTCAGGCCATCTTTATCACTGCTTGTGTTACTCTCTTCATTCAAAGCATGTAGCAGGATTTATAACTATACATTTGTTTGTTTATTTGTTTCCTTGTCTCTTTCTGCCTTAGACTGGCAGCTCTGCGAAACCAGAGACCATTCTGCTGAAGGTACCATTGTACCTCCAGCATCTAAAATAGTGTCTGGCACACTGTTCATTTATTATTCATTGACAATATTTATTTTATGTACTTTAATATGTATTATTTATATCATTTATTTATACTTATTAGAAGGTTCTTAACATTTATTAAAAGTATGAAATTAATGAATGCATCAGATTCTCAAGGACTTCTAAAAGCCAACCATTAGACTTGGTGTTTAAAAAAAAAAATTAGTAACAGAAGAACCTAGAGGAATGTTCATGTGAGGTGTAATTGCCCCACTTACTCGGGGGTGGGGGGCAGAGAAAAGTGAATGTCTCATTTGCATGGTATTTAGCAAACAGCATTACCTTTTTGACAGTAATAACCCCTTCCTGGGTTTCCTGGTCGGTGACGACATCAAACATGTCCAGCCCCTCTCCCTCTGTAATGCTGTACTCAATTTCAGCATTTTCTCCCATGTCAGCGTCGCTGGCTTTGATCCTGCCAATTGGTGTACCCGGTGGAGAAGACTCGGGGGTCTTAAACTGGTATGTACCTATTAATCACCAGACAGATACAAGTCAAGCACAGATGAAGGATACTCGATCATAATAAAGACAAAACCTATTTTCTAACAGTTCTTGCAGACATTACTGGGATGCAGGCAGATTGGTACTTTCCTCACAATAATTAATGGTGCTCTAGCCTCCTTACATCCTTACTTTCATGATTGTTCAGAATATTTCTTCTGTCATGACCTGTCTCTTTGCAAATGGAGAACACTTTTCTTGTCCTGTAAATAGGCCTGCAGGTTCACGGTATGATGGCAGGAGAGACTAAGCAGCTAGAGGGGGGTGCAGAAGGTTTCAAAGCCCCCGTTAACTCATCTAGCAGAAAGAATGGGGAAGAATTTAACCTGACCTGTGACTGAGCCAATTACGAGATAGTTCTTAAAAGGGTTCTTTGTGTCATTGCTAATAACAACTGAAGGTGAAAATAAATGACAGCGATCTGGAGGGTGTAACCAAGTACTGTCTCTCTCATAGAGGGAGCTGGTCTGGCTGTAGTTAGGGATACAGATAGAGGCATGGAGAGAGAAAGCTCCTAATTGTTTCCTTACTAATCCTTTCTTTTACATTTCAATACAGTATTTTTTCTATGCGTAGGTTTCTCCCATTCTTGTATCTGTACTGCTGATTTGAAACCTGTATTTCGTAGATGTGCATTTTTCCTTTTTTTATGATGCACATTTTTCTGATGTCCTCATGTTGCAAAATGAGTTTAAGGAGACTGTGTGTGGGTTTCAATTTATATATGCCAGACCAGCATGTACTTAGGACAAAAGAGAGAGAGAGAGAGAGAGAAGAACAAAATTATTTTGGAAAAGACATAGACTATGACGCCGCTAGAATATAGTCATGCAGTAGTGTTAATCCATTCAGTAAGTGTAGGGCTCATCCTTGGCAAAATGATAACACAAGCCAAGGTTTTCCTCTAGAGTGACTCCCTTCTGCACATTATTCAGCAATGATCTCTGGCTCTCCAAGGAGAGGAAAGTGAGGGACAGTCCTGTGGTTTTCTAGGTGGTGGCGAATACTTTTGTTATCCTCCCCCAGGGCATTCCCATGTTGGAAAGGAGGTTCGTGGGCAAACCTGATATTGTCATTTCAGGCCTCTGGGGGTGGGGCTGGGGATTTTAGGGCCTGTAAATTCTTTCTCCTACCCATTTAATCAGCTTGATATTCTGTTTTTTGCATTTCACTGTGACTAAGTGCTTGAAAAAAACTAAAGAAAATTCAACAATTTCTTGTTGATCCATGTGTATCTCCATTATAAAAGAAGCCCCTGTTAGCTGACCAACTTTAAAGAAATGCCTTGATTGGGTAAGTGGGCTTTCTTTTTAATGGTGGGCAGCTATTTTCTCCTGGAAGACAGGATTCAGCTAGTTTTCTTAGATCACGGTCAGAAATGAATTTTGTTCCTGGAAGAGATATTATATTCCAACCAGTACCCACTTGAAGTGCTCTCTATGAAGGGCTCTAGTATACTGCTTGATACAAAGTGGGCATTTAAGAATGTTGTTTTTCCTTCTTTTTTTTCTACGTAGTCATGAGAGTTAATGATTTTAGAGATGACTTTTCATATCTCAATTAACCATAATGTAGAAAACTATTTATGATTACAAATGGATTAAGTACATGACTATTTCCCCAGTTGTATTTTTAGAAACAGTAAAATGATAAATCCTTCCCTTATAAAACTTTGTGAGGATTTAAAAGAGATTACAGGACTGATTAAATTCACAAAACATAAAGTCAGTTTTTTTCTAACCAATAACAGCACGCTTGTGTACATATATTCTGCACAAGCAAATTTATGTCTGTGGTAGTCTTTTTAATAAGGAAAAATAAAACAATTGTGTTGCCTTTACAACAATAACCATAACAGAAATTGCCCATCTAATAAAGGTATGGTTCTTACTATGGTCACCAATATTGATAATTAATAACAATGGAAAATAAATATCATTCTTAACGTTAGAGTTTTACAAAAGTGCACTGAAGAAGTTCATTCAATCAAATGTTCCTACTCTGGGGAAACCGGGGAGGGTTGTCGTTGACGTCAGTCAGAGTGATGTTCACTGTGGTGGTCCCCGATAATCCCCCCATCTGGCCACCCATATCCTTGGCTTGAATCACCACTTGGTACTGCTCCCTGTTTTCTCGATCCATGTTGAGCAAAGCTGTCTTGATGATGCCTATAGATGTGAAATTCAGAAGTAGAAAGGGATGTATTAAAAATACTTTATCAAATTATTTATTTATACAAACATGGTTTGATTGTAGATAGCCTTCATGCTGAAGGAAATTACAACCACATGGGGGAGATAGTCTATTTAAAAAAAACCAAAAAACACCAATCGTACAAGGAGAGTTAAGTGCAAGTCAATTCTATAATGGGATAGATTGTAGGTAGTACAAATATCATGTGTTATAACAGAGCAAAATGTAACTTGGCATGTGGTACAATGTTATCCTCCTATAGCTGCTTGATAAAAGACATTTAAATGTACCACGAGGAAATTGTTATGCCATTTCTTTGAACTGAGCTTGAGTTTTGCTTTATCTAATCAGCTAATTGCTCATCAACTATACCAACCGTAATGAATGTTGGGAGGATTTTCTTTTTCTTTTTTTTGGGGGGGAGGATTTTCTAAACTACAAAACTATGGTCTTTAGAAAACACAGCATCAGTTCTCCCACAGTTATCATCCTGTATGATCCTAGAGAACTTAAGTTTTCCTAAAGCTGATGTGAGCATTAGTTCAACTGGTCCCAGCAGTGACCAATGTTCTTATGTTGGGTTACATTTATCTCTGTTGTCAGGTAGTTATAAAATAAGTAGTTGAAAGAACTTCTCAAAGTTTGCCTAATCTCTATGTAGGCTTTATACTTAAATTAACAACATTCTTTCAAAAATCTTTATAGGCTTTAAAGTCTTTGAAGGCTTTAAAGGCTTTATAACCTTCTCTGGTAGCACATTCCAGTGCTTAACAACTAATGAAGCTGAAAATATCTTTTTTTTTTTTTTAATTTTAAACATGAGTAGACAACAGGTTAATCTTATTCCTGTAGTCCTGGCTTCAGTGACCATGCAGCTGCACCCCCCTTCTCCAAGGACAGTACTTCTCCATTTAAACACAGGAGATTCCCCTTAGCCTTTTGTCCTTTACATTGGATATTTCTAATTTTTCATCCTTATTGTTTATCAACTCAACATTTTCTTTTTCCTTAGGCTTCTTTCCAAGTTCATTGCACCTCTTAACACATCGATTTCCAACTGGATGTAGTAATCTAGAAAAATTTTGATTTCTACTAACAGTAATGGATACTTGAAAAATGTACAAAAGGAACCCGACTCCTATTATGGTAGCAAAAATATATGTAGAATTTACTGTACAGCACAGGCAATATTTCCTAAGAAACAATTCATCATAAGATAATATGCCGCTCTGTGGAGAAAATGCAGAAAAATGAGATGTTTAAAAAAAGGAATCCATTAAGGAAACCATTTTGTTGATTAGGATGGTATCAGTGAGGATGAGCTAGACAATGTCATAACAAACCATGCAAAATCTTAACACAGCTAACATTAATTTTTTGTTCATGCTCTGAGTACACCAGCAAGAAGCTCTGCTAAGGATAACAGACATCCAGGCTGGAGACCAGTGTCAACATTGGTTTCCATTCATGATCTCTGTGGCAGGAGGATAGGAATGTGGATTGTGCACCAGGTCTAAAAGTTCTGCTTGGGAGTGACTTGAAATACTGCCCAAACAAATCTCGCAGCCATATCTAGCTTCAGAGGAGGAAAAAGAGATACCAAATAACTAGAAAAAGAGGAATTGGAATATTTGTAAATAGCCCTAATGGCTATCAGAAGGGATTGGTCTTTAACCTCAGCCCAAACCAGAAGGCAAAAGAACATTGTAGAAGTTTTTCTGAATCTACCCTATATAAACAAAATGGATGAAACATCTATTGTCAGATTTCTTGGTTGAAATTATGTAGATATCATGTTTATAAGTATATTGTTGATATCTGGCAGATGACTAAGAAAATTTAATTACACTGACTTTTTAAATTAAGAAATATGCCAGCTCAGCTGAACATGTTGATTAACATTATAGATTGTAAACAGAAGATAAAAAAGGAAATCTAACCTGTTTCTGATTCAACTGAAAAATAGGGCTGCCCCTGTAGGATACTATACACAACTTTAGCACTGTTCCCATAAGTTGGATCATCAGCATCAGTTGCAGTGACTTGGACAACAAATGTGCCTGTAATGACAGAAACATGAATTGAAAATGAATTAAGGGTTCGTATGGATCCTTGATGCATAGCCAGAAAGAGAAAGCATGATCTTACTTTTGTACAAAACTCTCACGGCAAGGGAATGGAGAACTTCAGGACAGTATTAGGTTAAATAGCCTTGGATTTCTCTGAAGGAGTGTGATCAACATTTCTAAATGTTGTAAAGGTTAAGTTAAAGAGAAGCATGGGGATGGTCATGACCTTGGGTGGAACCAATACCAATCAATCTCCAAAGGATGAGATTCGATTGGATTCTTGGTACAGTCATCTTTGGAAGTTATCCAGACCTAGTCAGTCAGCATCTTGCATTACTTTGTCTATAGGGATTACTTTTGGGGTTCTTCAATCAGGAAGCCGCTTGTTGGGAATTCTGTGTCATAGGTGCTTTTTCTCCTATACTGTAATGTGCTGATCTAGATCCTGTCAGTGCAGCAGTTATTTTGTGACCTCTGAGATGCCTGCCTGAGGACAAAGCTGAGTAGGACACGAAAATTTCAGAGGAATAGTCGAACCCAAACCAAACCATGTCTGAAGCCCACTTTGCTTTTGACTTAGGTATGACTTAAGTCAATAAATACTTGTATTTGTTTAAACTAGTTTATTTGGGTTTTCTGTTACTTGCAAATAAAAGTACCCACTGATAATTCTAGGAGATTGAAAGACCTTAAACCTTAAAAGAGATAGTGTTGGATTAAATGAGAATACTAGAGCATTCGCATCTGGAAACTGTAATTCCAGAAAAAAAAAAAAAAAGCACAAAGGCTATGGTATTTTAGAAAGCATTCTTGTTTTAAGGACCATTGTCACCTAATGATCATCAAGATATTCGTAACCCCCATGAGATTCCACACAAGTTTGTATGTGCATGCTTACATGTATATTTCATTGAAGAGGAGATCTATAGATGTTACCTCATTCTCATGGGGATCTGTAACTTCCAAAAAGGGTAAGACCCTCTGATGAAGATCATTTCATGGCTGACTTTCGATATTCATATCAGAGAAACAGTAAGTTTACTGTTGGAGGTCTCTGGTCCATGGAAAGGGCAGGGAAGGTACAATCAGGGAATATGGAAGTTTTACATTGCTTTTGTAATAGCTAAACAATCCCATTTGTTGGGCAAGTATATTGTGCTGTGTTAGGGTTGGATGCTCTGGGTTTAGCATGTTGATGCATGAGATAGACCACCCATCCTTGTAATATGGGAAGGAAGGTGGGGAGAATGAAAGCATTTATATGATTTTAGAGCAAGAGCTAAGAGTAGAAATGAACAAACACCCACATTCTTATTTGACATCAATATTAAGTTTGAATACTTTAGAATATGATTGTCTGGATTTTAAGCCCCTGTTAGTTGCCAGATATTATACTGGGGGTTCTGCACCTGTTTTCTCATTTCATCTTCATGACAATCCTTAGGCGTTGACCTTTATTATTTTTGTACATACTGAAGGATCGGAGACATCGAGTTGCTGCTTATTAGTAGAGTTTCAAACTCAGGTCTGTTTAACATCAAAGTGCATTTATACCACCCTGCTGCTGTCCCCCAGTCATGATGTCATTTCTTAAAGATGGCTTTTTATATCATAATAATGACATGTTAATTTATGGTAATGGTTAATATGAATATAACTGTGCCTGTGTGCAAATTAGAAAGACTTTCCTTCCTCAAGACACGTTAATTCTAGCTACCCCAAATATTTGTAATACATACTTAATTCTATAATGGCTTCAAAAGTGAATGGCACCCCCATAGTTGTGCAGGGACACCTTGCACATCAAGTTTTGTTTTCTAGAAACTGTTTTTCTGGGTGGTGCTGACGATGAGACTATCTTCCATTAATGCTTCCTGCCTTTTACCGCATAGAGGAAAAATACTTTTTTCCTAACAAATCTTCCTTTTAAAATCTTCCTTTTAAAAGAGTTCTAATCCCTCTTTTTTGCTTTGCTGATGGTTTGTGGTTTTTCTGAAAATACAGAGTGGCTTTAATAATGAGATGAGCAACTTCTTGATGAGAAAGATTTAGAGGGTTTACAATAATTTCCATGGATTAGGTTTTTCCAAGTCTTGGAACTGTGACCCAAAACGCCTGATATCTGACTCACAGAATTATAGAAAAGTTATTATTATGTAATTTAGCCCTTCTGAGTTTGATACTGAATGAAAATAAAAATAACTCTTGGTTCAAGTAGCTTAAAATTTATCACTGTCTCCCATGAAGTATTTTAATGTGGCTAAGACTGATGTCAGTAGGATTTTTTAAAATTTAAATTCTGTTGACCTTCTCCCAATATAAGCAAATTAGAGGCAAACTTTATTAACTTTGAAATTGGTAGAACTGTGCACAAAATATTAATTTACTGTATTAATGTCATGAAAATCTTTTAATATCCATCACTTAATAAAGGATATATCCCCTAGACATCATCATCTGCACATTGTTTATGGATTTTTTAAAAAAATTTTCTTTGGGGCTCTTTCTCAAATACATAGTTAATTAAAGCAACTGTCATTACTCTTGAGTCTGGATTGTAAATTAGGCTTTTGTTTTACACTGGGGAGATCTTCACCTCAGGCCCAGTACCAATATGTGCTAAGAGAGGTGGAGAGGGCTGCTGTCTCTCAGCCTGAGGAGCACAGTGGGCACTTGGGGGGTAGGAAGTAGATGAGGTGATGTCTCTTTCTTCCTCCTGTTCTTGCCTGCCATTTTTCATCCCTTTATCATTAGAGGAAATGCTATTTTCTTAAAGATAATGATAAAATGAGACTAAAGTAACATTAGGAAACGCAGGTGCACTTACAAAAAGGTCATAAAGGAATTGTTTGAAATATGATAGTTTTAGAATTTAGCATCTAAATTCACGCAGCTCAGCAAATTTCACTCATAGGATATCCCTTATTCAGTTGATGTACTAGAGGAGAAACATTGTGTGGTTGAAATTGCATCTCACTCACCAACATCAGACATTTCGGGAACAGTGGCTGTGTAAACATCCTTGGTAAATATTGGTTCATTGTCATTGATGTCATGGATCTTGATGATGAATTCGGATTCAGGCTCCACGGGTCTCCCTGTCCTTCTGTTTATAGCTTGAGCTCGAAGGATGTAAACAGGTTTTTCTTCCCTGTCCAGCCTCTTGGTGGCCTGTATATCCCCTGTGTTTTCATTGATAATGAAGAGATCTCCTGCTCCATCTCCTGAAAGGATATATTTAAGTGATCCATCTCCTCTATCCTGGTCTGAATGTAACTAGTGTAGAAAAAAAAAATTAAAGAAAGTAAAAGTCAAGCATGTGATTCTAAACTGTTTGTCTTTATGATGCTTGCTATGTCAACTTTCATTCAATCCTTTCTGAGGGATACAAGTTTGGAGGTTTTCTTTTTTCCTTTTACTGTTTAAGTCCTCAATAGTAATGCCATTCATTAAAGAATACGTTTCCTTACAATTATAGAAATTTCCAGAACTGGAATAGAGCTTATAGAAAATGCAGTAATCTTTGTTTTGAAGAAGGGAATTCTAAAGGCCAGAGTAATCGCAATTGACCCAAGGACATATTAGCCTGGTTGAAACGAAACTTTTTTCACTATATTCTTATTTTCATGACAGCATTCAGATTCTACAAGTACACTCTCCTCCTCACTTTTATGTATCTGGACATACGAGAGCAGCGATACGCTCTTGAGGAAAGGATTTTGATTTCTGAAACAGAGACCTGAGTACATTCTGCCTCTATATATTCCTATCTTGGTGAATTTAGGGAAGCTACTCAGTCTCTTTGAGTCTTTCTTATATGATGGGAGTTTATAATCACTTTTCTGGGAAGATATGATATTTATTTAATTATGTATGAAATTCAACTCGAAGCACTTGAGAAACATCTTAAGTGTTGCCATGAACAGTGCTTTGAAAATCCCTTGACTAGGTAATTTACAAGGTCACTTTGAACAAGAACATTTAATACTCAGAATTTCATTTAATATAGGTGAGGATATTCTAAAAAGTGGAGCCAGACTAAAATGGAATAGTCTGCCTTATGAAGTAGTGGGTTCCCTGCTCCTGAAGGTAATCAAGCAGAGGCTCTGATGAGATTAAGTGTCAATGAAATGGGTCTGGGTTAAAGGTTGAATTAAGCAAATGCTCATATACCATTGAAGTAGAAGATAATGATTCTATCTTGGATCACTTGCCCACGTTGCCTATCTCAGAGATGGTTTCAAGAGTGTTGAGTTCCTGTTGTGTCCTTAAATCCCCTTTTCTCTAAGCAAAAGTTTAGAAAGTATTTTGCCTAGGTCTTCAGATAAGCTAACCCTATTCACGAATTTGCAGAAGTGAAAATCAAGGAAACTATTTTAAGGTCACAATGATAAGTATCAGCTACATACAGACCAGATAATTTATTGGGAAGGCAGGTAATCCTTAAACCTTATTTTAGCTCTGTCTAAACAGAGTACGGGTTGTGTTACAAGAGCGGCAACACTAGCAACAGGTAAGCCAACTGTGTCCTGTTAATTCATACTACACAAAATGCCCAGAGTAGTGTCTTTGAGACATTTGAAAACAGACTCTCAAGCCAAAAAGGGACTCTTAAAATAAGCTCATCCAGTCTTTCTAAAAGTATATTTCATGGACTATCGTTTATACAAAGTGCTAAGGAAAAGGGGTTCTTTGCTCCCATGTTTGGGAAATACTTCATTCTCTGTCTTTGTCTTGGGAGTCACCCAGTGTACATTAACATATTAAAGGCAGTGAATGCCTACAGTTTAAAACTGTACTGGATTTTATTTAATCTAGGTTTCCCAACATTCTTGTGTGAAGAAACCTTTTTGGGTGTTGGCATTCCTGAGGACGGTTTTCCAACACATTTTGGGGAATGTGAGCTGACTGAATCCATCATCGTGGAGTCAAGAAAACCAAGGCTCCGGTTTATGGAGTGTTTTCAAAGTCATATACACACCTTGTGTGAAAGTCAGAATATTAGAACTTGAGCACAAGAAGAGGCCCCATAGATTACTCGGTGCAACCTTCTTGTTTTTCGAGATAGGGATACTGTGTCCAATGCCACACAGCTAATGCTGGTTAATAGCAGAGTTTGAGGAAGAGAATATTATTCATACAATTAGTAGCCTTGAAAGCAATTTGGCAGAAATAATGGAAGATAAATGGCAACGGGGAGGGAATTGCTTAGAAGTGAGACAAACGCAGTAAGAAATGTAAAACAAAAGAGGACTCCATGATTTGTGTAATGTGATATGCTAAGGAAATGTTGAAACCATGATTACACAGAAAGAGCCACTGGGGAAACTTTAACTCTCAATTGTCAAATTCTAATGACTGAAGAGAGCTCTTAAAAAGCTATTTCATTAAGTCATGAGTAATGAAACCAACATCACTGCCCATTGGATCTGGCTTCCGGGCAGCCATGGTTAGCAAACCTGGCACAGTGCAGGGGGCACCGCACCAGAGTCCCAAATAGGCGTTGTGTTCATTCTCTCTCTCTCACCAAGTGTAAGATCATAGCAGAGTCAATTAGCCTCCCTGAGCCAAGATCCTTATCAATAAAATGAGGTTAACAGAAGCACAGGACCAGGCTATCAGGAAGATCTAATTAGAGTCCATGGCCAAATACTATATTAATTCCTATATAAACATGCAGCAAAAGCGCATTTTAAGATATCATTCCTATTAGCCCCTCATTCGTAATAAGAACGTTTTGGCTCTTATTTTGACTTTGAGAAGTTTGTTGTGAGGACCTTGAAAACCCAATTTTACAAACACATGGTATCTCTAAGGTAAAATCTGTCATCAAAAGCTAGTATTCTTCTACCGGGTGGCAATTGCTGTCTTTCCATGTGATATATTAGATTCCACCTTCCACAAGATTGTAGACTTCCCTTGGCCGGTTCTTTCATCACTCTCAATATTGTAATTGTTGCAACTTAGTAGGTGAATACCACATCTGGTCACAAGATTTATTCAGGTAAAAGTAATCAGAAACTTATTTTTAGCTGTCAGGAGAGACCATTTCGATGACTTATAGAACAAACATCCGCGACAGTATGAAAGGGCAGTGGAGACACCAACTAAGAGTATGAACAGGATTGCTCTCCAGATCCCAATTCTGATTTATCAATATTTGAAAACTACTGGGAAAATGCATCTCTTTACTCAGGCATTGTCTGATAATAAAACAGTTTAACCTCATCCCCCTCGAAGTGCAGTGCCTATGTCTGATAGAGTGCAGAGAGCAGAAACCTCCAGAAGCCTTTATGTGTTCTTTCTCCTTCCACTGAATTCCCCTGGGGCCAGTTCTTGTCTCCCTCTTCTTGGAGAAAAGAGGAAACATAACACATCAGTGCTAGTGAACGTGGTGGTGGCAACCAGACATTAGGGGTTTATTGAGCACTTAGATTTTAATTGGATTTTTTCTTTTGTGATGTCATTCATCATGGCCACTGTAAAAGGCAGAAGTTAAACAACAACAAATAAAAGGTTGTAGGCTGCCCGAGGCATGTTTTTACTAATTTCAGTTTAATGTGGCTGTTCCATTAAGTTTAATCATCTGGCTCACTTTTAACGATTCACCATCAAGTAAAAATTATCCACTTTCCTCAGAAAGTCACATCTCATCTGGGGCTGGCAGGACTTTTTACTACTGTACCTGCAACATTTTGTTCCAGAAGGAGCTCGTGGTCTTTGTTTTTCTGTTGATTTATTATTATTTTAAAGTGCAGCACCTTGACAAATAAATACAAGGATTTGGGGTTGTAGACATGGCCCCACGGAGGGTAACACCAAAGCAGTGCCAGCCTCTTTTTACCCGCTACGTGTGCCAGCTCTCATCTGGATTTTGACTCCAGTTCAAAAGTATAACACTAATTGTGCAGGTTTTTCATGGTTTATGAAACTAGCTAATGCTGCCCCATTCCTCCCATTACCTATGGGTCACCAAGTAACTATCTGGCTCGGTAATCAAACTGAATCTTCTAAGCATATGAATCATCGAGACAGAAAACAGTGTAAACCGTAGCTTACCTCTGTGGTGTGCCTGGAGAACTACCCACAACAGCCCGAAAGGGGTTATGTGATTTTTTTGCTTAAGTAAAAAATTAGATTATGGCTGATAGGCTCATAGAGTATAGTGCCAATGTTATGTGGCCATTTAAGAAGTAGTTAAAGGTTGATAATCAGGTATGTCATAGGGCAATGAGAGAACAGTTGTGAAAAGGTGTCTGAATGGGGCTGAGACAGAGAAAGGAGTTACAGCAGAGAGAGAGAACATCTTTCTGCTAAACAGATTGAATATCATTTTAAATTAAGAAAATAAGTCTACAATTAAGTTAGGACAAACTGAGGCTTCACTGAATTCAATATATACACACACACATATATATTGAGTATATATGTGTATAATACATACTTCGCTCTCTGCAATGCTAGTGAATATTCTTAATTTTGTGAAGGCTGTAAAGAGCTTATGCCAGGAAGAAATTCAGCCTTGCTTGAAGTACATGGTGGGGATTAGAAGTAGGTTCTGTATTAGAGATTATAGGGTCAGGTAAATAAATCTCTCCAAGTCTCAGTTTTCTCATCTCTATGTTAGGAATAATAATGATACTTAGTTTACGGGGACATTGCTCTGAAAATTAATATAATAACATATGTAAAATGCCTCAAAGGACAGCTCAGAGAAATGCTTCAATAAATCATTTTCACATCATAAACATGAAGTATTCAGAAGGTGGAAAGATTTGGGTCTGAATTCTGACTTTCCTGCTTAATTAACTAAACTAATGACACTAGCTTAGTTTAATTCTGCCATCCATAAGATAGAACTCAGAATAAGGAACATCGCCAGCTATTCGTCCTGTACTTGCTGCTTAACAGTTGGTCACCCTTAAGCCGATGTCTTAGATCCTTGTCTTTCCTCATTTCACATATTTTTCCCCCGATGAGATCATCTCTCTATTTTTCTACATTCAAATATTATCTGTGCGCCCTCGATACCCAAACCTATAGATGACCCCAGGGCAGACCATCTTCTGGAGATCTAGAGTCAAAGATGCATCTGATTTCCAGGTGAGTCTTGTGGACAACTTGTAGACAACTTAGACTCAGTACTTCCCAGCTTACTTCATCACCTTCTCTCCAAACCTGCTCCTCTGTCCCATCTCTGTAGAGGCCACCACAGTCATTCTAGACCCTCCCCTCTGCCTCCATCATCCACTTCATTAAGCCACCAAACTCTTGTCAGTTCTACCTCTTGCATCTATCTGGAGTCACCTGCTTGTCCTCATTTCCACTCCTCTGGTCCAAGTTACTGCCATTTCTCCCTGGTCTATCGCATTGAGGCCCTCCTCACACATACTCTGTCTTGCTTCCTCTCAGTCTATTTTTCTTTTCACAACTGGCCCGACTTAAACAGTAACAACACCAAGTCTGAGGATGCCATTCTAATTCAGTCCTCCAGGGTTTTCTCTTTACTCTCAGGCTAAAAGTGCCCAGCCTCACTCCTTAACATGGCCTCCGAAGTCCACAGTGGTCTCTGCCCCTTCACTAGCCTCCTCAGCCACCTTTCTTTTCCTGACACCCATATTCCAGCATACTCTGCTTCTTCCTAAAGGATACATTGATCTCTTTCATATCTAGGCCTCCTTGCATATGGCCCCCTTGGCATAAAGTCCTTTTGAAGAACTTCACCTGGTTGATCCCACTCCTATATCAGGTCTGCATAATCTCTATCTCCTCAGGAAAGCCTTCCCTAAGCTACTAGTCTAAGTTAGATTCCTCTGCTATACATTCTCAGTTTATTCCCCACTTAGCCATTAGTGGATTCTATCTTTTTAATGACTCATTTTCATGTTTTAATCAGTAAATCACTATATTGGAAGTTGCGTGAAGGAAGGTACAGTTCATTTCTATATTCTCAGCACCTGACATACTGGACATTATAGGTCCTCAATACTGAATGATTTTAAAGAATGAATGAATGAATATTGTAAAGATAAAATTCGACAAAATATCAATAATCAATGAAGGTTCTGACATATAGAAAGCAATCAATAAATCTTAGTGTCCTCCATCTCCCATCTCGCTGGATTTTAGCGTGACTCTATGTACCAAGATTATACATTCCTGAAGTTGCCAGATCACTTAGCAATCACTACCAAACACTAGGCACATGGTCCGATCTGAGCAGTCTGAGGGAGGAGTTCAAGGTACTGCCTTAGAGCTAAAAAGATTTCTTTAATAATCAATTAAATCTTAGTACAATAATAAAGCTAACATGTATTGGGTTTGGTGAAGAAAGTAGACAAGTTATAAATACAGTGAGTGCACTGAACATTATAGGTACACTGAGTGTTGGGACAGAAGTCATCTGTTAAGGGTGAAGGAGCTTCAAGACTTATGGTGCTATATTTCAAATATCCTCCTGTTGTAGAAACTAATGGATAATGAATGGAAAATGCTCCATTTCACAGAAACATTATTCCAATAATAAAACTAATTTAACTTTATGAACCAAGACCATTTGAAAACATATATGGGCCTGAAGAGCTGCATGAGACAGTGAATAAAATAATAATAATAATAATAAAAAAACGCAGCACACGTGCCTTCTATAAACTTGCAGTTTGGCTTGGAAGTACTGACTCTGAATAAAAGCAGAAATTAGACACTTGAGTACTCTTATTAAGTATTAGGAATAATAAGATAAGTAAAAAGCTGGAGAATAGCATAGAAGGCACTTCTATATTGGATAAGTTAGAGTCAGGGAACATGTCAACCTTTGATGGTTTATGGAGACTTCCTGGACAAGGTAACATTACTGATGGAAGAGAAATGATTTAGCATCCAGCATGAGCACGTGGCATGGTTTCAAGGCTCAGTGTGGGAGAAAATCAGAGGAGGCTTTGAGAATGTGCCTGGGGTAATAAAAGCAATAAAGTCAGCTAAAATAGAAACACTGCTTCCCTTGAGTTGCTGGGCCACATATTTTCGCACACTGCACTCAGATGTGCAAGGGAAGATGCAGCTTCCTTTTTTTTTTTTTTTTTTATAGTTTATCCCTTAAGCTCTAATCCTATTGAGTATTAGGAACTCAATATTAGGTTGCACATCGAGTCAATAATTTAGTGCAATCCAATAACGTCTACCTGATTCAATAATAGAGTCTCTTTAGATAACTCTTTTAGATAAATCTCAGTCTTTCTGGCTTCTGCTTTCTCCCCTTGCCCCTGATCCAGTCCAAGATACCATCTGGGTGTATAAAGAAAAGAGACTCACATGGCCTGTTGTCAGAGGGAAACTTGGGGGCTTTTGGAGTCAAGGGCAGTCCTTGTATTGCCCTCTGGCCCACTGGTTTCTTGGAGAGATATCTCTCATCCATTACTTTCCTCAGTGGCATCTGTGCTTTTTGGCAGGTGGAAGCATGATATCAGTTTTCCAAGATCAAAGCTGAGTAGCTCCATCCTGTATGCCTCATTGCCATCAAAAAAGCTCCTGATGTCTGACTGTGACTTCCACTACCCTTGGCTCCTGTGGTCTCAGCTACTGGGTTGCTTTGTCTTTGATAGGTACCATCTATGGGATCATCCATCCCTTCCTTGCCCTGGAGAAGCCTGGGAAGTCTCCTGGGGGCTAAGAGGGGGTTCTCCTTCACCACATGATTGCCCCAAAAGGAAATAGACAAAAACCAGTCTACTTTCACCTTTAACCCATAAACCTGCCACTGCTCCCTGGGGACTTCAGATACATAATCTCAAGACTATATATAGAAAGGACTTCAGGTCTGTGGAATCCCTCCCTTGATTTTAGAAATAGCAAAATGAGTTTTGGTGACAGGAAGAGCCAATTTCCAGTATAAAAAATTAAGAAGTCAGTGGGAATGGAATGGAAGCATGACCTGCAGCCAAGAGCCTGGAACCAGTAATTTTTGGTGACTATAAATGGAATTCATGAGTTTTATTCTAGTTGGTTGGGCCCATCTCGTGATACATTAAATGGGCTTTAAAAAAATCAAGAAAAATCTCTTTTTCTCTGACAAAACCTAGGATCAAGCTGCCTCCATA
This sequence comes from Vulpes vulpes, assembly GCF_048418805.1. Taxonomy (NCBI): domain Eukaryota; kingdom Metazoa; phylum Chordata; class Mammalia; order Carnivora; family Canidae; genus Vulpes; species Vulpes vulpes. Next base: position 134,601,749 of record NC_132783.1, read on the forward strand.
TCCCATGTTCTTTTTCAAGTGGACTATGTTGCCTTTTTATAATGACCTGAAAAATTATATTCTTCTATACAATATAAATAATTTGATTGATTTTTATAACAGTGGAAATATTTTATCTTTAAAGCATTCTCTTATATGATTCATCTGTTTGACAACTGGTCTGGCTGGGTTTTGGGAAAATAATAATAGCAGACATTTATTAAGCCTATTCTGTTGGCCAGGAAATGTGCTGAACTCATTACATAGATACATAAATTGTTACGCATCATGACACTCTTCATATTTCCTCCTAACTGATGAGGAAATGGAGGCAAAATAAGAGTTAAGTAATTTCTTAGCATCATACAACCAACGAGCAGTATTTGAGTCCGTATGATCTGATACCTCCATGTATTCTGTTAACTACAACACAAATATTATCTCTGAATGTTTGCATTCAGATCTATGAACGTTCATTAAAGGATTACTCTGTACCAAACAATATTTTGTTTATTTTTTAAAATTTTAAAAAAATATTTATTTATTTATTTTAGTGGGGGGGAGGGGTAGCTATAGAGAGAAGCAGACTCCCCACTAAGCACGGAGCTGGACTTGGGGTTCAATCTCATGACCCTGAGCTGAAATCAAGAGTCGGATGCTTAACCGACCAAAATCAAGAGTCGGATGCTTAACCAACCGAGCCACCCAGGCCCCTCCCAAACCGTATTTTAAGTGCTGAGTTACAAAGATCTATCTAATCCAGGATTTTCAACCTCTGCAATATTGACATTTTGCGCTGAGTAACTCTTTGTAATAGAACCTATCCTATGCATTATAGGATGTTTAGCAGCATTCCTGGCCCCTACCCACTAGATGCCTGTAGGACTTTTCAAGTTAAGACAATCAAAAATGTCTCCAGATGGTGCCAAATGTCCAGTGGGGGACAAATTGCCTCCATTGAGAACTACTGATTGAATTCTGTTTGTCTATCTATCCATCTGTCTGTAGTCTATTGTCTTTCTATTCTTCCATTTCTTTCTCGTTTGTGTACTTTGTAAATTTAAAATACATTCAAACAATACTATACAGATTCTGCATTTGCAGAGATTCTACACGACCCCACTCCATTCAATTTTTATCTTTTGTTAGATTTAATAACCATTGAAACAGACCTTGTGTTATGTGGAGGAGAATTTCTGACAAAGTGCTAAAAGCAAAAGAATTTTAAATCTAAACTCAGGAGAAAATTTTTAATTCCCTTGACATTTATCTTTTATACTCAATACCTTGAATTTAATGTCAAAAGTACCAGAGTAACTATAAAATGAACAAAACTTTAGTGCTATAATAGTTGTGGGAGGTAGGATAATAGCTCTCCCAAAGATGTCTATGTCCTAATTTCTGGAACTAGTGACTAAGTTACCTTACGTGGCAAAAAGGACTTTACAGATGTGATGAAGATAAAAGGTTTTTACACAGGGAGATTACCCTAGATTATCCAGGCAAGCCTTATAAGGGAAAGAGGTAGGGGAGAGTTAGAGTCAGATGGAAATGTGATGATGGAGCAGAGTTCAGAGTGTGTGTGTGAGACACAGAGACAGAGTTTGAAAATGGTAGGCTGCTGCCTTTGAAAATCGAGGTGGAGACAATGAACCAAGGAACACAGGCAGCCTCTAGAAGCCCAAAAGTCAGACGGATGCTCCCAGAAGAACATCCTGCGGACACCTTGATTTTAGCCCAGTGAAACCCATTTCAGACTTCTCACCTCCAGAATTGTAAGATAATAAGACTGTACTCTTTTAAGCCACTGAGCCTGAGGTAATTTGTTTCAGCAGCCATAGGAAACTAAGGCAGTAGTTCCTTATCCTTGGAATTCAAGGTGGTCTGAAATTGAATGTGGTCATTCAAGAATCCCAGCAAAGAGTAAGGACACTCACCTTTGGTGAGCTCTTACTATGTGTCACATACTGCAAGAAAGTGTTGTGTGTTACATCAGTTAATGCTCATGACTCCAGAAGCTAACATTTACTCTCTCCATTTTTTTTTTCTTTAGGAGAAACTGAGGTCAGGGAGGTTAAGTAACTTACCCAAAGTTCAGGGCATGGGCAGGAGGGATACCAAGATCTGCCTGTCTCCAGTGTCTATGCTAATTCACACCAGAGCATACTGCCACACAACACTCCCCAGGATGATTACAGAGGTTTCTGCATTCATTGTATTTATTATATTAGACCCCAGGCTAAGTTATTTGTAAATTCTATTGGCACAAATGATACAAACTGTAATAGATGTTATTGTTCATTTGGGATTTATCAATTAAACAAATGCCTTTTGGTTTATTCATCACATGAAGTTATTTCCCCAAAAAGGCATTGTTTACTGCCTTTAGCTTGACTCTTGATGGCCAAGGTCTTTGGCAGACTGTGACATTAGTCTCAGCTCTTGCTTAGTCTAACATTTTCATTTTCAAAAAGCCAGTGGTAAATCAAGCTGAGAGCCAGATACCCAGTCAAAAGTTGATTTAGTAAGGCACCGTAACTCACTGGTTACAATCCTACCTTTTTGCCTGATGGTATCATCTCTTTAGAAATTGTCAAATCTAAGGACACATGCCCACACAAAGGTACATGGACGCTCCCTGGGTCCCTTCTCTCTGATTTCCCCTCTCACTCTGACACATACACTTTGGAAGAAAATATTAAAATATAAATGCAGACATTTGAGACATGATGACTCAAATGGCAGAAATTTCTTTAAAAAGGTTTCTCACTAGCTAATGGACTTTTCCTAAAATGTGTTTTTCTTCAGTGGTAAAAGATATGTAGGATATAATATTCTTATATTGACTCTTAGAATCTAAGAAGTTCAAGTTACAATTTTTATAAAACAAGTAGTTTGTTTGAGAGAGGGACTACTTCTTGTTCAAATCTTAACTCTCAAGCATCCTGAATGTACTCAATAAATGATGACTAAATGGAATTCTGTAACCTACTCATAAAGTTCTGGTGACTGATTCTAGGAGAGAACATTATAAACGCATTCATTTATTAGTTTTCCTTGCTTGGGAACCAGTTTATAAGTTATGATTTGAACAGTTTTTTTCTTTTTTTGTTTCTTTCTTTCTTCCTTTCCTCCTTCTTTCCATCTTTCCTCCCTCCCTCCCTTCTTTCTTTCCTTCCTTCAAGAGGCCAATGAAACAATCAGTGAAGAGAAATGTGTAGGATCTGGATGGCCAGGCTGGAGACCGTGTTCACAAGTGAGCTAATGCCATGAATTTGAGGGCTCTTCTCATACAGTTCCAACTTCTAAGCAATTATGCTTTTGTTTCATTTGTCCTCATGTCTAAAATACTTTCTGCTACTCCAATAGCTTAATAATGTGGTGTAAGGCAAGAGTATTAGACTCAAACCTATAAAAAACGCTGGACACCAGCCCCAGCTTTGGCACTCTGCTGGTAGTGACATTGGTCCCTTAACCCTTTGGGGACTGTTTTCTCACACCCAAAAGGATTTCATCCTGCTCAACTGGACTTGTGCTTGTGCATTCATTCAAGAACACTTGTACGCAGCAATTCTTCATAAATCATAGCACCTGATAGAAGTGTAAGAAGACGTTATCACTGCTCTTTATCTCATTACAAATATTCTGGAATACGCTTTGCCTGCCTGGCACTGATTCCTTTTGTGTTGTGTTTTCTATTCTGTCTCTTTATCCCGTATCCTTCCTTTCTTTAGAAATTACTTGATGGTTTGCCATTGTAGTAAAGTTTCAACTGCTGCATTATCATTTTAAAACTGAAGTAAGTGATGTCTAGACTGTGTTGAAAGGGAGATAAAATGGAGTAAAATACTGCCACTCAAGTTGGACCAAGTCTCTTAGTTTTCTTGATTTGGCTCTAAAAATATTTTCCTTAAAAAGGAAGGTGGATGGGTGATGACCAACATCAGAGCTTTTGCACAAGATAAATAGCCCCTCCCTTTTTTACTCTTTTTACATAATACCCATAGTTGGGAAGATGGATAGGACACACAAGATACAAATCGTCTCATTACAAAAATAATTTTTTCCTTTCTTTTTTTTGTCTATATGAGAAGATGAATCCTAGCCACGCCAAACCTCATGTAGTAATAGTTGTTTCAAAGCATGTAAATCAAGACATCATACCTTACACGTGAAACTTAAATAGTGATGTATGTCAATTATTTCTCAATGAAAGTGGAGAAAAAAGATACAGTTGGACAAGAAGGTAACTTTTTACAGTTCATTCTGCTTTACTTGACTTCTAAAGTGGAAGTTTGCTTTCTGGAAGGTATTTACCCTCACTGGGAGGTGAGGTGAGGAAGGGGGTGAGGGTGAGGAAGAAGCTGTAGGCTATAGATTAAGTAAGGAAATGAGCCAGTCTCATGCTTCACAATTTGTAGAAAGAAAACAATAAAGCATGCTAAAATTTTGCATGACTGTATGTTAAAGCCGAATTTTGGGGCATCTTTTTTTCCTGTTTCTCTTCTGAATTGTGCTCATCTATAAATGGTAGAAAGAGTTAAGATGAGATTATTTTTCAGAAATGATTATTTTTCCTCTGAGAACTCAAAATATGTTGATTAGGAGAACATACAGTTGGTAAAGAAAAGAATTGGTCATTATATAGAATTTTTCTCTTCCTATATTATCACATTTTCCCCCATAGTTGATTTTCTGTGTGTGAATCATTGCAATCAACATTTTCAGGTCTTAAATGATTTCTTTTTTGCCAGGCCCTTGAATTGTCTGCACAATGTAGTTTTCTAGGAATTTTAGGAAAAATGTGCTTTCTATTGGTCAACTCTCACTTTTTCCCATTTTTGCTTCAAACTTTCTTATACTGAGACCCTAAATGATGTCTGGTTTTCAATTGTAAAAGTCCTAAAGGAACGAACTTTTATGATATGATATTATTTGCTGTATATTCTCTTTTTATCTTTCTTGTTTATGCACATACAACTGTGTTGTCTTCAGTTTCTCTGGTTTGCACTAAGGTAGCTTGAGCTTTTTCCATTGTATCATAAAATATTTGTGTCATTTTGATGTGAAATTTCCAGAGGTAGCTTCCATGGAAAGACATAATAAATTTAGTTTATATGTTTACTACCTAATATATCCTTGAACTTTAAAGACTTTAGATTTTCAGTTGTCAACCCAGTGACACAAAACACTATCAGTGATATCCATATCAAACTATGCACACCAATAAACTGGGAAACACTTCTAGATTACATGGCAGGTTTTTATCTCTTTAGTCATTGCAGCTTAATTCAAGTAATATTTGGTTGTTTCCACTGTGCATATCTGTGCCAGGTACTTTTAAGGATACAAAGATGAATAAAACATGTAGTCTAGGGTCTTGCAGAGTTTACAAAGATATAAGTATGTGAAGATTCAAATTCAATATCTAAAGTACTAATTGAAAAAGGAGCCCTGGGACCTGACATAAAACACTACTCAATATATTGAAGGTCAGAGTTGAACTTTGAACAAAGAATTAATTATTTTGCTCTTAAAAAGGTGAAGCATTCAGGGCAAGAAATTAAGTCAAGAGTGATTTTCCCTCAGTAAAACTTTGGTTCAATAACACAAGAGATTATGATATTAATTCCAACCTAACAACTTAATTACGATTATTCCAACTTAAAACATGAGTATACCCTAAGTGCAATAGTCATTTCTTGCATTGTTGGATGCATTCAAGTCTGTATTGAAAAAATAATGAGACCTAATCAGACTTTTACCATTTCATAGCGATTTAAATAATATGAACTCCAAATTGTGCCGTAAGGGGATGATGTTTTAAAATGAAATAAGAAATAGCCTTACTAGGAGGATCTACAAAAGTTACCAGGATCATCAAACAAGGTGAAGAGTAGTGCACATTTTATTTTTAGTTTGGTTGGGATAATAAGGAAGACTTCATATTTTTATACATGTGTAGTTCTGTGAATTGCTGTTCTGAGTCATATCTGCAGCTGCCTTAGCGGCTTGGCACCGTCTTCTGGCCCGTGATACTTGACTTCACGGAAGGAGACTGAACACTAGTGCAGTAATCCGCTGGGCACCTTTGCTTCTTCCTTCTCTTCCTTGGTCCCATTCTTTGAAGGCACACTTGATTGCAGAGTGACTTCCCTTCTTAGGTGGTCTTCCCTTTGTGAATGCCATACCCCGTTCTAAGCCTTTCTGTGTATTAATTAATTAAATCCTCACCTCAATAACTTTCTTACTCCCTCATGTAACAGTCGAAAAAATGGGGGGCAGGGATGTTAACTACCTTGCCCAGTATTACCCAGGTGGTCATAGTGTAGCTGGGGGCACAGACACAGCAGCCTCCTTGGCTATTAGCTTAACTCTCTAGTGCATAACTGTCGAATGAATGAAAAGCATTTTCTCTCCAAACCTATTAAAAAATGTCGTAGCCGAGATAACTTCTTCAATTGCCTCCTTATCTCCAATTTCTGTGTCCTATAGTCACCATTAAATCCCACATCCAGCCCCATTCCTGCCCTCAGGTCTTCTGAAACATATCAATTCAAATATTCATATATTTCACACATGTGCCCCTCTTTAAGAAAAGAGTGTGTATGTATTCTCTGTGAATGGAAAACTGGAAGAAGCTCTGACTATTTTCCTGGTGAAATATTTTGTCACGCTGCTTTTCTTTTTTATTCCAGGTCACGTAATTTCAAATCTGATTCCTCACATTGACCTTTGAGAATATCTATTCTTTCTACTTATTTATCAAAATAGCAATAAAAAAAACTTTTTGTCTTAGGAGAATTCTGTACTTTCTTTCAACCTCTTCTTTAATTCCAGATGGAAAGATAGGTTGCAAAGAATATTGATATATTTAGCATGCTCATGAGGATTGTATCACATTGTCATTTTAATAATTGACAACATAAAAGCTTATAAGAAGGTGGAATTTGCTACTAGCAGACTACATCTACGCAACAAAAGATGCCTTCTTTAGATTCCAATGACACATTAGCACATCAAGATAATGTCTAAATTTGATGAAGGTTATCAAAGGCAGAACCTCTACCAAAAAAACCCTGTTTATTTTGATAAAACAGGGCAGAGCATAAGGAAGACATCTTTTAATTTTGACGGGAGAGATAAAGCCTTCTGAAAGTTAAACTTATAACTCTGGTTACAGTATATTCTTGGCTTCTCATGTTGAAATTAATATCATTTGAATCAGTGGAGATGAAAAAATCAGTAAGTCAGGGATATTTATCTGAATTTTGCAATAAAATTTAGCCAAAATGAAAAGGATTTTGATTTGAAAGAAATGTCAACTGGGATGTTTGCATTTTGCATATTTAAATTCCCATCTCGTATGGTGGGCTGATAATATGAAAAAAAAATATTCTGGTGCAAATCAAGTATTTGTATTACTTGATAATTGTACAAATAAGTTAAGGTAATCAGTAAATAAATACTTAGGAATGCCTATGGTATAGATTGGAGGGATTTGTTATAATGAGCATGTAGAGTGCCTTTAACTTTCCAACAACCTCTAGAACTGTTCAGTTTGTGGAGTTAGGAGATAATATAGCTCAGTGGGAACAAAAAGGATCTGACTCCTTAACTCTCTTTTATTCACCTTGATCCCTCCATTTTGTTCAACAAATTGAATTACAAGCAGGAGGATATGGGATTCCACAGACATAAATGACATGGAAGTTGGAGGATTTGGGGTTGGGTCCTTCTTTGCCTTGCTATATTTTACTTTGGTGTGTGACCTGGGCAATCGAAGTGTTGCCTTTGGGTTTATGACCAAGGTCAGACATTCTAACTGTTTTGCTCTCCACTCGAGCAGCTGTGCAGAGAGGGAACGTTTAAGACTCAGAGGACTGCCATCACACAGGACATCTTAGCATCAAATAGCAAATTGAAGCTTACGTCATTAAGAAAGGGAACTCAGTTGGCGAGAATGGAAACACAATGAGGATTACTGCCAATATTGGCAGTTGGGAAGTTACTTTTTGAAATATTTCTTTCAAAGTACAGTCGACCAGCCATTCCACGGTCTCTTAAATACACTAACCAATTGAAATATAAAAATGTTAAGTGGCTGAGCATTAAATTTAAATGATGAAGAAGAAAGATGTGCCCAAGGCACTTGTCCTGACTCAGGGAGAAAAGATTATTGCAGGTCACTGAACCAGAATAGAAGTTTAGAGGTTATCAAGGGAAATAAAAAGAAAAGACACACTTTCACCACAATGACCAAAAAGACGACTGCTAATTGAAGATCTAGTTTTAAAATGCCCACACGTAACTATTTTGAATATCACTGATGTAGTCTGAAAATTAAGATCAAGAGAAAGTAAAGGGAGTGTGCGTAATCATAATGCAAACATATTTGTGTAGCTCTTTAACATTAGTCTTAATTTTTTTTTCCCTTTCTATTTACCCTTGGGTTTCACACATCAGATTCCTAGCAGATATTTCTGGCATTGAGCCACATGCAATCACTGAATGTCAAAGCGTGTTCTGGGAATGTTTTTTCATTTGTGCCTTGCAATGGCTCTGTGAGTAGTGGACGTACAGGGGAAGGACTATAAGTGAGCAGTTGTGAGGTCAGCCAAGCTCACTGCCAAGTGTAGCAGGCTGAGCACTTAGGCGGAAATACTTGAGTACTCTGAGCCTTGGTTTACTCATCTGTAAAATAGGGATATAAATCATATCTCAGCATTAATGTTGCTATGAGGATCAATGAGATAAGACACTCGAAGCCCTGAACAGAGTGTCTGGAAAGAAGCAATAATGCTCAGGAAATGTTAGCTGTGACGATGCTTTTAATCAGGTGCTGCTGTCTGAAGTCACGGTGGTGAAATGACTCTCTGAATCACCCTTCAAATTAGTGCCAGGAGGTTTCTATACTGAAACTTAAGAGGATCTTTTCAGAAAAAAAAAAAGAAAAAAAAAAGGAATACAAGAAAGCAGTATCTTAAGGATAGCATCTTTTAAGTGGCCTTCCAGGATGAACATCATATTGCTTCGTGTTTACTGAATTCAGACCATGTGATTCAAAGAACAAATAACTGTTCATTCCTAATTTTAAGGGGGTGTATGGGTGACAACTTTTATTTTTACACGCTGTTAAAACATTACTGTTGGGCAACCCTGTCGGGACCCCTCTCACTTTTGAGAACTTTCTCTGTTTCTCTGCTTAATAAACTTCTATCGCTTGGCTCAAAAAACCAAAAACCAAAAAACAAACAAAAAAAAAACCCAAACCCACAAAAAAGCAAAAAACAAAACAAAACAATAAACAAAACAAATTACTGTCTATCCTTTGTTAAATGGGGTAGACATTAATTTTAAAGACTCAGGAGACAGGCATCTTAGGAGGACGTGTACATTACAGCCTCAAACAGAGCCCAAATTTTCATGTTGTTTAAAGAAAGCACAGGGCAGCCCGGGTTTAGAAGAGAGGTTCAGTGTCTCCCTTCTGCCAGGGGCCTGATCCTGGAGACCTGGGATTGAGTCCCACATTGGGCTCCCTGCACGGAGCCTACTTCTCTCTCTGCCTGTGTCTCTGCCTCTCTCTCTCTCTCTGTGTGTCTCTCATGAATAAATTAATAAAATCTTAAAAAAAAATAAAGAACGAAAGCACAGCATATCTATTTTTTGGGGGAAAACTCCACAAGAGAAAACCATCATCAACTTCCAAAAAGGCAACATCAGAAAATATCTATGAAAATGCACAGTTTGTCAAATGAAAACAGAACTCCTGGTTTGCTGGTACAAATAGAAGTATCTCGAATGCTTCTAATGGAGATTCATCTCATGTATACATATTATGTGGAAAAAGAACAGAGAGAACATTGTAAAGAATAAAACGGAGAAGACCAGGGAATTCCACATTGCTGTGGGCAGTTTAATGAGCATGTGCAAATCTTTTGCCTAAAACTGGGCCAAGGTCTGAGGTTTTCAATATTTTCATCCTTTTTTTTTTTTAAAGATTTTATTTATTTATTCATGAGAGACACAGAGAGAGAGAGGGGGTCAGAGCCACAGGCAGAGGGAGAAGCAGGCTCCATGCAGGGAGCCCCACGTGGGACTGGATCCTGGGTCTCCAGGGTCACGACTGAGGCCGAAGGCAGGTGCTCAACCGCTGAGCCCCCCCAGGCTGCCTCGTCTTTGTATTAATGATGCCCACATGCCCAGGATCTAGTCTCTATGGACCTACGTTCTTCTTTTGGTATTGAACTTCGTCTCTACCGCAATCATCATGGAGCAACTGCGACACTGGCAGCTGGCAGGGCCCTTCTGCCAATGACGATGCTGCCCCTTAGTCTTCTAGGAAGTCTACTCAAGCCAAAGGTAACCTGGGCGGATTTCGAACGAGATCCACCCGCCTTCCTGTCCCCCCTTGGCGGGAGGGCAGGTGCCTCTGGGTCTTCTGTGCCCGCAGGGGGAAGCGGCGGCCTGCGGGGTCGGGAGGGTCTCGGCGTCCGCCCTCCGCCCCGGGAAGCCCTGCCCGGGTCCCTCCGCGGGGCGCTGCCTCCCCGTGACCTTGGCCGTGGGGCCGCTGACCTTGCCGCTGACCTTGCCGCCTTCTCACCATCGCGGCCCCTATAGGCGGCCGAGTCTGCGGTTCTCAGATGCCGCCACATATCAGAATCCTAAACAGTGGAAAACCAACTAAGATTGTCTGGCGGAGGGAAGGCCCTGGCCAAGGCATTAAAAAGAAAAAAAAAAATCCGCGCTCTTGAGATGTTACTGTGCGTACACACGCTTCACTGGGCCAACTCGTTGAGACGCAGGTTACAGACCTAGGGTGGGGGTGGGGGTGGGGGTGAGACTCCGCATCGCTGAGCTGGCCCGTCCTCACTTATCACCGGTACTACGGGGAATCCAGGGGCAGAGGACATCAGCGAAAGGATGGAAAGGACGACGAGAGCCTTTGAAGTCGCCGCAAGTCGCCCCCAGATGGTCAGGTGTTCGCATAAAGAATCCCATCCCTTACCCCAGTCTGTAAGTGTATCTGGGGCTTAAGCCCAGGAACTGACCCATACGGGTCAACCCTCCCTCCCTAGCTCGCTTCCCTACCTGCCACCGCCTTGTTCTAGGGGAGGCGCCTTGTTCTAGGGGAGGCGCGGAGACTTTGCTCCTAAACCAGAATCTGGACGGTCAACATCTCACCCGTAAGGGGCCTTCCCCACCCTCGGGCGCAGGAGGTGTGCCCCCCCCTCCCCTGCCCCCTCTCCTTCCTCCTCCCTCCCCTGCCTTCCCCTCTCCTTCCCCACTCCCTCCCTTCCTCCTCTCTACCATCCCCCTCCCCCTCCCTCCTTACCTTCGCCCCTCCCTATCCCCTTCCTCCCTCCCCTCCCTCTTCCTCCCCTCTTCCCCCTCCCCTCTCCTTTCCCCCTCCCTTCTTCCTCCCTCCCCTCTACTGCCCTCCTCCTCCCCCTTTCCTTTCTCCTTCCCCTTTCCCCCCTCCCCTTCTCCTTCCTCCCACCCCTCTTCCCTTCTCCCTCCCCTTTCTACCCCCTCCCTCCTCTCCTCCCCCCACTCCTCCCCCTCCCTCCCCGTCTCTACTGCTCTCCCCCCTTTCCTTCCTTCCTCCCCTCCCCCCTTTCCCCTCTCCTTCCCCACTCTCTTCTCTCTCCCTCCGCCTTCCCCCATCCTTCCCCCCTCTCCCTTCCCCCCTCCCTATCCCTCTCTCCTTCCTCCCTCCTTACCTTTGCCCCTCCCTACCCCCTCTCTCTTACCCCCTACCCTTCCCCCTCCCTCCCTCCCTCGCCCTCTGTGCCCGGGCTCTGAGCTCGCCTCACCGGCCACGGGACCCAGGGACAGGCCAGGGTGCCCAGGGGTCTGGTCGCCTCACCCCGTGTTCCAGGTTGTACGTGTCCCCTGGTCTCTCGGCGCCATCATCACCCCGGCCTCGGGGCTCCCTCCCTCCCTCTTCCCATCGCGGGCCCCCGCCGCCCTCCTGCACCTCGGGAACCGGGGATTCCTCCTGTACCTCGGGAACCCGGGATCCGCCCTCCTGCACCTCGGGAACCGGGGATCCGCCCTCCTGCACCTCGGGAACCGGGGATCCCTCCTGCACCTCGGGAACCCGGGATCCGCCCTCCTGCACCTCGGGAACCCGGGATCCGCCCTCCTGCACCTCGGGAACCGGGGATCCGCCCTCCTGCACCTCGGGAACCGGGGATCCGCCCTCCTGCACCTCGGGAACCCGGGATCCGCCCTCCTGCACCTCGGGAACCCGGGATCCGCCCTCCTGCACCTCGGGAACCCGGGATCCGCCCTCCTGCACCTCGGGAACCCGGGATCCGCCCTCCTGCACCTCGGGAACCGGGATCCGCCCTCCTGCACCTCGGGAACCGGGATCCGCCCTCCTGCACCTCGGGAACCCGGGATCCGCCCTCCTGCACCTCGGGAACCCGGGATCCGCCCTCCTGCACCTCGGGAACCCGGGATCCGCCCTCCTGCACCTCGGGAACCGGGGATCCGCCCTCCTGCACCTTGGGAACCCGGGATCCGCCCTCCTGCACCTCGGGAACCCGGGATCCGCCCTCCTGCACCTTGGGAACCCGGGATCCGCCCTCCTGCACCTCGGGAACCGGGATCCGCCCTCCTGCACCTCGGGAACCGGGATCCGCCCTCCTGCACCTCGGGAACCCGGGATCCGCCCTCCTGCACCTCGGGAACCGGGATCCGCCCTCCTGCACCTCGGGAACCCGGGATCCGCCCTCCTGCACCTCGGGAACCGGGATCCGCCCTCCTGCACCTCGGGAACCCGGGATCCGCCCTCCTGCACCTCGGGAACCCGGGATCCGCCCTCCTGCACCTCGGGAACCCGGGATCCGCCCTCCTGCACCTCGGGAACCCGGGATCCGCCCTCCTGCACCTCGGGAACCGGGAGCCGCAGCGCAAGGCCACCCGCCACCCCCAGGCGCGGCGCACTTCTCCTCCCTTAGGGCCTCGGCCCTCGGCGCGGGTCAGGGTCAGTCTTCACCTTCTTCGTTCCGGGCCCCAAGGATAGACTCTGGGAACTGCCACTTGATTGGGTCCACAGCAGGGCTTAAGGTTCCCTTGGCCCCGGGACACCCCTTCCCGCCGACCGAGCGCGCTGAGCATCGGGGAGCCCACGGGGGCCGGAGGCATTTTCGGATTTCTTTGGATTTCGGGCAAAACAGCGACACTTGGGCTCCGCGGGGCTCCGGGTGGTGCACAGGGTAGTTCACAGTTTCAACAGTAGGTGGTGCTACCTTCCTTTCGGTGATGTCCTCTGTCCCGGATGCCCCACAGTGTTTGTGCTAAGGGGGACCTTGCAAAACCAACGTGGAAAGGAAATACGGGGCAGGGTCTACCCTTAGAAGTTGTGCAGTGCCCAGGAGATGCCCGCATCCTGCAAGTAAGGAACTCTGATTATTTCACAATATGATCAAAATATTGTTTTTTCTGTTAATTGCTGTGTATCCCCCCCCCCCCCCAAATAGCTACTTATTTGTTAGAACAAAAATACCTATTAGGTTGTTTAGATCTGTTTCTTGTGTCCTGAGCACACTGTGAAACCAATTATTGAGATAATAAGGGTACCGTGAACCAAGAACGTTTTGGAACCTCTGCTATAGTCTAATCCTATTTTTTTCTGGTTCTTTTCCAAAAGTTTCTTAACATCAGGTATATGCTTTGTTCCAGATCTACTTAAAAGTAGACCAACCTGTTGCCACATGAGGAACAGACTTTCTTTTTTCTTAAAAAAATTTTTTTGGTCTATTTTTAATTAGTAAAAGTATGTTATACTGAAATCCTTTCATGTGTTGATAAAACATAACCCCAAAGGTAGATTTGGGGGGAAATGCCCTGTTAATAGAGCAAGAACACCTCTTAAACACATCTGACATAGCAATGCTGGGTACCACGGCAACCTCAGTGATTTGCCCTGGCCTTTTTTTTTCCCCCAACAGATATTCTCTTATGTGTCACAAGGAGGTGGAATGAGGTAAGGATGATAGTGAGGTAGGGAAATATGTCTAGCTGCCAAAAGAAATATCCACCTCTGACTAGTTACGTTGAAGTTGTGATTGGGAAGGGATTTTGCCACCATCCTCTACATTTCCCACCCACTGAGAGATCCCTTAATTACCTCATTTTACTTCTGCAGTGATATAAAAATCAATATCCCACTTCAATGCATTACAGATAATCATTAATAGAGTGTAGACATGGATTTTGTCACCAATAATAAGAACATCCTTATGCACCTATGTGCCAGCCACTAGTTCTCTTAGTTTAACGACACTGTGACTCCATGACGTAGGCACTGCCGCCTGCATCTTCTCGATGAAGAAACTAAAGCCTGGGAAGGTTAACAACCTGGCTGGGGCCACACAAATGGCAGTGCAGTGACGCAGCCTCAGATCTGCTGGAGTCCACAGCTCAAAACTTTTCCGCGTGGCAAGATTACCTCTCACAATGATCATGGTAAACTGATTCCTATGCAGTTTCCTCCATTTCAGCTTCTAGCATCCTCAATATCCTAGCCTTTCTTTAAAAATACGTAGTATTTTTGCTATAAAATGGCATCACGATTTTAGAAGAAAAAATGGAAAGAAAGGGGAATCGATTACTTAGACAAAGCATTTAAAACGACTTAATCTTCTATGACAATGTTATTTGTACTATAGAAAATGCTGTAAAGATTGCAAGATGATGATTATTATTATTTACAACCATTGCTCTGTTGGTATAGTGCTTGCCAGTCAGATTTCCCAAGGAAACGGAGTGAGGTACAGGTAACGGGACTGTCTTTCTCCAGCAGTCACACAGCGTGTGGGTTTCACATCAAACACAAGGCTAAACCCTTGGGGAATCTGTGTTGACGTTCACCCCTTCACTGAATACTTCCTCTCCTACTTTATTCCACATTAATAATTCATTCATTGGAACAATGCCTGGTTACCTCAGCCCAAGCCATGGATGGCTTTCCTTCATTTATAGTGGTAAATACTTAAAGAGAATATTTGCACCTCCTTATTTAGGGATATCTGATAACAGACTGGAATGTGAACATGCAGCCCTTGGAATCTGCAAAATTTACACTATTTGCATGATATCCCAACACAGTCGTTTCAAAATCATAGCTGCAATCATAAACAAAGACATTTTATCATTTCTATTATGCTCATCCTCTGTTTACATAAAGGGTATGTGACAATTACATTTCCTATCAATACCATATTATGGAACACAGAACCCTGCAAAAGTGCAAATCCGTGTCTCTATTTTTTCCCCCATCTTTGCAGTATGCAGATACTCTGCAACAAGAATGTAGCTGATGATAAAATTTCAGTGAAACTCACGATGACAGTCTAACCGAGCTGTTTCCCTGACTCAGCTCCAGTAACCTCGAAGGGCTATGATAAGTGATGCCTCCTCATTCTACTTTCTAGAGTCAATAAAATGGTCAGATGATATTTGGAACTAGCACCTTTACATAACCATTTGTCTCTTTTGCGAACCTTGCCACAATTGAATCACAAGTTTGCGAAATGCCTGGCTCTTGCCAATTATTTGAGACAAGACAAACCCAGCGGCGGTAGCAACAGTAACGGCAACCAAATCTGAGGCAGCGGTGGATTTTGAGGACAAAGGGCTCCATTTGGTCAGAGAATGGATGGCACTGTCGGGAGCAGTGTTAAGAAGTAGTTAATTTGAACCTGGCCAAAGGACTGACGCTCAGAATGTTTGCTTTCAGAATGAGAAAAAGGAGCCTTCCTTCCCTTACAGCTTAATCGCTCTATTCCTATTTTTAATACCATCCTACTTTATAGAATAGCCGGACCACATTTTTCAAGCTAAAGTAAAAATTAAAGGATTTATGATAATCCTATGTGGATGGTTGTGGGCGTTTCTTTTTCAACTGAAGCATTTCTTTCTTTGTTGCATTGCTAACATTTCCCAGCTTCTTGCTACAGTCTTCTTCCCGAAACTACTCAAGTGAAGGGAAAAAAAAAAGAGGTCTTACCAGATAAGCAACAATTCTTACTGTATTGGGGAACAGTTCACATCCTCCCCATCTATTTATTAGGAGTAACTTCTTCAGGCTTTAAAACCAGAATGTCAAAGCGCCCAATGGAATCCTACCTTGCCCACATACTGATAATCGGATCCCGTATATTCCTCCAGGAGAAAGAACTGATTCCACATCCAGCTCCTTTTCGAACGGTTCAGCTCATTTTTGCTGTTTCCAGAGAGCTCCAGGGCCCGTTTCTTTGCCGGGAAACCACTAGTCCTCTTGGATAACGGGGTTGAGAAAGTTGGGTAGGGCTGACCAACCCAAAAGAGTAGCAAGAAGTACCGGTAAGTTCTCATTCTGATGACACAGTCCAGTCTCTGGGTAGTGGGTACCCTGCTCCTTGAAGTGTCTTTTTTCACTGCACTGTTTCCAGCATCATTCCTCCTTTCTTCCTTAATGTTCTTTGCTTGGCTCTCAGAGGATATCTGGAAAGAATAATAACATATCAAACATTTTTAGAGATGCTTAAAATTCAGTGTTAGAGCAAATAAGCTCTGGAAAAAGAGGACAGAAATTTGAATAGCAAAACAACAAAAATAAGTTGGCTATCAATTTTGAAGTGAGGAAACCGTTCTTTCAGATATGCTAAATGGAAGGCATGTGCCGAGTCGGAAGCTGCTGCTTTCCTTTCTCCTTTTCTATCACTTAAAAATCCTATTTTAAGTCATAGCGTTGCTGTAGGTCAACATGCCAGAGTCGATTATTTCACTACTCTTTTTCCTCTCGCGTATGTGGGCCGAGATCTAGTTAGAAGGAACGAGTCTGTGTTTCTGATTCCATTTGCATATTTATCCCCATGAACAAGGCTGAGGCAAAGAATATCACAGACAATTTCGATTCGATTGAAAGTGGATAACGTTGAAGTTTCACTAGAATGTATTGAGTACCTGTGATGCATCAGCCTAAGTCAAGACAGCGCCTGTTCTTCATACTCTTGGCTTCAGAGATGTGTTGGGTGGAAATAGACTGACCTGTAGGTCTATCCCAGGTCAAGTAAGTTTGGAAAAAAAAAAAACCACCACACACCATCTTCTCTTCGGAATGCATACTAGCATATTGAAGTTTCTGAAGGAAAATTTTATAACAATGATGCAAGCCTACATTTAATAAAGGGTTTCCCAAACTTGACCAGGAGGCTTTTTTCCCCCCTCATATGACCTAATAACACTATAGGATGGGTTACTGAACAACCTATAGAATTTGTATATAGCAGAATATAGGAGTTAAGTGAGCAATTCTGTTTAAGTTGCTGTAGGAAATCCTGGGCTTTCATCTCTAAATTTTCCTTGTATCATAAGTCATCAAGGATATATAAAAAAACTAGTCAAATAATTTCTAGGTAATTTCCACAGGTACATCAAATATATGTCAGTATCACAGTGAGGAGAGTCGACTACAAGATCCCCAGAAAAGTCAGCTCTTATACTGGTGTATAATGATTTTCCATGACAAATATTAATTTTCAAGACCATAACCTCACATTAAAAAAATCCTTGGGCCAGACTGTCTAGCAAAGATGTTACGGTGTGGTTTACTATTTCTTGTAATTAGAGCAATACATACCTATATTTCCATCCTAAACTTTTCCACATTTCTTGGAAATCCAACAAATTACTCCTTCATTGTACTATTCGATATGAGAAAACTATTTTCTTAGATAATACTAGCACTAAAAATGAAGCGCGTAGTAATGTAGAACGTAATAGTAATTAACTTGGTAGCTTCACCGAATAAATGCAGATAAAGAAATCTGTTTTAGGTAATCTGATGAGAATTGTTTTTTTCTCTATGTCAGAAAAGATTTGTTCACTTGTCTCCTATTATTCTACCAAGTAAATGTATATATGACCAGTGTTCTGATTTTTTTTTTTTTACTCCAGCAATGAGTAATTATAGTCAACTGAACATGCGGTTTAGTGAAAGCTTTCTATTGGAATATCAGTGAAGAATTTCATAGTGTTCAGCATTTTTAAACCTTTATTCCATTACTATGCATCTTCCTGACAGCAGGCGGGGGGTGGGGGGGGGAGTTGAAAATTCCACAGGTGAGTAAATTAGTACTGTGACAATTAGTCATCCTGGAAAAATGCCAGGCAATCGTATACTTGTCATTAGATAGCCTTGGTACAGGTGTGGAATAACTGATGATCAATTAGGCCATGACAATTCTTCTCTTCTCCTGGATAGTATATAAAGGGGATTGGGAGAGCATATGGAGAAAAGCCCTCTGAAGACATCTATTCATTTTTAGTAGTAGAGATTACACTGAGGTCGATTCAGTGGAAATTACATTTTTCTTAATTTCTCATATTCTCCATTATTTGCATAGACAAATCGTGCAGTGAAGAATTACATGTCTGCGGCTGCACTCAGTGTGTGCCCCATGGTGCTGGCAGGAAAGAGGGATTCAGAGAATGGAGGTGTCAGCTGTTTAAAAGACAGACTCCTAAGGGCCATTTTAAAGAAAAATCGATCCCTGTGGGCATTGTGTGGAAACTCTACAAGCTGTTGCCACTTGAATATTAAATATTAGTTCTTTTTAATATCACAGATACCAAAATGTCAAATACTTCTTTTCTTTTCTTTTTCTTTCTTTCTTTCTTTCTTTCTTTCTTTCTTTCTTTCTTTCTTTCTTCTTCTTTCTTTCTTCTTTCTTTTTTTTTTTGCTTAGTTGGTAATGAGCTTTTAAAATGATGCAAATTTAAGCAGTGTTTCTAAGTGTGTTAGAACATCTAGATTTGCCATAACCCAGCTCATTTTGTATCAGCTTGGCAGGGTGTGTCCTTGTTAAAAACTCAATATGCAAAATTACTAAAATTACTGTGATCCACTCATATTTAGTGTTAGCTTTTTAGAGGGATAGACATCTGTGTGAAAATCATAGTTTAAAAAACTCCAACGAACTCTGGACTATTGAATGTATAACTTAGCAATTCTTACTTAATACTTCGTGATAGGCAGGATTGCCAGTGGTGAAGATTGTCAGTGCTGGAGCCAGACTGCCTGGGTTTAAATCCAGGCTCTGTTAGTTGCTGTGAACTGCTTAATCTCACCGTACCTTAGTTTCTTCTGTAGATGAGGATAATGACAGTGACTACCTCATAGGGTGTTGTAGGGATTAAGTCATTACATGCACAGCACTTATAACAGTGCCTGGCATTTAGTAAGGTATTAATAGGTATAAGCTGCTATTATTATTATAACTGTTGTTATCACTATTGTTATTGTTACTGTGATGCATGAAGAATCCATCTACAGCACACCACAAAAGTCTGCAAAAGCTAGCATAGGTTTCCCTCTTCTGCTTGAATATTTTTCTAGAAGCATTTCTGAGCGAGACAAATTATTTTAAAATTAAAAAATAGAAGCACTTTAAAAATCAGAATTATGCCATTTGTTGATCTTTTTCCTCTGTGTAGACTTCAATTCGGGATTTCACAGTCATAGTGTAAAAACAGAGAAGGTGGAAGCTTTATGCCTGCTGGCTGCATGAAGAATGTGGGCAAAAAGGAAAGTTCACTGGAGGATGGATTCATTCATAGAATCTGTGTTTTTTTTCCCTTTCCATTTTGTTATGTTAAGATTTTAAAATCATCTTTACTTCATTCACATGAAAAAAAAAATCAGAACCATGGGACGCCTGGGTGGCTCAGTGGTTGAGCCTCTGCCTACAGCTCAGGGTGTGATCCTGGAGTCCCAGGATCGAGTCCCACATTGGGCTCCCTTTATGGAGCCTACTTCTCTCTCTGCCTATGTCTCTTTCTGTGTCTCTCATGAATAAATAAATAAAATCTTAAAAAATCAGAACCAGTTTCAAGGTAGTAATTTTGACCTTGTAAAAATGGTACTGGACAAATGTGTCTTCTTATAATTAACATGCTGTTATTATTCTAATGCTATATGGGATAAGAATTTGCTAAAGTTTAAGTGAATGAGCAATGAATGATGTATATATATTTTAGACTTTACTTAATCTAAAAAATATGATGAAAAAAATATTACAAGCAAAACCTCAGATGCAAAATACAGGATTCTTAGGAGGCAAAATGGCCATCGGTCAAGGAGGGAAAGGGCCCCGTGTAGCATAACTTTGAGAAATATGGTGAAGCTGCTGAATTCTGAGCAGTCGAAATACAGGGGAACTACATGGCAAGTAGTAATCAACTGTGCTGGGTCATTTTGTGGACGTCAAGAAGTAAATCAAAAGGACAAAGAAGTAGGGCACACATAGACAGTGAATTTTAAAATAGCAGGTGTGGTATTCAATCAGGAAAGAACTAGAAGATTAGAGAGTGGGAGGGGAAAGAACGAAAAACAAAGTGGATATTGGACCTTTACGCCACCATCCCCTCATGGCACTCAGAGCAAGTCATTTAGAAATATCAAAACCTCTATAAAAATAAAACCTGAACTGCCTAATTGCAGCCTAATGATCGTTTAGCAACGGACTCAAAAGATTACTTAATAGATCACACCTCTACTTCTTATTTTCTTTTTTGCTGGCATCTATCTGGCTTTTTGGAGGGAATTTCTGTTTCTTATAGGCAGTCATTTGTATACTCTGAAATTCGATGTGCAAAAGTGATTGATCCAGAAAAAATAGTTTGCATCTTTACAGTAGCCCCTTTTCAGTGATGTGTAGAAGGTAATTAAGATGTTAATGGATGGGGGTAAGGCCCACACAGGGTTAATTGCATACTTTGTAACTTTATTTCCCTGGCAGCCAATATGCACATATACATCCATCTTCACTAGAACACATACATGGTCAAGTCCAGCTCTTTTTTAATCCATGTCATTTAGGAGGAGCCTAGACCTCATTAATTCATGATCTACCAGTTTAGAATATGTGATAATTAATGCAGAAGCTGGGGTAAAGTTTTCCTTTGATTAGCAAAACCTTTTCCCTTAGATTGTTGGAAATTAACAATGTAAAAATATTTCATAGGGATATATAGAATAAAAAGACAAACTGCAATGTATTCAAGTTCCCTGGAGTACTCTGAAACCACCTTTTATTTGCAAATAATTAATATGCTAATTAGAAAACTTCTCTATTGATTGAATCGCTTCTCTAGTGACTTATGTTTGATAATAGTCTAAATGACTCAACTGTGTTATCTAGGTTTGAGATACTGATTTTATTATACTTTTTACAGACAAACAAATAAGTAAATACTAGGCAGATTTAAAAGCAATATAATTACTTTAAAGTTTTAGAATTCAGACTTAGCATACATTTGTTCTAGTATTCTTGATTAATTCTAATCAGTGCAATGATACTATAATACTATCTAGGCTTACAAATTAGACCGAGCACATTCATTCTTTGGTATGCAGAACTTTAACCTGGGCATTGAAAGCACAGTAAGCATTTAATAAGCAACATTATTAATATACTTTAACCATTTACCATAGTAAGAGAATGTTTTAAAATCTGGTAGGAAATTGTTTCTTCAAATAAATGGTGTTGCATATAAATGCTGTAGGATGGTATTTTGCATGATGCTGCTCACAAAAAACATCTCTGAAAATGCCGTCTACACATAAGTCATCCTAACCATTGGCATACCCCATTAATAATACGATGCCCTTATTAAGGGAATATAAGTATTATAATTCTCTTATTAAGTTTTGGTATATTTTCTCACATTATATCATTAAAGAAGTAGAAAACAACTGGTTATTTACAACTTTTGAACATTTCTCATTCCAACTCTAAACGTGAAATTGCTCTAGTCCCACAGTCTTTGGGTGCAGTGGGCATGAAGAAAATATTTACTCCATTAAAACCCAGCAAATTCAAGAAGCAGAACTGTGAAATCAGAGCGAAGCCAAAGGTATACATGCCTTTCTACAAGTAAATCTTTAAAAATATATATGTTCTTTATTCTGAGAGAAGAGTTTTACAATCAATTAAGTTTGTTCAAGATCAATTATCTGATCTTCCAAAAAACTTTGTTTTAAGTAAGTTGCCACCTGCTGTGAATAAAAAATCTATAGAACATGGCTGATCTAGAAGTGGTGGCATAAGGACAGAACCAATTTGCAATTTTTGGTAGAGATTTCACATGAAGTCTTCATTTCTAAACCTCCATTTCATTTTTCTGTAAATGTCAAAGTCACTGTTGAGTAAAATTGGTTCTGTTTCATGTGTGTAATGAACTCCATTGAAATGTGTCAAACAGCTTTGGCATCTCTCATCACGTAGCATTTCTCTTGTGCCAATGAATCATTATGGCAACAGCCATCAAATGATGCCTGATTTTTTTTTTTGTAAATGTTTATATTTGTGGATAATATGCCAATCTGTTTGCAAACTGATGTATTTCCAGATGAAGCTATTTTAACAGTATTACCCTGGTTCTAAAATCATATTCCACACATTGCATTAATGAAGATAAAATCAAATGTGTTACAGCACATAAAATGGTGTTTTATGTGTAGTCCAGGCTCAAGGAATATTTGTGGATTTGAAATACTCATTTGGGACCAAAAAAAAAAAAAAAAAAGCAACACTAACAACAACAAAAACCAAAACCCAAAACTTGAATCAGAGAATAAAGATGAAGGTCTTTTTCCACATATTGGGAAAAAATTCCAACGTATTTTATCATGAGAGAAAGTATCAGAGTGTGGTTAGGAGCAGACTCTGGCACGCCACACATTTGGATTAGAAGCTCAACCCTATTCAACACTGGCTGGGGATCAATGCGTGTCTCAATTTGTTTGTCTATAAAATGGAACGATATTAACAGTACCTACCCGATAGGATGGCTGTGAGGATAAAAAGAATGAATTTATGTGAGATCCTACAATTAAGATGGCCAGGATGACCTAAACTGTAAAAAAAAAAAAAAAAAAAAAAAAGGCCTTAGCAGAGGACACACATTGGCCACCCAAGGCACACTTTGCGTCTTATGTGTTTCTCATTTTGCCTTTCACAATTAAACTGAAATCAGCTATCCATCTTTAAAGATCAGGGCTTGCTCATTTTTGGATCAACTGGAAACATCAGAAGTTCTGGTGACTTTTTTTTATTTCTGGAGCGGATGGAGCTCCCTCCCAAAGCACTGCAGGTATTTCCCCACCAGTCCCTCATGATGCCATTCAATTGCTCTCTTCATTCCTTTATGCATATTGCCTGGTTCCCGAGGGTGTCTGGGCTTGTGGATGCTGTCTTTTCCCAAAAGATTTACTCAGGGAAACAGAGGAGAAGAGAATGCACTTTACATCTTTAATTAGTCATAGCATGAATTTCAAACAATTTCTGTAGCAAACTATACATCTAGGTTGCAGAAATATGTGAAGGACTTGGTTTCATACTACTTCCTGCTTGTAAGTCAGGCTCCTTGGCAGCTCCACTAATTCTTTTAGATGCATAACCATTTAAGACAATGAAGCTTCGATAAGACTTCAAGATGTCAAAACCCACTGGCACAGTAGTGTGAGTGATTTCAGTGAGTTTGCTCTTTCAATAGCTCAATGAAAGGGCAGCCTCAGAGTACTGGCTGGGAGCTATGGGCTGGCAGGAGGCTAGGGTTCCTTTGTGGGTGTGAGAAGTTCAAAACGATTTAAATTTATGTACGTATTTATTTATTTATTTATTTATTTATTTATTTATTTATTTTCAGATTTAAGTTCATTAAACCCTAAAAGAAGTCACGTGGTTGGGTTTATCAACATGTCATTGCAAAACCTGGCATATCGCAGATGATTTTTAAAGGCTCATTCTGGTACAAAGTGTTATGATGAATGGAGATGTTGTATTTATTTCTCCTGATACAATGTCTAAGCCTTTTATCACCTACATGAAGTCTAACTCATAAATGATAACACTGGTGAGTCTTCCCTGTTCCATCCCTGACCTTACCCTGTGTTAGCACCGTGTTAAACATACCACAAACACGTCTTATTTTAATTCTCATGCCCATTCTGTGAGGTGGCTAATCTTATAATTTCTGTGGATGAGAAACTGAAGCTTGGAGAAGTGGAGTGACTGGTTCAAGGTCACACCACGAGTGTGTAATAAAGCCAGGTCTGAGCCTCGGCACCACAACCCTCAGTCCTTGCTCTGAACACACCCTGAGGAGTCACAGCCCAAGATCAGAGCTCAGTGTGGCTGTGACCTTAGACTCGAGTCTTCATGACTTCCCTAACGTGGTAACAGCAGTCCAGGTTTCTAGAGGTAAAAATAGTTGTCACAGATATATAAAGCTAAATAAGAACAAAGGTTTGCTCTGTGCCCTGTAATGGGATAAATGCTCTATCTATATGTAAGTCTTAACAATCCTCTGAGCTGGAGACTGTCTTCCTCTTTCTCTGCCTTAGAGAGGAGAAGTCCAGGTTTAGAGGGACTGGATCCTTTGCCCAAGGGCACGTTAGCTACTGGTTGGCAGAAGCTGGATAAGGCCCAGCTAATCTGGAGGCTCCTTCTTAACTATAACTTTCACTGTCTCATCTGTATTTCACTCATGGAAGCAGCATCTAGGTTTTATTTACTCTCATTTCAGACAAAATTTGAACAAATGTATCAGCAGGTTTCTAAATCCCCAACACATTAAAGGGATGGTGTCAGGAGAGCTGGAAGCTGGTGTAGCCATATGAGTAGGAGGGGGCGCTGAAAGGGGCAGAGGGTGGCAGCAAACGGGCAGCAGAACTAGACGGAAAGGATGGAGTCAGGGGCTGGCCTGGTGGGTTAGTGATGCTCTGTGTGCCTAGGCCAAGAGCAGCGCCTGTGCCTTGTGACCGTAGGTAGGCATTTGTAAAGTAAGGGCTATGGATGAGGGCACAGGTGACCCAGTAGAAGTGCCTGAATTAATGACAGGATGACTCATGGCCATCAGGGTGAGCGTATGAATTCTTCACAGCACTTGAGGGTATTACCATGTTGCAAATCCAGCAACGAATATTCATAATGATGACCTCGGATCATTAAGAAAGGGTCCACATTCTCTCTCTCTCTCTTTTTTTTGGGGGGGTCCACATTCTTTTGAATGTTGATGAAGGCACAGATCCGTAGAGTTCCTCTGAACCCCATGACTGTCAAAAGTTGTTATGGGGGTATTTAGAAGGGCTGGGTTTTGGGCCTCATTGTGTTTCTTTCACTTCCTATTTTATCTCGGGCAAGCTGCTCCATCCCTCTGAGCTTAGGTCTGAAATTAGGGCCGGTGTGCTATCACAGGGTTAGAACGCATTGTGGTTGGAAGCACAGCCGCTTCACCCGTGTGTATCCTGACGTCAATACTCATTGTCTTGAGTAGTTGTCAAGTGAGTTGACATGATGTGCTTCAACTTTCTCATCTTCAAATTGGGAATAGTAAACTTTGGGGTCTAGGTAGAGGCACTTGATAAAGAGCACCCAAAATTCCAAAGAAATTAAGAAATAAAGCAGTGCTAGATGGGGAGTCAGCTATCACATTTATGACTAAAATAATAAAAGGCAGATTGGAAAGGTAGCTCAGTGTGAGCACAGAGCAGACTTGCTGAGTAACACCCCCCTCTCCCCCCCCCCGCAAAAGTCAGACGCCCTCTGGAGTCAGGGTTACATCTTATTTCACTTTTTCTTTTACAGAAACCCAGAGTGGCTCCAGTTCTATGGTGCAGAGCCAGAGGGGGTGACTTTCTGCTCCCACCTGCGGATGGCTAAGGTACAGATTCCAAGGGTCTGAAGAAATGATCCCGAGAAATCTGTTTTAATCCTCGCTAATTAAAAAAGATCATTAGAGACATTCGTGATCTTGAGGGCCAGTAAGTCACTTATTAATTACCAACAATTCTTGTATTTAGAGATTTGCTTTTTGGAGTTTACAGCATCACTAAAAGGAAAATGTATGAATAATTTACAGATAGGGAGTTTGAAGCTTCCCTTAAAATATCTTTCACTTCAGGACAATCAATGCATTCCTGCAAAATGAATTCTTTTTCCATCTCTCTTCATCTTTCCCACTGCGCGGGCGCAGACACACACACACACACACACACACTCACACACACATGCATAGTGGGGAGAGGACAGAGGGAGAGAGAGAGGGGGCGAGCAAGCAAAAAGGGATAATGATCTAGATGTTTTTATGTGCTTTGGACGTTTGCCTGTTAGCACTGAAACTACATGCTATTCTCACCCAGAGGGGTAGCACCATTTACAGAGGTGTAACCCTTTACATCAAGTTATAATGGGAAAAAATAATCGAACCCCGACTTGATGTTTGGGTAGCTTCGCTCATTCAGAGTTTTATGTAACACTTGGCTTGTAGAGGATTCATAACCTAAATTAGATGCTTCTCATAATATCCTGGTGTAATAACTTAGAAGACATGTAATTAAATAAATACTATATAACAACCTGAAGGGGGTACTGCAACCTTTAGAGGTTTGCTCCCTGAGCCTGACTACAGTGGAAGGAGGTCTGTGCAGGTAATGGCATCTTAACTAATCCCTAATGTTAACTGACCATCAAATTAAGCTTGCACAGACAGGGAGACAATGTGCTTGAATGGGCTGCTGGATGTTTTATCAATTTTGATTGCCTTTATTTAAAAACTTTAATTAGAACCTCTGTTTACTTGAGTCAAATTGTGCATAAAATATCATGCAAAACATTTTAAAAGGGAATTTTAATTATACCACTAAAGAAATGCCCTCGTTCAATGTTTACTAAACACTTGCCAGAACGAGTTAATTAATACATGTTTAAATAAGTGAAAGAAGGGAAACAAACAAACAAAAAAAAATCACATTCATCTTTTGTCAAGTTTTCCTGCAGTTGTCAAAGAAGTTCAATTTCTAATTTAACAACTGTGCTGTTACAGTGTACATGTGTAATTATAAACAATGGGGCACCAGAATGCGATGAAGGCCAGTGGAAAGCTAATTCCCACTGGAAGTTGTTGTTCAAAATAATTGTGCATTGTTACTTGATGTTCTGCAGTCTGCAGTCATCAAATCAAACACTTTTCGATTTTGTGCATCTATTTATTTACTCCGTGGTAGACGATCGGAATGTTCAGATGGTACTAAGGTGGCCTTTTAATTGTTTAAAGCTACAGAAAAATGCTTTTTAATAGAAACAGCATAATGGGCAGACAAAGAAAAAAATTTAATAGTATCGAGTTTTTAGTTCCTACTTTAATATACCACCAACTCTTTTACTTTATTTATTTTCTTAGAATCCCAATCTTTCCTGTTACTGTAAACCATGCTTGCGTTAGTAAAGACCGATATGGGAAAGCATTTGATAATTTACTAGAAGAGCCAAATGAAATCAGTCTTTCTGGGATATGCCTATATTCGTAGCTTTGTGAAAAATGAGAGGAAGTACCCGAAGTAATTTTGAAAATCTTCAGGGATAGAAAATGCACGTATCCCATTAATGATCTCTACCATAGTTAAGAAACTTATTCTTTTATTTTTTTTTTTTTATTTTTATTTTTTTTGAAACTTATTCTTTTAAATAGCATAACCCACACTATTATCGTTTACTCCCATACTGCTGAAACGGATCACCAAGTTTCTCAAATCCTGTAAGAAGCCACCCTGTGCTCACAGTGTGGGAAATGACAGAGACTTAGGATCAGGTCTCCCTTGGGTGTGTTATTTGAAGTTCCACTGATGGGCCTGGCCAGGCCAGTCGAGATGGTTGAATTAAGCCTGACTGGTTTGTTATAAAAATTAAATATGATACAGTATGCAAAACGCTCAGCATGTTGCCATGTAAATGGACATTGAATATGAGCTAGTATCCTTTTTGGTAAGCTCATTCATTGCTTACAGAAAGCCAATCTTATGCAGTGCAAGAATGGCACATGTAATAATCTGCAGTCTTTGGGCCATTTAATATTAGTAAAGAGCATGAAGTCAAGATGTCGTAAAAGGCAGCCTACTTAAAAAGCAAAACAAAAAACGTTTTCTTCTATATGTTATTTTTCTTTTAAAGAAGAAAACTTTATTTCTAGGAAGAGGCGTGTTTGATACTTAAACATGCCACTGACTTGCTCTGTAATTTCAGCTGGCAGGGGACATAGAATGTCCTAATGAATTTTTCCTAATAAAATAAGAACCTGAAGTGCCAGCATGTTTGCTCACCTACTAATTATGAAATGAGTTTCCCTGGATATTAAAACTAAGCCAAAATATAATTTAGTCTTATAAACTACTGTCAAACTCAGCTATAGTTCCATTTGAAGGATTAGAAATTATTTGATTAGCAACTGATTAACGGACTGTAATGTGACTGATTTTTTCCCAAAACACAGTAGAAATTCTTTTTGTAAAATGAATATATGTACATACACATATATGTATAGATGTATACTTAAACACTTTAAAGGCATCTTTGAGATTTGAGAGTCAAGTGCTTCTGACATCCTGACCTTAGAAGATGTTGCAACTCCGTCACTGATGTGTAATTTATTTCAGATGACTGTAAATAAAAATCAAGTGTCCACGGTTATAAATACTCTAGTTCCACATTTTCTTTTAGCAACAGCAAAAAATTTCAATTAATTGAATCTCAGCCAACTACAAATAATGCCAGAAGTGCAATACTTGGTGCACCAGGTCACGGGCAACCATTAATTAAGATGCAAAGGATCAGCATTAAAGGTCCCCCAATACAGGATTTTTGTCCCAGAATTTTTTTTGATGGGTATGGACTGAAATATCTATAAAATGCAGTTTCAGCTATATGGGAAAAGAGGGAATTGGGTACAATCTTTATTTTGCTTGCTCTGGAATTTTTGATAAAGTTCTGAAGTGTCATTCTTGAAAATGAAGATGAAAATAATCTTACTTAAGGATTTTTATTTATAGAAAAGAAAAGCCCTTAACGTTCCATGTTATCTGTATTTTAAAGGAGCACCGATTCAGTGATTTCCCTTTGGAGAGATGAAGGGGGAAGGCAAAACATCTTTTTGAAATGGTTAAAGCCACCAAATGTTAAATTTGTAAACTATGACATACTTTATTTTGAATTTTTTCCCCAAATCATTTACCAAGAGGCCAATAGAAATTAATTATTTTCAAGAGACAAACTACAATCTGTCATGATATCTAGATTCGGGGTGGGAGGGAGGCAGTGTAAGTGTGTGTGTGTTGCTTTCCAGAATGTAGATATTTCTTCATGTTGCTTTATGGTGGTTGAGTTCAAACAAGAAGAATTCTCAGAAAAAGATCAGTACAACTTGTTAGCCTCCAATTTATCACCTACCTATCCGAGATTTAATGGCTGTGTTAACCCGGAGTCTCAAGAATAATTATAGTCTAAAACAAGTCCTTAAAGTAAGGAGATGAAAAGAATCGTATAAAGTGAAGGCTGTCATGAAATAGAAATTGGACAAGCAAGGGAACTTTCATCGTGTTGAGTAAGTACTTTACTATGGGATTCTTTTTTAAATTAAGGTGCCTGGTAAGTTGGGTGAAAATAAAATATGTATGATTAGCAGGGAATACCTGGGCCCAGAGAAGTTGCATAGGAGTGGAAAAAGGACAGAGAGGTGTTTTCTTCCCCCCCAAGTCATTACCAGCTTAGTTCACAGAAAAGTTATTTCAAATACTTTCTTTGAAAGACTGCTTTGAGGTCTGCTTTTAATTTGAACAGTTAAATATCATATTCATGCCAATGAATCTTTTTTTTCCCTCGTTTTAATATCATTAAGAAGAAAGCCTCGCAGGCCAGAGTGAATAGTGTAATTGCTTAAAAGAAGAGATATATGCCATACATATTTAATTCAGACCTTTAAAACAATTTCCTTATGGTTGGCTTGGTACCTTTGTTTATGTAAGACAGTCTTTTAGTTTTTAAAGTAACTAAACTACATCGAACCGTATGGAAAAGTCTCTAAAATAAGATTTTAGCAAAATAATTAATCTCTCACGACTCTTTCTCTGGTTGTATCTGACTTCCCTGGTTATATCTGTTTAGGCTGCAGGTCAGTTTTATAG
Source organism: Vulpes vulpes (assembly GCF_048418805.1). Taxonomy (NCBI): domain Eukaryota; kingdom Metazoa; phylum Chordata; class Mammalia; order Carnivora; family Canidae; genus Vulpes; species Vulpes vulpes. The sequence goes on from NC_132783.1 coordinate 134,631,741, forward strand.
GATCCTTAATTTTTCTAATACAATTAGAGTAAGCCACACTCTATAAATTTGAAAAACTCCTAAGAGCAAGACAGGAGGCACCACGAAACTTAGGTCATAAATTCTATAAGCAAGTGCTTTGAAATCTCCCGTGTCTTGAAATGCTCCCACCAACTGAAGAATATTTGTTTTTGAGAAAACTTTCTAAAAAAATAGAACGAACCGCCACTTTTCATAGCTCAACAGATTGCTGTCTGCACGCACGACATTTCCCACTGCTTATAACTAAAGAGAAATGACTTTGGCACTTTATCTGTTTGATGAAAGACTGTTATTGCAATTGCCCTGTGAGACACCAAGCCACCTGCCACAGCATCCCTGGCTATCTGAGGCAGTCCTCTCCAGTTGGTGTGGGAATAGCAGACCAATATGCCACCAGACAGAAGTAGCCAGAGCATTCCAGCTAAGAGAATGGACTTTGGAATCAGCCAGGTGGAAGCTGAAATTTTTATTTACTTACATGACTTTGGACCCATTAGATAACCTTTTTAAGTTTTAGCCTTTTAACTGTTAAACTGAGAATGGTCATGCCACTGCCTGGACCTGGTCATGCTCAGGTCCTAGGGTATTAACGTGGGGATGAAATGACAGGGTGTACAGAGGGAGTAGATACACGGTAGCTATTAGGAGGTCATATTTTGGTAAAGACCTAAGGGACTGATAGCTTTAGAGATGCTTTGCTTTTCCATCATAACCTTTCAGAGATGGTAGCAACTTGCTCCTCAACCTCCTCTGCAGACATGTACTGAGGAAAGATCCCTCGGAGGTATGCAGTCAGGACCCAATGTATTCATGTCTTCAACTTTATTTTAAATACTTAAGCATGTTTTGCATTCTACTCAATAATAGATCTAAATTGTTTTATTACCCAAATCATGATTTGTCCCTCAAATCTTATAAATCCGAGGTTCTGGTGTTACCTTCACACTGTGGCTTTGCCCAGCCTCTGGTACCTTGTGGGCATGAGAATGGCCGGCCTGGGGCACATAGGAGAAAAATCAGACAACCTAGACTTCTATAAACTCTGCTTTCTAGTGCCCTTTTACCAGTGGTAGGTGGAGCTCCCTCCTTCTGACCACTCCATCTCATTCTGAATTGAAACATAGGCAGGGCAGGTTCTCTCTTATGGGATATCCTTGCCACTTAAGTGTAAAATTTTGGCTGATTTGTCTGAGAAATAGATGCATTGGGGTGGGGAAAGGGCATGGAGAGAACAACTTTTCATTTCTTAGTGAAAAAAAAAATAAGACCAAGCTATTAAATAGTAAAACATATGCCCACTGTACATTGGCCCCTTACCCATCCCTGTTTTGGTGTCCTTTTAGAAAATACTAACATAGCTTTAGAGTCAGGAGTATCGCTCTAGAAATTATGACATATGCCGAATCTCATCCTCTCGGAAAAACTAGTGGGTAGTTTTACAGATTAAGTGGGAAGGGAGATTAAAAACATGCTTTGGGTGGCTGGCAATATAGATAACTGAGTCTTTGCTGAGGCTAAATAACATTTCCTGTAAGTAAAAATGGAAGATGAAAATAAATCATAGTTTCATTCATGAATAAATAAATCCTTGATATAAATTATAAAATCATTGTTTATATTAGTTCTCAACCTTCTGTCACTCTGATAGATTAAACCACTATCCAGCTTTTTTTTCCCCCTTTTTCAAGTTTCGTTTTAAATTCCAGTTAGTTAACATATAGTGTAGTATTAGTTTCAGGTGTAGAATTTAGTGATTCATCACTTACGTACAACACTCAGTGCTCATCACAACGAGTGCCCTCCTTAATATCCATCACCCATGTAGCCCATCACCCTGCCCACTCCCCTTCTAGTCACCCTCAGTTTGTTCTCTTTAGTTAAGAGGCAGTTTCCTGGCTTTCTTCTCTGTTTCACACACTCCCCCTCACCCCCCATTTTGTTTTTTAAATTCCACATATGAGTGAATTTGTATTTATCTTTCTCTGATTGGCTGATTTTGTCTGGCATAATACTCTCTAGCTCCAACCATGTCATTGCAAATGACAAGATTTCATTCTTTTTTAATGGCTGAGTAATGTTCCATTGTGTGTGTGTGTGTGTGTGTGTGTGTGTGTATACCACATTTGCTTTATCCATTCATCAGCTGATGGACATTTGGGCTCTTGCCATAAATTGGCTGTTTGTCAACAAAACTAAAAAGCAACCTATGGAGTAGAAGTGGATATTTCCAAGTGATATACCTGATAAAGGGTTAGTACCCAAAATATATAAAGAATTTATGAAACTGAATACCCACAAAACAAATAATCCAGTTAAAAAATGTGCAGAAGACATGAACAGACATTTCTCCAAAGAAGACATACAGGTGGTCAACAGACACATGAAGTGATGCTCAGCATCACTCATCATCAAGGAAATACAAATCAAAAGTCCAATGAGATATCACCTCACACCAGTCAGGATGGCTAAAATAAACAACAGAGGACACAACAGATGTTGGCGAGGATGAGGAGAAAGGGGACCCCTCTTGCGCTGTTGGTGGGAATACAAAGTGGTGCAGCCACTGGAGAAGACAGTATGGAGGTTCCTCAAAAAGGTAAAAATAGAACTTCCCTATTATCCAGCAATTGCACTACTGGGTATTTACCCACAGGATACAAGAATACAGATTTGAAGGGGCATAGGTACCCTGATGTTTAAAACAACTATCCAGCTTAAAAATAAAACCCCATAGTGTCCTCTGCGCTCCATCAGCCTTTTTAACCCTGTGTTGCTGGGGCATACAGGTTGAAGAAATTACGGAGGTAACAATGGTACTTGTTAACACTGCATCCTGGATAAAGGCCCATGAGGTAGATAGAAGAAGAGAGAGGGGGAGAAAGACAGGAAGAATAAGGGCAAGTTTTGTGATGGCTCAACTCACCTCCTGCTGTTTGTTTACATTTTATGCAGTGAAAGTAATATTGACTGTTGTTGGGGCTTATGACGTATTTGGCCTTTCTTACTTCATAGATGGGCTGTTGTCTCAATTCAGTGACGAGACTGTGTCACACACATGTGAAGATCAAACCAAACTTGTCTTAGTGTAAATCTTCCTTTCTCAGCGCAGGCTTGCTTCCTGCTGGAGGTGTGTGGTGGATAGGGACATGGCTCTTCTGCTCCCGGTCTCCCAGCCCCGAGCCCCCCGTTCATTAGCTTCAGTGTCTGCCTCCTGTCAGTGTCAAAGTTGTCAGTAGGGAGGAAGGGTAAGGTAATGGGACGGTACTTTAGGCTTTCTCGGCCTGTCAAATTGTTCAAGCTGATGTTTCTGGGCGGCTCAGCTATATGATTATAATGGACTTTCCTCTTTTGGGGGACTTTGTTGGGCTCCTCAGAGGTCCCTTGCTCCAGGCATATATGGTCTATTCAGGATGGCCTAAAAGGACCAATCACAGCCCTGAACACTTTTACACTCTTCTTGCTGAGGTCACCTTGATCCTCCAGGTGGCTCTATTGTATGGAGCCCAATGACTGTCGCCTCACCAGTTCTTTCCCCTTAGGCTCACATGTATCCCCAGGAAGCACTCACATCCGTATCTTGATAAACTCCTTGGCATGCCCCAGCTCTGTTGCCTAAAGAGTGAGGCAGCCCCTTCTGAGACCTCAGTTGACAGCCTGCTCTCCCTCCCACCAGCATGAGTCAGGAACTAGCCTTAGCCTTCCTTATGTTTCGCAGCTGCAGAGGCACCTCTCACAACAATCTGGGGGGCTGGTGGATGTTTCTTTTAATGCCAAAGTCTCTCTTGATTAGGTTTAGGATTGGAAGATGGCAGCCTGTCTTACAAAGGAGGGTGGGGACTCAGGCAACCACAGAATCTGCCAGTAATATCCTGCCAGGCCCTCACTCTGATCCCCTTTTATCTTCTCTCCCAGGTGAGGGTGGCCTTTGAGCCATTTAGTTTAGCACCTGATGGGAGTTGAATCCACATCCTTGATGGGAGTTGAATCCACATCCTTGATGGGAGTTGAATCCACATCCTTATTGCCCATGTTATCTTGGTAGCTGAGTTTTTACTGGGTCAGGAAGAGTCCTCTTCCTTCCTAGACACAAATCTGGCTTAATTCAGTTAGGAAAAATAAGCAGGCTCTCCGTGATAAGTACAATTAAAAAATGTATAAATACGTCATTAAAATTAAGTCACCGCAACACGTTTAACGTCTCTGGCAGGTAACCCAGTACTTAAGAGTTTGATTTGACCATAAAACAAGTCTGCACAAAATCAGTCTGAAACTGTCATAAAAAGAAATGAACTTTAAAACTGTATCAAATTCACATCGTGAACTTTCCCTTTAAAAGTGGTATTTATAGGCTTGGTGCCAACCCTGTAAGTGCCATCTGAGCAAACATTTCCTTTGCACATTTTCGTGAGGTGCCTTTGATTATGTTGAACAGAGGATGGGTAAGATGCTGGTTTGTTTTAAAGTCATGCAGCAGAGCCCCAGGTTTGAGCGTGAGCCGTGGTTACCTCTGGGATTCTAACTGGTCTACGTGTGCCTGGCAGGCCCTTGGGGTCAGCCTGCCCAGAGTCTGTGGGCATGAGACACCGTGATGCCTCCCAGGAGGGAGAGTGTCTTCAGGGAGGCAAGTGTCAAGCAGACAAGCTTAAACCTGTAATGAAGCCTCAGCCATCACACAAGAAGAACGATCCTGAGCACGGCATGATGCTGCCATTTGGATTTGTCCCCTAAGGGACTCAGGTCTGAGTCCTAGGAAGGAGGGAGCTGCGAAGAAACTGAAACAGCTATTTTCACTAAAATCTTCTGAGACACTGAGGATTTGGATGACCTGAATATCCCCAAACCTCATTTGCCCCCTGTGCCTCCCTGGCTGGAAGAAGCAGCACCTCCTCTGTCTGGTTGGGACTGAAACACTCTTGCCTGAAGACAGCCTAGTAACCCCAAATTGGAATAGTTAGCCTGCAAGGGGATGACAATTCTCCTCATGTCCCCACCTTACCAAGCGTCATTGCCTCTAGACCTGTATCCAGTGGTAGACCTCAGTGGCTTCCATGGGACCAATTACAAAATCAGATCCAGCATAAGAAACCTCTCACAGAAAAGAACTGCAAGATTTTGAGGAATATGTACTTGAATGGATCCTAAGGGTGTTATGGCAGGTAAGGAGGCACACAAGTGTAGACTGGGCCTGTGTGCACTTACCAGATACTCTTGGTTCTCTTTGCTTGCTTGGTTGACTCACAACTGGCTTCAGCAGTTACCAGTGTTGAAAGAAGTTGAAAGGCCAGAGTCACTGGTAAAACACAGTAGAAGGAACCCAAAGATTTAGGGAGATAGGAAGTCAAATGGATTTGTATTTTGTTACTGTTCATCCTCCTTAACTAGACAGCTTCCCAGCCACCTCCAGCTATCCCGGAAAGTATTCCTTTCCTTAATATATTGAGAAAATATTATACCAGCATTGTTGCAGAGCGCCAAGGAGTTGTTCTCTGTAGGCTGGTGATGCATATGGTGATGCTACTCTTGCCATAGTGATTATATGCTGCCAGGATGGCAGAGGCAATGCGCAAGAGACAAGGTGGGAATGGCATCATAACAGACACTTGGGCCGGAGTGATGATCAAAGAGGGGTGACCTGCAGAAAGCTTTGGTGGTGGCTAAAGGATCATAGAGATCTTAGGACTGAAATAGATAGTTTACTAAGATCTTCCTTGATCTGTAGAGCTGAAAACGGAAAAACTCCAGATTTAGCAAGCAGAGTCACTCCATATAGAGACCAAGCCACGAACAAAATTCTATGACTTAAGGCAATTCCTAAACCTAGTAACTGTGAAAGAAGAGGTTTGAAATCTTTGAGATCAGGCCTTCTATTGACTCCAGCATTCCCCGAGGGTTCTTGTAGCCATTTACCAGAGTTACTTTGTACAAAGAAAGAGAGAGAGATCCCAAATTCTTCACACTTTTAGTGGTGGCCTATCTCTGAAATCCCTCTGGCCACAGTATTGCTTTTGGTTTACTTTGTTAGAGAGAGGGGTCTACACTGACTTCCACTTGACTCCTTCTCTTACAATGCTCCCCTTCCAGGAATCAGGGAGCTAATGTAGAGGTTCGGTTCTTGAGTTTCTCTCTTCCAACTATATACTCAGTAACTGAATTGTGGTGGGCATGTGGACACTGGCTCTAAGCTGAAGCTAACACTGGGGTCAGGATGTGGGGTTTAACAAAGTCAATGAGAAAGTGGAATTAGCCCACGTTCAGTGGACCCGTTGGGTCCATAGGTCTGGGAACACACACTGTGGTTATTTTCTCAGTGAGAGTAGTAGGTAAACTTGAATCATCCTGCAAACTGATAGGAGTAGAGAGGTTTTGAACTTCTTCAAAGCTTTACAGCTTCAGCAGAGAATGAATTGGAGCATTATGTTGAAATATGGTATATATTGTCAACAAAATCCAAAAAACCCTCCTTCCATTCCGTAAGGAGGACCAGGAAGCATCTTGGTTGCAGTTCAATTCTATCAGCTGTCTTCCCTCCAGTCACTTATCCTGGCTGTGGTTCTGCTTTCCCTGTATGCCATGATTCTGCCGCTACCACCGTCACCATCCGTGGACTTACATTGCCGTATTTGCTGTCATCATAGTAATCCACCCAATACTGCTCTGAGTAAGAAACTTCTACAGGAACAACAACAACAACAAAAAGCCAAGCGATGGGTGAATGCCCATGGGATTCTCTGATGGTACCATGTACCTCATTATCCTGAAGCAGCTGGCCTTAAAGAAGGGCGGATTGGTCAATTGAAAACTCCGTTACAGACGCAATTGGGAGACATCATTGTGAGACTGGGTTACGTCCTACAGGATGCTCTGATCTAGTGAATAATATATGGTGGTTTCTCCATAAACAGAATTCCTGGAGTAGGATGATAGCTCTCATTATTATGTCTAAATCTCACATATTATTTTATAATATTTATAATATTTTACAGCCTCACAGATTTGAACTTTGCTGGTTCAAAGATCTCAGGATGCAAAAACAAGTTGCCTCTACTAAGGGACATAATGATAGGTCCATTTAACTGAATGTTAAGACTGCCACCTGGTTATTGGGCTCTATATACCACCGGGCCAACAGGGGAAAAAGATGTCACCGTGTTGTGGGATAATGCCTGATATTCTAGGGGGAAATAGGTTGGTGCTCTTTAAGAGAGGCTTAGAGTGTTCCAGGGATTCTCTTAAATGATCCTCAGTACTGCCATGGAAGGTGGTAAAAGAAGTAAAGGAAGAGTGGAACAACCCTATAGCCGAGACCGTGGTATCACCAGAACACTTTTCCTTTTTCCTCCTAGGCCCTTGGCTAGATTATAGTTTCCAGCCAGCTTTGAAGCTAGATGTGAACATGTGACTGGGATCTTTCAGTGGGTTGTGAGGAAAGCATTATATGCTACTTGCAGGCCTAGCCTATAAAAACCTCCCGTGCGATCTTCTGTGCCCTCTCTCCTCCAAAGCTGAATGCTGAGAACGGAAGGGCTGTAGAGGAGGGCAGAGCTCTAAGATAGAAGGAGCTAAGATACCAGTAGACATCATCATCAGTCCAAGGGCAGTCTCTTTGGACTTTATTTTAAAAAGGAATAAACGTCTTCAGGGTTAAACCAATGAAAATTTCAGACGTATCTGTTATAGCAGCTGGCATTACCCCAACTAAGTACACATGATTGTCCCACGAGTTAATGGCACGCTTCAGAAGAAAGCCTTTATGCCTGTATTCTACCCAAGGGGAATGCTTTCTGGATGAGGGGATCCAAACAGCAAGAACCACAGGAGATCTAAACACACTTGGAAGAGGTTGAGCTGGAGTAGATCTCTCACCTGAGGAAACTGCAGTTGAAGAACCCTTGTTGGACACTTGAAGCACCCCCACTTGGTTCTTATGGGAGAGCTTTATTTGAATGTCTGCCCTACAGACAGTATCGATGGTCAAGGGGCACCATGGCCAGTAAGACAAGAGAGGCATGCTGCATCCATCTCTCTCTTCTCTGCACTTGGTGTTGAGGATTGAGAGCCAGAAGATTGGTGAGAATGAGGAGAAAGGAAATAGCTTGGGTCCAACCCATGTTCAGCCTGACTGAAGGCAAAGCAGTAGGAGAGGGGTTGAGGTCAGATCTGACATTGGAGCTTCCGATTGGACAGGACTAGCCTGAACCGTAAAATAGCAAGGCGACCAGAAAGTTATGGAAAGTGCCCAAGATAAATAGGGTGAGGGAGAAAGATTCAAGAGAGCATGAAAGAATGTAGAAATTGAAGAAAAAGAAAATAATTTCCTACTGTTCGACTCTATTAAACACGAGTTAGAGTGACACGATCGTTCCACACTCTCTACTTTGCACTGTGTGTTGCCAGATGAGCGTGGAGAATAATCAGAACGAATCATACCATTATGCTTTCTAATTGTGGGAGAAACTAGTTCATATTAGTTAACAAACATTGGTGTATTTTTTATCTGGCAGTTGGTGGGCTGAGAAGATTGAGGTTTTCATCAGGGAAAGAGGGAGGGAGGAGTTCTTGATGGAGTGTCATGGGATATAAGGTGAAGGTGTCTTCCATTCAGCATCATATTTTCTACTCTCAGAAAGACCTACATGATCTGGTTGTGTCCTTCCACACTTTATCTCTAAGTGAAGGTCAAGATGCCTCAGGTGCTGATGTTGGCGAATATATTCCCTCACTGCCCTCCATGAACCATTGTTTCTGGCCTGGCCCACCGCGTTTGCTTCTCCCCCTTTCCTCAGGTTGAAGAAAGAATACACAAAGCTGGCATTTCCTAAAAGAGCATTCCATAGGGCTCTAGTTCCATGGGATGTTTAGAGATGCTGCAGAGGAAAACAGTTCTCTATGATCAGTTCACTTGGGTAAATCTGAATTAAACAAAGGGGAAGAGTGTTTTTCTTTCGTTTTAACCACAGAACTTCTCTCTTAGCCTTTATGAGGCTAACGTGTGTGGTGGAGCCTAGGACAGATACCCCAAGAGCACCATTTCACAGACTTCTACATCTGGGGACCCCTTTTTTTACCCCAGAGCACTGAATGTTCATCAGCCCATACTTTGAGATCTGCTGCTCCAATTCATTTCCCTTTTTGCAGAAAAATTCACAAGTAATGAATTGATGTGAATAAAAAGAGAAAGGGTGAAATTCTATTCATTTATCTAAGAGACCATTTGAAGAACTGTCTGTGTTAAAATCATGTGCTTTTTTTCCTGAACTAGAGAGAGGGCAGACTGTCCCTTGATAAAGTGAATTTCCAGTGAAACAGGAATGCATGTTTCATCCCAACGCCAAAGAGCTATAGATTCCTCTGTGACTCTTCTAATATATATCTTTTGTGCAGGTGAGTTTTAAAATGAATACTATGCATTTCCCTTGTCAGATTTTTCACTTTTCATCACATGCACCGCCTTTAAACTGCCCATGTAGACAAGAGAAGCAGCACCTGCAAGTCACACATTTTGTTATAATCAGAGCAGACCCTAAATTCACCTTGCTTTAATTTTTAAAAAGAGATTTACTGAGCACGAGGTCTGACGTAGGGCTCGATCTCAAGACCCTGAGATTAGGACCTCAGCCAAAACCAAGAGTTGGATGCTTAATTGACTGTGCCACCCAGGTGCCCCGCACCTTGCTTTTAAAGCTGGGTTTATTAACCATTCATTTATAAATATTTATTTCCATATACTTCAGGGGATGCTCTTCTTTACAATTTCACATATTTATATCAATGATTTCTGATGAGCTAAATTTTATTTAAAAATTCTGAATATAAGTGGAGTGATCATCTTCTTCTGAAGTAGTATGGGGAGATTAGAAATATGGATTTGGTAATTACTTAAAATATAGGAGCAATAACTAAGTCAATTCTCATTATTCAAAAAATAAAATAACTCTGAACTTGGGAGTCAGGAAATCTAGTTTCCTTTTCTTCTGTGTTTCTAATAAGTTCTGTGGCTGTTGGTATGTTTCTTTACTTTTCTAGGCCTCAGTTTCTTCGACTGTAAAATACTGAAGATGATATCCTCTAGGGATCTTTCAAGCTACAACATTCTATGATTCTGATACTATTTTTTCCTCCAGATTTCCACATTTAGCAGATTTCAATATGTATCTGTCATTGTGATGTCCTGCAGAGGAACAGTTATGATTTCTAGAACCACAGATCCATGGTATGTTGAAATAGATGACCTAACTGGAAACATCCTACCCCATTATTTTATAAAGGATGGAGCCAGCATGGTTCTTTTAACCATCGGTCAAAAGTGTGTTTGGATGTTTGGCTACTGAAGCATGTCCATTTTTTTCCCCCTAAATGTAGATGGAGAAATAAATTGGTGGCTCAAATATCAGACTAACTTTTAACTTTTGAATATGCTACAATGCAATTAAGAACAAAATTAGGGACATACTTCATATATTCATAGCACAGGGAAGGGGCAAAAATTTCTAGAGCTGTGCTGTCCAATACAGGAGCCATTAGTTACATGTGTCCACTGAGCACTTGAGATGTCACTAGTTTGAATTGAGATGTGACTAAAATGCATACCAGATTTTGAAGACTTTGGTTAAAAAAAGAGAATAAAATACATCACAATTAATTTTAAAAATATTGATTGCATGTTGAAATGATAGTACTTTGGATTAAATAAGTAATCTGATTAAATAAAAGATATTATTAAAATTAATCTTATTTGTTTCCTTTTATTTTTTTAAAATATGGCTGTTAGAAAACATAAAATTACACATGTGGCTCTTATTATATTTCAGGTGGACAGCACTGTTCTAAGGGATTCTGTTATGCTAATGAAGGGAAAGGTGCTTTAGATACCAACAACGAATTCTACTTTATCCCCATAGAAACATGAATCAATATAAGTAGCTTCACACTTTTAAGTAGGCTCTGTTTCAAATTTTTATGTCACTATTCTCTCAATTAGAATGATTTAAAAAAAATCAAAACATTATTATGAAAGACTGGTTAGTTTCCCAGCTTAGTTCTAAAATTTATTTTACCTTTAATGCAACTAAAATATTACATATAAGTAATGAAAATATTAGGATAGTAAATAAATAAATAAATAATTAATAAATAAATAAATCTTTGTTGGTTTTTTTTTAGCTTCTTTAAAATAAGATTTTATTTATTTATTCATGGTGACACAGAGAGAAAGGCAAAGACATACGCAGAGGGAGAAGCAGGCTCCCTGTGGGAAGCCTGATGTGGGACTTGATCCCAGGACCCCAGGATCATGACCTGAGCCAAAGGGAGACATGCAACCACTGAGCCACCCAGTTATTTGGTTATTTAGGGTGAAATTAATTCTGTTCAGCTGAGAGAGAATACAGGAGATGGAAAATTTCATCGTGGTCCTTCAGAGGACTGTTGAGCATTTTCAGAGATTTAAATCTTTTATGTATCTCGTTACTTCAACAGTTGCCATTTTTTCTCTTTAAGACATATGTAATTCTTTCACTTCTTTTTTACTTCTTGCCAATAAACAAGTACAGTGATAGTTTTGATATGCAACATTAAAACAAAAGAGAAATAGAGACAGAATTTGGAGAGACTCCTTTCCACTTTCAAAAGGACCAAGGGAGCTTGCTCTGAGGTTGGATGTAAGTACAACTTTGGGGTGTTAAGGTGTGGGGACAGACAGGGGTTGAGAGCCACTCCTCTAGATGGCCTTTCTTTCTTCTTTTTTCTTCCCTTTTTCAAGTTTTTATTAAATTCCAGTTAGTTAACACAGTATAATACTGGTTTCAGAATAGAATTTAGTGATTCATCACTTACATAGACTACCCGGTGCTCATCACAACTGTGTATGGCTTCTCTTTAAAATGGTACTTTGCAATGAGTTCATTTCAGTTCTTAATCAATTATGCCTATGTAATGAGGCCTCTATTAAAAAAAATCAATTGGTTACTTATTTAAAAAATCAAATACAGGAATATTTGAATAAAGATTTAGGTGGCCCTAAGTTCAGAGTATATCTTTCTCTCTGCCTTCAAGTTTTTAGGGAGGGGAAGAGCCTGAGAAAAGGAAAGAATTAGCACCTATTGAGCACCTTCTCTGTACCAGGCATTGTGCAAAGAGATTGAGAATCTTCGGAATTTTTAGCTATTTCAGCAATCCTGCAGGGCAGACATTCTCATCTCCCTTGACTCATGAGGAAACTAAGACTTGGGGGTTTCTAGAAGTTGCATAAGCTGCTCATGTTTGCACAGTGAGCAAACTGAGAGTCAGAAATGGATTCGGTATCTTGTGCCTTAAGAGCCCATTTAACTTTGTTGCTTCTTCTGCAGAAGAGAAAATGTGAGAGGAAGAACACTGCACGGAAGAGAAGAATTGCAGGTGCGGAACATATTTCACATGCAAAGAAATATCGGGAAAAAAAGGTTGAATCCATTCTTTTACCTCTGTCTCAGGAATGAAAAGTCAATTTTTAATTATATGGGTAAGGTTGACCAGGGGCCAACTTATCAAAAATGCTGAGTTTAGGGTTGGAGATTAAATGTAAAAAGAGGTTCAATTTATTACTGTTTGGAGGAAATAAACATCCGTTTGTAAGAAAGGCTGGAATCTGTCTGCCTCCAGCCTGCCTTCGGCCCTGAGGTGAACAGCATGATCTCTGGGGACAATAAATGAATAGTGAGTGGAGAGCATGATCCAAACTTTCTGCCATATATTCTGAGGTGATATCAAGTGTGGGAAATCATGTGGCTATCACCATCTGCTGACACCATCCTTTTTGGGGGCATAGATGTGCTCGGGTCATATAACATCCTTGGGAGCCTACTGACGGGTCCGTTTTGCCTTGTGATAACAGAGACCCTAAACCCTGTGCCTGATTCATGCCCTTCCAACATGTTTCTGATTGCTAACCATTTATTAAACGTTATTCAATATGTTCACCTACCTTGTTCAGCTGCCTTAAATCCTCTCCAGAACAAGACGAGATTTAAACAAACAAACTGGGTTCAATTATACTTAAACATGCTACCTTGCCAAACAGGTATTTTTCTGTGTCTTGAAATATGTAAGATGGCTAAATGGCAATGTATTCTTAAACAATACAAATCTAAGTGGATTTCCTTCGAAAATGAGATAAATTTTGTTCTTTATCATCTTATCAGCATGATTCCACAGTACTCCCCATGCATCTGAAATCACATTGAATAAGGTACTAACTATGATGAAAGACAGTTAGGGGAGAGAACGGTGCACTGGGACCCTCACTCTATTCAGATGTTGGGCACAAATATTGACGTGAAGTCTCAGCCCAGAGAGGCCAGATTTGCAAATCCTGCTTATCAAAACAGGTTTATTGCCAGCACATTCAAGTGTAGATAGAGGACAAAATGACACTAGGAGGCAGGGGGAGAGGGGAGGGGATTCCTTCCAAGCAGAGCCTTTCTCTTTATCCACAAAGTGTCCCAGTAGATGAAAAGCAGCAAGGCTGGTGGAAGAAGCTGGGAGGGGATATAATGGTGTTTGCGGTTGGACAGAGCATGTGGCCATGAGTTCACCACATGGCTGAGCCTGGGAAGGGTTGTGTGCCCCTGAATACTAAGTAGATCAGATGGAAATTTGCGTCTTTCCCCCCTGCTTCACATCAGCCTCATTCACACTGTGTTCACATCATTTCTTAATTAGGGGAGTATATTATACTTCAATGGGTCATTACAAACTATAACTGAAATAAAGTTGAGTGATTTGTTTCAGTGAAAGACACCTTGATTGAGGTGGTTATTAGTAAACTATAAAGTACAGTGAGGATAATTGGTGTGAGCGCTATCATTATTTAGCAGTGTCTCAAATTTTCCCATTAATTTTCCGACGATTAAAGAAACTACACTTAGCCAATTAAATATAGAAAAGGAAAATCATTTGCCAAAATATAAACTTGCTATTTATACTTAAACCGTTAATAAAATTTATACTTCATAATAAATTGTTACATATTTTAAGACATGTGCTTCTTATGCAAAAGCCTGGCAACTGTTTTCTATTGTTCAAAACATGAATGGCAAAAAAAAATGCTTAGCAATTAAAAGCAAATAAACTGAAAATATCAATTCTGTTAGTATAAACAGTAGGCATAAATTAATACAAATAAGGTAGACTAATGTCACAAAATGTCCACAGATTCCCTTTTTCTGATCAAAGAAATACAAAACCTGTAAAGCAGGTATTTATAACAAATCTAACATGTAATTTTCTTAATTTTTTAAAATGTCACTAGCGTGTAACTTCTTGCATGTGTTACAGTATCTTCTTGGCCTTTCATTTTGGATTAAAAAAAAGAAAATATGTTTGGAAATGAGACTGTCTTTCATTTGTTCCTTGAAAACAAGATATTATTTATTTGGTTTTCATTTCTATAAATAAATTACTCATTTGAGGCTTGTTTCTCTAAAATGAAGGGTTTATGCAATCAGTCATGCATAAAATGTGTTATTTCCCCCACTCAGTCCAGTAGCTGCTTGAGAGAAATTGTATGAGTAGTTAGTTCTCACTGTCATTACAGCAAACCAGAGACAGAGGAAGGGGGGGAGAAGAGTAGAAATCAGATACAGGAAAACTCTAAATGTACCATGATGGCAGATAGCAATAAAACTGTCGACTTTGAAATGAAATCACAGGACAATATTTCCTTATAAATATATGAGCACAGAGAAAAGCCACTCAATCACAAAATTATTCTTTTGTTGTTGTCTTTGATATAATGTATTGACTAAAAAAGTGGAATTTTTCTAACTTTTCGGTAGAGCCAGAATATACTTGTTATGTAACTTCAAAACTATAAAGAGTACATATAACACATATGTGTATGTATATATGCATGTGTTACAGATCCGTGTGTGTGTGTGTGTATAAAATGTGGGTTAGTCATTGTGATACTGGAGGTCTAGGCCTGGGGCCTAGAAGAGAAGACATGTTTATATGTATAAACTCTGACTGAACACATGGGGGGTGTTGAGGAGAGGGTCGCCACAGAAGAAGTGAAACAAGCAGAAATGAAGGAATGCCAATGTTCAGGGATTTATGGTAAGATCCCCAAGCAGACAGGGAACACAAGTGCTGGATGGGAATGTGATTCCCCATCCACTTTCCCTTTGCTTCCAGATAAGATTCTTAATGGCAGACATTAGGAAAATAGCGTCTCAGCTCCTATTATTTGGTGTCATTACTCTGTGGATACTTTCCCATTCTCAACCTGTAATAGTTTTACTAAGTTAAAAGACGTAATTAGCAGACACATATACAATCAATATATGTGATAAGACTCTGAAGTCATTACACAATCCATTAAAAAATATAGACACAGCCCTTGAGTTTTCTCCCGGTGTATAGAAACATACAAATTAAAGCATTTCCTTTTCTGGTATTATTTTAGTATAATCTTTGTGTGTATTTAGAAACCTAACGTATCATTAAGTTTTTGTTACAACATCAGACAAGGTAACATTAACAAAGAACAAAAATATACTCTTAAATATAATTATTATTAGATTGGAGGCTTATACTTTTCTAGACTCTATTTATTTTATTTTATTTTTTTAAAGATTTTATTTATTTATTCATGAGAGACACACAGAGAGAGAGAGGCAGAGACACAGAGGGAGAAGCAGGCTCCGCGCAGGGAGCCCCATGCAGGACTCAATCCCAGGACCCTGGGATCATGACCTGAGCCAAGGGAGACACTCAGCCACTGAGCCACCCAGGTGCCCCTCCCCTACATCTAGACTTTAAAATATAATATTCTGTCAAAATATTTATTAAGCACACACATAAAAAGAATAGCATTACAAAAAGGAGGTTTTGAGATATTGACTGTCACCATAATTTCCCATTTACCTAAAAGCCATCAAAATTGAATTTTATAATCCAATCATTTATTGAGAATTATTTTTGAGTTCTATTATGCCCGTGTAGACACAAAGTCCAACCTTGTGGGGTTTACATTCTGGTGTAGGAGACAGACTATGAACAAGTGGATGGAGGTAAATAACACATTTTGAATCACTGATAAGACCCATAGAGATAAAATGGACAGAATAAAAGGGATACTGAGCTATAGACAGTGAAGGGTGACTATTTCACAAGAGCAAGGAGGGCCTCTTTGTGAAGAAACTGGAATCATGATGAGCCGCTCATGGGAAAAACTGGTGGAAGTTTCTTGTAGAGGAAACAGCAACTGCCATGGCCAGAGGAGGAAACAAACTTCCAAAATCTTAATAAAACAAGGTCACTAGAAGGTGAGATAACCAGAAACTATAATGAGTAACAATAAGTAATAATAAGAAAACAGGATAAGCAGAGTTTGATAATTTTACAACACATTTCTACTCTCTTAGCTTTTATACTTTAAAAGATTACATTTTTCATATAAAATATACTCCTTAAAATATACAGTCTCTTGAGGTGCCTGGGTGGCTCAGTCAGTTAAGCATCTGCCTTCAGCTCAGGTCATGATCCTGGGGTCCTGGGATCGAGTCACACGTTGGGCTCCTTGCTCAGTGGGGCGCCTACTTCTCCCTCTGACCTTCCCCGCCCCACCCTGCTCATGCTCTCACTCTCTCTTCTCTCAAATGAGTAAATTAAAAGATATTCGAAAAAATATAGTCTCTATATGTTTGCGTATATATATTTAAATGTGTGTGCAGCATGTGCATATATGTGTGTACGTGTATACATAAATATATCTATGTATGCATGTATGTGTATTTTCATCTGTTCGTTTCATGTTAGGAGGATGGCATATGGACTTTGGGTTGCCTGGGTTTGCGTCCTGTCTCTTCTGTGTTCTGGCTCTGTGATCTTTGATTTAACTTCTTTGTGCCTTTGTTTGCACATCTGTACCATAGAGATTATTAAAGGACCTGCTTCAGAGGGATGCGGTGAGAATTAAATGAATATATGTAAAGCTCTTAAAACAGTGCCTGGCACACAGTATATGAAGCAATCGCATGACTGCAATATTCAGGATTACTCTGATAATTTCCTCAACAGCTGACATTTTATCCAAATAAGCAGAATATATTGTAACTATTAATTCCAATTTACACTCCCACAGGCAAAATCAAGAGTGAAAGAGCTTGACTTGATATTTCCTCATTGGCCACTCATGTTCCTATAGTTGGCAAACTAGTTCAAACTTTATTTTTAGAATATTGCAAGCTTAAAGTGGAAACTTCTTCTGCATCTAAACTGGGGCAGTTCCAGGTTTCTGGCTTGACCAGAAGGTGCAGCCAAACATGTTTTCTAGAGGGTAAGGGTGCATTAAACATGTGCCCACCTGAGGGAGCTCCAAGATCTCTGCAAAGCCCGCGTCTTAGTTTCTTCAGGCCTGCAACTTGGTGCCCATGACGCTGGGCTTGGGTGACATTCATGGTGGAAGGAAAAATGTGTGAGTCCAGAGTTGAAGTTTGGGGGGAAAAAGGGCCAGGTAATAAAACTGATAATTATTTTTACTGTTTTTCCAGTTATGTATTTAATTGAGGGGAACAGAAACACTTTTTTGAGAACTTCAAACAGCTCAGCTAGAAGCACAGGAATTAGCATAAAGTGAAATATTTATGGGAGCTTAATACTGTTTAAGACTCATTTTCTCCTTGCCTTAAGACACGGAGTCAAATTAACCATTTCTAATTAAAGAGTTGGAAACAAAGTAGTGGGAGACCAGAAGTAGAAGCTAAATGGTAATGTCTAAGCTGTGGAAAAGTCATTTGACATAGAGGTCAAGAATAGGAAGATACAAAAGAATTCCTGTAGAACGAGAGAAACAAATCAGGGTGATTTTAAAAATATATATAATTATGGCAGGCTTGGGATGCCTGGGTGACTCAGCGGATGAGCATGTGCCTTCAGCTCAGCCATGATCCGGGGGCTTTGGGATCGAGTCCCGCATCGGGCTCCCTGCATGGAGCCTGCTTCTCCTTCTGCCTTTGTCTCTGCCTCTCTCTCTCTGCGTCTCTCATGATAAATAAATGAAATCTTAAAATTATATATATATATATAATTATGGTAGGCCTACTGCCACTCCTTTCTGCACGAATGTTCTTCCCTTGAGGGCAGAGTTCTAAAACTGGACATGATAATGCCCCTTTGTCTCTCTTTGTTAGTAGTTCAGCTACAAAGGAAGCACACACGCAATATTCAAAACAAACTGGGGATTGCTTTGAATATGATTTATGGGAATTCTGGACCAAAGGAGCAGCCAATTATTAAGGATACTGAAAAGATAAGAAATTCTCCAAATCCAATGACGCAGTCTGGCAGGCTCCAGGCCTCTCTTTCTCTCTCTCTCCTTATTTCTAAACCACTGTATAGATACACAATGATTTACCTAAAATATCAATTTATGCATGGATTTTAATTTTTATTGCATCACGAGTAAACTATTAAAAATTTTTGAACATTTGGCCCTTAAATCACCATAGGCTGTCATCGAAAGATGAAAATAAGGCAATAGAGACTATTACCCAGAAGAAAAGGAAAATATTCATTAGAATATACTTTCAAAAAATGAAAACTATAATTAAAATATAATCATGTGATTAGAAATAAATGACAAAGAACATATCATGCTTCTAGCATATTCTCTATATGCTTAGATCTTAAATTTTGAAGTTTGTTTGTCTTAATGTGGCTTTAAGCATTTCATACAGAGATTCATATCAATCTTTTCATTCATAGTTTCTGAAACTTCCTACAGTTGTTTCTCCATTAATTAATGTATAACATTTTTACCTGAATGGTATGCTAACTATATTGTTAAGCTACTTTTGTATACATCTCAAACATCCTGATTTTGACTAAACAGAAAGGATCTGTTGTGCTACTTGGGAACAGAATCAGGATTATCCTGCAGATGGTTTCTTAAATCTTTTTTTTAAAAAAAATAATTTCCATTTCTCATGGAGCATTTGTTTCTTTTTGCTTTGCCTATAAGTTTCTCCTCTTGTTTCCATAAGTACATTACCTCATGTCTTAACCACCTTGTGTCGCCTGCTTGAAAATGAAACAAGACAGCATGCCTGTCGAGCAAGCCTAATGCTTCTGTAGTCTTTCTTAAAAAATAAATTGGAAGTGTATTTTAACGGTATTTAACGCAAAGAGTTTAATACATACACACAGAGAATGTTTCTCTGGCAAGTGAGTGGAAATGGGCCAGGCTTTTTGGAGATTTTCTCTGTCTGTGATGGCTACACAGACAAGCCTGTGCACAATCTGTTTACACAATATCCGACATCCCTTAGGCACATTCCCTACGTCTTCTTGGAGAAGTTATCAAATGGTCAGACAGGACTTTCTCTCTACATATGTTGAGTTGATCTTTTAATTTGCAATGGAGAGTCTAAATGTTACCCTGAATGAGGACTTGGAGGACTACAGAGGCCCTAGGCTTCGTAACCACTGGTTCTACATTGGGACTTTAGTGCTTTCTGTGTGAGAGAAAAAGCAAATTCTTATCAACTGGGCTATTCTGCGATGAGTGAGATGACTGTTATCTTGACTTTGTTGTGGAGACAAGCCACGGTGGCATCAGAGATATAGCATCAGTCAATTAAACTCCAATACAGTGTTCAAAGGATATGGAAGATAGATTTTAATTATGAAACAGATGACACCACTCAATCCTAATTGTCATACCAGGATCCAAGTCAAGGGCCTGTTAATCACCAGCCAGGAGAATGGATAGCAAAACATCTTACGTCACCGAGGGCAAAAAGCATCAGGCCATAGTTACACTGCACCTTAAAATATCTACTAGGAACAAAACGACAAAAACAAACAAAAACTTCTCTTTATTTTCTGTAACATTAAGTACTGGGAAATAATTATGCCATTACTAAGATGGTAGGCAATTAAGTTTCTTTCTCATAGTTAATTCTTTCACTAAGAAATCCTTAGGTGAAACTCTGGAGTTTCTTTAATTCTCACAAGTATGTTGAGAGTTATGATTCTTTTTACATCAAAAATTAACCACACTTATTGGTTTAGCCAATAATATCAGGGGAACTAGAGACCTATAAAAGCTTCCAAATTGGCACCAGCCATACACTCATAAGAGCCAAACTGCCTTAACAACTTGTTACAAATGCCTAACAGCTCCAGAGAGAAAATATTTTCCTGAGCCCACAGTTTCTCATCTGTTTTGCTTTTCCACAAACTTCCCAAAGATAATGGGCAATATGCCTCACTTGCCATACACCAATCTATTTTGGCCAAATATCTAATCTCTAACCAGTATGATGACCAGAAGTAGAGAACAAGAAGTATGCTATATAGAATAGAAAAACACAGGACTTGGGAGTGAAAATGGTTGGTTTTCAGTTCCTGCCTTGACACTTCTTCCTTTTTCACTGAGTAAGACCCTGAACCTTCCTTAGATTCCAGTTTTGGAGATGGAGTAGAGCTCATGGATTGTCGTGTGGGTTAAGAAAGATGATTTGGAAATGCCATACAATTGCTAGTTAGCATTACATGAGACTGGAGCTGTAACATCAGAATGCAGAGAACACCTACTAAAGGTCTGTCATTAGGTCCTTCTGCATTTTAATGCCCTAGTCAAAGTATGGTTTTCTCCATGATACAGGCAAAGAAGCAATTACGAGGAGATTAAATAACATGCCTAAGATCCTACAGCTTTGTTATTGGCAAAACTGGGGTGGGAATCGAGGTTTCTCTAACTCTGGGATTATACTTTTTTCCATTCCTCCCAGTTTGGGATCAAGGTGAATGGTGCTTCCTTCTTTAGCTGATTTAACTCATGAGTCCTGGCAGAGAGAGAATCTATGTTGGCAGAATCATGGCCCCCAACGATTTCACTTTCCAATCCTCAGAACCTGTGAATATGTTGCTTACGTGGCAAAGAGACTTTGCAGATGTAGTTAAGTTAAGGATCCAGAGATAGGGAGATTATCTGGATGGGTCCAATGCAATCACAAGGGTCCTTATAAGAGGGAGACAGGAGGGCAGGGGGGACGTGACAGAGAGTCAAAAGTTGGAGAATTTTGAAGGTGCTACACTGAAGGCTTTTAAGTTAGAGGAAGGAGCTCTGAGCCAAGGAATGCTGGTGACCTCTAGAAGTTGAAGAGTTGAGGAAGCGAATCGTCCCCTAGTCTCCAAAAGAAACCCAGCCTTACTGACATGACTTCAGTCCAGGGAAATTTCTGATCTTCGAAATTGTAATATAATAAGCTCGTATTGTTTTAAGCCACTTAGTTGTGATAATATTTGTCACAGCAGCAATAGGCAACGAATGCAGGATTCCTGTCTTTTCTGGGGCTGTCAAGCTTTGCTTATCTAGATGGAGGGTGGCTTAGCTTGAGTCCCTTACCTCGGGAGGTGGATGGGTCATGGAGGTAGGGCAGTTGATAGGTAAGGAGTGTCTGAGAAGTACAACCACATCTTGTGGCTGGGATGGGACCTATACTGGCCTTTAAGAAAATAAAGTTGGGGTCAGAAGCCACAGAGATGTAAATTCTGGAGGAAGCCTCAGCCTTTGAGGTTTAGCAAGAGGTGAAGGAACTAAGGTGTTGACTTCTGATGTTCTGTTGGGACAGGGAGGGGGTCTGGTCTGCATTCTAGAACCTTGGGAAAGAGAAAATGCTCCTGTTCCTTAACACATAGAATGGCAACTTCCAAAAATTGTAAAGCACATAGCCTCCAAACACACACACACACACACACACACACACACACACACACACACACAATCTATGTACTTCTATACTAGCATACAGTATATGGTATTGAGCAAACAAAAAATATAAATTGAAAGTATATGTGACAAAAATAATTAATACAGAAGTTCAAATATCTTCTTCCCAAACTCCAATAGATTATCTTCCTTGGTCACCATGGAGTGATGTAGAGCATGAGGGAGGTTTCGAAATGTGATTTGATGGGTGGTGGGTGCTCCCTTCATATTTCTCTTTCCTCATCTCTTGCTCGATTTAGTTTAAGAAAGGAGATGAAGATGGGAAGGACTAGAAGAAACCTCCACTATTTTCTGAGTTAGCAGACCCCCCTACATAGACAGATTGTGAACTTTGAAGACTGGGGAGTCTTGCTTTAAGGGAAACGTGTCTGCAGGTAATATGCTCTGTTGGGAGAACAGGCACAGTTTCCTAGGAGGAGGACTTTTTAGGCTTTGAAATTATGTAGTTTGAACAGACTCACCATTTTCTTATGAAAGTCATGAGATCATATTTCTTCACATTTGATTTTGAGGAGCATACAATGCTGCAAAATCCTTAATTAGTTTTACGGAGTGATTTGACTGCATAATAATGAGGATTGTGGGAATTTACAGTTGTCATCTTTCTTCTTCAAAGGACTAATTTTCTGCAACATGTTTGTGGTCCTACACAATTTATGAAAATAATGAAGATAATGAGTTTGTGTCCCTAGTTTGTGAAAGCATTTTACCAGTTCAAGAGGAGGACAAACCAACAGGTCTCCTACCATCAGCCCCACTGCAGGGGGAGGCAGGTCAAGGAGGTGGGCATATGCAGGAAAAAGCAAAAAGAGACTGGAGGTAGGTGAGCTGGGCTCGGGCACTCACTTCCCCTAACTTGCTGTGCGAGCAGAATCAAGTTGCACAACCTCTCTGTTGCCTTGGTTTCTTTTCCCAGGAAGGGAAGCATCTGATGAGAAGAGATGATCATTCACACGCCATTCTAAACACTCTATCTTTATATGCTGTTTTTGAGATAGCAGAGTGTATTTTTTTGGTGAAACGAGAATATTTCTTCTCAAATTCTTATATCCAGTGGGCTACTCAAGTATCTCTAAACTGAAAAGTGTTAGTGTTTATTTGAGAAAAAAAAAATCCCACCTTAGTATAGTAAAGAATTAGGGCAGAACTCAAGAGCTCGGCATTTCTCTTGCTAACATATCTGGAATATAGTGAACAGAGTTGGTATCTGAGATGTGAATCCTGGTCCATCTACTTACGAGCTTATACAACTTTAGCAGAGTTACTTAACCTCTGTACAGGTTCCTTATATCCAACATGGGGAAAATCATACCTGCCATGCAATGCCGTCAAGAGCACCTGAATATATAACATAGTTGGACAGTGTATGTCTAGAATGGGCTCTCATGTTGTGTCTATAGCAACAATAGTATCAAGCCCGAAGTCTACATTACTTCTACTCTCCATGATTCTAAGGGATGATGTAAGCCTTCTACATTTGTGTTATCAGTCTCTCCTACAAATACAAGACCCAGAGTCATTTATGGATTAAAACAGAACAGTTAGAACAGAAATCAAGCCATATAAAGACATGATTACCAGAAAACCCTTCACTGGGCAGCTCCTTAAAACAGGATTTTACAACCTCAGCACTGCTAACTTTTGGGGCAGATAATTCTTTGTTGTGGGGGCTGTCCTGTGAAAGGCAGGCTGTTTAACTGTAACCCTGGCTTCTACTCACTAGGTGCCAGCTGGACCTTCTAGTTGTCGTAGTCCAAATGCCTCTAGACATTGCCAAACATCACATGGAGGGCAAAGCCCACTCTCCTCCCCCTTGAGAACCACTGCCTTAAAATTATGAGCTAAACAATACAGAGAACTATAATGCAATATAAATGTCATGAGATTACTTTTTATATTCATGAAGACTGAAAATACTAGCAAAATTGGTTAAAAGTCTGTCTCTGGAAACTTTCACTCTGCCACTAGCTATCTATGTGACTTTAGAGAATTTGCTGAACCTCTCAAAGTTTAAGCTCTCTCATTTGTGAAATGGAGACAATGATCATATATGTCTAACAGGTCGATGTGAGGATTAAACAAGATAATGCTGTGATGTCCGGCCCACAGAAGCAATTAGTAAATGTTGGCATTTGTTTTCATTAGTAGTCATCACCACTACCATCACCACCATTACATTATGGGGAGATCCATCTCCAAGCAGCACTGAAGTGTTTCTTAACAGGAGACTACATATAGTTTTAAAAAATAATTATTTCAGAAAATACATTTTTAACTTCTTTATAGGATTTCAAATGTCAGCCTTCTAAATGAAAGGCTCATCAAAATATCTATTCTTTTTCCTTATGACTCATTCATTCATTATGAATCATTATACTGGACACTGTTAAATATGCATTTCATCCAGTGAGACCCACAGGGAACCCAATGCAACATACACCACCAAAACCAAAATGTAATGTTAATGGAAATTAACGAAAGACAAATCATTCCATAGCACACTAATTAGTTTTTTAAGAATTAAATCACCGGGAGCCGCACATTCTACAAATAATTACAAAAAAGAATAAAATAAGAATCTCATTAAACTATTTAAACAAAGTACTGGATTTATAAAACTCCTAAGTTCCACATTAGAGAGCACAAGTATGTTTCCCAGAAGGAGGGATAATGTTACAAAGCTTCCGTTTTTCTGAAATCCTAATTTTATTAGCAGCAAAGTAATTAATTTTTGTGACAACAAATTCTTCAAGGAGAAATAAATAGTAAGTTAGAGCAATGTGAGCAAAGCAGTTAAAGAAAGGGAGATGAAAATACATCAAGGAAGCCTTCAGAGCAACTTTTATCCTCTACTATGAAACTATGTCCTTAAATTCTGGTTCATTTTCAAAAGGGCTTCTAAACAAATCTCCACTACTCAAAAGATAAAGGTGGCATCAATGAGCTTGCAGAAAAGTCAACTGGGAAAGAAAATGGGGGGTATTTTTTTCTCAGGTACTGAAAGACACTATATAGATTGAAGGAGTGAAGAGATTGGTAAAAAGAAAGCTGTGTGTGTGTGTGTGTGTGTGTGTGTGTGTGTGTGTGTGAGAGAGAGAGAGAGAGAGAGAGAGAGAGAGACACAGAAAGAGGGAGTGAAAGAGTGAGAGATTGAGTTGAAGCTGTCGCAGAAGGACAAAAGATTTTATCTAAAAAAAAAAATGAGGACTTTGGGCATTTGGGTGGCTTAGTTGGTTAAGTGTCCGACTCTTGATTTTGGCTCAGGTCACGATCTCAGGGTTGTGAGATCGAGCCCAGCACCAGGCTATGTGCTGGGCATGGAGCTTGCTTCGGATTCTCTGCCCCTACCCCTGCTTGCTCACACACACTCTCTCTCTCTTTCTAAAAAAAAAAAGGACTTCACAAAACGATATAGTCTCTCAAAATAAATAATGATCATGACATTAATCAGGTTAATTTACTAAAACTACTAAAAAACAGAAGATGACGTCAATTTATATTAGATTGGCTTAATTTTATTTCTGCCATGTGTAATTAATGATTAGAGGTTATGTAATTTAAGTTATAACACCTTCATTAACTAATTGTTCCACCTTAAGTATGTTTCTTCTTTGCATCTCAATTTTCTCATCATTGTACAGATGATGAGAAATCTAAATACTTATATATTTATACCTTATAAATATTGAGAGGATTAAGTAAGATAAAAGTGTACTAAAGTCTTAGCGTTGAACTTGGCACCCAAGAGGTGATTCTTATGGTACTGATGTCTGAGTCATCAGAAGAAAACACTTTCATGTTAAGCTCAACCTAATAGACTCTTTTGGAAATTTTTTTAATTAAAAGATGTTCCGTAGTATTATCCCAGGCAAAATACAAATTCATAAAGTTTGATATGTGTGACAAATAGAAGAATAAGGGACTTAAGATACTTACATCTAATTTGCTCTGTCTGATTTATGTGCAGGCCTAACTTTTATATCTGTATCAATCACTTTTACAAGATGGTGGGATTGCATTCTCAGAGTAAGGAAAATTGGTTTTAAAGAAAGTTCGCGTGGTAGCAGTTTGGTTGTACTGTATCTCATATATCAGAAGCTATATATTTCAAATATTAAAACAGCAGTGTATATTTCTGTCCAAAAAAAGTTATTTGGGTCATTTTAAGATTTATTTCTCTCTCTTTTTATTTTTTTTAATATTTATTTATTTATTTATTTATTTATTTATTTATTTATTTTTTCTCTCTCTTTTTAAAAAATATTTTATATATTAATGAGAGACAGAGTGAGAGAGAGAGAGAGAGAGAGAGAGGCAGAGAGAGAAGCAGGCTCCATGCAGGGAGCCTGATGTGGGACTCGATCCCCGGACTCCAGGATCATGCCCTAGGCTAAAGGCGGCGCTAAACCGCTGAGCCACCCGGGCTG
Source organism: Vulpes vulpes (assembly GCF_048418805.1). NCBI lineage: Eukaryota > Metazoa > Chordata > Mammalia > Carnivora > Canidae > Vulpes > Vulpes vulpes. The sequence goes on from NC_132783.1 coordinate 134,657,961, forward strand.
CCCAAAATTTATTTCTCTTAAAATAGAGATAGAAAATCTGATTTGGGAAGTTTTTCCTATTCCTAAAAACACAATGAGAAAGATATTTCATAGTTTTACTGAAAATGTTGATAGGTAAAAGAAAGGCAAAGTAAAATAAACTGAGAGCTTACTTTTTGAGAGCAAGTGTCCCTGATGGTCTTGCATATGGCTTCTCATATACTCCATACAACAAAGATAGAGCTTTTAGTCCCTATTTTTATAGATGAAAAAAAGTGAAGTTTAAGGAACTTGAGGAACTATTTATCTCAAAGACTCAAATTAATAATGGCCAAGTTGGAGGTTTAACTGTTTGTCGTATAATCCTCTACAACCCAAGCTTTTCCTACTACATCATGTTGCCTTTCCTTCACATCCCTCCCCTTAAACACCTCAAACATTCAGGTTGATTAACATGCCCGAATCTGTTAACTCCTACTTCTCATAAGAGATATGACATACTGTATTTTACAATGAACAAATGAGGAGTAGAAGAAATCAAATGCAAGATGGCACACAGTCATCAAGTTCTGTTACTACACTAGATTGGGTCTTTTGATTTCTTCCAGTTCCTTCTGTGAGTCACCAATCTTTGATGGCAGCCTTCTCTCAGGTATATTTAATAAAATGTTCAATAAAGGTCAATAAAATACATTCAAAAAGGTAAAGCATTAATTAGTGAGATGAATTTTCTAAAAGTCTGGAGGACCATTCTCACTGAATTCTAAGATTCTATGACTTGGAGGTGTGATACCTTAATTCTTTCAGAATAGAATTAAAGCTGATTTCAGATCATCTGAAATGCAAGTGGGCTGAGTGCAAGACCAATAATAGGTTTCTGACTTTGGCTTCCAAAAGTGTTCCACAATCAACACTATTGGTATGTAAGGAAGAGAACTATTGATGCAACCCCTCCAGTCGGAAGTGTTTACTTCCTCAAGGGTTCTGGCAGTGAGTTGGAATGCTTGACTAGGGAGTGAAAAGTGGCCAGGGACAAACTGAATTGTTGCCATTGACAAAGGGCTTCCTCAAAGCACAGCCAGGCTATGCTTGCGGGATGAACAACCAAGACATCTAGTAAACTGAATTTTGTTGAAGAGATTCAATTTACACGGCAAACTACATGGTTGGGTTTTTTTTTTTTTTAAGATTTTATTTATTCATGAGAGACATAGAGAGAGAGAGAGAGAGAGAGAGAGAGAGAGGCAGAGACACAGGCAGAGGGAGAAGCAGGCTCCATGCGGGGAGCCTGACGTGGGACTCGATCCCGGGACTCCACGATCACGCCCTGGACCAAAGGCAGAGCTAAACCTCTGAGCTACCCAGGCTGCCTTACATGGTTTTTATTTACATGTTTCCCACACCAGCCTGCATACCTTGTGTCCAGGGTAGGGTAATATAGGCAAAGATCTTAAAGGAAAGAGAAAAATCGTGATGATGTCCCATGGAAAAAGACCCCTTCGATTCCTAAGCTGGATCAAACATATTTGTCCCTTTAGTCCTTACCCATACTGCCCTCTCTTCCTGGTACCCTTTCTCCATCTCCATCTCCCCACGCTCTTGGCTTCCTTCTCTTTGTTCTTCAGGGTGGGGAATAAACTATCAAAGAGATTTTCAAAGAAGACTTTCGTAACTTTCCAATCAGGCTGTATTCTCTATCATCCCACCCAAGTACCCAAGTCTGTCTCCTTCATAGCACATAGTATAGTACTTACATAACATGTCTATATGTCAAATTATGTATTCATTTGTATTTTCTTTCCTCTATCACAGTGTAAGTTTCTGAAGGTCAAGGACTATGTCTATTTTATTCACCAAGGTATACTTCTCACCTAGCTCACTACCTGATACTCAGCGGTGCTTTATAATGCAACAAATGAACAGATGAAGGAATAAATGAATGATTAGAGAATTTGGCCACCCTCACAGAAATTAACTACATTAACTTGATAAGATACGAGATCCAAGGTGTGTGGTGGAATATATTTATATAGCAAAAATATTCTAAACACTTGTAAAATGATAGCATATCTGCTGGAGTTGGTCCTGCTTCCTGAGTTCTCATGCTTTAAAAAAAAAAAATCAGTATTTGCTTTCGTTTTGGCAATATAGGAAATACCATCTCATTAATTCAAAAAAGAAAAAAAAGAAATTAGTGATTTCAGTCTTTGGTACTAGGTCCACACTCTGACAAGACCCTTTAGTGCTCTCCAGTAGGATGATTTGCCATGGGAAATATAAAGAACTGCTTTTAGTTGTGGAAGTTTACAAAGGAAGAATAAAATTATTGACTCAATTTAATCAGATTTATTAGATGAAACTATGCCAAAAAAAAAGAGAGAGCGATTTAGGACAAGTTTGGCATAGAGTTGAGTTTTCCCATTTAAGACTTAAGTACTACAACGATGTGTGGAAATTAACAGAGGAACTACAACTTTTTCATGAGATATTTAATTAGTTTTCTACTTCATTATGTGGACTCTAGATGCAGAATGACCTTCTGGACTAAATAGAACCTGATGCTTGATCAACGGTGCCAAGAAAGCAATTTGAACTTTAACAAGGATGCTTTCTTTATTAATTTGTTCACTCATTTACTCAATAAATACAGCACGCTTACTATGTCCCAGGCATTGTTCTAAGTGCCGGGGACCCAACAGGGAACAAGATGTAACAGGTGTTTTCCTTGACAGAATAGAATCAGTCAGGGAGAAATAGATGATATACAAGCAAACAAATGAGTAAGGATCATTTCAGGTTGAGTACTGGAGAGGAAATGAAATGAGGTGATATAATGGAGGGTCTCGGAGAGCTATGTTACGCTGAGACATGAATGAGGAGGCAGTTATATGTTGAGCCTGGGAAGAGAGTTCCAGAGACAAAGAACAGCAAGAGCAAAGGAGTTCTTGTGAGAAAAAGTGTTCCAGTATTATAGGTGTCGAAGGTATTATAGGGAGAAAAGGTTTGGTGTTTGATGTGTTAGTCAGGATTCTCCAGAAAGAAAGAGCCAATGGGATATCTAGCTAGCTAGCTAGTTATCATCATCTCTAGATTTATTTTTTAAAGGAATTGGTTCATGCGATTGTGGGAACCTAGTGAATCCAAAATCTGGGGTAGGCTGACAGCCTGGAGACTCTGGAGGAGCTGCAGTGCATGTCCGAAGACCATCTGCTGGCAAGTTACCTTTTGCTGGGAGCAGATGCGTGTATTAGTTTTTGTTCTTTTAAGGCCTTCGAGTGATTGGATGAGGCCCACCCACCTGGTGGAGGGTAATCTGCTTTACTCAAAGTCCACCAACTTAAAAGGCCATCTCATCTAAAAATCACTTTCATAGAAAATTCAGAGTCATGGGTTTGGTTAGGAAATATGACATAAAATTAACCATCGCATACATGAAATTAACCATCCCATTTGGGGAAGAAAAAGAAGGGAAATGTGATTGAAGTGCAGCGTACAAGAAAAGAGGTGGTGGTGGAAAGGAGAGCAGGTAAGGGCAGTGGGAACCACTGGGGCTTTGGAAGCAGTATGTTTAACATGCTCTGTTTTAAATTTTACAGAAATTTCTGTATGTAGAGGCTGATTTCACAGAAGCAGGAGAGAGAACTCAGAGGGACAAGTTTGCTGGTTTCTGTGGTAGTCTGGGCAAGAAGAAATGGTGGTTTGGATTTGGGTTCTGGTAGTGGAGGGAGAGAGAAAAGGACAAGGATTCTGGGCATATCTGGGAAGCAGATGTGTGACTGGACTCTGACAGACTAGATGTGGGCTAATCCCAAGGAGCCTCGTGCCTACTTGTGGGGCCTAAGTAAGATGGGGAAGAGTGGGAAGCACATAGTTAGGAGTTTCTGAAAATGGGAGTGAGTGTAATGTCTTTAGAACAACAACAACAAAAAAACCCCTCTGTTTTCTTATATCTACAATTTATATCAGTAAAATAGGTTCTTTGTTAAATGGATGAAGCTGCAGTGCATTTGGAATTACCTACCCATGTTTTTCTTTAATTAACTATAAATCTTTAAGACATGTGAGATAAACCTCTTTCAGATATAGTTTTCTTTTAGCTAGGATTTCAAATGCAACAATTGAGTATTGTGTACCTTTTTTTTGCTTTTTTTGTGTGAGTTTTTCTGCTTATAAAATGTCTAATTGCATCATTGGATAATATAGTATAATTAAACTTAAAATAGTGACGGTTACAAAAAGATATTGCAGGTATATTTCAAGTTAGTATTTCCACAATTACAAATGCTCTGCAATTTTGAATGTATAATAATAATATTATTATTATTTTTCATAATTTGGTTATAAAAACGAACTTAAAAGATTTTAATGATGATGGGAAAAACAAATGCCTTCTCTGCTACTGATGCAAACAAACTTCTAAATGCTTGTTCCAGTATCATCTATACTTAACACTCAAATTATGTCTATATTTAAGCTAAATATATCTTAAAGTTTTTTCTGCTTTCAAAAGCTGGTTTAAATTTTGGGGGAGTGATTAGATCCATCTAAATAGCAGAACAGGAAGTCATGTCCTAAATCCAGTTAATTAAAATATTAGCGAAATAGAAGCAAAGCTGGGCCTGGGAGTTGGATTTCTTTACTTGCTTCTGGGAATTTGATGCTGTAATCTGGATATATCCTGGTTAAACTGAGCAGTGTTCCAACTCCAAATCATTTATTCTTTGCTGGTTACTTTCCTAACCAAACATTCAGCCCTTTGAGGTGAGGAAGGACATCTTTTCGATCATATCTCAGTGTCTGGCATGTGTCTGGTCCAGGCAGTTATTATGGTGCTCAATTAACAGTTCTCAAAGAACTGATTCATTCAATTCACTTGTGAGTATTCAGCTATTTATTTTGAAATACTGTAGACTCAGCTTTTCAAACCGTGGATTCTGACCCATTAGTCAGTCATGAAACCAATTTAGTAAGTCTGATGAGAATTTAAAAATAATTAAATGGAGTAGAATATAATAGAACAGACAACTATGCATGCAGAAAACTTTTAAGTTATAAATATAGATAGGAATATGTGCATTAGGTCAATATATAAAATGTATTTTTTACTGTGGTTTGAAGTAAAAACACTGAAAAGTTGCTCTCGGTTTTAAAGTTAAAATGACCATGCTTTAAAAAAATCCGAAATTTATAAAAATTGTGCCTAATAATAAGAGACAAAGAGGGGACTATACATAATTGAGGTTATCCTGACTATTTAACATACATTAACATAGAATTAGTGGATCTCACCTCATTTAACAAGTATGCAGTATGCACTTAAAAGTGCTCTTGGCTGAATATTGTGAGGAAGATAAAAAATACCAATATCAGGTCCCTCTGCTCAAAGACTGTGGGAGCACCCAGCGAGAAGACCTGCATGTTTTCAGTCAGGAAAAGATCTTCTCTGCAACTTATGCCTACTTATTTCCAAACTTCATAACTCAGGATCTTAAATAAAGTTAAAATATATTTTAAGTTAATCAGCATTTGTGGGTTAGCCCAGGAATCAAATTGCCATTTATTATTTAATTCTCATGGACAACTGACTTCCAAGTGAATTTATGGTCTGAAACCTGTTTCCGAAGAATCTGAATGGCTCAGTCGGTTGAGTGTCAGATTCTTGGTTTCAGCTCAGGTCAAGGTCTCAGGGTCGTGGCATAGAGCCCTGAATTGGACTCCTCCCCCAACAGGGAATCTGCTTCCCCCTCTTCCTCTCCTTTTGCTCCTTCCCCTGCTCATGCACACTTAAGTAAATACATCGAAAAAAAAAAAAAAAAAAAACCTGTTCCTGAGTTGGATGTTGCTTCAACAACTTTTTTTTTTTTTTTTTTTTTTTGGTAGCAGGGCTTACTAATGAGACTTGCTCTCTGGCCCTTTTTTAGGCTTTGTGGGCTATCCATGGATTCTGCGGTAACTACTCAACTCTGCTATTGTAGTGTGAAAGCAGCCATAGATAATACCCAAACAATCTGTTCCAATAAAATTTTACTTATGGACACTGACATTTGAATTTTATGTATTTGTCATGAAATACTATTCTATAGATTTTTTTCAACCATTTAAAAATGTGAAAAATGTTCTTAGCTTGCAGGCCATACACAAACTGGCAGTGGCTGGATTCGAACCAAGCTACAGATTGCGAACCTTGTATTAGAGCAACAACATATTTTTTCCCAAGAGATTTACTGTAATGGTTTTGTACGACTGAATCAACAAAATAAGGCATTAGAAACTGTCTTAAGCCCAGAAACTGTCTCATTTATTTTTTAAAAACCTTAAGTTTAAAAAAAAAATGTCAGATGATATATTTTAAGTTCTAAAAATGTACTGAATGTTTGCATAAATAAGTGATTTAAAAAATATAGTAGACTATCGGGTAGAATTTACAACCACGTAAAATCCACACATCCCTGGTGTAGGAAGGCAGAGATTTTGAAAAAATCAAAAGCTTGCCTCCTGTTTTACAGTGGGAATTGTGTTAGTCATTGTCAGGAAAAACAGCTTTTAAAGTCATCTGTCTCTTGGTCCTCATGTAGAGCTTCTTCCTCCACCATCAAATTGGGACTTGGAGGATTCAGAAATCACAATTTTATTTGCATATAATATGCAATAATAAAAATATAATAATACTATTAATCAAAATGGCCAAGATTTATTGAGTACCTACTGTGAGCCAAGGATTGTGTGATGGCTTTATAATACATCTCACTTAATCCTCACGATAATATAAAGAGGTAGGAAATAGATGAAAAATGATTGTGATCGATTTAGTCAAGGTCACACGACTGGTGAGAATCCAGATAAGGTTCTGACTTGATCACCACCTGAAATTGCTTCCATACGACAATGCTCCTCAGTTGAGACGTGAAGCATTAAAATCACTGTTTTGGAATGAGTAACGCGTCCTCTATACACCATACACAGAATTCACAATTTACCTAACTTTATTAGAGCTATAGTATATTAGACTAAGTCTTCAAAGCATTGATTTGCTCCAATCAGCATGATTTTACATAGTAGAACTGAATTGGCCCCAAGCTATTTGGTTTTACATTTTCTATTACCTAAATATTGATGGTTTCCCCCAAGTCTATCACTTTCACTGTCTTCTTAAAAGCATGTTTTTACTAACAGAGAATGTTTTACATTATTTCAGGGAGCCAGTGTAGGAAGTATATTGAAACATGAGTTGGATAATATTCACATCCATATAAAAGTTTATTATAATTCAAGAACTATAGTATCTAATTCTGTGTGATATTTATATTTAAATATAAATATATAAACATATAAATATATTTATATTTAAAGAATTTAAAGATTCCGGGGTGCCTGCGTGGCACAGTTGGTTAAACGTCTGACTTTTGTTTTTTGGCTTAAGTCATCTCAGGGTCGTGAGACTGAGCCCTGAGTCGGGCTCCATGCTCAGGGCAGTTTGCTTAAGATTCTCTCTCTCTCTTTCTTGTTCTCTCAAATAAGTAAGTAAGTAAGTAAATAAATCTTTAAAAAAAAAAAAAACTTCACTGAATATTTTCAGTAAAAAAGTATTATATAAAGAATGCATCATTAAGCAGTTTGATTTGTGCTTACTGAACAACTTTTTTGTGATTATAGTTAAAATATATTAAAGTTAAGGATAGACATCATTCAGAAGAGTATTCTGAGAGTTATAGTAGAAAGGAGTTTCCTGTTCTCCTTTTTGCCAATTTGTCCTAAATTGGGTAAGATATCTCTTTATCAGTGGGACTATAATTTCAATTGTAGCAACTAGATAAAAAAACAATTAAATCTAATAATTAATATTGTGATGGTTCATTTCTATTAGATTTCATGAGTCAGTTAATATGAATTGTAGTGCTTTTTACATTAAAATGTCAAACTTTTAATTTTTTTTAAGTAGCCTCCATGCCCAACGTGAAGCCGCATGTGGGGCATGAACTCACGACCCTGAGATCATGACATGAGTTGAGATCAAGCATCAGCCTAACCTATTGAACCATCCAGGTAACCCCAAATTTCAAACTTTTTGAAACTAGACATTCTGAAACTAAGAAAAGGAAAGTCATAGTATAAAATCATTTAAAGTTGGTAGTTCATAGGAGTTCCTAAAACTTTACTAGGATATGTTCACATTTTTCATTAATTTCAGGTCAGGACTCCTCTGTAATCAGTAAATAAAAGCTTACAGAAATGTAGTTCCATTGCCAAATGCTTTAGCTTCAAATGTGATTTTCTTTCAACGTGATTTCTTTTAGATACAACACAATTTCTTTCTGATCCTGAGCATATGTGTCTATGCTAATATGAAATGGTGTCTTAGAAAGGTTATTTTTGTTTTCTGCAGGGAGTAGTCATCCTTTGACCTATATTCAATACATGACACATATCTGATTGTGCAACAACCATTAGCCTCATCTGAAATCCCTAGTTGGAGGTCGGGGCTCAGGTCAGGGACCATTACTCCTGGGTGTCAGAGCTAAACTTAATTAATGCCTTTTAAAAATATATGGATGATATTTTGTTCTCCTTAGGATGTATGAAAATGAATTTAATCCTGAAAAATGTTGAAAACAAGAATGGTTTAGTTGTTTGACATGTCCCCATGACCTCTTTCTCAAATCATCAACATTGCCCAGTGCATTTGGCTTTTTACATGCCTCCTGACCAGTTCTTTTCCCTTTCCCTTTCCCTTTCCCTTTCCCTTTCCCTTTCCCTTTCCCTTTCCCTTTCCCTTTCCTTTCCTTTCCTTCTTTCTTTCTCTTTCTTTCTGGCACAAATTCCTCTGTGCACCTTTATCATCCTCAAGGCACCCTCTGGTAAGCCATGGTCCATTAAAGATGGGCCCTAGCCCCGTGAGTTGTTCCAGAACCCAGGAATGTTTAGCAATCATTTTCCAGTGAGAATTGGCAGTTGCCTGCCAGGACAGGATGTTATGTCAGCACAAGTGTCAGCCAAGGAGGGAGGTTTCTGAGAAAGTAACTGGCACATCATTTAGGGTCGGGAAAAAATGAAAGATGCCAGTGCAGGCGGGAGGAAGAGGGCAAGGTGCTCTCCAGCAGATAGCTTTAAAAGTAATTTTTAACCAACATTCTTTAAGAGCCTTTTGGAAAGCAGATCCCCCTTTCCAGAGGCATCTGCCAACTGACAGTACAACAGGAAAAGAGGAAACTACTTCCGAAAAGGCTTTAAAAAGAGACTTTTAGAGGCTGTTAAAAAGACATACAATCACATTCTGCGTACGTCTGTTTAAGCAGCAGCTTACTGCTCACGCTGGGCTTCTTTCACTTTACAGCCTGCTGTTTTCCCTTTACCCCCCAAATCAACACCCACTCTCCAGAGCCCTTCACCCAGGAGCTAAGCAGCACCTCTCTTTTCTGCCTATACTCCACACAGGATGGGGGAACCCCAATAGCTATTCCCCTATGCGTGGCCTGGAGATGTGGTCTCAAATTTTACTCTTTCATTTTTACCGTAAAATGTATCTGTCCCACCTCTGAATATCTGCGACGTGTGCTGCTTGGGAGATTGTGCGATGGTATATTGCAGCCTTCGTTCTGCGCGTCCACTGTTTGCATTCTAATGACCTTTCCCACCATCCACTGTCCAGCCGGCGAAGTAGCTTGCATCTGTGTTTTTAGATTTAAGAATGTGTTCAGAGTAGACCCTATCAGTCCTTTTTGAGACAAAGTTCTCAGTGATGGCAACAGGAATTATGTTCACCATTGTATCTGCTGTAATTAGCATTTCGTCAGCAAGCAATCAGCACTTGCTGAAAATAAGAATGAATACATGAATGAGTGAATATGAATATCAGAAGAATACGAGCTGGGAATAGTGAGGGGAGGTGTTCAGGAGCACATACTTGGGCTAGAAAAAAAGCTCCAGCCAACCGGTAGCACTGATTTTAGACTTGTAACTCCCTCATTTATTTTTCATATGCAAATACCTTATTGGGGAGTGTTTTTCCAAAGAGAATTTTGGGGCAACAAAGCAAGAAAGGAGAACCAGTTCAAGGAAGTGTTATCAAGTTGGCTACCACTTCATGAAATCATCCTAGGAACCCTATGAAATGCATCATGGGACAAACTGCCAGCACTTCAGGATTGTATATGGTTTTAGCATGAAACAAGTTCCTGTGGTGTCTCGCTCTGTGCCATCAACAGAGAAGCCCCAGGGTGGAAGGCAAGGTGTGCATGACCCAGGTCCGACACAAAGCACCATCAGGTTGCTCCTGCAGAAGTGTCAGAACCTGTGAAGAGCTGGTCATCATGGCAGTGGCTGGAATGAGAGACAGGTGAAGCCAACCAGATGTGAAGTGGTACCTGGGTGATATCTGATACAGTCCCCCATATACTAACATACTACATGGAGCTGCTCATTTTAAGGAAAAAAGATGTAAAACATTTGAATTCATAGGTTGAAAACTAGAATTTTAAGTATGGTGTTTAGGAATATAAGTTGACTGTGCTATTAGTAAAACCGTATCATTATAGAGGTAGAGAAATAGAGAATTAGACTCATCTGGCTCTGTGTGTGTCTTCGTCTACTCTTATTTTTGAGCGATATATTTTCAGGAAACTTGCCTGGAGGGACCTGTGGGCCTTATGTTTTCCCCACTCATGTTAGGGGAATGACTGCAAAGGAATTATCCTGGGCTTGGTGCAGAGTTACCTGGATTATATTTCTGGGAAATCTTAATGTCGGCTTCTGAGATGTCCCAACTGATGAATTTAGGGATGAACCAGAGCCTCGGAGCAAAATCACGTCAGCTACGCTGGTACCATGAATACATACGCATTAGTCTTCTGTGGTCTACCATAGCCTACCTCTGACTTTTTGCTTGCATGTCAATGAAAACAATACTGAAAAATTTATGTATTTCTTCCATTAACGGCTAAAATATTTTACTCTAAATTTGTTGTTAAAAAATAATGCACCTCCTGGCCAATTGTGAATATTAACATTAAAACAAACGATCAAATCCCTTAAAAAAGATTCCAGTGGAATCTTAATGCAGTAGCAATCCAATAGCCACAATGTCTCATTTAAAAATATGTGAATAAGATCATCTTAATAGTCTGAAATTTTACACCATTGCTCTTCATGAATTCATTTCCATTCAACTTCCCCCACATATTTTAATGTAATGTAGTTTTTTTTTTCTTTTTATGCTGGAACATCTCATATTGATCACATATGCCTTGCAAAAATTATGTACATGAATTAAAATCTGAAATTAATATATTTTTCCTGGAAGTCTAATAATTTTGTTCTGAGCAGATTTAACTTTATCACGACACAAAGCAACTCTGCAAATTTTTTGTAGTTATATAATTCTATCTATACACATAAAAGTAACTTTATGTGAAAAAGGCTCATGGGGACACCTGCCTGGGTGGCTCAGCGGCTGAGCATCTATCTGCCTTCGGCTCAGGGCGAGATCCGGGGGTCCCAGGATGGAGTTCCCCATTGGGCTCCATGCAGGGAGCCTGCTTTTCCCTCTGCCTCTCTCATGAATAAATAAATAAAATCTTTAAAAAAAAGAAAAAGAAAAAGAAAAAGGCTCATGCAAATGTACAGAGTGCACAGGGGCTGCAAGCCGGTCCCGCCAGGCACCAGGCCGGTGCAAAGACCTGACCCCGGCCGAGCTGCGTCGGGGCCCCGCGTGTGGCCCCCGAGGGCGCGCCCTAGGCCCTGGGTCTGCGCCAAGCACCCCCCCCCCCGGGTGGCCCCAAAGCGCGGGGGCCACCAGAGCCGGGGGTCACGGCGGTCACGGGCCCAGGGCGCCGCCGGGTGAGCGCCAGAGCTCCCACGCGGGGACCCCGCGGCCCGGCCGGAGGGCTGCGGGGCTTGGGGCGCCTCTCCGGGGCGCGGGTGGCGGGGCTGGGGGACCTGGGGGGCGGGCGGGCGGGCGGGCGGGGCTGGCGCGAGGCACCCAGCCGGGGTGCGGGGTGCGGGGTGCGGGGCCCTTCCCAGGCCGCTGGGCCACGTGCGGCTGTGGATGTGGGGAGCTGGGGCCGCCGGAGCCTCATCCCCGCGGTACTTGCGGGGTCTCTGCTGGTGGAGCCGAGGGGTGTGCAAGCGCGTGTGCAACGTGCGTGCAAGTGCCTGCATGTGCCGGTGCGTGTGCCGCGGAGTGCGCGAGGGCGGCCAGGGCAGGGGAGGACCCGCAGGCGGCGCATGTTGGTGCCAGAGAAGCCGCGTCTATCTTTCTTTCTTTCTTTTTTTTTTTTTTTAAAGATATTTATTTACTCACAAGAGACCCAGAGACAGAGGCTGAGACTCTCACAGGCCGAGGGAGCAGCAGGCTCCATGCAGGGAGCCCGACGTGGGCCTCGATCCCGGGTCTCCAGGGTCACGCCCTGGGCTGCAGGCGGCGCTAACCGCTGAGCCCCCCCCCCCCGGCTGCCCCTTGTCTCCTTTGGACCCTAGTTAGTTGGCACCTTTTGCAGCCTGAATGAGGAGCCCAGCTCCGGTTGCAGGTTTTTCTGGGGAACAATGCTGAAGAGGCTCTGAGGAAATTCCGAATTTAAGCCACATTTGGCACATTCACTGTGTCAGCCACAACACGATTCAGTGCGTAGAATTATGGGCACATTGCCCCCAGTGGCACATTACATTTGTGACATAAAAAATGTGCTTCATTCCAATCAGTGAAATTAAGAAAAAAAAAATAGCTTGCAGCATGTTAACAATAACCCCCAAACCTCGATTTGATTGAAAATTTGGAAGAAATAGTGTTAACAACAGTAGTAACAGCAACAGAAACCCCTAACACATGGGGGGGGGGGGGGGCGCCTCCTACACGCTGAGCGCTCTGCTGTGGTTCTTCTCAGCCTTCCCTTGGCAACTCCTCCCAACACCCTTATGGACTTGAAACTATCATTATCCTCATTTTATTGGAGGAAACTGCTATGAGAAATGTCCAACAGGGTTATCTGGCGTACCAACACAGTCAACCTGGGATTCTTTCTGTTAGGCAGAAGTAGGGCAGCTTAGAGGTTCCAAGATAAAGATGCCCCCTTTCCTTGATATTTCATTCATTACTCATCTCCTGATTAAATACAAAGCTGTTATGGTCTTAGTCCCTTAATTCTGCCCCCAAATTGCTAGGGGAAGAAAAGAGAGTGAGACATTTTCGTCATAAACATTTGCAGATAGGTGAACTCACACTGTGGCAAGGTCAGCTCTAAGGGAATACAAATAAGATTAGGAAAAAAATATAAGATTTTAGACTTTAGACTTTATTATAGGATGTTTCATAACATCCTGTTGTGTGGCATACATCACATCCACATTAATGCATTTGGAAAAAAAACACAACACAATCTCAGAACCTTTTGCCTAAAATTATCCAGACAACAGGGGCAGAGCTCTGTTGGGTTTTCATTTTATGTTTTATAATTATTTCTTACTGTTTTGAGTTGGATTTAGATAAACATCTGCATTTCAGCTTATTTGCCTTTCAAATAAAACCTTAAAAAAAAAGGGTTCTTAAGGAAGGATTCAGGTTATTTTTAGCAATAAAGAGACAAGAAAATTGTTTTGTGATGCTATTTTTAAACACTTTTAAAAATTTTCTTAAAGCTCCAGTGGTCAGGACAGTGCTAAAGGCAAAAATGTTGCTTTAGAAAACACTTCAGAACATGCTAGAAAAGTTAAAGTCCGAGTCAAGCCGCCGGAGAGGAAAGAAAGTGCTCACATGGCATGATGTCTTTTGAATCTCTTAAGATTATTTTCTAAATGAGACTGTAGGAACAAAATGAAATTATACTTTCCTTGCAGCTAGTTAAGCCTCAAATGGCTAGATGAAAAAAATGTTTTCTTTTTTGGACAGTGATGAATTTCTAGTCTATTCCCAAAACAAATACACCAAAAACCTGCTTTATGCACAGAGTAAACTGAGATAGGAATAGAGGTCATTCAAATGGTTTAAATATCATTCTGATTGCCATTTTGCAGGTAACCCTCTCTTGGAATGGTGGATTTTGGCCTTATTTATTTTATTACCTTTAAAGCTATAGTTTGTGAAACTGAATCCCACTGAAGTGCTCACTTATATAATATAGTAGGTGAATCAAGGGAAGCTGATCCCAAGAATGGCTCTTTAGTCTAAAAAGCCAATTAGCATATGGGATTTCCATGCAGTTAATGTATTAAGAGTGGTTGCATGACCTAAACTGGCTTAATCGGACTGTCAGACCGAAGGGCATTACCCTTAATTCTTGAATGTGAGAGAGGTTTCTCTGTCTTCTGCTACACAAGAATAAGGAAGTATGTGGCCCCACTTGTCACGAGCAACCATGTTAAAGGCTGAGCTTTTAAAATCCCTGGTTGAGTGATTTTGATGCCTCAGGTGGGGGGATGGAGAGACAGAAAGATCCTGAGTTTTTGATCACACCACTTAGGCGTGTGAGTCACTCGAAGCCTGCTTTCCTATGGACTGTCATGTAAAATGTAATTTTATTTATTTCTTAATGCAGTTTGAAACGGGATTTACTCTTACCCATAACCCAAAGCATCCTAACACAGGCTGAAAACACTTAGTGAGAAAGCGTACGAAGTAATCAGATCTTTAGGATGCTGAACATGAATTAGTATAGCTTGCTTTTCTGATCGCCTTTCCTCTGTTAATAGGCTTACTTATTGGCTTCCCCTTTACCCCCACTAGCTTAATCACTCCTGAAAATCCTTTAATTCTCTACTTAACCATTCTCAGGTTGGGGATGTGAGTATGGGAGAGGACTGCCCCTAAGCGGTGCAGATTATTTGTGTTAATGAGTGATGTTACTGATTGGAAGGTGTTAATCAAGAGAATGGTTGAGAGGCAGAGAAGAATCTTGGGAGCCACTGCTTTAATTTTTCTGAAACCTTAGTTTCTACTCAGTTTCCTCAGAAGTTACAACGTCCCACAGGTTTGAGATGTAATAGAAAAATTTGATAGGCTATACCACCATATCTATCCTAGTCTAGAAAATCCACTTCTATAAAACAAATCATTGTACTGTATTGATTAATAAGTTTAAAATTCTCTAGGTATCTTTGACTTGAGGCTGATGGATATCACATTAAAAGGGAAAGTATAAAGAACATCATCCAAACCTCTCCCACTTCATCTCACAACTTTACAAAACATTTGGCATGCTCAGATAGAGCTGGGCTAAGTGCATATTTCATTGCCAAGCAATATTCATGAAGATTCTATCCCATGCATTGACTGCCACTTAAGGAATGAAACAGGACTACATAATCAGTTGAATTTAATTCAATCTATTTTGTGCAGCCATGTTCAAGGTTATAACAAGGTATGTAGAATCTTGTATTCAGCTTCGTCATAGAACCTCAAGGCACATTTCCAGGGTAGAAATTTAAGGGAAAAACTATTTTGCTCACAAAACATGTACACAAGAATGTTCCAGAGATTGTTTTGTAGATTCAGTTTGATGTACTACTATGGGTGGATTATAAGCCAAAAGATAATCAAGGTTTATCATACTAGCCTACACAAAAGAGAGAAAATATATGGCCACAGTTTTCAACCTGAACACATAAATAAAAACTATAAACGATCCTATGCCTTGGTGTAGAGTGACCAAATGTCAACTTGTAGATAAGAAAACATCCTAAATAAAAACAACCTCAAGTGTTGTACTAGGAAACCTACCAGTTACAGGGTCTGTAACTATTTCACATATTGGGCCAAAGTCACCAAGGTTGTCCTAGGGATATCACCCTTCTATTGGGTGTATCCCTTTGGTCTGGACAGTCTGGAAGGCTGGCACTGACTTTCTTGCTGCTTAAGTGTATTCCTACAATGTGGGTCCAAAAAGAAATCTGATCATAAGTAAAGAAAACGAACATCCAACATGAATAATATAAAAACACATAAATGTAGTCTAGAATAATGTGTTCTTGCCAAAAGTCAAAAACAGTGCTAGGCCTTAGTGGTAAAAGTAAGACCCAGAGGCCTCTCTCTCCAGAAGCTCACAGGTGATGCTTATAGGTGAGACCCAGATGATCATGCAGAGACTTTGGGAAAGATGCGTTTACAGTTGCATTGAGGTGAAGTAAGGGCTATTAGATAATCATACAGTGAGAAGTCTAAGCCGAGAGCAGGCCAGCTGAATGAAGGTCAGGGAAAGCTTCTGGGAAAAATAGGCTCTTGCCCTTTTTTCCTGAAGATCCAATAAGATTTGGCCACGTGAAGATGATGAGTGGGGCTGCCAGAGACAGCAACCTGAACAGTTGTCCCAGTGCGCGCCAGCTGAATACTCTACAGAGTTTAGGCGTCAACCATTGAGCAAAAGGAGACCCTAATCTGTTGCGTGACTAAAAGACTCAATCCTGACAGAACATCTGTCTGTTCATTAGGTCAGTTTCTAAAATGGCATTTTTTTGAGCAGTCATATTTTATATTAAATACATATTGGAACCAACCTGACATCCTAGCTTAGTATTACCCATGGCACCTGAGACAACGCCTTGCACAGAAGTGTTAGTAAATGCTTCTTGAATTGAATTGAAATTCTATCATCTGAACCTTAATTTCAGCTGGTCTTCCTCTGTAAAGTGACTTCTTGCTGAATATATTTCTACTGGTCAATCTATGTAAGGCTTTCTGCTGCACACCAAGCTCATTGGTGAAATTGCAGGGATTGGGGGAAGAAACACCGTGAACATACTCTGAGGCATACCATCAAGAGTAAAACTCTAATAAGCTTTTGGTATGAGTGGCTTTGGCTGTGTGGTTGTTTCTGCGCTGGGGTGGAAGGTCAGAAGCCAAACCTAAAAAATGATTAGATTTTTCTCCATTTCTCCCTACAAATCACGATGTAACCCGAAATTAATGGCTAGTTTCTATATTCATGTAAACTGTAACTTGGGAGAAGACAAGACATAATCAACTCTGAAAGTCCCATTCATTATCGACCAAGCTGGTCCTACTGGCCTACCATTAGTAGAGCACGCATTCTAATGGTGCTGTGTTCCTTCACTTTGTTTTTAAGTTCTGGCTTCATGCTTAGCAATTCTATTACTCTCTCAAAATTGTGAATAGAGATTTACCTAATTGTTGGCTAGTAAAGTTCCAGTTTTATTTTGTGCTCCTAAATCTGTAGTCCCTATAGGATTTATCTGGTATAGAGTATGAAGAAAGCATCTATTTCCCCCAAATTGCCAGTGCGTGTCTGTCTTGTCAACCGCTGGCTCTTCTTTCTGCATGGGACACAGGAGGCCTTCGGTAAATATTATAGAATGAATAAATTAATGAATGATGAATCTGAACCTCCCAAATACTGTTGCTGGGTTCCCTTTGGGGACCAGCATTAAGTGGTTGCAAGACTAACTCAAATTACAGTGAATAGCCAGGCCTAAAACTAAAATGCTTTCATGGGGCTGATGATATCTGGCGTTCTGGGCTATCATTAATTGATGATTAATTGTTATGCAAACATACTGATATAATCATTGAGGGATGGGATGAAAAGGAAGGATGTGTTTTCTTGTTTTCTTCCTAGTTGTATTTCTGAGTCCTGAGAAATGTGTACATGTTACATATATTATATACATTGCATATCCCCACACTTTATTTTTGGATTTGAGATATATACATTTGAATCTATCCACCCACCTATCTGTATCTATCATCTGAGTATATATACATATACATATATACATACATACATATTAAGCATAAAAAGCATAAGAAAGAGTATTGGCCATCAAAACTGGATTTAACTTTAGCTCTCATAGGTACAGCTGACCCTTGAACAACATGGGTTTGAACTGTGTGGGTCCACTTATACGTGGAGCTTTTGATAAGTAACGGACACCACTGTGAATGTATTTTCTCCTCCCTAAAATTTTCTTAACAACATATTCTTTTCTCTAGCTTACTTTATTAGAGGAATACAGTATATAATACATATAACATATAAAATATGTGCTAATTGACTCTTTATGTTATTAGTAGGTCAGCAGTAGGCTATTAGCAGTTAAGTTTTGGGGGACTCAAAAGTTATACCCAGATTTTCAACTGTGTGGGGATGGTGCCCCTGATCCTTACGTTATTCAAGGGTTCAGCTGTACTAGCTGTGTGTCCTTGGGCAAGTTGCTTAACGGCTCTGTTTTCCAGCCTTTAAAATCAAGAGGATTGGTCAGAGTATTGATGTGAACGTTACATCCCTATAAGACACTTAGAAGACTGTCTAGAATATTCTAAGTGCTAAGTGTTAGTTTTTATTGTTACTGTACTCTGTTTTCCCAATCATCTTTCTTATTTTCTTATTTCACAATATTTTTAAAAGAACATAAAGGATTATTTGAATGCAAGCTGAAAAAAAAATCACTCACTTAGCAAAAAAGCAACTGCTTTATTTATTACAGAAAACATAGACGTGTAGATGCTAAGACTGTAAAAGAAAAAAAACCTCAGAATAACAATGTTTAGTTTATGCTTGAATTTTTAAAAATAAAATATATTGAAAGTGTAAACTCAGAGCCACTTCCTGTTTCCAAACAGAAATTAAGAATTAAAAAATCAAAATGACAGACTTCTTGCTAATCTGCTTAGGAAGGCATAAATTGTTAATCAGGCTCCAGGCAACATTGTTTCATACCAAGTTTAATAAAAAGTCTGCCTGAAGGAAGAAGAGGTCTGGTGGCCCGATTTTGAAGCTGGGCAGCTCTGTTTACATGCTTAGACCTTCTAGCTCTTGGGACACCATGGATAGGGTTTCCTTTGAAATCAGCTCCTTTTGTAGGAGTCAGAATACTAAGAATGATTAGCGTGGGATAGAAAAGTTATATTTTTTTCCACTGGTGTGAATGAATTTGAAAATGAAATAAATTGGAAAAATATTTATTTAAGAGAATCTTTGGCTGCTTGTATGACAATTTCACTAAGTAAGCATTATTGAGCCCTCACTTTGTGCTTATGTTGGCTAGTGATGGTTTCATCTAAGACTGTGATCTGGGGATGGAGAAGTGATATTTTAAAGCCATTTCTCCTTTCTCCCCAGCCTGGATTTATCTATTCCATAAGGCATCTTACATGTGGATCAGGTGGGCTCTTGCTGTGCAGAGAATCAAGTAAAGAATTTTCTAAAAGTCTTGGCATTGTTTTTAGGAGCACTTGTCAATCAGGTAAAACCTAAATTGGAAAGTATTTGACAAGCACAGTATCTTTTTAGCAGTTGGAGCCTCATGGCTGCTTCTTTGGATGGTTGAGTTTAAAAGCCTAAATTTCGCTGCTTGCTTTAAAGTCTTTCTTAATAACATTATGGATATTAGTGTGTATTTCTCAATTACAAAGCAGGGCAAGTTTGGCTCTTGTTTTCTGTGATTAGTTTCTCTAATCAGCTATGATGAAAAGATTGTCATATAGAGAAAAAAAAAAGAAGAAAAAAATAAGCCTTTTAAAAATCCATTTTAATTTACTGACAAATTGGGAAGGAAACATATGTTCTATAAATGTTTGAAACATTCAGGGTGCAAAGCAAACTTCTTGTTCTTCAGGGCCCAATTAATCCAGCATAGCGTTTCAATGATTTCTCCTCTCTCTGTCCACTATGTAAAACTCTTCCATTACATCATGTTAAACTCCATCGCTTGAGAGCATTTTACTCTTAGGTAGCTGTGTTCACCTTCCTATCTTAAATAAAGTAACAGTCCTATATAGTGTGCTGTTTGGTGAGAAAGTGGATGTTCACATGATCACCAGACATCTCGCAGTGTCCTTCCTTCTATTGTGGTCATCTCTAATTTAATTCCATTGTTTTTTAGAACATAAGGTACACACTCATTTAAATTCAGTGGGGAGAGATTTTAAGAAAAACAAACCATGGTGCTATTTGGAGAGATATTTTGGAATGTGGCATCTGAGAATTAAAAGCAAACTTGAGGAAGAAAAGCAGGTCTCGTGAGATAAAATTTTTAAATATGAGATCTGTATTGGGCATGCCTGGACTTCTTTCAAAGGTAGTTGACCTGCAGGTAAATATACTTCCTCTGAATACTGCAGAGTTGTTAGTGTCTCTTTCTGGATCTGGAGGTTTGGGATCACCTCCTCCTGGTGACACTAAGCAGTAATGGGCTCCTTGGTTCTGCTGTCTTAATTAGGGCCTGCCCCAAATATATTTTTTTTGGATAAAAAGGCAGATAAGAGAAAGAGAGTGAAACTGTGGTACTGAAATTTATCATTAGGCCTCCATCACAGAATTCATTCTTTATGAAACGCTGACAAAAATCCCAACTAGATACTTTTAAACAAGTAGTTTAATATGAGAATAATTGTTGGGAGATACAGTAGCTCGACTTGGCTCAAATTAGGATTCAGCAGTAATACTCCAGTCTTGGTGGATTTTATCATTTTGCATTGGTGATTACTTAGTCTGACCACACCATTTTGATCTGTGTTAAATTAGAACCTGTTGCTAAGGAGAGCTTAGAATATTTTAGTTGAATGTGAAATTGAGCAGTTTCAAACATTTTATAAAATGGATGATAGTAGATTAATGAAACTCTCTTTTTTTAATCCTGCAAAAGAGGTTTAAGCTTTGCAGCTAAAAATACGATAAGCTCATTTTCATGACTGAAATCTACACTATAAGCTAGAAGGCAATTGCTTTTTGAAGTAAAAATGCAAACCTTAAAATACAATGCAGCACCTTAGAAAATTTGTGTTTGTCCACAATTATGTAAAGTGCACTTTTATGGAAAAAAATAGGTATCTTTTTTTAAATGTGAATGGTTAAATTGAGCTGGGTTTTCTTCAAGTCATCAAATTAGATACGAATTTAAAACTTTATTTTGTTTTCCACGGAATAATCCACTATGTAATTGAGTAGACAAATTCATTGTTGATGACACATTCTGGCCATGAGCTCAGCAAAGCATACTTTTGGAGGACTTATATATAATCAAGGACTGTATTAGCACTGCAAACATTAGTATTAATCTCTATAAGGTTTAATTAAGGGATCCAAGGATACCTTTTGATTGAATGACTTTAGTTTGTCTTTTTGGCTATTTGGCTTTTAAATATCATTATAATTCCCCTTTACTTTTTATTCATCCAAATAAGGAAGAGAAGTAGGTCAATCATTTTTCAACATGATGTTATTCATTATCTAACTCAGTGGTCCTCAGATTTTTGGATTTCATGGAACATTAACAGTTTCTTTCTTTCTTTCTTTCTTTCTTTCTTTCTTTCTTTCTTTTTTTAAGGGGGTAGAGTTGACATTGGTTTTCTTGCCAGATTTTAATTTTGCTAAGGGAAGAAACCCCAACATAATCTATCCATATACTTTCATGAAAAAATTGACATTTGAACTCCAAAGAAGTGGGAAGGTCACTGAGTACTTAAATTAAATAAATTGAGATATATAAAAAAAACACAATAGGTTGTCATAATTTTTCATATCCAATCACTGACCAATAAGCTATTGCTTTCAAAGATGGACACTTTGGCTAGTCTGGAGAATCACTGACTTTTTATTTTTTTAAAGATTTTATCTATTTACTCATGAGACACACACCACACACACACACACACACACACACACACAGAGAGGCAGAGACAGGCAGAGGGAGAAGCAGGCTCCATGCAGGGAGCTCGATGTAGGACTCGATCCCGGGTCTCCAAGATCACGCCCTGGGCTGAAGGCGGCTCTAAACCGCTGAACCCCCCGGGCTGCCCAGAATCACTGACTTAGATGGAGCTCACTCAAAACAACCATCAGACCATTAAAAATAAAATGCAAACCCAAGTTTTATAATGTGCTCCCTGCCCCAATAGTGATCAAAATTTTGAAGGAAAAAATTAATTCTTTACAACAGGAGCTTTACAAAATGGTACGAAGACACGAAATTTCTAAAGAAGTCTAAATCCTCATTTTCTCCGTAAGTTTCCATGTCTGTTCCTTCACAGCATATTTGTAAAAAATAATATTATAAAGTTCCAGTTTAATTTTTAATGCCATAATTAAGTGGTGATGTTAAAAAGCAATATTGCCCAGCAACTAGAAGTTATAAAAGAGAGGGATAGAGATAACTCATTTACTTCTCTGGTCATCATGTATCTCAAATGCAAATGATGGGTGTTGGGTAAAGTTATTTCTGAGCTCCTGTCTGTCTCACATTCTCTGATTTTATTTGTAATTATCACATTGTTCATGAAAGCTAGATTAACCGCGTGAGTTTCTGAATATTGGCAATAGAAAGAATAGACAATGGCTCATCAAAGTCAACCATATATGATATTATTATATTGTTAATAGGATGTCTTCTGTCTCTACCTCAACTTTTTTTAAAAAGATATATTTATTTATGTTAGAGAGCGAGATGGTGAGAGAAAGTATAGAGGAAGGGGCAGAGGGAGAAGGAGAATCTCCAGCAGACTTCACACTTGAGCATGGAACCAGACAGGGGGCTTAATCTCACAACCCTGAGATCATGACCTGAGCTGAAACCAAGAGCTGGGCACCCAGCCACCTGTGTTCCCTAGGCATCCCCCTACCTCCGTTTTTTTGTTTTTTGTTTTTTTTGGTGTGAAATTTCACTGGGTAAAGAAATCATTCAGAACAGATATTAAACTGTGATGGTAATGAAATAACAAAATTATGATCATAAAAGAAGTAATTATTTTTACTCATCATATATGACCTCACTCGGCTCTACCCACAGTCCTAAATGCTATGTACAGAGTGAGCATATCGAATGCACTGAGAAAGGACTCAAACCTTCAGAGGGTACGGTGCAGGTGGGATGCCCCATCAATGAAATGAGTTGTTGTCACTTTTAGCTACCTTCCTCAAATACTCCTCCAACACCTGGCTATTTCTGAAGGCCGGAGAAGATCATCTAAAAAGTACCGTTATGCTCAAATGGCTCACACAGTACTTTTTACTACAATTACAAACTGTAAGCATACTTGCAAGTAGTTTCTCAAAACTGAATAACCTACAAACATTTTCCTTAGCCTTAAAATCTGCATCGCTTTGGTCAAAATAGATCATTCCCATGTACCCTTCTGCTATGCATGTCTCAGAGTGTCACACTAAATTCTAAGAGATCACAAGTGTTTGTGAATAGCACATTCATTAAATGCTTAGCTCAAGCAGGAATTCCCTGGAAATTCAAACCAAAAAAGGGATAACTGGAAAGGACAGAAGTATAGCATTTTCCTTTGGACTTAGTGTGTAATTGTTACTGTACAGAATGCTATAAAATACTTAGAACAGTGTGTAACATGCAGAAAAGCTCATGAAAAGTTTATTGTCATTTATTTTATAATCACCATTATTTTTTGAATGTATAAAAATTCTGAGCCTAATGGTCAGAGTTTTTTATCTTGGCTATCATATATGTATATTATATATGTGTGTGTATGTGTAGACATATATATATACACACATATATATGACATACTTGTTAACAGGCATTATGGGGTGGGGGCGGACTCTCTTGCTAGTCTTTCATGATGTACCACATACAGAATCCAAATGGGTGACTTATATTTGATGTGTATCAGTATTATAGACTTTGGTTTGCAGGTGTCCAAAGATCACACAGTATATCTATTTGGCTTGCAGGACAATAAAGATAATAGAAGGAAAAGAGTCTGTATTCTTCAAAGCACTAAGAAAACCTCTTTCTTTGATTCTCCTGAGATTTCAGATCACTTTTTAAAAAATGTACTTCTTTAGTTATTTTATGATTCATGCAGGATCATTTCCTTTAGATGGTGATTTTTTAAAGGATAATTTTCAAATTTGCATTCCGTAATAGAGAAGGATAGTGTTTATAAACATGTTAATGATGTTGCGCTTATAAAGTTGAGTTTAATAGTAGCAGTATTTATAAAGTGCAAAATGCACACTGTGTGAAATCAGCAATTTGGATTCTATTTCTATTCTTATGTTTCCTTTTTTTGTACAAATTCACCTCCTCCTCTCTTTTCATTTTACTCGTACACCTCCTCAATTTATTTTTTTCCTGCTGTCTTCTATTCCTGTAACTTATTAGGTCTCCTGAACATCTTTTGGACAGATCTACCAATTTAGGAAATTATAGAAAGAGAAAAACACAGTGCTCTTTCAATATGAACTATGAAGACAAATCGTACCCTGTGGTGGCTACCTTTATACTCCTCATCTTCATGAGATGCTCTCTTCCACAAGATGCATATGGTAGGTGAAGCTTGGGACCCATGCTGCCCATTTATACTGCACATCAAATTTAATAGTAACATTCTGGCTTTAATTAAACCCTTCCTCTTATAAATCTCAGCAAGGTGATCTGATTAATAGATGAAATAAGCACCCAACAGTATTAATATGAAGATATTAAACAGATGAAACAAGGTAATATAATCTGGAATCTGTGGGGATGGGGGACACAGCACCCTCTGCATATGCATCTAATTTACATGTATGCACGTGTGCTCAGCATTCTCTCTGCAGTGAGTTTTATTTGTTGGAAGAGTTAAAAATTTCCAGGACAGTACAACTAGATGCTGGCTCTTTCTGGTCCCCTCTGCCCCAACCGTTTTGGCTTTAGTCCATTTTACCTTTTGTAGTAAATGAAGGTGTACCAGCTTCTTGAATGGTTATTTGTACAAATTTCCCCCTCTTATCTTCCTACTTTGCGAGTGATGCGGTTACAAGGACTGTATACACTTGGCTCTACAGTTAATTAGGGACAAGCTGAAGTTCCTCATATGACTGCTTTCAAAAAGGGAGCATTCCTTAGGAATAGGACTTTTAAAATGTAGGCCAGTTATCTTCATAAGAGGAAAGCTCAAACAAAAATATTACTGTTCAGATCCAGGGAAGTGCCTCAACCTCATCTGTCTTCAAAGTAAAATAAAAATCCCACTGGAGAACAAAAAGAGAAATAGAGGAATGAAGAGGAAAAAACCAACCCAAGTCCTACATTTCTGAAATATTTCCTCACTGCTATTACTGGAACAGTGTCACAACTGGGTGCTTGTACACTCTCTCGCTCTGTGTATGTGTGTGTGTGTGTGTGCGCAAGTTTTACTATTTTTCTTTCAGCAGTGTCCCTATTAGCATGATGTTCTTGGGTCTTTGTATTTAGAATTACTATTCAGAAAAAAATTTTTAGACCAGAGGAGGTTTGATTATCTACATTTTCACCTTTTTGTGAAGCAAATAAGGTAAGCTCAGTAGACACTAGCTAGGCTGAAACACTATTAAAAATGCCATTCAGACTGAGTCACTGTTCGTTATTTTTATAAGCGAGACCCTAATTCTGATCAACCCCAAAGAATGGGCTGCAGTGACTAAGCAAGCAGCACAAGGCAACCGGCTTCTGCCGGATGTTATCTCATTTGGAACACATTTCAAACTTTAGAACAGATTTTTAAATTGGAAGTTGAAACCTGCAGACTGTCAGCAGAAGAAGCTGATTCACCCCTAGAGAACTTACTTTAAGTCCCAGGCAGAGTTTTCTAAGGAGCAGGTTACCGAACAGGTGTTGTGGTGCATCAAAGAGAGAAATAAAAACACCTCATGGAATAAGGGTGATACATGCGTCCAAACAAGATTTGGACTTTATTAATATATTCTTATTTGAATGGGGGATTCCTTTAATTTAGAAGTCTTTAAGTTCAATACACTTGTGAATGTTTATGGATCTCAGAAAGGCTAATTAAATTTTTTTCAGCAAATATTTCTTAGGTGGAGGTGGGGGTTCCTTGCATGGAACTTTTTGCGTCATAACTATAATGCTTATTCTTATTATTGGATACATCTGAAGGAAGGCAAAACAGTCTTGGTAAGGCCAGGAATAAGGAAAATCTTATACTGATGGTGGTGAATTCTTCATTAATTGGCTAATGCTTTCATTTGGAATCATAGAAAAGTTACCGAAAGCCTAGATAACCAGAAAACTGTGCGGATACTCCTGAGTTCCTCGAATTAGAGGAACTACACACATGGTAGCAAAAATAATGATTTTTAACCTGGCATAGATGTCAAGGCAGGACTTGGAGGACATTAACTCATCTATGAAGAAAAAGCTGTTATACACGTATTATCTTAGATCACAAAATCCGTGATGCCACGGAGCTACAGGGAGAAATGCATGGAGTGACCCACTAGAGGTCCCTTCCAACTAAAAAAAGTTTCGATAGTTCAAAGGATGCAGCCTTAGTGAGTTGGCATTCATGACTGCAAAGCAAGTAAGGGCCAGAAGGGGGGACCACACGTTTCATTTCCTTAGGAAGACACAGGGTTTTATCCAGAATATTTGTCACATTTTCTTTTTAAAATCCCCATGTGGGACACTCACTTAGTTAGCTTTAATTAGATATTCAGAACTTGTTGTTCTAGCTTATTGATACATTTGCCATAAGGAAGTATCTTTTGATGTCCTGGAACTGTACTTGCGCTTTCTAGAAATTTTCTCTGTGTCAGGTTTCTCTGAGCAGTATTTTGCAAGACAGACTTTTTTTTCCTTAAAAAATGAAGAGTGCCTGAAAGTGAGTTTTTACTTGCAAAGCTGATGGAAGTGGGTGGGTGGAGGAGGTAAGGTGCATGTTTTCTGATAGCAGGCAACTTGGTTGAAAATGATTTTGTTTCTATACATTATCTTTGCAAAGTTAGCATTAAGAAACGTAATTGCAATAAATTGATTTAAAAGCCAGATAGTAAAGGGGCTCAAAGTCCCTATAGAGAATCCAGTCTGTCACTTATAATGGCAGTAAAAGATAATTTTTAGACAAGTACGGTAGAACTAAACCATTGCCATTTTCCTTAAAAAATGTGCTGCTTCTTCTCATGTTCTTCTGAAGAAATTGGTTACTTCCTCTGCTTCAAAAGTATGCCATGAACCATCAAAATAGGTAGAAAAGATATGCCTTTTATTTTCCCCCAATACCATTTTAATTAGAACATACCAAAGAACAAAAGGGAGATACAATCCCTGTGCAATTCTATTTTCCAGTAAATTGTTGGATTTCTTTTAAGTTTCTGAGCTCTGCATTGAAAACCTGGCCTCTGGCACAAACTTTGCCCTCTTCCTTTTGACATAATGAAGACATCTGCTTGATCATATCCCCTGTCTTCACACAACTTAACTCTCCGAGTCTCTCCAATAAGCAAACACAGAGCCATGCAAGTGCTATTACACAAAGGATGACACTCGAGCTAAACTGGAGGAAATATTTTTTTTTTTTCCCCTCCAGAGTAGAATCCTAAAGGTTTTCCTTTTCAGGTAAACGTGTCAGCAAGAAAAAAAAAAAAAAAAAAAAGGAAATAAGCAATCCTTGGCTTCCATGTGTATGAGCTTATCTGTTATTCATTCTTAGAAGAGTTGAACATTTTCTAGGTATATCTGTGTGCTCCTTTTCTGACACAGAGAGGAGTTTATTATACCCCCCTCCCCCCCAGATAATAAGCAGAAAGCCCATATTTCGGGTGTGCGCCCCTCCAGAGCCCCCATACGTGTACACAACCAGCCACTCCAGCAATATTCCAGATTGGGAAAAAAAAAAAAAAAAACCAAAAACCTCCTCTTTCCCACTTTAGGGGCTTCAGCAAGTGAAAGTGAAGACTGGCGGGGACAACACAGGGGTGATGTACTTGTACAGTGGGAACATCATAGTTAAGATGGTTTGACCAAAAAAAAAAAAAAAAAGAAAAGAGACAGAGAGAAACGTGTGACTATTCCACACGATTAAACTTCTTGGTACTTGCGTTTTCTCAGTCGTGAGCTCCGGCGAGCAGCCCTCTGCACTGGCGCGGACCCGCGTGCAACTCCCCATAAACACGGCTTGTTGCAGCAGCGGAGCCCCGAGCTGACCTCCCCGGCAGCCTCCGCCGCCCGAGCTCCCGCTCCTCTGCGCGGAGAACACCGAGCGCGGGGGCGCCCCCAGCTCTGCGGTGCCGCGGGGCCCACCGCAGCGCGAGGTGCTGGAGCACACCTGGGGGGGCCCCGCCCGCCTCGGACCCTGCAGCGCGGCAGCGCCCCAAGCAGCGTGGCGGGGGCGGGGGGGGGGCGGGGGGGGCGCCCCGGAGCTGCGCCTCCCGCAGGACTCGGCCCGGACACCGCGCTCCCCGCGGAGCCGAGCATCCCCCCCCCGGGCGCGAGCCACAGCGCCCCTCGCCCCCCCCGCGCCCGCTCGCCCCCTCCGCGCCCGCTCGCCCCCTCCGCGCCCGCTCGCCCCCTCCGCGCCCGCTCGCCCCTGCAGCCCAAGTTTCCCCGATCGCAGCGTCCAGGGGCTCGCAGGCCGCAGGATTTTCTGCCCCCCCCCCGCCCCCCCCACCGCAAAACCCACAAATGCAAGAAACGTAACTCGGCCGAGCGGCCTCCGCACCGACCCTCGCGAGGGGGCAGGGGGGGGCCCGCCGAGCCCCGCCGAGCCCCGCGGGTCCTGCTCGCCCAGCGCCCCGGGAGCGGCGCCGCCAACTTGGCAGACGCGGGGCCCCGCGGCCGAGCTCCCCGGGACCCGCGCCCGCCCCGCCCCGCGCCGCCGGGCAGAGCATCCCGCGACGACGGGCCCCCGCGCGGACTGGCTTCCGCCGACGCTACAGAATTAAAGAAGAAAAAAGAAAGAAAGAAGGAAGGAAAGAAAGAAAAAGAAAGAAAAGGGGGAAAAAAGAGAGCGCGCGAGCGAGCGAGGCGTGCAGCGCCGCAGCCCCGAGCGCCGGGGACCCACCTGGCTCGCCCCGGCCCGGGCCCGCCGCCGCCGCCGCCGCCGCCGCCGCCGCCCCCGCGCTGCTCCCGCGGCCCCGGGCTCCGTCCGCCGTCCTCGCCGCCGCGCCCCGAACTGCAGCTCGCGGGCTGGAAGGTGACGGGCTCGGGGAGCGGAGCCGGCCCTCGTGGGCACACGCTGATTTGCAAGTGAATGAAGTGGGAGGGAGCGCGGAGGGGAGGACTCGCCGGAGAGGCCCTGCCCCCTCCCCCCGACAGAAGGGCTCCCTGTGTCTCCAGCCCCGAGCATCGGCTCCCGGGGCGCCCGGCCGCCGCCGCCCTCCTTCCCTTCTTATTTTGGGGGGTGGGGGGGGGGTTGAAACAGAACTTGTGCGACTCCGCCTGCCTCCTCCTTCATGCACCTTGTGCTATTGCAAGAGTCGGATGTTCTTTTTTTTTTTTTTTTCCCCCTTTTTGCAATTTCCAGGGACACAGCAGCTCTGCTCGGGGCTTGCACCCTGCACCCCACCCCGGCCTCCCGAGACCCGGGGCCCCTCCGCACAAGCTGAGCAGGCTGCCCCGGACACGTCTGACTGTGTCTTGCCTTCTCTCCTGCCAGGGAGACCGTTTTATTTTTTATTTTATTTTATTTTATTTTATTTTATTTTATTTTATTTTATATTTATTTATTTATTTATTTATTTATCGATCAATCTATTATTTTTTACACGATCCTGTGATCCCTGTTACTCTCCCCCGGAGTGAGCATCCTCCAGATGTTGTAGCACGAAGCCCTGCTTCCCCGGGGCTCGCAGGAACACTGGAAGCCCAAACCCCCAGGCTGGCCGGTGACCCGGGGCTGGTTGCATCTTTCTAAAGGAATCAATCCAAGGATACAAAAGACTTGCGGAAGAGGGGGCGTGTGTGATGATATTCAAGGTCGGCCTAAGGGTTGAGGATCTTTCAGGAAAGTTCCTGCGGCAGGGTGACCTCTAAATTAGACTCGTTGGTACACCTAGCAGTCGGAACAGCTCTATTCACAGTTACAGAAAAGTGATTTCTGGTATTAGCTGTGAAAATCTTTAAGCATGCCAAAGGACTGTTAAGCCAGAGTTACGGTTCTCTACATAGGAGATGTAGACATGAGAAAGCCAGGGACTGTTGGATTAGGAAAATTAAATCTAATTACCACAGTGATTGCACCCAGAGTCAGCAGCATCCCAAGCCAGCTATTTGTGTAAGCTGCAAGTTCAAGGGCGGGGGGGGGGGGGGGGGGGGGGGGGGGATTTCCATTGCATGGTGCTCTAAAAACAAAATCCGGGGGGCTACTTTGGCTCCTGAGTAATTACACTGTTTGCAGGCCGGTCTCCTTCCCAACTGAGCTCTTACTAGAAAATCTTTTGTTTCACTAATAGAAGTTCAGGCATTTGGATAAAGCCAAAATCAAAGTACTTCCTCTAGGCAGCCAGTGCTTCAAAGAAGTATGCATGGAATGGTTTTAGCACAGATGTTCCACACATGGAAGATGGAAAGACTCTGAATTTCTTTCTTGAAAAGATCTTCCCTTAACGAAGAATTGCCACCAATTTACAAAGAAAGACTGAACATTTTCTCTTCATGCAGCTATTTAAATTCTTGTGGAGAAAGGATAGGGGAGAGGAAATCTGCTTTTGATTCATGGTTCATTCCTCAGATTATGAATTTCTTATATATTTAATGGGAAATACCAGCTCTTTATGTTCGTATAGTCCTTTATAGATTACAGAGTGCTTTCATAGACTATTTTATTTAATTCTTCTTTCTACAAGTGGTATGATTTTTCCTCATCAGGACGGAGGAAATAGATTGATGAAGAGATCACACAGGTTAAGTAACATGTCTAAGGCAATATAACTGGTAAGCAGAAGAGGAAGACATATTCCTGGTAAAATTGTGCGCAGGTGTATGTGTATACATATAAGATACGCATCCTGTCTTTAATTTATATGTAATATAGAGGATTATGTACTTATAAGTATGCCAATAAAAATAAGTCATATCTTAAGACTATCCTTTACGGAAAGATATGCAGATTAACTAATTTTTATGGTAAAAGTGGGGTAATAGTGGGGTTGATGTTCTACTCGTTGAACAAGTTAATATCTCACAAAGGAAATCTCTAATTGTTTGCAATATTCTATTCTTCAAACCCCATTAAGCTACATGTCAAAAGTGGTTAAAACAACTATTTTTTAACTTTAGAATGGATAAATAATCAACTTGCTCCTGAACACTTTAAGTGGCAGCTTTGAGTCACATGAAGGATGGTATTTTTATACTAAAAAGGGTTTTTTGTGTGATTCTTGAGGATCTCTAGTCACATTTATCACAATCATCATTAATTTTCAATTACTGATATTAATACGGATGTAAATATCCATAATTTATCCCAATTTCAGAGATGAAAGAACTAAGGTTAAATGGTTAGTTACCTGGTGTCATATAAGTGCTGTTTCCGATTCATTCTCGGGCACACCAAAGCATGGTGACAAGTCACAGAAGCTAACTAGAGATAGTTAAACAAATGTGGGGAGCATCTCTGCTATCATGTGGGCTCTTTTTCTGAAATGTGAGTGGCAATTCTGCAGGGCCCCTGGAAAGGCCTCGATGCAGACACTCAGGAGCTACCAGCACTCTGCTTCTACTGCTACTTTTTTCTCCTCACTGCATTCTATACTTCTGGATGCGTGGCCTGGCGCTGGGACAGGGGGAGGCAGCAGGGTTACCTACACGCTGGGTCCCCTCGCAGCTAGGGAATGTCCTTGTGAACTGGAAGACATCCCTAAAAATGTTTTCTTTCTTTCTTTCTTTCTTTCTTTCTTTCTTTCTTTCTTTCTTTCTTTCTTTTTTTTTTTTTTTCAAGATTTTATTTATTCATTCACGAGAGACACACAGAGAGGCAGAGACACAGGCAGAGGGAGAAGCAGGCTCCCTGCAGGGAGCCCGATGTGGGACTCGATCCCAGGATCCTGGGATCACAACCTGAGCCAAAGGCAGATGCTCAACCACTGAGCCACCCAGGCGTCCCTAAAAGTGTCCCATTTCACATACTCTCTTGTTTAGTAATTCGGTACAGCTGAAGTATCTCATCAGCTTTTAGGTTACTTCATTATTTTATATGCTTCAGTCAAAATTGCTTGTACTTCTTCCCTTTACAGCTTGCAAAGTTTCAATTTAAAAAAAAGAAAACTCCTTCATAGACCATTACTAGGGATATTAATTTTGATGACGGATTTTTCAACTTCCACTAAATCTCTCTTCAGATGATTAAGAGGCCATCTTATCCTTATAATGGGGATGCATATAAATAAATAATTACAAGTTCTCTGACTTTCTTTTCAATAATATACATCTGTATGCAATGATTATCTGGTAAAAACATTTTCATGATCATCAACAATTATTCTTGATTAGAAGAAAAAGTTCACTTTTAAAACCATGCGCCTAATTAAGAACCTTGGCATGAGTGGATGTGTTTCAACCAATCCAAATCTTCCATCTAAAATTTACCTTGAGTGTGTTGCTGCTAGAAAAAATGCACATGTTATAATGCTTATTACTTAATACCATGGTGTGCGTGCATAAGTGAAGAGATTTCACTGAGGAACGAATACCTAGGCCTCCGCTCTGCCCTGTGTGTATATGTGCACATGAGCGTGCACAGAGGCCGCTTCCCCATTCCCCGCCCCAGCAGTGTTTAAGGGGGATAAAAGATTTAACCACTCTGGGTATTATTGAACTGAAACAAGGAGACAGGAAACCTCAATGGAATTCCCCTTTTGTAAGAGCCATAGACATCTCAATACAAGCTAAAATAAATGCACACAAATTTCATGTGCTTATCCAGGTTTTCTACTCCTGGGAGAGGTTCCAATACTGTATTTAAAATGGGTTGGATCCCAGGATGCATTAAGACATTTCCCTCTTGATCATTATATTTGACTCATCACTATAGGTAGATTACACTAGCCGGGAGACTTCCAAAGGTGATAAATGCACAGCGACACAGTGTTATTGACCTACCCAAGGTGTTTTAGTGCGCTGGGAATTTCAGGGTCAGTAGAGTGGACTTCAACTTTTTGCTGAATTCTTTTTACATCTTATTCATGGCTTTGTGGCAGAGTCTAAACTTGCCTGATCAGATGTGTACAATCCAAGTTTGGTGGACTGTACCACGTCAATGAAGGGACATGTCCATGTTTCAAAAAAAATAAAAAAAAAGACCCATTAAGAGAGTAAGTCACAGTGTATTTTCTTAAATAATTGTTGTAGACCAGGATGAATTGAAAATCCTATACTTGCATCCTGAGGGTAAAATAATTTCTTTCTCTTGCTAATTCTTCTCTCGAATATAGAAGCACTTGATGGGAGCAGTGGCAGGCTGGAGTAGGAAAAACAATATAATAACATATGTTCAAAAATATTTTGGGATTTTATAGATCTTTGAGAGCATTAAAATTTTATAAAGTTTGTCAAAAAGAAGACAAGGACAAAGACCAGAAGATGATTATCCTCTGTACTGGTATAAATGTTCTTTTTAGAATTGATCAGACTTCACCTAGAGCCTTCTTTTCCCCCTTAGGTACCACACTTAAATCCCCTCTTTCTTTTTTTGCCCCTTCTCGTGCGTTTCCGTTGTCCTCTGTAAAATACCTGTAGTACTTTAGCTCGACCTCGTTGTTTACATATTCTTTTCACCTACGAGACTGGATGTCATTGAATTAATGAAGGTAGAGCTCTTGTCTGTTTTGGTCATCATTTTATCTCCTGGAGCTTGGAAGAGTGCTTGGTACCTGCATGTGTAAATAAGTTAGCGATACAGACAAAGTAAAATGGATTTGGTGGACAGAATCTAGAGGTGACAGATGGACTTTAGACCACGTTTATGAACAAAAGGTAATAAGACCGGAAAAGGGAAGGTTCGAGCAGGCCCTGAGCACTCTTCAAGTACTTGAACGGTGCTGTGGGAGAAAAGTAGACTGGCTTTTCTGTGATGGAAGCTTCCATTAATATCAACTGGTGGAGCCACTGGAAGATACTGCATTTCACTGATGATAAGACACCCATATTTTCATATGTTAACATGTCTGAAATTATGATGCTTCTTACAATCGACACGATAAGGAAGCATCATGTCATGGTATAATTGGCAGTATCTTTTCTTTCTTAATGACACATAAAATAATGGTGCAACTTACTACCATTGGCATCTTAGATCTGATGACATGCAGATGGTAGGTTTCAGCTTAACATATGGAAGAATTTTCAAACTATTAGTGCTGTTCAAGATGAAAGGTACTGGCAGCTTCCGGATAGAGATGAAGGCATTCGATCACAGACCACACAAACACTTGTCATAAATGAGCTCAAGCATCAAATTTGGGTTTGTATGATCTTCTACATCTTTGGTAAACATGAGTTGCTTGAATTTTGATCCAGCTGTCTTAGATTATAGATGAGAAAATAAGATCACAAAGATGAGAAAATAAGATCACAAAGGTTACATGCTTTGTCCAAAGTCACACATCTCTTTAGAGGCCAAGACTGGACTATCCATGCCTCCCACTTTCTAATATGACTCTATTTTCATTTAATGCTTATCCTTGTTTTCTCTTCAGGCTTAATGTATAGAAAATGAGATATAATATTTTGATAAAAGCAGCGATTAACACTTACTACATGCATATGATATGACATTTCTTTGCAAGTATTATTTCATTTAATCCATCTGATACCCTATGTGCTAGGTATTATTATTCTTGTTTTCAGATAAGGAAATTGAGCAATGGGAGGTAGAAAAACTTGTTCAAGGTCACATAGCTAAAATGAGTCAGATTGAGATTCAAACACACATTTAAAGTGAGTTCCTGTACTCTGAATCACTATATAGGGACTTAACAGATTCACAGAATTTACTGCGTAATCTATACGCAGTGATGTGCAAATCAAAATCTGCCATAGTCGAAAATTTTTTTATTTTGAGATAAACATGGTTTGGATGTTACACTATTATCTTCTTTATTATTTGCCTGAAGATATCTGGATAATGGTTTCAGTTCTCTACTGCATTTATGTACAAAACAAAACCTTAAGTGCTTTCGTTAAATTTTAGGGCCAGCAGGAAGCAAAGAAAATGCGGTTTTATTCTTTGCCACGTGTGTACCCAACCCATGTCTACTTCTACACTCTTCCTATCTGGAAGTACCCTAACGTTGAGGAAAATCAGT
Organism: Vulpes vulpes; assembly: GCF_048418805.1. NCBI lineage: Eukaryota > Metazoa > Chordata > Mammalia > Carnivora > Canidae > Vulpes > Vulpes vulpes. The sequence continues at coordinate 134,692,901 of NC_132783.1, forward strand.
GTTTAACTGATTTCCTGACCTCTATTTCTTATTCATTGTGGGCCCTTGGCCATCTGTAAAGATGTGTTGAATCTTACGGGTCTTTTCTGTGGAGAGCTCTCTTTGTGTGCCTCAGGATCAGTCTTTATTTCTCAAAAAGGAATTCTTCATAGAGGATGCAAGCAGAATTCTTGGTCACAGCTGAGGTCTTCTCATTGCCCCCCGGGAATCTATACTTACTAGCTCTCTTATAAGGAAAAATAAGACGAGAAAAAGCTGCCCAGTGTCAATTGATGAAGAAAAATTTTAAAGGACCTTAGTTAGGTTCATTTTGAGGGTACCTTTTTAGACTTCGTAATATTCAAAATTGTAAAAGAAAATTCTCATATATTTATGAGTTACTGAGAAATAATGTAGTCTTGACCAACCCTTTTGTCTCTTGGCCTTAATTTATTTATCTGTAAGATGAAGGTGTTGATACAGTTTTCTACTCTAGTGGTTTCTGCAGTCGTTTCTCTGCATGTTGCTGTTTTGTTTGTGGCCACTGGGGGGACAGAGAACAGACCTTTCTTTTGAAAAACTTTACTAATTTATGATAATGGCCTCGCAGAACAACCATAGGGAAAGCGGATTTTTCTTAGTGAGACATCGAATTGATTGATTGTTATTAAACTAGTACTTCTTTGTAAAATCCGGGGATTTTTGGAAAACCATTTTAGTAGTCTCTCCTTATCTGTGGGAGCTGTGTTCCAAGATCCTCAGTGGATGCCTAAAGCCACAGATTGTACTGAACCCTAAATATACTATGTTTTTCCTATACATACATACCTATGATAAAGTTTAATTTCTAAATTAGGCACATTAAGAAAATAGTAGCTGGTAATAGTTACTAATAATAACAATAGTACATAATAATAAAATAGAACAAATATAAGAGTATCCTGTAATAAAAGTTATGTGAATGTGGTCTTTCTCTCAAAATATCTTATTGTACTGTATCCATCCTTCTTCTTGTGATGATATGAAAAGAGAGGATGCCTATGTGATGAGATGAAGTGAGGTGAATGACTCGGCGTTGTGACATAGTGTTAGGCTACTATCGACTTTCTGGCAGTATGTCAGAAGGAGGATCATCTGCTTCTGGACTGCGTTGACTGTGGGTAAGTGAAACCATGGAAAGCAAAATCTCAGATAAGGGAGAAACTACTGTATTAATATTTCTGTAAGCAGTAAAGTCTTTTAAGAATAATCATGTATCTCCATGAACATTACCACGTAGGAGATTTCACTAAGTTCATTAAAACTATGAGCTTTTTGAGAAGTATCACAAGCCACAATATTGTAGGAATGGAGATACAGACACTTAAAGGATATTTTAAAAAATTTTCTTTCACTTAAAGGATATTTTGAAAAATTTTAGTAGTTATCAGAGTTGGTAGTAATTAGTTAATATTTTCAGAAACTAAAACAATACAAATAAGAAATTTCCAATTGCAAAGTTGAAAGAAAACTCAATGTTTTGTAACTGAAAAGGTCCGTAGTATATAATGATCTTTAAGAGCAATTTAGTAGCTAATATTTGTTGAACACTTACTACACGTCACCCAATGCATTAAAAGCTTTTATTTGTCCAATTTTTTTTGGGTGCCACCTACAAGTGAAATCACATGGTATTTGTCTTTCTCTGTTTGACTTCACTTAGCATAGTACCTTCTAGATACATCCATGTTATCACAAATATCAAGATTTCATTTTTTTATGGCTAATATTCCATTGTATATATACCACACCTTCTTTGTCCATCCATCTATTGATGATCATGTGGTTTGCTTCCCTACCTTGGCTTTCCAGAGAACAGACTGGGAGTTGCCAGAGCGGAGGTAAGTTGGAAGGAGGGGTGGTGAAATAGGTGAAGAGGATTAAGAAGTACAAACTTCCAGTTATAAAATAAATAAGCCAGAGAAGTGAAAAGTACAGCACAGGGAATATAGTCACTAATATTGTTATGATGTAATATGGTGACAGAGGGTGACGACACTTACTCTGGTGCACACTGAGTAATGTACAGAATTGGCAAATCACTGTTTTACACCCGAAATTAATATAACCTTGTTTGTCAACTATACTTCAATAATAATAATTATAAATAAAGCTTTTGTTTATACTCTTTTGATTCTCTCCACAAATCTGTGAAGTAGTTACTTGATCATGCCCGCGAGTAAATGGTGATTTAGGGTTTCATTACCATGCCTGTTACACTGCTGGCCCGTCCTCTTATACTCCTGGACGTGCTCTTACCCACCAACTATATCACTGCCCATTGGTAATGGCCGATGCAAATTGTCCTTTCTTAATTATAAAATGCTTCATGTTAATTACTGCTTTGCATGTTTACTACAGTTCTTTTTAACAGAGGGTGCCTGTGTTGTTAGCCTTTGTGTTTTCTGGCAGAGCAGGCCAACTCAGGAAGGTTAAGAGCCCTAAACAAAAATCTACAGTTTGACTTCAACAGAATGCATTTAGAAACGAGAGTATTTTATCTCCAACTGTTAGAACCAGAATCCGGAATGGAAGGAAACTTCTCCTTTCTGAGCTCTTGATTTTGAAAAGCTTATGCTTATAGTCTGGTTGTCTCTAACTTTAAAGACAAGACCCTAAAATCCTCAGAAAGCTTGCAATTCCCATTTTTGAACATCGGTAATCACCCCGTTAATCAAATGCCCGTCATGCCCGTCAGTGCTTTTTAAGCTGCCTTGTTTGATTGCTCATGGCAACTTTCCAAGGTCAGTATTTATCCCATTTTACAGAGGAGGAACACGAACCTCAGAGAGATTAAGTGACTTACCTGCAGTCACACAGCCAGCAAACGGTTGAATTTGAACCCAGATCTTAAGTATGACTTGAACTCAACACACATAATGAGGGTCAAGATAATCAAATTTGTTTGAGATGGTGTGGTGACACTTTCTATTCTTAACTATACATATGATCCAAGTTGCAGATGGTAAGCCAGGAAGCCTGCGGCTTTATGTGGTTATGAAGAAGTATGTGAGGTAGAAGGGGAGGAGAAGGTTTCTGTCAGTTTATTTTGCAAAATACGATCATTTTTTAATGAAGAATAAGACAGAGCTGTCCTGTCCCTGGAATGATTGGTTCTGAGCAGTGAATCACGTAGCTGGAATGCAAGGACTGTCTACTGGTGTGATAATATCTACTTAATGCTCCCTCCACCCCCAGAACTAGGTGGTAGGATCTTCCTGTCTCCTGCTTGATCCCCCACAGCTCAGCCTTTTATTTTTAAAAGTTCATTTTACTTTTTGTTCATTTGAATATAATAATTGTTTAAAGTGGGAGGAAGGAAGCACAAAGCCTATCTTCTTCAATCCCTGTAGCCTCTTTGAGATGCTTCTGGAAGACCAGGTGGGGTGGGGAGGGGAGAGTTCTGATTATGTCTTGTTGGTATTTTTCATCTGTGACAATTTGTCCATGAAGGTTTTGGATAAGTGCAGGCAAATTATATTGTGAGCTTAAAGATTGTAGGTACATTGGTCATTTTTATTTGCAGTTATTTACACATGTATGTAGCTTTCATCGAAGCTGTATTGAAACTTACTTGAAACAACATTTTTGCACTGAAAACTTCCTCTTTCTTTCTTTCTTTCTTTCTTTCTTTCTTTCTTTTCTTTTCTTTCTTTCTTTCTTTCTTTCTTTCTTTCTTTCTTTCTTTCTTTCTTCTTTCTTTCTTCTTTCTTTCTTTCTTTCTTTCTTTCTTTCTTTCTTTCTTTCTTTCTTTTCTTTCTTTCTTCTTTCATTAGCAAAAGAGGCCAGGAGCAGAGGGAGAGAGAGAATCTCAAAGAGGCTCCAGGCCTGATGCAGGCTCAGTCTCACGACCCTGAGATCATGACCTGAGCCGAAATCAAGAGTCGGACACTTAACCAATGGAGCCACCCAGGTACCCCGAAAACATGTAGATTCTTGAAATGTGACTTGTTTCATGCCTATCTGTAGTCAGACTCCACCCCCCACTGCATGTCACTCCCTTGCTTCTGTACTTGGGACTGTCCCATGAAATTCTAAATATGGCAAAATGATTGGGAGAACTTGAATTATCTGCATAAGTAATACAAGACTACATCTAACTGTGATGTTCTAGTTTGTCTCCTTACTGCCCCTTCCTCCCTTTTCCTCCCTCTGCTTGGAGAATCTAGGCTGCTCAAAAAGAAAATGATTATGTGATTATGATACCAGAGAAAAGTCGTTATGGTGTATCTTACTAGACCAATTTTGGTGCATATCTTATTCCCCTAGCATTCATACGGCCCGTGATTACAAACATACAGAATTCTTGAAGATTGATTAAATGTGAAAAATACAGCATCCTTTTGCATTTCTAAATGAAAATCATTAGAACAGGCTATTAAAAATGGCAGGAAAGTACATAGCCTATCGGAGGAAATGTTTAAATTCAGATTTTTCTGGTGCAAGTTTTTATGGTCGAAACCGTGTGAGAAATATGACTTAGTTCACACCTCCTTTGAATCCCTCTGCATGTTGCTGCCTCTGCAGCGTTTTACTAAAAAGTTACAGTGACTTCAGTGAGATTCTGTGATAAGCTGAACTCCTCACAGCTTGATCCTTTTCTGACTTTGTAGTGAAAACCACTGTTGTTGAGTGGAACACAGGTTGCTGGTTGCTCTGCTGGACCTGGCATTCGACCCAAATGCCTCATGTTTATTCCTTGCTGCCTTGTGTCTCCATTTGATTGCCCTTCTGATGCATGCTTCTGAATATATACTTGGGTGGGATACTGTTTTGAGGCTCAATACCTAAAAACAGAGCTTAGTGGTTTGGATCTTTCCATAGAGCCGATTTCCTGGTTTGTGGTTCGCCCTCTCAGAGTTGAGACTGATGCAAAGATGCTGATGGGTTTTAGAGGCTGGCCTCTTGGGATGTGGCAACTTGCCACGATGCCATCAGTTGAGACTAATGATTGTACAGGATTCTCATGAAGCAGATGGCTACTAACCACAATATTAATATTATTTTGCTTTGTACATTTAGAAAAAAAATCATTTTCACAGTTGCAAAGGAAAACCTCGTTTGGATTTTATAAAGAATGATCTGCAACAGAAATAACATGCTGTCAGGACCTGTTTTATATGCTTTCATTATCAGTGACAAATTGTGATATTAATTCTATAGCAAATTTGTGCTTGGGATTTTAGCATTTCTCTCAGCCATTTCCTTCTTCTGCATAGCTAGCTGTAGAATGAAATGCTGTGAATTTTACCTTGGAGGGATCGACAGCTGGATTTAAATGCTACCTTCGTAATTTGCTTAGAGATACTATTGTTTATAAATTTGAAGAGTGGATATTCTTTGACAGGATTCAGAATGAAGTCTGGGTTTGAGGTAATTGCTTAGATAATCCAGGTAGCAGAGACACTTCTGCCTGGATTCCCCCATAACGTAGCCAAAACAAAACAAATTTATTTCTGTTTGAATTAGTCAGGTAATTACTTTCGTGCTCTGCTCTGCTTTGCTGATGACATTCCGGTTTGTACGTGTTGGGAGAGAGGATGGTAGAGTCAAGTTCATGTTGACGAAATGGCTGTCCTGCCACCTGTGTATTTCAGCCATGGGGTGCCAATCACGATTTTATTTTGATCAGTGATCTGGACCTTCTGTAGTGCTATTTTCAGGATAACTCACAAGCAAAGGTAACTCAGGAATGCCTCATATGAGGGCATTAGGGAATTTAGCGTGACTTTGCCTCAAGCACAAGAATTTTAAAATTTGGAACACAGAGTGAAATGGGACACTTGGCAGTGGTATACACCAGTTTCCTGTTCATCTCTCAAACAATCATGAAGCCCAGCATACAGAGACGCAATTCGTGGTGTGGTGGTTTTTTTTTTTTTTTTTTTTTTTTTTTTTTTAAATACACCAGGTGTTTAGAAATAGTTCTTTATCTGTTTGATTTTTTGACTTTCTTATTCTTACGAAGTTCTTAAAACATAATGTAAAAAAGGGAGGGGAGAAAACCCCTATTTTTTGGATCTAGTAGACTAATAAGAGAGACATAAAAAGGTAAACAGATAGGAAATGACTAATGCATAAGAAAACAAGAAATTACATCTTTTTTTTTTTTTCCAGATAGAGTTGGAAAGCAGACATAGTAAGGGATGAGAGTCATATTCCACTTAGAAGGTCTACTTTGAACTCCTGGTAATTTGTTCCAAATCCAAACCAAGAAAAGTAAAGGCTTACTCAGTATCCAAGTGACTGTTTCTTAACAAACCATCCTTAATTATACTCGACATCTAGTTTTTGATCACTTAGCAGTTTTGCAGCAATAAATTAAAAGGACAGAGGGTGACATGATATTAGATGGAAGTTTAATGGCAGTGGAAATGACAGCTGACCTTGAGTGGAAAGATAACAACCAGCCCCGCAAAAAAGCATACATTGAGGGTATTATAGCAGAAATACAATGATACATCCTCAGGAAGATGGCTCTGCAGTTCAAGAAAAGTTAAATTATAGCCACTTTCCCTTAGAAAGCTAGGAATGGTTTCTTTTAGAGGCTGATGAATGAGTTGGTGATGACATTTGGCATATGAATAGGTATGCTTCAGTAATTTGGAAAATTCATTTATGTGGAATAGTGGATTCCCAGTGATGCAGTTCATTAGGTGTCTTTGCATTTGAGTTGGGTCATATCAAATCAAATACTCTATCCCTCCCTGGGTAGTAATGATTCGAGGAATACCGGTGTGGGTCAAATATCTGAAATTATTCACTTGGTGATTCATTCCTTTGGGCCTTGAAGGCATTTTCATTTCCATTAACCTCCTCATTTAAATTAAAATGCCTGTAGGTCAAATAACTGTACCCTGGAAATCCATGGGAATTACATTTATTAGATTACTCTGGCAGCTAGATACTTGTGAGAATTTTACACAGGATGGGCACCTAGTTGTTTCCTGAGCTAAAACTGTCTCCCTATTTTGGATACTGAGGAAAACACTTTGAAGTAAACTCAGCTTCTTCCATTCTATAACACAACTGTGCAACATTCCTTTTCACCTTCCGAGGGGATAGACATCTAGGTCTGATGAACTGGAAAATCCATCCACGGCGCTCACTGTAGCTGACGAATTACCTGGTCACTCTTTTTGACAACGTGACAACTTAGTGGGTTAATGATAACTACAATGGCAAAACCAAACCTCGCAATTGAATGGCATTTAGTTATATGCAAGGAAAGCTCAAGGAGGATTGACAATGTTGCAGAAGTTAGGTGGGAAAATATTAAACACATGCAGTTCCAGCCCATACCTCTATGGGCCACGATGCTTCTGGTGAGTAATAACAAGGGAGAGGTGATGGAAGCTGCAGAAGGGGTGAAGGAGGAGCTGTGGCTGTAGCAAGTGTGGAAATCCAGCAAACTACTGGCCAGGTGGTCCACGGGTTGGAGGTGATCAGCACTACCAACTTCCCTTCCAACTGGAAAAACATTTTGTAGGAGGATTGCTTAGCTAAAGTGTTATCACCCATCCTAGTTTGCCTTGGACAATTCCAGCGTATGCCTGTTGTACTGGTTTAATTATTGATAGGGCTTTATTTTGCTGTTCAGAACGTTCTGGATGGGACATTAAATAATTACGTGGTTGCTCCACTTAATTTTGAATGAAACAGAAGAGAAAACATGGAGCTTGTTTTGGAACTGATCATTTACAGATATCCTTACTCACAACCTCTTACTTCCTTACAAGTGAAATAAAAATGCACCTGACAGTCGTAAGTCTAGTTTCCTACCTAGTAAAGAAATGACATCAAACTCTACAGCGCCTACAGCCTTCTCCCCCTACTGCCTTTATGTTTTATGGAGCCACCTATGTTCACTGTGAAATTGAGAATAACTAGGCAAAGATGAACCTTTCGGATGAGAAATGTAGAAAAAAACAATGCTGCACTTCTGTGTTTTTTTCCAAGGTGTATTCCAAGTTTATTCCAAAAGGAATAGGAGGGGAAGAAATGAAATCCTTAGAATCTGTCCGGAGGAATGTTAATGTCCCCAAACGATAGCCTGCTGTTTCTACCTGAGTAGTGTTCCTCCCCTGGCAGCCCACCCCATACTACTAGCTGGGGAGGTTATTTTTTTTTAAATTTTATTTAGTTATTCATGACACACACACACACACACACACACACACACAGAGGCACAGACACAGGCAGAGGGAGAAGCAGGCTCCATGCAGCGAGCCTGACGTGGGACTCGATCCCGGGTCTCCAGGACCACACCCGGGACTGAAGGTGGCGCTAAGCCACTGAACCACCCGGGCTGCCCTGGGGCAGTTATTAGAATGAATTTGTCATCCTATGGCAGTCATTAACACCAACCAGAGTGGACAGTAAATTTTTTACACTCTTTATGAATGAGTCTGGAAAGCAGTTTCAGAATTTTTTAAAGTGACTTTTTGGACAATGTTCATTATACCAGGGCTATTTTTACAAACAAGAACATGAAGGTCTGTCTCTCAACAGTCACAGAGTTGCTTTTAGGGGGTTTCTATTGTTAAAAATCCCTACTTATTGATTTTATGTTCACTCTCTGGCATAAAGCATATTCTTTTACCATTCACTCTTGGAATATGCTGGTTATGTGCCTTACCCTTGGTGGAGGCCATTAAGAAATTTCTGGGTGTCATGCTTGCCTAATCAGACCACATCTTACATTTTTGGTATCTGTTCATTACCTTCTTTCTCTATGCTTTCTTTTTGTCCCTACCATGAAAACACTCTCGGGGCACCTGAGTGGCTTATTCTGTTAAGCATCTGCCTTCAGCTCAGGTCATGATCCTGGTCATCGATCCTGGGATCGAGCCCCATGATGGGCTCCCTGCTCCACAGGGAGTCTACTTTCTTCTCTCCCTCTGCCTCTCCTGCAGCGTGTGCTGTCTCTCTCTCTCTCTCAAATAAATAAAATCCTTTAAAAAAAGAGAGGAAAATTTGAGGGTCAAACAGGAAGATTCCACAGGCCATAGTACAAACAGGGAAATGTGACAGGTGTGAGGAGGGCGCATGAAATGTGGGGTGAAGTGTAAAGGAAAAACTTAAGACAGTGGAACGAAGAAATGCTGTTTTTAGGACCCCAATACTGGGAAGTAGGCATAGAGAGACCAGTAAGCAAGAGGTGAGCATGAGCCCTCATCAGAAGTGATACGGTAGCTGGGATCTGAAGACAGATGTAGTGTAGGATTCTGGGTCTAAATTCTAGCATCTCTTCCTAATAGCCATGTGACTTTAATAAATTTCTTAATGTCTCTCTGCTTTAGTTCCACCTTAAACTGGAGGTGAGGGTACTATTTAACAGGGTTACTTAAGGATGGTGTGAATCAATCTATGTAAAGAGCTTGGAAAAGTCACAGGTACGTTGTGAACCCTCATAATATTAGTAAATGTTAGTTCCCTAAAAAGACTCCTGGCTGTTGGCTTTTGTCCCGACTCTCTCCCTACAGCTGTGTATAGTGCAACCAAACATGCCTGAGCCAGGAAGGACTTAGCCAAGAAGTCTGGGAGCAACATAGCCAGGTAACACCAGCAGCATTTTTCTGTAGCAGTGTAGATTTTCACCCAAACGGGCTTGAACTCACAATTCCCTTCTGGGCCAAAGAAGAAAACAATACTGGATGATTACCACATAAAATGGGACAATTATAACCAAAAGTCTAAATGTCCATTGGGGAGTATCAGTTGGTCCTAAAACAATAATCTCCCTTTTGTAATAAGTGCTAGGAAAACAGAAAGTACCTCATCTCTTCTTGTTTTCTTATAACTGTGTCCTTGAGTTGGCGTTTAGCACTGGGAAGAGTCTATTACCCCTTTGCAGTCGAGGACAAATCATGCTGTATAACTGAGGTGTCTAAAAATCCTGTTTGATTATATCCTTAAATTTAAGACATGTTGAGTATTGGTTATCCAAATATACCAGTCTCTCCTATTTCTAATATCAATAGTCAATAAACTGGCCTTTATTGAGTATATCTGTGACTGTGCTGGGGATAATGGACTTATAAGACATGATCTTGCCTTCCAAGAACTTATGATCCAGTTGAGAAATAAAACTACAGTTTGGAAAAACAAAACCAAACCACTCAATCCATTCTTTGTATGTGTTCTGACAGCACAACCCTTCCTCTCTTACTGGTCTTAACTCACCGTTGTAGTAACACAATCCTTAACACTGAACTTGGGCTGTTTGGCATGTAGTAGGTTACCAATAAATGTAAAGTAATCACTCCCTACTTAGTCTTGCCTGAAAAAGAGACCTTGCTTTTTTTTTTTTTAATTTTGTTTATTTATTCATGAGAGATGGGGGGCATAGACACAGGCAGAGGGAGAAGCAGGCTCCATGCAGGGAGCCCGATGTGGGACTCGATCCCGGGTCTCCAGGATCACACCCTGGGCCAAAGCCGGCACTAAACCACTGAGCCACCCGGGCTGCCGAGACCTTGCTTTCTATGTGCATGTGTGATTTGTCCTGCCCTTACATACCATTTTCATATCTGAAATCTTTGCTTAAGCACTTTTTTCATCCCCTTGATTTAGTTGTAATGTTTAAAATCTTTTAAAAAAGTTAAATTGAGGTCATCTAATGTAAGGTGCCTATAGTATGTAGGGCGTAGAAAGTGGTCAATGAAAGTTAATTCAACCTGGTAATACTTTTTTTGTTCTGCATTTCCAAATTATTCTTCTCAATCCTGTAACGTAGTCAAGTCCATTTCCATTTTATGCATTTATTCTTACATTATGGAAGATGAAAACAAACATGTACAACACAAGGAGGACGGTCATCTCTCTCTACTGGGACAGGAACATGGACTGGAGTAATATATCCTGTGGAGCAGGAGTAAAAACAATAAATGTCCTGAATAGACTTCCCATTAAGCAGGTAAAATTATTTTCCTATTTTCATAGCTTTGTATTTGAAGCTCTGTATTTTATTTACAGTGTAAATTCTGTGCTCTTTTCAGTAGATGCTGCTGCTTGTACTGAGCAATGGTTACTAAAGACTATTTTTCACCCACCCCCATGTAATGTGCTCCTGATACACAACCAAGGCTTTCCTTCACTTAACCTGCTTGCTCCTTTCATAGCAGCATGGAGCAGTATTTTAAAACCTTGGAAACCTCGGGCTTATACGTGGTATCATTTATTTGTGTAGTCTTTAAAAATATCCTTCCCGCACAAAATAACTTTTGGTTATTTCTTTGAACTTAATTTTATAAAAATACAGCATGGCAGAGTTTGGATTTTCATGATTCTTTCTCAAATTTGACCTTTCTTGTCACTGACAGATTTTTTTTCTCTTGGAAGATTAAGTGCATTGTATCAGTAACCTCAGAGGGCTCCTTTGAGATGAGCAAAGGAAATAATAAACACAGTTCTACACTTTTTTTTTTTTTGGAGAGAGAGAGAGAGAGAGAGAGAAAGAGTGAGTGTGAGCAGGGGTTTGGGAAAGAGTGGAAGGAGGGGGAGAGAGAGAATCTTAAGCCAATTTGGTGCTGGCTGGGGAGCCCAGCACTGGGCTCAATCTCAGGACTCTGAGATCATGACCTGAGCCAAAGTCAAGGGTGGGTTGCTTAACTGACCAAGCCACCCTGGCCTCCTCATGGTTCTACATTTTTAAATGGGTGATTTGTTCTAAGACTATGACCATAATGGAGAAAATGCTAACCATTCATTCCTTGGAGGTTTCTGGTTTTGGATTCTATACCCTGAATTTCATCAAGGTGTTGCTGGCTGGTGGAAGCTCAGGGCCACTTCCCCTCCCTACCATGGTCTTTACCAGTTTTGATTCTCTTGGTGCATCCACTTGGCTGCTTTGGATGGTACATTGACAACTGATACACAGGTGCTTTGGCCCTTTCTATTATGGCGTCCACTGGGGATACGAGAGAACTACTACTTATGATTTCATTTAGAACTTGTACTGAATGTTACAATATCTCTTAATCTCCTCAGAGAATGAAATTAATTCAAAATTTTAAAATATTCATCTGAAGAGATGATGAAGATAGATGACAAATATTCTCTTCCCACTTCAAAACTTGCTTTCCATTCAAGATTAAAGATTAACTCTGGCTACCAACCAACAAACAAACCAAAAACCCAGAAGATTTTGTTCTTTTCTTTTACCTAGAGGATTGGTTTATCTTCATTTGTGTTGGTTGGCAGTAAAACTCAATGCCCGGCAAGATGAAACACTGGTAGATATTCCTCAGAAACGGTTCAGAAAATTTATCCTATTCAGACCTCGTATCTTATTTAGAAGTGCAGCCAGTACTCCAAATACATATTCTTTTAGCACAGCACAGTGTCTGAGACTTTTCGGGTTTCTATTATTTTATACAACCACCATTTTTACTGTCCATTCTGGATGGACAATTAACCACTTCACTGAACTTTTATCTAGATCTGAAGAAGAGAAAAAAGATGAGTTCTAAAACTTTTGTAACTTGGACCTTTGGTTATTATAACCGTCTATCTTTTATAAGACAGTCATGGTAGGCTTTTTAACTCTGAATCTTTTTTTTTCCCCGTGCCTTATTTATGGGAAGTTGGCAACGTAAGGTCCAAGAGAAACTGAGATAGAATAGAAGAAGTTAAGGATTATCTGTGATTTGAGCTTTATACCTGCATACATTAAATAATGACACATTTAATAAGAGAGATTAGAATAAGAAGACAGGAGACATAAAAATATCTATGTATTTATTCTGTGCAATTTTTTTCCATATTCAAGACATAGACTTATATTTAGAGGAGAACTTATAAATCATCTTGGAGGATATTGCATTTAATGCAATGTCTGTATGGGTGACCAGTTGGCTTGGCAATGATAGATGGACTCACACAACTGGGTCCAGTGGTTCAAATGTAGTTCATTTTGGCAGTGACTAAAAGTCTTTATGATCCAGTGATTGTTCAGCGACCTGAATGAAATGAATTGGTCTCTTTCCTAGTGAATAGCTGTCCATGTCACAAGACTAGAATGTAACCGGTACTAATTGTCTCCCTGGTTGATACTTTCAGAAACAGGGTTAAAGAGGTCATAAAAGAAGGGTGACAAAATGCTCTGTCTTTTCACACCATCGCTCATTTATTGAGCTCATTGTACCAGGTCATCCCATTGGCTAGGCAAAGAGGGATGCATTCATTGTTGCAACCTGAGTTAAACTGAGCCTATCTTAAATGACATTTCTTTAATTCTCTTGATTATCTCTGTGACAAACTCTTTGTAATATGCCAAATTTAGTCCAACACCTTCACCCCTGGTGGGGGGACAAAAGCAAAAGCAGTGTCAGAAAAGAAAAATAGTCTTTAAAATGACAGATGCTTCTGATCATTTAGAGCAAAGTCCAGATTTGAAAAAGTCATGGAATTAGCTTCATAGTTTCTTTATAATTATATCCTACTGTGTTGGAGAGTTGATTTAAAATTTACTCTCATCAGTGCTTGTCCTTCAGGACCCATTAGAGTATTTTTTAACATTTTTGTTCTACATAAAATGAAGTCCAGAAGAATTTTCCCTGGATGGGAAGAATTAATAATGTGAAGATGTCAGTCTTTACTAAATGAATATAAAAATATAATTCAATCCCAATCAGCATCCAAAAAGTTGATATTAAAATCCATAGGGAAAAATTCCAAGAGAATTAATAATAATGAGGTACACACAATAATATTGAAAGAGACAAAAGAGTTACTGCAGTAAAATAATATGAGCCTGGAAGTTAGACAGACAAGCAGATCAGTGGAACCCAGTGGGACTGTGGACACATACACACATCCCCACATATGGAAACTTGGTATTTGTTAGGCATGGTATTTCAAATCCATGAGATGTTTGGACAATTAAGTATTCAAAAGCAAAACACAAAATTGGATTCCCTCCTCACACTATACACAAAAGATAAACTACAGATGGATCAGAAATTTAAATGTAAAAATCATAAAAGTATTCGAAGAAAATGTGAGTTTGGAGTAGTATTCCTAAGTAAGATTTGGAAACCAGAACCCATAAAGAAAGCACCATGGGCAGATTTGAGTATGTTAAAATTCTAATTTCTGTAAAGGATAGCAAATCCAAAGTTAAAATATGGACAGGTAATGTGAAAACATTTGTACCATACGTAACAGGTGTATGTAACAAATATTCTTCATATATGAAGGGTTCTTCCAGCAAGTGGAGAAGAAATATTAACCTCTTAATAGAAAACTGAACTAAGACTATGAACAGACAACTCAGAGATGAAGAACTAGAAAGGACTGATAAACATATAAAAAGTCATTCAACGTAAGTACTAATTAAAGGAATGAAAATGAAAATAGGGATACTCTTTTTGACTGTTAGATTTGGACAATATAAAGAAAATTGAAGACATTTGTGCTGTGCTATGCTAAGCAATGCTGTGACATGAAAATGACCTTTTCTCACGTTATTGTGTTAAAGGAAATTTACGCAACTTTTGGAGGTTAGTTTGGTAGTAGCCATTAAAAATTCAAATGCACATTTTCTATAACCTAGAAATACCATTCTGAGGGATCTCATCTAAAGCTGTGGGTTCAAAAGCATACATTTGTGCCCATGACAAACATAAATGTCTATTAATAAGAAAATTGTAAAATAGATTACATCATGTCTTTACAACAGTTTCTATGTGACCATTGAAAAGAATGGAGTAGAATTATACGTGCTAACATGAAAAAAATATTTGTGCTATAAAAGTCAAGTGAAAAAACGTGCAATATGACAGACAGTTCTTGTGTGTGTGTGTTTGTGTATGTGTATTTCTGTATAACCTTAGGAAAATATTGAGAAGTCTGTGTCTCCAATTGTTAAAAGCAGCTAAAATTTCAAAGCAGTTGGAAGGGTGAGTGGAATTGAAGAAGGCATGGTGAGACTTTTGCTTCCTTAAATAACTTTAGAAGGATGGAAACATGGGTAGTTTTCTGGCCATGAGATTTTGGGCTTTTCAGTGAGATAGGCTTGTGCCTGCATGGCCATACTGCATGCATATCATGTCAATTCCCGTTGCTCCAATAAGGCCAAAGCAAGAATGACCATCAGCCTATTGAAGAAGCAATTCGGACGTGGCAAGGAAGGCCGTTGTGAGTGTACAAAGCACCAACATGGCTTTGAGAGGTGCCTGCTGGAATATGGGCAGAAGGAACGTGACTATTAAGTGTCTGCGGGGAGAAGGACTTCTTGTCGCTGATGCTTAATCTCAGAGTTCTTTGTGTTAGGTTTCTGTTTTGTTGGTGGTGGTGACATCTGATACCATCAAGTGACTCTCAGCAAATATCAACATCGTGATGTGATTGTCAGTTGGAAAACAATATTTTTTAAATGTTTGGGTTTTTAGTTCTGCGTTTTAATAACTTGTGAAGATTTTTAATTTTTTTTTTAATTTTTATTTTTTCAAAGATTTTATTTATTTATTCGTGAGAGACAGAGAGAGGAGAGACACAGGCAGAGGGGAGAAGCAGGCTCCCCATGGGGAGCTTGACGTAGGACTCGATCCTGGGACACCGGGATCATGACCTGAGCCAAAGGCAGACAACCACTGAGTCACCCGGCTGCCCAATAACTTGTGAAAATTTTTTTAAAATGAGAGCATCATTTCTCTTTCTGTCTGTCTGTCTTTTTTTGTACTTCCTTCCGTAAACAGTTTTAGTAGTTCATGTTGTCAAATTGGCATTTGAATCAAGAAGAGAATCAGTGGCCTCCTCAAAGAGGTATAGTAAAGATTTCAATTACTAAAATGCAAAACTTGTTCTCTCTACTCATGTTTTTATAACACAGCATGGAAATATGTCTTCTGATGTCTTAGAGTAAAGAATTAGTTTCTAAAGTACCAAATTGTTTTTAAAGGCACTTCTTTCTCATTCCCACTCCTTTTTCTTTTGTGTAACATTTTTCAGCTATTGGCTCTGGAACAGATTTGTTCTTTACTTTTATGTAGTGTACATCAAAACAGACATTCATATTTTCATATTTAAATGAAGTTTTTTTTTAACCATGATTGCTATTCTAATTTATAGTTATAATGTCAAGGTGATATCCCCTATGTGGGAGATATTTTATTGCTAGATTGGATGTGAGCTTTTCTTCTGTTTATATCCAACTTTTCTATGATCATTTCTTCTAAGAAATATTCCTATATAGAAAAATTGTAAGTGAAAATCCGAATTTAAACAATCAGTATTGGGGAGTGATTATGGCATTTGCCCAATACTAGGTTAGAAATAAAACCTAGAGAGAAGAAATTATGGAGATCAATTTTTCTGAGATGCTGCTTTTGACTTGTCAATCAAGATTTTGACTTGTCAATTCAAGATTCTTTAGTACTTTAATTCTGTAGCATCTCTTGGCTTTCGTAAAGTAAAATAAAACCTATGCCCCAGATCTTCTCTAATAATCTGTTACCACCCTCTTAATATCTGAAAGGGCCAGAGAATGATGAAGAGAAGGTTTCCTCTGGTGCAGGACAGGCCTTGAGAGAGCTCACCTATTGCTCAAGGAGAAACCGCAAGGAAAAATGATCCTTACATCAGTAATGTTCTTGATATTTCCTCTAAAAAAAGGAGAGAAGACAAAAACAGACATTAAAAAGCTAACAAAAGTGAAGTAAAAACCAAGGCAAATTTCAGGAGACATTGACCCTAAGTGGATATTTGTATACAAATTTTATACATGAGAGTAGAAATTAGTCGTTTTAAAAGCACTTTGGGGATCAGATTTAGTAGTGGTAATTCAGATTCTAGGCAGGAAGGTCCTTGATGTCAGCTCTGGATGTAGGACAGTTTTTTTGGCTAGAAATCCGGAGATGGGGGAAAATGGCACAAAATTGTTGGAGTAACATTGAAGTGATACCACTGAATGAACTTGAGATAAAAATAATTTATATGTGGTGCAGTAATGAAATGATGCAGACATTATTTTAAGTGAAAAGCAATACGATATAATAAAGTTTATGGAAACATTTAGATCCAGGCTAAGGGGATGTATGTGCAGAATGGCCTAGTGACAAATGGAGGCACAGTAAATCACTCATTATGTAGGGACTGAGGGTGACAGCCACTGATGCAAAGGGACAGCTCTGTGCCTGCTTACCAGGGTTTGCACAGCACAGAGTGAGCTTAAATGACTCAAATATTCAGAGGAGTAACAGAGCCGCGAGCAAAGAAGCTGCTGTGTACCTGGTGTAGTGGATGAGAAAGGGCATACGCCATCCACGTTCTTGTGCGTGCTCAGGAATCAGGCTTCTCTTGTCTGGTTTGCATGTTTATTGGGCAGGAAATGATCTGTCAGCTTAATTCAGAGCTTGTATTTTCAACGGAGCTGACATTGGGTTAAAAAAATCAATACAAGACTTACAAGATAAAATAATGTTATCTTATTGACAGCTATCAATAATGGGTAATGAGGCCTTAGCTTGAACCTCCTTGAACAAACAAGGACTTGAGGCCATTAATAGGTTATAAATGAAATCCTAATTATGTAGAATAGTTAGCTTGAATTCTAGTCTAAGACATTAATGTAATTAATTTATGGAAAGGTGGCAGTTTGAGTGTGAGAATTCAAGTGCATATTTTGTTAAGTTTTTTTTTTAATAAACAGGTAGACTTTTAGAGAAAAATACCTTTCATCTTTGCAAGTGGAGCTATTGCAGATGTATATTTGACGTGTAAACACATGTGTGTATGAGACCGATTTGTTTGCAGTTTATGGGATGTCATTATAAATTTCCTATGTAGAAAGGAAATATGAATTGCTCAGGCAATCTAATAAAACTCAGAAATAATTGAGTTCAAGTTCCTCAAGTTCCTCAGTATCAGCTCAAAATTAAAATAAATTTTTGTATTCTGTGACTGTAGGGTCACTTAAAAGTTCCTGTTTTTTCTTTGCCATGGTTTAAAATACCAGAACAAAAGCACAACTCCAGAGGGCTTTCCATTAGGTTGGCTTTTCTAGAAAGGTAGGATCCTTAGAAAGAGAGATTTAAAAAAAATCTCTCTTCTGCAGTTTTATCCATAATGGCCGAAACTTGTAAGCAGCCAAGATATCCTTCAGTAGGTGGATGGATAAACAAACTGGTATATCCATGCAGTGAAATATTATTCAGTGATAAAAAGAATGAGTTACCAAACTACGAAAAGACATGGAGAACACTTAAATGCATGTTGCTAAGTGAAAGAAGTCAGTCTGAAAAGGTTACACACTGTATGATTCCAAATATTTGACATTCTGAGAAAGGCATAACTATAGAGACAGAAAAAGATCAGCAGTTTCCAGGGACCGGAGCAGTGACGGGTGTGAGTTAGAGGTGGGGATTTAATAGATGAAGCACAGGAGATTTTTGAGGGCAGTGACAGTACTCTGTATGATACTGTAATGGTGGGTATGTGACATTATGTCTCTGGCAAAATTCATAGAATGTACAACACCAAGAGTGAACCGTAATGTAAACTATGGACTTGGAGCGATAATGACTTGTTGGTGTAGGTTCATTGACTGTAACAAACGTACCACACTAATACAAGATGTTAATAATAAGGGAAACTGTGTGTGTATGTGAGGAGGAGGTGGTGGGCAGAGAGGTAGGTAGGTGTATGAGAACTCCTATTTTGTTCAGTTTTTCTGTAAACCTAAAGACTAACAAATAAGGTCTATTAATTTTTTAAAAATTCTCTTCAAAATTAGACTTTGAAATAGAGACTTCCAACTTACAAGATTAAGGCTGCTCTGGGTGAACACAACCCATAAATCATCAGGGTCTATCTTATATTGACTTTCCATTTGGCTCAAAGCATTAATCTAGATACAGCAGGATGAATTAGTGATTATATAGACTTTGCCCTGCCCCACTAAGATGGTATCTAGGCTAAGTCTATCATTACTAACAGCCCTAGCCAGTGAGTTGACGCTGACCCAAATGCAATCCAGGTTGAGGTGGTGACATTGATCCCTTAAGTCAAGGACAGATTTTGTGCAAAGTTTTCTAATGAGATGGCTCCCGCTGTAGGGATAACTGCTCATAGGTGCATAAATGATATGTTGGTTATTCCTCCAGGAAACTCCCTAGAGTAACCAAGACCCTGCTCATCTTGGCACGATCTTCACAGTCATCTTTGGCTACATAGTCCGCTGATAGTGTTTTCCCAACATTTGTAAATCTTTTATACTCACTCCCAAGGTGCAAGTCAAGGTATTTTGGAGATGGAGGTATGTAAATGTTTGACTTCCCAACAAGCAGTATGGTCCTGGGGGCACGAGTGGTGTCTTTGGAAAGAAAGTACCATTTCTACTGTTGTGCCCTCCCACGTGAGATTTACCATGGGTCACAGAGACCAGGATGACAGCGCCTCCAGTGTGGTGTTGCGGCTGACTGCTAAGCCTTAGGCTTCCCAGTTTATTTTGAATAATTGAATCGAGACTTTGATTTCAGAAGGAATAACTGAGGACAGCTAGTTCAATCTTTCCTGTCTACACCACTAGCCAGGGGGCGTTTTTCTGTTGTATGGAATGACTTAGACTGGGAAGTGGAGAGGCAAGAACATCAAGATGTGTTAGTAGATATTTTGTGTGGGGAGTTGGGGAGCTGAGGCCATCCTGCTCTTTCTCTTGGACTTATCAGTAAGGCGAATGGTGAGGAAATTGTAGGCAGGGTCACCTAGTGGGGGATGAAACACCCTGCCAGTCCGTTGAACTTAAGGTGCTTGCAATAGTTTAAAGAGTTGTACTGCATTTCCTTTCATAAGGAAGGTTCCATGTGTGAAACTCCTCCTTCCTTTAAACCGTCCAAGGATCTAAGATGCTCCCTCTCTAGGTATCTGAGTTGTTGTGTGCTCTCTTTCTCCATTGTCACAAAATTGTAGTCTTTAAGTAACTTTATGTTTTTCTAGTGATACCCTACTTACTCTCAAACTTTTTTTTTAGAAATATGAGGTGTGAGAGGGACAGAACATCATTATAAAACTTATTGAGACCCTAAATTGTGCCAACCTCAGCCAACTGAGCCCTTGTAGGGGTTCTTATGAGGTCATTATAATGATCTAAGGTCATTGGATGATACTGGTCATTATTCTTATGACCTAAGACCATGTCATTCTAACAAAAGAATACAGGCAGCTGAACTGGAATCAAGTTAGAATCCCCCAGCATCATTTTTGATTGGGTTGTCATCCAGAGTGTTTGAACCAGATTGTCCTGGAGTCAGTGTCAGGGGAAGGTGATGCATCATGCCCAGGACTAGTCAAGGTAGGATTCTGAATTTTCAAAATTGGTCTATATAAATCCAACTATCCCTTTGTCTCCTGATCATTATCTAGGGATTAATTATTCTTTGTTGTATATTACTCCAATCTTACTTGTACTTTTTCATAACTCATATTGGTTATCTCTCTACATGTCTGTTTTTCCTAAAAATAGTAAGTTCTTTAAGGCAAGGAATTTTGACCTTCACCTCTGTATTCCTAGGGCTTAAGAGGGTACCTGGTACTGTAGAAGGACTTAAAAAAGTGTTTCTTGGGAGTACCTTGGAAGCTCAGTCTTGATCTCAGGGTCATGAGTTCAAGTACCATATTCCATGCTGGGCATGGAGCTTATTTCAAACACGCACACACACACACACACACACACACACACACATATGTGTGTTCAGTGTTTTTGAACTAGATTCAATGGTGAAAGATGGACTAGGATAACATTATTCAAATCAACTGTGGCTTGTATCTAATCCACAGAATCTGATTAAAAGGAAATGATTATTGATTCGTTATGTGTAGAGGAAAACAATACATTTGGGGATAAATATTATATATTTCTTTAAAAATTCTATAATTGCATATAACCAGGAAAAAGTCAATAAAAATTTAGGAGATTAGTATATGTTTCTTGTGTTTTTCTTTCTCCCATTGCATTAAACTATTTAGTAATGTTTTGACATTTAATAGCTATCTATAGAATTATTTGATTGGATTATATTAATTTTTTGGTCTTAATGATGCTTATCAAATTAGTTCATTAAAGTAGAAAAATCAGACTAAATTTCAGAATGCCTGCTTGAGATAAATACCAACTTCATGAAACTAAAAAAGAGCCAAGCACTTAATTAGATTTCTTCAAGTTTTGTTCAGTTATCTTGTGCTGAGTTTGGGCAACAATGGGGAAAGGGTTCTCTGGTTTAAGTACTGATGCGCTTATAGTTGGAGAAGTTCAGCGAGGCTGTTTTATAAAGGCAACATGAGAAGAGAAATTGTTGTAGATTAGTGAATGGTCTATGAATGGCATGGGTAGTCACAGACTGGTCTCTGAGGCCATGGTGACTCAGTGGCATGCTTTACTTGCCGACTTTCAAGTCTGAGTTACTGCTTT
This sequence comes from Vulpes vulpes, assembly GCF_048418805.1. Lineage (NCBI taxonomy): Eukaryota > Metazoa > Chordata > Mammalia > Carnivora > Canidae > Vulpes > Vulpes vulpes. Next base: position 134,714,328 of record NC_132783.1, read on the forward strand.
ACTGCTGGCCTACAGGCTCACTTTTCCTTGTTGTTCTCATTTCTTCTGAATGCACTCCCCAGGAAGTGAAAGTTACAACTTGCCTTGATGGACATTCCAGAGCCTTTAGACTTTATGGACATAGAGAATGTATTCAGAAACTTCCTGCTTGGGGATCACACCCTTTGTTCTTTTGTGCATATCCTAAGTGAACTTTGCTCCAGACAAATTAGCCTAGGGCGAGGCGTTAAAAAGAGGAGATTCCAAGAAAGACACAAAACACAGGAAAACGGAGTCCTCATTCATTTCCATTTATGTTCCTATTTTTAGCCAAACATTTATCATTTTCATCTTTAATTCCTCCTAAGAATGTGAGTAATTCATGGTTTCCTTTTTTTGGGAGCATAAAATTGCTTCTGTCCCTGAAAGTTTTTAAGCATTGGTTAACTAAGGGGCAAGGAATCCTTACATTAAATGAGGAAACAACTTGACCAACATGTGGGCTTGAGGGTTTTACTATCTGGAATTTGAGATAACACTATAGATGTTACAGATGAATTATGCTCAATCACAATATCCCACCTTGTGCAAATCTTAATATCATTAAGCAAAATGTTACCCTTCTAGTGTTTGATTCAGCAGAATATCGGTGTCATTTTTTTTTTCTAGGATGTATTACCTGACCGCTGGGACATTATTAGGAAAACATATCACACGTGTTATGGTTGATTGTGTGTATGTTAAGTATGCATCTGGCTTATTAGTGACTTGATGGGGAAAGAAGAAATTTCTCGATGTACCTCAGTCTATCCATTATCTAGCCCTGTACTTGGTAGAGAGGAAACACATTGTCCATTGCTTGTTGAACTGAAGTAAATCCTAGTCTCATCTAAAAACTTACTATGGTTGCTTAATTTTAATAGGGACATGAAGATGAATTGTCATAATGATTTCATTCATGAGCAAGAATTTCTCTTCTTAAATTAAGATTGTAGTACAGGCTTTCCTTTCCTTGTTTTGTAATACTATGGTCGTGCTCTAAGTTACCACTTTTGGTATTTTTGTGGAATCTTACTGGATTCCTCAGTCGGGCTTCTCTTTCAGAACTGCTTCTTCTATTACATCTTTGCTCAAAATCCTTGGAAACATCCCCATTAGGAAGGGGTGAAGGGGGCTACTTTGCATCCCTTGCAGTGGCTGGCATGGCACTTTGTGCAGTTACTCAGTGGATGCTGATTAACTGGGAGATGTCAGCCTGGAGGTGGTTCTGACACTGGGCTGCTGAGCTCTGCTTTTAGCCACATCTTGTTAAATTCATGTATCAATGATGTGTATGAATACATGGAATGTATGCTTATCAGATTTGCAAATGACCTGAGGCTGAGATGGATAGCAAATATATTAGATGACAGAATCAGAATCTGAAAACATTTTGACAAGCTTCCTTTAACAGGATGAAATTTAATAGGGATAAAGGTAAAAGCTTACCTTAAAAGAAAAACAAAAAACAGAAAACTTCTGCTGCGGAACTGCATGTAGAAATGTGGAAGATTCTCAGAATGCACCATTAGTGGTACAGAAGCCACAGGCCAATGGAGTCATAGATTACTTGGAGAATAGAAGGAAGGAGGTGAAGGTTGCTCCAGTGGCATTGGTTAGACCCCATCTGAAGCCTTGTGTGCAGTTCTGGGTTCATTACTGTCACAGACATATAGACAACTTGGAATCTAGGTAGGGGATGTCACTGGTTCTGAAATCTATGCTGTGAAATGAATATTTTTTGATGATAAGAGAAATTTTATAGGAAATATGCTGGTATTTGTTTTTTTAGCAGTGGGAGTACCATCACAAGGAAAAGAGATTTGTCTGGTACTGCATGTTCTCAAAGGTTTGACTAGCATTTAGCTATCTGTCAGTTATAGGGAAAACAAGTATGGTTAACTCTCAGGAAAAACTTTTGAATAATCAGCTTTTAATTAAATCACAAATTGCCCAGGAAAACATCAAGTTGTCCAATTTCTTTCCAAGATAGGGAAAAATCCAGTAGGAAAAGGCTGCATGAAAACAACAGATACCACTACATACTTATTAGAATGGCTAAAATCCAAAACTCTGACAACACCAAATGCTGGCAAGGATGTAGAACAACGAGAACTCCTACTCAGTTCTGGTGGGAATGCAAAATGGTATAACCACTTTGGAAGACAGCTTGGCAGTGTCTTGCAAAACTAAATATACTCTTATCATACCACGCAGCAACCATGTTCTTTGATATTTACCCACATGAGTTGAAAACTTATGTCCACACAAAAACATGCACTCAGATGTTTATAGCAGCTCTATTCATAATTGCCAAAACTCAGATCCAACCAAGATGTACTTCTGAAGGTGAATGGATAAACAAACTGTGGCACATCCAGTTTTTATTTATTATTCAGTAATAAAAAGAAATGAGCTAATCAGGCCATGAAAAGACACGGAAGAACCTTAAGTGCATTTTGTTAAGTGACAAAAATCAATCTGAAAGGGTCACATGATGAATGATTCGGAGTATATCATAGTTTGGAAGTGACAAAACTGTGAAACAGTAAGAAGATCAGTGGTTGGCAGAGGTTGAATGGGAAGTGGGGAGGGATGACTAGGTGGGATACAGGGGGCTTTCAAGCAATGGTTTCTGCATATTATCATTTTGCTTTTTCTGCATGATATTATACTGGTGGGTACATATAATTATATTTGTTAAAACCAACAGAATATACAACAGCAAGAGTGAGGTCTAATGTGAACTATGGACTTTGGGTGACAGTGGCGTGTCAATGTAGGTTCACGGATTAGTAACAAATGTACCACACTAGTGCAGGATACTAATAATAGGGGAACCTGTGTATGGGGTTGGTGGGGCATATGGGAACTCTCTGTACTTTCTGTGCACCTAAAACGACTCTTTCATAAAAGGATCCATGAGCTAGTGATGGGGTAGGGCAGAGTGACTGGGGTCTACTGGGCTGAGGCTTTTCCTATGGTATCTGATAAAGGTTCATAGAGATTGCAGTGGAGGAAGAGACCTCAGTAGCAGAAGAGCAGTGCCCAGTGTCAGGTCCAAAGGACACTTGGAGATCACAGATGAGAACTGCAAATAAAGAGGAATTTATATGGAAGAGTATCAGGCAACAGGAGAGGAAGCCTCCAAGATAGAAAACAAAAGCATAGCAAGTTGTTAAGTTGTCATAGCTTCAGGACTCTGAGGTGGGACAGCTGGTTCAAAGGCATGTAGAATGGCTGGCTGGCCTTGAACTTCCTGTCTCTGGGTAATTCACAATAAACTAGGGGACTCCTTTCTGGATATGCTACACACATGGACACTGACACACACACGTATACATCACACACATATACATACCCACATGTATACACACGTGTGTGTATAGAGACACACATACAACATATATACACACACAGATATGTTTATATGTAAATGCATAGGCACATAAATAAATAGGATAATTTTAGATACTGATAAGCACTATTCAGAAAATAAAATAGATCCATCAATGGAAATGACACAAGCAGGGTGCTTCATCAAGGGGGGTCAGGCAAGGTCTCTATGGAGTAGACAGACATTGGAGCTAATGCTGGAAAGAAGCAAAGAAAGCAGATGGGAGAAGAGCTGAAGAAATAACACGGCAGCCAAACTACATATTTTTGTACTTAATTATTAATATTCTATTAGTTTCCTTTGGGAGAGCGAGCAAGCGAGTGAGCGAATGTGTTATGCAGGTAGTAAGGGAGAAGGGGGATTATTTAGAAAGCAAAGGAAGAAAAGACAAAAATAGAAACCAAGGCATTTCAAGGGTTGAAAAGAATTTTGCAAAAAGTGTTTAGAAAGACATGGAACTCTAGTATTTACCAAGAATGACATTAGATCATTTTTCTTGTAATGGATCTGAAGAATAGTTTCCTATCCAGCCTGGGAAAATTGGATTTACTTTCCCAAGTTAAAAAAGATAAGCAAGGATTGCGATAATAGCTTCGGATCAAAATTTCCAGAATTAAAAAAAATTTTTTTGGATGAATTATCTAGCACAAATTGTATACCTCTCAGAGCAGAACATTTATTTGTGAGTGTGGCATTTTTTTTTTCTTTTAAAAGAGGTAACAGGAAAAGAGCAGGGTAAGAAGGACTGTGAAATGACCACACTGTGCACACCGTGGAGGACATGTATTCTGCTTCGTGTGGCCCGGAGGGAGATGTGAAGAGATGAAACACGTTCAGTCGTGCACACACGCTTTGCAAGTGTGCATGAAGAGCCGGAACAGCTAAGAGGGGAGACCCGAGTGGGGACAGGGAGTGGCAGGAGAGAAGTGGGGCGAATATGATGGCCAAGCAGCAACATACCGAAGAGAAAGAGGAGAGGGAGGAGAAAGGCCCATGACTCCCTATGATATGACCCGGGCAAGAACGTTTAGGCCACGAACTCATGAAGAGATTCACGAGTGGGTCACAGATGATCTGGTAACGCCGACCAGTGCCAAGCTGCAGTTGTCTGAGTAAGGTTACCTGTAAGAAATCCAAAGTGTCCTGTTCTCTTGTCTTTTTGAGTACATGTGTCCTCCCCATGTTCCTGTCCTGTAAAAAGGCAGGTACTCGTCAGGCTTGGTCACACCTGTTTTAAGGTCTTACCCATGATTTTGGTGGGTGGCCCTCAAAATGCTCGCCCACCACTGTTCACATCTCTAGGCTGCAGTGGGGAATCGGGGAAGGGCTGTCGTGCATGCTGCTCCTCCGACTTCCACCCCTGCAACTGCTGTCAAACAGTTGCTCTCAAGGTCACACATCTGCAAATTCAAATTCAAGGGAACCCATTCAACACAGTGAAATTAAGTAATAATTTAAGTGGATATACTTCAGCACAAAAGGATTTATTCTGGTGTATTTTGAGGGCTTGGTACGACACACTGATACAAAAATACTAAATCACCAGGAGAAAAAAAAAAAAACACCAAAAAAGTAGTATCGTAGAGGATGTGAGAAGGGGAAAAAAAAAGAACAAAGGACTTTTCTCCAATCAAATGCAAATGAAAATGACCCGCAAGATTCTGAAAACACTCTTTCTCCTGACAATGAACATTTTCATGCAGTGAAATCCATTTTTGAGACTCATTAGCAAACGCTGTGATCTTGCTTATTTTGTATAGCAGCGTCTGGTTATTTCAAATTGATTAGGAGACCTCTGATGTGGGAGAGCGAATCACTGAACTACCCCAGGTATTTCTGTAATTGGTTATCATGCTTAATTACAAATGTTTCAGCACAGCCAATTTATTCTGGAGCAGATTTTCCCTGCCTTTCCGCTGCCGCTCCTGCCAGTGCTGTTTTCTGTTTGCAGGGAGAGAGAGAGAGAGAGAGAGAGAGAGAGAGAGAGAGCGAGCATGTGCACGCAAATTAACCTTCTCCTGGGCATATTTTGGTCCTAAAAAAAGCAGATTAATGGATTGATAGATTCATTCAAGGTATTTCATCAATAGCAGTGGTTGAAAAGGAAAGAAATGGAAACATGTATGTATTGGTTAGTAGTGGGAGGTCACTCATTGCAAACTGTTACCAATCTTCCTTGGTTCTATTATTTCCATTAACTAGTGCTGAGAGCTGGAAGTTCAGTGCTCTCATCTCTCTCACCCTGCCACGGTGCTGGCTGACCTTCCTGTATTCAATCCACTTGCTCCCGAGCTCATCAGAAATAAATGGACTAGAATAGAACAGAATATGGCTCCACATTGCGCTATTCATCGTCTGGCGATCCTGAAGATCTGAGCAACTGGCTAGTTGTGCTGGTGTCCTGGGCTGCAGACGGAGCACGCATTACATTCTCCACAGTTGCTCATTCACAGCCTGGGGCATTCCAGAACCCAGTGATGGGAGGTGGGATTCTGGCCCGGGTCCTGCCTTGTGCCTCCTGCCTTGGCCCTTCTGTGAAGATCTGCATGAACTTTGCAGCACCAAAGAGAGCTGCCAAGACCCCGAGTTTGACATCTTATGATTAGAATGAGACTTAGGGAAACGTGGACATTTTCCCCCAGGCCGTCCCTGCTGGAGACTATACAGCACCAGTTAAGAAGTGTCGTCTTACCTGTGATACGACAGATTTTTGGGGGGTACAAAAGCAGAACATGCGTTATGTCATGTCCACTTTGATTTCGGTCTAAACTTTCCAATTTAAAGAGTGTTGCCATCATTATATTAAGAATTAAAGTAAACTTTCCTATTTACTTTAGGAAAAAGTCCTATTGCTAAAGATCCTATTGCTAAAGAATGGGAGGGGGTTAGATTTGATCTAGTGTAATTCCCCATTGGTGAAATTCCCTGGGTATCTGTGGGAAATTATTTAAAAAGTGGTGCTGGGAGGGCTTCTTGAAATAAGTGAGGCTAATTTGCCTTCCAGATGACAGAGATCAAGACAAGGCAAGTGACTTTTCAAGGTCAATAGTGGAGGAGCTGAAATCAGAATCTAGCTTTACTTTAGATGATGAGAAAAAGAAAAAGTTTTCTGTTTTCTCTGTAATCACCCAAACTATCATCCTCCCTATGTCAGGAATTTTCTATCCTTAGAGGGGGATTTCATTTTGCTTTTGTTGTGCAGATATATAGGCATTATTGATGATAATATGATTAATTATAAGGAATGACATTTCAAATTGAAAATTTCACTTTTTAATTCTTATTTCAGAATCTCGTGAAATTGTGTTTTTTTTTTTTTAGGTATTTGAGTACATAGAGAAAGTACTTCTCTTCTGTGGTGAAGAGATCTATTTTATAGTTTTTGCTATTTACTATCAGCACTTTAGTAAACTTATGTAAATCATTATCGAGGGTGAGAATTAATTTTAAGAAAAGTAGCCATTGGCAACATTCACATAAATGTGTGAGAAAAACATTCCAAATGGGGATTTTATAGTCACTGAAGGAAAAGCTCTTCTGTTATATTAGAGCTGCCAAAGAATTCAGAACTCGAAAGATCCAAATGACAGCAAAGCAGATTGAAGCCACTCTTCCCTCTACATTCTCCTTTCTTTATGCATTCAGGGCTCTGCATCAAGAAAACTTATATGCAAGGGGTGCAGAACAGATCCAATTATACAGAGTTCTAGCTAATGTCTGATGCTTTAAGTACTTTTCAAAATTTCTGTGGATCACCATAGAGCCACCTCTCAATTTCTCAAAGTAATGAGGAAACTACCCCCAAACCCATAGAATGAAGTAATTAGTACTCATTACCAATTTTATTTTGATGCCTAATTGCACTTCATACCCACATATTGATTCAAAAAACTGGACAGTCAAGTAGCATTTACTATCATTTATTATATGACTATGGAGAAAACATTTGAAAGGAAGTTTTTGCTGCTCCAAAAATTCTGCAAGAATTTGCACACGGTTTGATAGAGTGCTATGATTCATTGAAAACCAGACCTGACACCAGTGAGTGGAACGGGCCTTGGGAGGTTCTTGATCAGTAGGAAGGATGCTATTGCATTTGAGGAGCGGCCCTGGGTGAAGGTGGTGACGTATGTGTCTTCTGGCACCTATTATGGGCCTAAATGAGCATGGACAGAAGTTTGAGAGACTTTGGCATGAGAGTCCACTGAGAATGATGAACTAGGCAAATTTTTGTTTGAGGTGCATACTTTAGATTTTCTGCTCTGTTTTAAGAAGGGGAAGACCCCACTAATCTTTGTTAGAAAACACCATAGGGCTGCAAATGTCCATAAAATTAGCTCATTTCATTCTGGCTTCCTTTAGATCACCACATTAACAAACTAGAAAAAAATGTACATTTGATATTTTCACTCATGGGAAATTTCTGGAGCCCTCTTATAAGCCAAGCAATGTACCAGGAGCTTTTGCTTGCCTATGGGGCCCAAGCAACAGAAAACACCCTAAAAATAGGAAATTTGGGAAGGATATAGTAATAGGACAATTAAAAAACTATATAGGTTTTGTGTAGAAGAACTCTGAGAGCTGGTGAGTTACTTTAGGGCTAGTAAGTATAGAATTAAAATGTCTTCATTTTAATGAAGTTGGAAGTCAGAGGAAGGACTGACCCTCAGGAGTTCTATCAGGAGGGATACTGAACAGTAAGCCTTTAGAGAAAAAGCTGGAAGAGTAAGCACTTTCCCCCAATTCTCCTTCCTCCATCACATCTCATGCTGGGGCTTTCTATTGGCTGAACTCCATTGGAAATGGGAGGAGCAGGGAGCTCTGTTGATGCAGTCCATTGTGGGTGAACGTTTTGGTGGACAGATCAGGGTGTAGAGGGAGGTCAGTAGAAAGGGAATGTCCTGAGAATGCCGAGGATGCACGTTTTCTCTCAGTTCATTGCGGAGTAGTGCGCAGTGTAGGGCACGGTTTTTAGTTGCAAACAACAGAAACCCAACTTTGGCTGGCTTAAAGCAGGAAAGGATTTAGAGAGCCTTCTGGGAGCCCTGGGACACCTGGAAAGCCAGGTTCTGGGGGGACATCACTGCTTCTTACTCTGAGTTTTCGTCAGAGACACTATTGCTGCTGCTACTCCGGTAACTGCTAGTTTTGCCTTCACAGCCAGTGATTCTTTCTCATGGACCCTTTTCCTCGTTTTACCAGCTGCTGATTTAGAACGAGTGTGTGCCTAAGACTGGCAGACTTTAGGTCTCTTGATTGAACTTTGCTTCAAAAGAAGGTGGAAGAGTGAGTACTTGGCATCATTAGCTTTCTAGAGAGGGACAGCGCGTCTTAGAAGAATTTTTAGGTAAAGAATTCTCCAAATATAGAGATGACAGTCCAGTGATGGGTGGCCAAAGAGCATGTCAGATGTCACCACATGTGGATTTTATTAATGCCTTTTTGCAGTTGAAGATCAGGTTCAGAGAGGCTAAAAAACTTGCCAGATTTATAGCTTTAGTTGAGAATCAAACCTTAAGAGCAGGTTTTGGCTCTTTCTACTATGTCAAAATTTCTCTCAACTCTTTCCGATAATTCAATCTGATTTCCACTTTAGTGAATTCGTTTGCTTTTTAAGACAGCACTGAATATTTTTTTGAAAGTGCAAATGATTCTCAAGTTAACTTGGATGAAGAAATGTATGAGAAAAACATAAAAAATAAGGAATAGTGAGAGGAGATATGTGTTCTGAGTATTGAAATGTAATAGAATGCTGTAGTAATAGGAATAGTGTGGTATAGGGACAGAGACATACAGATTAATAGTCAACTCGAAGTTCCAAAAGTAGATCCACCTAAGTGTAATACTGAGAGTGTGACAAAAGTGGAATTTTAATACAGCAGAGGAAGGGGTAGATGTTACCAATTTGTGGGGGTCACCTGCTGACCATTTGATTAAAAAAATTACATCCTACACTAATTGAGTTCCAAAGGCATTAAATGTTTTAAAATGAAAAGTGGAAAAGAACAAAAGAAAATGTAGGTGAATAGTTACGTGATCTTGATCTGTATAAAATGTTTTTAAGTATGGCACCAAAGTGAAAAAGACAGAGAAAACTATTACCAGACTAGTATGTAAAAAGTAAACATTTCTTGGTAGCAATCACAATACAATACATTGCCACCTGGAAAAACACTTGCAAAATATATAAAATAAAAGAGCTAACATTCTTAGTATGTATAGAGAAAAATTCACAGAAGAAGACAGGATATAGCCAATTAACATATGAAAGGAAGTTAATCTCATTTGTAAAGTAATCAAATGAATTCATGTTTCAACAAAGTTAGCAGAAATTAAAGCAATTAACAATATCAAAATTGGATTAGTGTTTTTGGAGAGTTATTTGACATTATGAACCAAAACTCTTTAAAATGCAAGTACTCTTTATTCAAAAAATTTTACTTCCAGGAATTTTTCGTCTTGAAATAGTTCAAGACACACATAATTTATATGGAGATGAATATTACAATGTTATTTTTAACTGAAAAATTAGGAAAGGAATTACTCATTATTCATAAACTGAGGATGTTAAATGATCCTTGTAGATTTATAACGTGGAATAGTATTTAGTCATGAGAAGGCACCTATCTGTCTTTGGATATCAAAAGAGATCCATGATATATTTTTAGTTGAAAAAAAAAGGCATAAAATACTATGAATAGCATATGTAATATTTGTAAGAAAAAAGCATTATATTTAGAAATAACTGGGAAGTTTATGCTCTAAATTATAAACAGTGATTTTTATCTCACTAGTAGCATCGAAATAGCATTTAGTTTTCCTTTACCCATTTTGACATTTTCTAATTATCTTATGATTAAACATTAAAAAGCACAATAAAAAACAAGCCATTTCTGTTTTGAAAAGTGAAGTAATAGATATGTATCATCATGAAGTAACATATAAAGACTAGTTTCCATTTCTCATTTTACATGATTTTTCTAGCATAATTGTGTGTGTGCATGAGAGAGAGAGATTGAGAGAGAAAGAAAAAGGTAGAGAGAGGCAAGGAGGAGAGAATGATTTGTCCTAATTTTCAATCCTCGGATGATGGGGAGGGGAGAACTGAGGACTGTCACCTACGCCTAAATCCTATTTCTATCACAAGACCTTTCTTAATTCTAAAGGCCCCCTCGGTAGGTGAGGTTAGGTTTGATATCAGTCCTGGAGGGAGCCGATAGGGCCTCAACTCTGAGAACTAAGCGACTTCGCTCTTCTGGGCTGCTGCTCTGAAACCCAACTCCTAGAGAGTGGGCTTTTCTGCGGATGGGCTGTGGATAGAGAGAAGGAAGACAGGGGCTTACAAAGAAGAAATAAAAGAGAAAAAGGGAAAGGAAAGACCATGTATAGAGAGGAACAGGAAACCGAGCCCATAAAAAAATAAAAGAGAGAGTCAGACAGTTAAATAAAGGAGAAGCTCGTTTAAACTTCTTCCTAGTGTACGAAATGGATCAGTGATCTTCTCCATCCTGTTCTTAGAACAGATAAGGGAGCCGAGGCCCCAAGAATTTAGGTGACGTGCTCAAAGCCATTCGATTAATCAACACAGATCTAAGACTGAATTCAGGTCTAACCCAGCGATGTTTCCACTGCACATAGTTCTTTCAGGAGGTGTTAGAGCAGCAAGATCATCATTAATTAATGAAATTAGTGTAGAACAGTTACAGACATTGGTACAGCAAGATGACTAATAATCTCAAGGGTTTGAGATTGCTTCTTTTATAGGGATTTTGCTACTTTTTATTTTGTCTAGTTCATAAAGTTTAGTAGTATTTTTTTTTTTCCTAAAACAGAATATTGTGTTTAGGAAAGTGCCTTTCAATATGAGAGGGCTCACATGAGACACATAGAGCTAATTTTCCAAATAGTTGAATAATAATCTGCAAAGGTCCCAAAGAATAGAGACCTGATGATAGTAACACTTATTTTTCTTGAGCAAGTATGTTCATGTTTTCTGTTGGAGAAGATCAAAGGACCGATACTCAAGAGACAACTTCAAAAGGCAAGTCAGCGTTTTTGACCAAGTTTTCTCTCTTTGCATATAGGCAATACGCGGCAAGAACAGCAGCAAAGGGATTTGCCAAGTGAAAGGAAAGAACATTTGAAGCAAGAGAGAAATAATTTCCTAGCAAGAAGGGCTATGTGATGATGGTTCAGCTGGTGATCCATTATGCCTGTTAAGAGGCCAAAGAGAACTGTAGATCTCTCAGGTCCATGGGGGCAGAGGCAAGGGAATAAGTTGAAGGGAACACCGGAATAAATGAAGTGCCTTAGCAGCTGAAAAAGGCTGATGGATGTGCTCTGCACCTCAGAAGACAGAGCTCCCAGCAGGAGAATAAAGAGTGCAACAGAGCAGAGCCTGCTAGAACCACACAGTTAGGGAACTGATCCTCTAATAACCTCCCGTTTCAGGAGTTTATAATGTGCTATAAAAACCCCCTGTCTCTAGACTAAAACCTGGCACGACCACACTTAACTGCATTTTACTGCCATCACACAAATCCCCGATTTGCTGTTACTTTCTCTTAAATAGGGCTGGATCTATTTTCAGCATTGCAGGTGCCAAGATGTTTTGTAAAAATTCTCCGTGGAGAATGGATTTGATTTTTAAAATGCAGGAACTGGATTTCAATTCTTAAATTGAAATGCTGGACTAGGCACCAAGGACATTTTGATTAAATCATGCCTATGTTCAGGCTATTAATTCCAACGCGGATGGTGTCTGTAGATACAGAAAACTACTTGAAAAGCAGAGATAGTCAGAGTCTCCAATGGGTGAAGGTCACCCAATAGCTAACCCTCTTCAGTGGCCTTCATGACAAAATTTCGAGAAGCTTTTACTTCTCACACATATCTGCAGTTCCATTTATGATCAGCGAAGACGAAATGAAATCTTTTACTTTGTAGAAGAGTCTACCCATCCTTAAAAAAACTGACCCAATAATAGACCTGGTGCTTACATGTGTGTTTCAAATATTGCAATCACCAGTAATGAGTATTCTTATACTCCTCATCAGACACAGTTTTATTTCAGTGGTTGGTTATGGGTCATGATCTGTCCATTCTATGCTAACTAGAATGTTCTGTGCTAACTAAAACAGGCTAACTAGAATCCTAGTTAAATTAAAGGGTTGTACGCGGTCAAATTCAGAATCGGAAATGAAAGTCAGGTCATCGTATCTCTCCTTTTCTACATCATGCTCTGTAATCAGAGTACATGATAACATATTGTCATTATTCACTATTTTCCAAATACCTCTTCCTGGGCACATGGGATATGCTTACAAAGTAGAGGAGGAAAAAAGGCTGCTGTCATGGATGCATAAGAGACTGAAGTAAAAAATCACACTTAACTGTTTAGAGAACCAAAAGCCTAAGTAAACAATTTATAATATTTTATATTTTCTCAGATTCGTTCCTGAAGAAAGGTTCACTTTGATAATCCAGCTGTTCCAGCTAATTATTTTCAAAGTGAACTGCTGTTTGCTCTCGCCTCTATTGGTTTATTTACTTTGAAGTTAGAGGCCCAGCTTCAAGCCGGTATTTTGAATTCAAAGGTCAAGATAATCCCCTTCTTCCTATTTTGAGGACCTAGTTGGCGAAATATGCTCTTGTAGGGAAGAAAAGTTTTGTACAATGGGTGGAAAAACCTTATAGTTTTCCCACCTTTAAGCTACATGCTGTGTTTTTCTTTCTCTTGTCACCGAGGCTGGTGTATGGAGTATTAAAAAGCCCCCTTACATTTACCCATAGATTATTATTTTAACTGATCAAGGCCGAGTTCCGGAAATAGACTAAGAACTTTCACAGGGTCTCTCTCTTGTACGTGGGTCCTTTGCAAGCATTTTGATTCTGTTTTTAAGCTTGAACTCTTTTATTTAATTACCCGGATTATGGAATGGTGTGTTGCTTTTTATCAAAACTTCTTCAGTTCTTCTTGTGTTTCTGGAACTCTGCGAGTCCATTGGTGCAATGATTAGAGTGTAACCGTCTGTAGTTGTTTTTGTCCAGTTTTCTGAAGTCTGTATGATAAAGTTCTAACTGGGATCTGTCTGTATGTGGTGCGCTTGGAATGTGTAAAAGAAACACATTATCTAGCCTGGGCGATGGCTTCCTGGAAGAATGTCTTGAGTTGAATCTTGAACAATCGGTATAAGCTGCCAAATGCGTGTTTTTTTTTTTTTTTTTTTTTTACACATGAAGGCGGAAGGAACTGTGGGTGAATTTCTAGAGATAAGAAAATATGGTGAATTCATAAAATTTAGTGTGACTGGAATGTGGGGTGTATGTGTAGAAGGAAGGGGGATTAATGCGGAGGAGAAAGCTAGGACCTGAAGTCTGGAAGGTAGGCAGGTGTATAATGGCCTCGGTGGCCAATTGTATACAGTTAGACCAACTACTTACCATGCTGCGCTGGAGCCCTTTGAGAGCTTTAGAATTCATCATTGTGCCACCTACCACGCTGTTTTCCAGGCTTCATAAATTGACGGTCTCTCAGCTGAGTAGAGCAGTTTGCTGAGCTTCCCAGTGGCAGGGCTTACCCTTTCCAGGGGCAGTAAATTCCTTTGGATCTCTTCCTTCCTTTTTTCCCTCCTGTGCTTTTACAGTTCCTGATTCTTTCCCAGATACAAACTCTTGTATTAATGGGTAAATCTAGATTAAAGTTATCCCTCCCTTGTCACACATTTGCATTTGAGCCAGGAATCCTCAGAAATGGCTTTCCTGGCCATCTCAGGCCTGGTGTCAGGCACCAAGAGATGCGAGCTCTCAGCTCATCTCAAGCGAGGCCATGCAAGGGACTGTCTACACTGACTTCAAAGACATTTAGTTTTGGTGCTTAATCTGCCTGTGAGAGGCTCACCAGTACACCTTCTAAAGCTAAACCGAGTATGTGCGGGTGTGTGTTTAGATTGAGCATAATGGTGTGCGTATGATTTTTTAGATTTAAATTTCTTTTTTTTTCTTTTTTTCCTTTTCTTTTCTTTTCTTTTTTTTAGTTTGTGCTTTCAAGAATCAACTAAGAAAGTTCTGTTATTTGATCCTGCTGATGTTCCCTTTCAGACAGCTGCCACCAGCACCGCTTGGCCACTTCCTTTTTATTTCCTATTCCCTTTTAACTGTCTAGCTTACTTTGATATGATTTCATCTCTCTCTGTAATGGCAATGAGAGAGGATGTTTTTTCCCAAGGCCATGGCATGATATGCCTTTTAATTCATTTTAGGCTTATTACCTTGCAAATGTAAGAATGAATTAGGGCTCTATTTGCCTGGGCCAAGCATGCTTTAGACATGTGGAAAGGTGAAAGTGTGCATCAGACCCCACGTACGCTTGACAGACTTTTACTATGACAGAACTGGTCGTTAGAGGTTTGGTTCTTGGATCTGCCACTTTTCTACATTGTGACTTTGGATAACCCACATAATCTATCTGCGAGCTGCCTCTTTCTTTATAAAATGGTAAAAAGAATATAATTTTACCTTCCTTTCAGATCAGGTGTGAAAGTTGCTTTGAATTCCATGAATTCCACGTAAGAATGCTTTTAAAATAGCTTAATACAAAAATGTTAAACAAGAGAGTGTATTTTGTTTTGGAAAACAATGTATTTTTTTAGAAATAATATTTCCATTACACAATTACAGTAAAAAAAATTTTTTTTACTGTGACGTCTGGATCTTATTTTAACACATGATTTAACAATATGCTGTGGTTTTGACAGCATTATACATCTTTCTCTAGAAATCTGTAAGACTGTGCTGTTAATTTGATCCTAGGGAGTGAATCTGGTCCCCGGTGAATATTGCCACCACTGGAACCTGATGTCCTGTTAACAATCCACAAAATAAACATCACAGGTAATGCTGCTATGTTGTGGAACAACTCTTTTCAGTAGACCATAGTGCCTATTTTGCAATGCATTTTTTTTTCTTGGTCATTTCCTTTTGGCTGACCTATTGGCAACTCTGAAGATAGGATACATTATTCTAGAACTTTAGGGGGAAGAAAGCTTTGTAATTAACATGGAGACCATACATTTATATTAAGTAATATGCATAATGAGGTGCCCTTATATTTATATTTATAATTCCTCGTAATTATATACCTTCGGTTCTTTCCGTGTTGCATGGTGGCAATTTGCCACTATTTTTTTTTTTTTCAGAGGAGAGGGAGCATATGGTCAGTTCCCTAGATCTGAAAATTCAGACCATACATACCCACTAATGAAATGATTTTGGAATTATGGAAATTGCTTCTTTCTCTCTAAAGACTAAAGCTGTGATTCCCAGCTCTGGTTTTACTGCCCTCCAGGGTAGCTTCAAACATCCCAGAAAGTGGCATGAAAATTTTAAGACAAAATTAATTTAAACTCATTCTAAATTAAAAACAAATGCATGCCAAATGGTGCTGTTAAAGAAATATTATCTTGATATCTGATAAATGTAATTTCTAACCTGAAAGTGTTCCATTCAATGCATACTGTGTACAGATGGGGACTAACTATATGGAGGCATGGTGTGGAAAAGAGCAGACCAGGAGGGAGAATTTCATTATTCTACAGAAAGCTCTTTTAACAGATTTTCTGATTAAGGCTTAACATAATTTCAGGACAATGTGAAAGAGGCAAAATTACAGTTTAAGGTTGACCCCTCTTTCCTGAGTTCCATTTGAACTATAAGTACACCTCCGTGCAAGGATGAAAAATGTTTTGTCTCATATTCCTTTCACTTTTTGTTGTCTGTCCCATTAGTGCTTGAGTTGCTGTGCAGTCCTTACCTGATGTCATCTACCAGCTGTCTATTAAAGTGCTCATAAGAAACTTACTTCACTGCATCATTACCATACTTTTAAAAGAGTTATTGTGCCAATTAACTGGCCTTCGGGAGTAAAAACATTCTTTGGTAATCATGGCAGTATAGGGGCACCTGGGTGGCTCAGTGGTTGAGTGTCTGCCTTTGGCTCAGTGTGTGATCCTGGGATCCTGGGATCCTGGGATCGAGTCCTGCACCAGGGAGCCTGCTTCTCCCTCTGTCTATGTCTCTGCCTCTCTCTGTGTGTCGCTCATGAATAAATAAATAAAATCTTAAAAAAAAATCTTGGCAGTCTGATCATAAATATTTTTGCATTATTTCTTCTATTCTGATCCCTCTGCTGAAGTTCAGCATAATTTCTTTTGAACCCAAAGGCATGTTCTTTCCTTTCCTATGGCTCTATAAGTTATTTGCCTCATTTTTTTAAAAGATTTTATTTATTTATTCATGACAGAGAGAGAGAGAGACAGAGAGAGAGAGAGAGAGAGGCAGAGGCACAGGCAGAGGGAGAAGCAGGCTCCATGCAGGGAGCCCAACATGGGACTCGATCCCAGGTCTCCAGGATCACACCCCAGGCTGAATGCGACGCTAAACTGCCGAGCCATCTGGGCTGCCCATCTTTGCCTCATCTTAAATGGGGCTTTTTTTCTTTACTTAAAATATCTTTAGGATTGTTTCAAAGTAATTTTGATGTTTATAGTTCACACAAATCTTATATTCACTGTTCCATTTATTTGAAATCAAAGTATAACCACTTACTTTCCTTGACTCATGAGTAATTTCTCTAGCAGTGGGGAAAAAAAAGCTAAGATTTATTTAAATTTTTTCCTGCTTCATTGATATATAATTCATATATAACTGTGTATTAGTTTGAGGTATACGGAAAGGCTAAGATTTAGATTTCACAACTGCTTAAAGTTGTATTTAGAGCAAATTGGTGATGTTTGGAACAGTGGAGCCTGGGTATGTCAGTATGAACCTCAGTTAACAATTTGATTAAGATGTGAACAAATGTAAGTAAACAAGGTCATTATGCTTCTGTACCTCAGCCGACTAGATGCTGAGGCCCTGGTGGATCAAAGACTCTTCTAGCAGTACATTTCTATGCTTTTTGTTTTAGAAAATAGGGAGACAGGTTTCATCATAAACCTAAAACTTTCAAGGGGAGTAAAGAATGGAGTGATAAAGGATGAATACTCTTTATAAATGCTGAATTTTTTTCTCATCCCGATTTTAAAGTATTCTTATTATTAGCACTATTTGATATAAACATCTTGATGCAATTGAAGTCTACTTTAGTATTATGGAAGGGGCATAACAGATATGCCCCCCTTTTTTTTTTCTTTACGATTTTATTTATTTAAGAGAGAGAGAGATGGGGAGAGTAAGCAAGCACAGCAGCTCCCCTGTGTAGTATTATGGAAGGGGCAGCCAGAGAGGGAGAAGTAGGCTCCCCACTGAGAAGGAAGCCCCACATGCGGCTCCATCCCAGGACTGGGATCATGACCTGAGCCGTGTCAGACACTTAACTGACTGAGCCACCCAGGTGCCCCAATATTTCTGTTCTATAACAAAAAAGATTAATTGCATATGGAATTGTGTGTGATGATTTGACTCCCCCTGTAACCAAGATCTTTAAAGGAAAAAACATTGAGAAGAAATGCAAATGACACGTGAGACAGAGACACTTGGTTGAATGGTCTGTGGAAACTGTCCAGTGGAATGATGCAGCTGCATTTCCCAGTTCCTTTGCCCTCAGAGGTGGGCCTCTGTGACTAGTTCTCAATAGTGAAGCATAAGAGAAGTGACTTCCAGACCCGTGTGATTGAGAAACAGATGGGTCATGGCCATAGTCTCTTTCAGTATCCGCCAGGTGAATGAAGAGAACTCCTGGGACCTAGAAGAGGGCAGCATCCTAAGGGAGACAGAAGAAGTATGGGCACTGAGTGGCCATGTGGAAAACTCCCCAACCAAGACCACCCTCACTAATTGTCCTGCGAAAAATAAACTTTTGTTGTGTTAGGCCACAGAAAAGTTGAGGTTTATCTGTTACAGCAGCTAGCATTTACCTTGACAAATATGATATGAAAAATATATTCTAGTTATGAGACACTCCGCACAAATCATTTGTAGGATGGTCAACAGTAGGAGGAATAGAAATGAATATACACTTACTGTATATCTCTTCAATTCTAGCACTTGGAAAATATTCCAAAATAATTCCCAAATCTCTAATTTCATTGATCATCTTTTTAAGTGAGTGTATCTGAAAGGTTTTAATGAACTTGTTGAAAGACTAAGAGTTTTGAAGGCCTTTTATTTAGAGGATTATAGTACAGTGGGTTATCCAAGTGTGTGCTTATCATTTATGTAATACCTCAAGAACACGGTTCAAATGTACAGCATGGAAAGGTTTACCTTTGGCCATATATAGCATTAATTGTTTGGATATTGTACAGCACAATATAATGTTATTATTATTACGAGATACTTAAGGTTATTTACATGTCATAAGAACTAGGGATGCCAATGCACTGGACATCAGTACATAATAGAGGAAAGGACTTAACATGCTCTAATATTCTAAAGTTCACCATTTTCAAGCATGGACATTTCTCTCTCTCCCTTCTCTTCTCTCGTATAATTCTATGGAGACTTGATAAGACTTCAAATTCCAAAATGTTCCATCTGCAATATGACATGATAGTAAATATTAAGAAGCATAATTCTTATTTTACTTACCTGCATTCAAACGTGTGGTAGTTTTGAATACTTCTGGAGGTTTCGGATAAATTTTACTTTAGATACTACATCAGGAAAATTTTGATGTTGATCACAGATGGGACTATCATATTTATAACTCAATTGTAATTCAATCATTACTTTGGGGACAGAAAGTCCTCCAGGGAGAGTCACACGTTTACATGATGTATCCCAATGCTCAGCTGGGTATTTGTAGCGCTGTTTCTATCAAGAGATGTGTAAAATCACAAACGACTGGTCAACTCCCTATTGGATGCAACTGAGAGGCCTTATGAATTCCATTTTCCACTTATTAAAATTTAATGCTCTAATATTAATAGAGGCTGTGAACTAGGGTTTTGCTAAGATTTTCAGATGAGAATCTGAAATTGGGCCAGGCTTAAGCTGGTACCCAGGATTTTGAAGTTGAATCCTTCTTTTTTATTTCTAGTATGCACTTTTTTTCCCTCTTAAACTTCACTGTTCCTTTTTCACTGTATCCCTCTTACATCCTCTCTTGGTGACCAGTCTTTATGTTGTGTGTGGTTCTGTTTTCTGTTATCTCAGAGGGAGACAGTTTATAGCTTTATCCGTAGCTTCCTATTCTATTCCTCTCTCATCATCACTTCTTGCCTGGATTACTGCAATAGCCCTCTGACCTGGTCTCTCCTCAAATTCAATCTTCTTTCTTTCTAGTTTGTTCTCCAGATCGTATCTAGAATGATGCTCTAGAATTGCACATCTCTTCATGGCTTTCCCTACTTATAACCTTTCAATTTTTTGCCACTGCTCTCAGGATAAAGTCCAAATTTCTTGCAATGTTACAGGGTTTGGATTTGAGGTCGAGCCTGCTAGTTATGACTACGTGACCTGACCTAGTTATATCTCAGTTTCTTTTTTTTAAATTTTTATTTATTTATGATAGAGAGAGAGAGAGAGAGAGAGAGAGAGGCAGAGACATAGGCAGAGGGAGAAGCAGGCTCCATGCACCGGGAGCCGGACGTGGGACTCGATCCCAGGTCTCCAGGATCGCGCCCTGGGCCAAAGGCAGGCGCCAAACCGCTGCGCCACTCAGGGATCCCCCCATATCTCAGTTTCATTACCCAGTTAGCCCCCATTATTTGCAGTAGTTCTGTTCTGGCAAGTTGTTGTGAACACTGCATTAGTGAATACTGAACCATCACTCACAGGGAGAGTACAGGGTTAGTTTCCTGTGAGCCTCTGGTCATATATTTCCATCAATGGATCAATATATAACCTTGTTTTATGTTTATTTCTACTTAAAGACGGCTTGCTTAATACATATTATTGATTGATTAACATTGAACTCCTGGCCAGCAGCATTCTAACATGCCTAAATGAAGCTTACCTAACACATGTATTTTTCTCTGTATGGCACATCACAGCCTTCTTGCGCTGGACACTCGACAGCATTTCAGCACTATTCCTGGAGGCCATTTAAAATAAAATTTAATTAAAAATTTTAAAATTTAAAATAGTGAAATAACCAACATAGCACAAAATGCAGAAAACAGGGCACTAAATAGACTTGAGAAGGATACTTGTTTATAGAGCCGAAACATCACCTTGTTTGACTTCAGCTGGGAACGGGCTCCTGTCAGATGACTCAAAATTTTCACTACTCCACACATGTCTGTGAATGACCACAAAAGTACATAAGCATTGATTTAGGGGCTACAGGTAAATGTTAGTGAGTAGGGAAATGTACAAATAAGGAATATGTGAATAATAGGACTAGCTGTGCATTAAAAAGAATATTCTATAGCAAACACTTAGTTTCTTCCCTCCATACTCAGTTGGCTGATTTCTAATTTTGAAGGAGTTGTGTTCGCTGTTTCTTCTGTGGCCATGTGCTCAGGGAGGAGGCCCTAGACCCCTACTAATTCATAACCATCTGAACCAGTCACTTTGCCAGTGAAAGGTATGGGGGGGGGGGCATGTGATCCATTGTAGCTAATGAGCTCTGAGGGACGGGGAAGGAGCAGTGAGCTGCAAAGCTTCTCAGAGAGATTTTCCTGCTGACAAAAGGACACAGACACCTCTTCTCCTTTTCTGTTGGAAGTTTTTGTGCCTTCCTGGAACGGCAGATAACAGGGATGGCCTCTAAAACTGTGAAGACAAAGTTGATATATTAAGTATAACCCAAAAAAAATTTCAACAAAATCTAGGTTTTGGAGGACATTGCTGAAAAACAGAATTAGCCAATGAAGCTTTCTTGATACGTGAGCTAATTAACTTTATGCCAGTTTGAGTAGGTTTTGTGTATTAATTATTTGAAACCTAAACCATCCTGGTAATGTGCTTTATCTTTCATAAGGCTGAGGTTGGGAATGAGTGGGATAAAAAATAAATACTATACATGTATGTGTATATACACATGCCTTCTTTGTTATATTTCTATAGGTATGGAAGGAGAGTGTGTGTTAAAGACTAAACTATCCAATATTTTTTGTCAGTGTTTCAAATTAATAGTAAAATGAGCTGATTCAAAACCTTTTAAAGTATTTTATTTCAAGGTTTTTGCTTAGAATTACGATTCCCTTAGTTCTCTTTTCCCTCTTGGCCATTTGTTCACTTTTTTATTATATAAGGCATTGGTCAATACTTTATTTTTTATTTCTTTAAAGATTTTATTCTAAGTAATCTCTACACCTAATGTGGAGCTTGAACTCCTGAGATCAAGAGTCGCACACTCCATCGACTGAACCAGTCAGGCAACCCGGTTAACACTTTAAATTGCTGTATCATGATTATTATAAAATTGTCACAATATTTCTGTAACAAATCCATCATGCTGTGAGTTAGAGAGGCTCCATATTGCAGGGGGCTTTCTGAATCTACCAAGTGAAGAGTAGCAAGTTTTCAGAAATTGAAAGTTATGCATAAAAACATTGACAGACTTCATCCTCAGCCATTTTTTATTCATTCAACTCAGTATTTATTAAATCTACAGTAATCAGAGCATGGGCTGGGTTGCAAAGTGCTGTAGCAGATATGCATTATGCGTCTAAGACATAAAATACTCGGCATGGCCTAGGCTGTAAAGTTTTGGAGACCACAGGGTGCTTTTCAACCATCGTTGTGTTGTCCATGCCACCAAATCTAGAAACTTTAATACAATAAGCCCTCAATAAATACTTGTCCAGTAATGGTCAGTTGTTATGTAGAACGTGTGTGCTTGCATCTGCTCTCTCTCTCTCTCTCTCTCTCTCTCTCACACACACACACACACACACACTCACTCTTATGTAGAACTACTATTTGCCAAAAGAATATATGAGCCTTTCCTCTACCCAATTTTTAAATAATATTGATTTCTCTGCGTTCTAGTATTTCCTCAAGCTTACACACTTCTCCATTAATTACACACCCCAAACCATCTAAGAAGTGTCATTTGTCCAGCTTCATAGAGTGCTCAGTCACTTCATGACACTGTCATATCTAGTGGTTCATAGGTGATAGCATTTGGTGACTTTATGATTTCACTTTCCCAAGAGCCTGATGAAGCCACACCATTCAGCGAGGATTTGCAGTGCTGTCATCTCTTGTGAGTGTACACTGGGACCTTGAGCTAATGTTCTTTAACTTCCAAATGATTTCTCTGAGATATTTCTAGAATTCTGACAAGTAGTCAAATATGCAGTTATTTTTTTCTTACAGATAATGCATTCAAGCGTCTAAAATAAAACCATTTTCCCTCTTCGATGTATGCAGTATTTAGTTTTCTTTTAAACATTTAAGCCTAATATTTTCACTTTGCCATTTTCAAAGTGCATTGCAATCAGTATTGACACAGGAATTGTCATGTTATTCTCTGTAAACCATGTACAATAAAACTAAGAAAATTCTATTCAGACCTCCCTCAATCATAATGATCTTAACGTAAAATGTGAATTTATTTAAACTGTTTTAGGGTGCTATGTAAATGTTGTTACTATTAACTACTATGTCAAATCCTCATGACTGCGGAAAATCTCACTATAATAATAAATAGCCATTTTTAATGGAAAAATGCATCTTTTAAAACACACACAGCTTAGATTTTAAAATGAAAGAATAAGTGGCCTTTTAGAGATTTATGTTATTTTGAATAAGCATGCAGTGGTGATGGCTGACTTTGCTGCCTCCTTTAGGATGCTCATGTTTCTCTGTGAGATGATGTGTTAGGGTACTCTAAGTTAAGTCGCAGTAAAAAAAAAAATCTAAAATCTCAGTGGACTAATACCACGGGAGTTTATTTCTCCCCCAGGCTATATGTTTATTTTGGATTGACAGAGGGAGGCACTGCTCAATGTGGTCACTCAGGAGTCAAACTAATGAAGGCTCCAGCTGACCGTCAGCTTCCCAGGGAAAAGAGCCTTAAAACTCCTCCAGATAAGTGACACTTGTCCTTTGTACTTACCTCTCATTGTCCAAAGGAAGTCATATGACACAATAAACAGCCAGGTGGGCAGGAAGGACAGCCCTCCCACAGACTGGACAGAGAATTGGGAATAGCCCTAATTCATCTGTGAATAGCCTTAACTCATCATCATTGTTGATAACATTCACTGGAAATGCAATTGGAAAGAGGAGTTTGGGGCCATTTCCTGAATCTATGTTTGCAAAGCAGACAAATGACTATGTTTTTGTGGGTTGATATTTTTAATTGGGGGCATTGATGGGAAGACATTAAGAGAGAGAAGCTTTAGGTGATACAAGCTACTCTGCCCCATCTGTGTATTTCTTTGGGAAGTATAAATAATGCCTAACTGTCAGGGCAGTACATGAAGTACTGCATGCAAGACAGTGAGATATCTGCGCACATCAAGTTAATCGTTTCCTTTACTTATATGCGTGAAGTTTAAAATAATCAAATGGTGTTTTTTTTTTTTTTTTTGACATCAGCATCTACTGCTTTTATTGTCTGTGATGGAATGATACAGTAAGATCCTTAACCTTGTTATAAGAAATAAGATACAGCCCCCCTCTCTTAGGTGCTCTCTTGACTTCTTTTGAAGACACATACACTCTTTCACTTCTGAACTGAGTGCCATAAAAAAATCCTAATGGCAAGTCAATGATCATAGAATGTTAAGTGTGTTTAATGATCACTTGATGTATTTGTATTTTTCTATTGGTGTCAGTTTTCCGACAGACTTCAAAAATTTAGAAAAGGAAAAAGAAAAAAAAAAAACAGAAACTAAAACAACGTCATGGCTATAAGTAAGAGTGGTTTCGGGGAAGGAATTAGAATGACCCTGTGTGGTAGGTAGGTTTTATTGTCCTGAGTACACATCAAAAGGCTATTTTCAAAACTGGTTTAGAGAAATATCAGGCAAAATAAAATAATTTTAATTTAGTGTGAATTAAAAAAAAAAAAGAAACCCAAAACATGGGCATATGCTTTCTTGAACAGAGAAGCTTAGCATTAAATTGACCAATATGCCAATTGGAAAATAATGCCCTTAATGGAAGTATAATGACTAATAAGGTCAAGAAATGGATGTACTCTAATTATTTTCTTAATAAAGAACAGACCTTTATTCTCTAATTTCTTTTAATTTCAACAATAAAGATTTTTATACAGTAGACAAAGGGCACTAGGCTAGGCTTCTGTTTTATAAAATGTCATTAAAAAGTCTTAAAAAGTTTTTAATAAGACTGTCTCCTACGTGCTGCATTTGTTTTTCAGCAACTTTGAAGCTTCAGAGGTGTTCTCTTTTGTTAGTGAGTTAGCTCCCCTGTTTGTTTATCACCACTTTATTAAGGCTTGTTCCTGACAGGAGCAGACTTCCTCCTAGTTGCACAAAGCAGAACCTGCACATGTTTGGTCCAAGGAGATAATCGCTGGGACCAACAAGCTTCTACAGAGATGTGTCTCTGCTCACAGCAAGAGAGGAAATAGGAAATGACTTGGGGCCAGTCTTGCTAAGCTGGAAAAATGAATTAGACACACTCCCAAATGGAATCTAAAAGCATTATAGTCAGAAAAAGGAGAAAGGGTATGTAAAAGATTGCTTACCATTCCCACCTGGGAACTGAAAAAAAAAAAAAACATTTATGGCTGTACAGTACCTCCTGACAGTGCCAGGTTTCTTTTCAGTGATGTTAACCAGAGAGGGGTGTCACCCCTTAATAGATGTTTTCATTATTAAAATAGATGTTTTCATTATTTTGGTGGATTCTGTCTTTAAAATTTTAAAAACAGTTTAAATTATGAGATAAGGCCAGTATACTGGAAATCAAAATTAGTGAGCTTCACTGAAACAAGCATTTCCCCCTTAAAATTTTGTGAAATCAAACTGTACCAATAGCTCTGACCTCAGAGGCACTAGCCTTCTTAATGTGTAGAGTAGTTTCATCTCACATGAGGTCTAGGAAAACAGAAATTACTACAATTGAGTTGCAAGCTTTATGTTCTTAAATCCTGTCATTATTTTGTCAAGTCATTGGAAGGGAAGCTGGAAAAGCAAATTTTATCTCCCAGAAAAAAGTAAATCTCCAACAATAGCTTCTGCAGGTCTTCATGTTACTCTAGTATGTTCGGTCATTTCATGTTTCTGTTTTCGTGGTAATGAATTAAGAGTTTGAAAGTCTGAAACTTAGTGCCAGGCACACATCCTCTCATTGGATGAACGCTTAGTTTGTGTTTATTTTTAATCATATTCGGTAAGGATATTTAGGAAATTACTTCCTTAGCCTGTTTGGATATTTATTTTTATTGATTCTGAATACCAGAAATTCAAAAAACAGGATGAAATGCTTATTCTCAGGAAGGTGTAGAGTCTATAATCAAATAAAGTGTAGACTAAACAACAACACAACCAAGGAAAACAGAATATGAGATGACAGAGACACCCTCCCCGCCCCAAATCCAGCATCTCAGGATAAAGCAGTCATTAGTGTTTACATCAGTTGATTAGGGTATGTAAGTAGGAGAGTTTTATGGGCCATTTACTTCCTCTATCTTCATCTCTTCTCCTCCTCCTCTTGCCTTTTCTCCTCCTTCTCCATAATGATAATTGCTAGTAATTCATGCAGAAAAGAAAGTTGATAAACAAAACCTAAATGAATATTAATCACCTTAATAGAAAATAATATTTTTGGACACACTAGAGATACAGGCATCAAGGGAACATTCTCCTGGGGAGCACTCTCAATGACCTTGCTTTGGGAGGGGGGATATAATTAGCCCTGGTGTCATAGCTTTGTATTAGGCTTATATTTTATTCTCTGTACTTCTATTTTAGAAGGCAGGCTGACCACTGTATATTTGGTGTCTGAACACGAGTTCTAATAAGGTTTAGAGTTTAAAAAATCAGTTTCTCAGCAAAATTACCATTTTCATTATTGAACATTATTATTATTTTTTTAAATCCTGTTTCTACTGCAGTCAGGCTTCCAAAGGAATGAATAAATCAGTGCTGTGTTGTAACACATACATTCTTTAGCTCCTATAATAGGTTTTTTTTTTTTTTTGTCCTTAAAAGGTTTAAAAGTTTTTTGTTTCCACATCTTGGGTTGAAAAGTATTATCTAATCTTTACGCACGTCTTTGTTGACTCTCCTTAATTGAGTCAGTTTTAACACCTGAGATATGAGACATTTGTGTGGTCATGACTCTCAGGCAGTCGAATGTGCTCTTTCCCTTAGGTGATAACTCAGTGAGTGATGCGGGTTTCGACTCCAAATACAATGGTTGACGGCACAACATGTTTCAGCACCATTGCTCTTAAAAACCATTTTGGTCAAGGGTAGAACTTTTTAAAGATTAAAACAGATAATGTGGTATCAAAGGCATTTTGCTGGTCAGCTAAAGTTCTTTGAGGATAGAATTATGCACCATAAACCTTATCCTCCTTTCCTGATGATTTTAAGATATGATTTTTACAGATGAATTAAATGTAGATTCCCTTTGTATTTGTAATACATATTCCAAATTACCACAGTAGATTTACTGTGCAATTTTTCTTGAACTCCAGGGATCTGAAGGCTGGCGTGGTCAAAGAGTGCTCTGATTATTAACATGCTTAATGTTGTAAGCCAGATGAAATAAGGAGGCTAGCAGAAAAGCCCAGCTTTCTTTGGAGACAGTGCACTATATCTTGCTTTAATTTGCTCCTTGGAGTCTTTGCATGCTGTTGGTGATATAGGTAAGACAAGGTTACAAAAAGGTCTTTGTACTCTTTCTCCAAGGCAGGATTTCTGCTTTATACTGAATTCCATAAATTTGGACTTCGTTAAATGCTTAAGTAGTCTGAAATTCACGAAGATATTACAGTCTGTTTATATTAAAGGTTTATAACCTGCCATTTAAAACTCTTAGGGCCAGAAATGCTTAAGAATTCAAATTCCCACCTGCCCCTCAATTTCGGAAAGGTAATATTGTTCATATACATACTATGTAATACTTATAGCAAGATCTGGGGCAAAACCTCACGATCCAACAGATTAATATTTTCCCAGCAAAATTTAACATCCACAGTAAGATAAAGAGACTATGAATAACCTATCTTCAGTTCAGGTCAGATCTTTTTCACCAAAATTTATGGACGTCTCCATTTTTTCAGAGCGTTTTAGATTTTGGGATTTCAGATAAGAGATTCTAGATCTGTATAATTTTGTTTTCTGCTACAACTTGGCAGACTTTGTGAAGCTTTTAACTATCAGTAAATGGAGGCATTGTAAAATTGTTTTATTTATTTTTTAGATTTTATTTATTTATTCATGACAGGCAGAGAGAGAGAGAGAGAGAGAGAGAGAGAGGCAGAGACACAGGCAGGGGGAGAAGCAGGCTCCATGCAGGGAGCCTGATGTGGGACTCGATCCCGGGACCCTGGGATCACGCCCTGAGCCAAAGGCCGACACTCAACTGCTGAGCCACCCTCAGGCACCTGTAAATTGTTTTAAAACCTCAAATGCCTATAATATCTAAGATATCTGGAAGCCTTTGGTATTCTAGTGTTGTTGATATAATGACAGTGAAGTATTGCGGATAACTAATTTAAACCAGATCAATATTTGCTTCAGTTATAAAGATGAGATCAAATTATATTTTTAGATTTTACAAAATTTTCATTAGAAACATTGACTACTGGTGTACACATAATCG
This sequence comes from Vulpes vulpes, assembly GCF_048418805.1. Taxonomy (NCBI): domain Eukaryota; kingdom Metazoa; phylum Chordata; class Mammalia; order Carnivora; family Canidae; genus Vulpes; species Vulpes vulpes. Next base: position 134,742,445 of record NC_132783.1, read on the forward strand.
AGATACACATAATCACATCCCTCCCCCAGCTCTCTTGATTCCATCCCCACTTCCCTACTCCAGGAATTTCCCTTCTGTAGTTACCCTCTTTCCTTCTTGGATTGTTTTGGGTCATTTTGTTCTTGATCATTCATATCAACTTATGGGCTTGCTTTAGATTATTCTGCATTAAAAAAAATCTGCAATGAGATTTAAAGTTGCAATTTCAGTTGAGGACCATAATGAAATAGATGCTGCATTCTGAAGCAGGTGCTAAATCATACGCAGAATCTAGAGGAGTTTTAGGGAAGTGGTTATGTGACCCTTGAATACTATACTCAAAATGTGAGTATAAAAAAGTCAGATATAAAAGCAGGGATTTGGAGAAGATTTCTTTGAAGAGCAGCCCATGTGAGATGAATCTTTCTCCTCCTACTGTCCCTCATCTAAGATGTGTGAAAAGACATTCAGAGAGTTGGCTTGGAGAAGATGATGATTTCTTAATGAACCTAGTGTGTGACCCCAAACTGAAAAAAAAAAAAAAACTTAACAGGCAGAGATGGAATGGTTTAGAAAACCAAAGTGAAAAAACTTTGATGCTGCCTAAATTCTTTTTTTTTTTTTTTAAAGATTTAATTATTTGAAAGAGAGAGATTGCGGGGTCAGGGGGAGGAGCAGGAGCAGAGGGAGAGAGAAACTCAGGCAGATTCCCTGCTGAGCAGGAAGCCCAACGTGGGGCTCAATCTCAGGACTCTGAGATCACGACCCTGGGAACATGACCTGAGCCCAAATCAAGAGCCAGACGCTTAACCGACTGAGCCACTCAGGCACCCCAATGCTGCCCAAACTCCAAGTATAATCCCAGGGTCTATTTGGGCAAAGAATTCAGGAGAGTCTCTTGTGGGTTTGTTGGGGTCATAAATGAGAAGAGGCTGCTCTGGAATCGCTGCGGATTTGACCTAATAGAATCATCTTTAGAGGATTGCAAAGGTTTCACCAGATAAGAAGCTGGAGATGGTCTGAGGTGAGATGAAGGAACTGCTAGAAATGGAGTGTGTGTTCCTCTGATCTAGGGAAATGCAGGTGAGAGGCCACAAGTATTGTGAGGTCACCCAGGAACCCATGAAAAAGTTCCACAGAGGAGACAACTTTAAACTTCCATTGAGCCAAAGAGCACAAAGCCAGCTGATAATAGCACTGGCATGTGGGCTCTCTCCTATGCTCCTCATCCGCCTTCCTTTCTGTCTCCTTCTTCCACCCTCCAACCCCAGGAAGGATGAGAAAGAACAGGCAGCCATGAGAGGGGGAGGTAAGTAAGAGAGAATAAACTCACTTAATTCCCTAATATTTCTTATATCACCCAAGGAATTTACAGGTTGTTATTTCTATGGACATGACTGGATTTAAGCTTAGATCTCTATCTACAAAATTTCCACAAAACTGTAATTTATAAATGTCTTTCCTTTGAATGAAATTGGAGGCTTTGACTCTTATATGGTATAGGACATTTTAACTACCAAGCTGACATCAAGTTTAGTGATTAAAGGTAGGAGTTGGGAATTACTAAGAATAATTAGAAAAGTCATGGGATTGCCTGAATTTTCATCCAGGGAAAGGAGAAGCAAGTAATCCCTGAGTAGATTTTAGGTAAAATCTATAAATAGGTAAAAAAAATAATTTTGATCCTGTTTACCTCCTCTGAGTCTTTTTTGGATGAATTCAATGGTTTCAGATTTTATCACTTCTCTATTTCCTTCCAGTCGGTGCCCAATTTTTTCTATTTCCTATAGAACAAAACTCTGCTTCCTTATTGAAGAAATATTTACCTAAACGCGCTGCTTTTCCTTCCACACCTCTCATTCATAATGCGGTTCCTTCAAAAAACTGTGGTCATTTCTGTCACTCCAGGGAAATATCACCAATGACTTACCTCTTGCTAAATCCAATATACACTTTTCCCTTTATTCTTTCTTACCGAACCTCTTAGCAGTGTTAGACCTAGCCGATTACCCTATCTTTTTGGAAATAGAGACTTGGTTTCTGTGACACACATTAACCTTATTTCCTTTTTCTCCTTGCGACATCTTTTTTTCAGGCTCCTTATTGACTCCTCCACTCTCCACTGCTATGTTGATGTAGCCCATGGCTCGGCTACGGGTTCTATCTCTTCTCTGCACATCAGATGACTGCTTTAGGGCCTTTGCTTTGTATCATTTATAGGCTGCTGACATACAAGTTTATATTATCAAACCTGACCTTTCCCTTGAACTATGGACTATATATTGTTATTATCTGGATGTCTAATAGATGCTCCAAATTTTTCCATCAGGCAGTTTTCCCTCAAATCTCTTCTCTCTGTCTTGCCCATCTTAGTAAACGGCACCACCATTCACTCATTGTCTTGGACCAGGAACTTAGGAGTTGTTACTGGCCCCCTTTCTTTTCCCACATCTAAGCCGCCACCATCATGCCTTACCAGTTTTATTTTCAGTATTCACTGTGAATAGAGAATCTACCTCTACTGCAACAATCCAGGTGAGGGATTATACTTTTAGATTATTCTGACAGATGTATGAAAAATAGATGGTTGAGGACAAGAATGAAATATTCCCAGCGTACTGTTATAGGGGTCTGAACCCTACCTCAAACACTGATGCAAAGCACACTCCCCTTAGCTGACTGTGACCCAGGTAGACCGGCCTCCTCTTGTTCTTGACACATGCCAAACTCTTTCCTAACTCGAGGCCTTTGTATTTGTTGGTCCTCCTGTCTAGACATTTTTTTGTTTATATATTAGTTTACTTGCTTATTTCTTTTTTCTTGCTCTTTTCAACTAGGGTGTAATATATGCTGTCTTTCCTGTTCAGCTCTATATTCCTAAAGCTATGGAAAACCAGTATGCAGTAATTGCATGTCAATATTTTTGAGTGAATGAAAGAATGTAAGTATTTAAGGCTTACAATATAACTAGGAAAAAAAAAAACCATGTTGTGATAGAAAGAGGCTGGGAGACCCGTGTCTACTCCTGAGTCCTGACTCAGCTACTCTGCCGAACAGAATGAGAAAAACTTCTCCATGTATTTTTTCTTTACTCCTAAACATGCAGCTTCTTGTGTCCATTAACACAAATGACAGCCCACGGAAATAAAAATGTAGGACATGCATTTCCACATTGAGTTCAATACAGCAAAAAACACTTATAATTTTAAGCAAATGGTCTCTCCTCAGTAACAGTGCCCTTTTGATAAAATTTTACTCCACAGGAAATCCATTACAATAAATATCTGTTCCAGTATCTGTCCATTTAGCAATAATTCTCTTTATGCTTGATGCCTCTTCCCTGATGAACTGTCCTAGGGACCCTCCTCTGCTTCCCTCTGAGATTTCCAGAGTTTCAACTCTGCTTCTGAGTACTTGCTGTTGTCATGGTAGCTTGCTAATTTTGCTTATATTTTTTTCCCCATATTTTCCCACAACCTTTGAAAAGACCAAGCTAAAGATGTGCCAAAGGCTATTTCTGACTTAATGTTGTAGGCATGAAAATATTTCTCTTCTTAGCCTGTTGAAAAATGTTAAATGGTTGTCTCAGCGTCATTGATTGAGACTATTTGTTTATTCCCAGGGCTGAAAGTTAAGGCCATTCTATTTTGATAGAACTATTTATTTAAAACAAGCTTGAAATCAAAGCCATCTCATACAGTATGCAGGGAATGCTGTTTAACCCAAGTAATCCCAAAGTAAATAATTTATTGGATTACTCGGTGGGTTGAGAAATGAAGGTAGGATTTGGGTGTATTTGGTTTGCCTTTTTCGTTTTAATTACTCACTAAATAACTGCATGTGTTGTGTGAGTTTAGAAAAAAAAACAAAAACAAAGTCTTATTGGAAGAAGACGTTATCCCAGTGGTGACTTTGAGTGGTCGCGAGAAAGAACAGATCCCCTGGAGCAGGGGCAGCCCCGCTATCCATGGCAACATCTTGGCCACATTTGGATCTAATACCTGGCTTTGCCATCAACATCTGTGTGGCTGCAAGAAACCATTTAACCTCTCGGTGCTCCAGTTTCTTTATAAAGCAAGAAAAAAAAATCTCTCAGGTCTCTACTGGCTCTGAGATTGAGCCATTCTCTCTGAGACCAACCAAACTTTACAGGATTGAGGCAACTACATGGCAGTTTAGCCAGGGCTGAGAGACCATAATGTGGACTTTTCTGCAACTCATGACATGGATGGCTGACTCCCTTCCTTTTTTATATCAAGCATTTTCTTCATTTTAAGCTGAAAAAAAAAAAAGTCATTTGTGTGTGTGTGTGTGTGTGTGTGTGTGTTTTCTTTTATGGGGAACATGCTACAGATCTTGTACCAAAGTTGTTTTACTCTTGTGGATAAAAGAATACAATACAAATTCTTGTTCCTTATTCTTGCTTTTTCAATGAGTTTTTGGATCGCTAATATTTTGTTGTCAATTAAAAGTACATCTCTCCAGGCCCAGATGTTCATGGACCCATGCTGGTTACACACCCTGCTTCTTTGGTGGTCAGGCTCCTGTTGTTATGCCCTGAGAAACAAGGCTTGCTTATTTATTTATTTGTTTATTTATTTATTTATTATTTATTTAAGAATCCTGATCATTTGCTCTTTCTACTAAAAAGAAAGAAATAGCCTAACTAACAGAAAAGACTTAAGTAGACTATAAGAAGGAGCTTATTGACCCTGGGTAATAAAAAGCTGGCATGAAATGCTAGGAGTTGTAGATGGACCATCAGGAACCACCTGTTTGGGAGGATTTAAATATTTAATCAACTCAATATAGAGACTTCAATTAGAGTGTACAGGAGCACAGTTACGGGTCTACCAACTCCCAGCCTACTTCAGTCTGGAAACCCTTGGAAATGTATGTGAAGCAGGTAGTTTAGGCCAAATTAAAGGCAATAGATTTATAGAGCTCGTTACACAAAAAGCACACGGTTAAAATATTGTCAGATGAGTTTAAATGAATTTATGGGTGAAGATGCATTACACATTAATAAAGGGAACCATGGACATTTGAAAGAGATACCTGATCTAAGAAACGCTCCTGATTATGGCCTCAAATATTTTGAAATTGACAACATGCACAAAATGTACCTTGTTGCCACTCTCAGAGAGAGCACATCAGACTAACTGGCTCATTAATTTGACCTATTATGGCATTTCTTATGATCTTACATTCCTGTGACCTCCTTGAAGGCTCGTTTGGCCTTGAAGCACCACAAGGTGAAAAAAAAAATCTCAAAATTAATCGAGAAGTTACCCAGAGTGCTTTTACATAGGCTTAGCAAATTGACAGCTTATCCTTGAAAGAATGGCTTCTCCCAGAAACTTTTTCCCTATGACAGTGGCAAAGGGGAAGAGAAGGGTTTGTGAAATTGCTGCCAGAGGCTGGGCTTCCTCCCTAATTCTTGTCTACCCTTGAGCCAGACACAGGAAACTGTTGAGTTCAAATATTTAGATAAACTCAGATGAAGGAACACAAATCTACTCATTCCTTAGGGTTTCAAGGTAAGGCTTGATTAACTGGACACAATGGGCAAATCAGGTGTTTTTCATTACTAGTCAGAAAATGAAAACTGACTCAGCCTAAAGTAAGGAAATCCACCTGAGGCAATGAAGGCAGTGCAAAATGTGTGTTATTTCAAAATTTTATAATCTTAAAGGTGTGGTCTCCTGAATGTGTGTGATCTAATGAGAAAGTAATTAGTTACCTAGGAGTGTTTACTTTGACTTACGTCTCAGGTACAGAACATTTTACAGCCAAAATAAATAAATTGAAACAGTAGTAACGTTCACTGTGAATAGACCTGTTTTGATGAAAAGCACCAGTATACAAACTGTTTTCTTAGAAGGTGGGCACTTCCTCTTGAGGTGGTGGATTCTTTCACCTAGTCTTTATGTCTGAAAAATTAATACTTGTTCTGCAACTATAAACCAGCCTGTACATGACGGCAGCTCTGCCAACATTGTTTGAGTCATTAGAGGAGTCGGCCAGTTGTTCTCCTGTCCTTTCTGCGTGGCTGAATTTTCTTAATGACCAATTCATTGTGTGTCTTCAAGCATGACACCTGAAAAGCTGTGATCTCTCTAATGAAGGATCCATTAGTCTTTCAAGAATGTGAACATGTGAAGTTGAAAAACCTATTCAATAAGGTATCTCCTTGAAAGAACTCTAATCACGCTGTGAAGTACATTTACACAAAATATAACTTCTTCATGCATGTTTAACTGAGCAGAATGGTTTTTGGAGTCACATTAGCTGACCCTGAACACGGGCTCAGTTTCTCTAAATACTTTCCATTTTCATAAAATTGCTAAAATGCCACTTCTGTCTTCCATCTGCATCTATATATAGCAGAGTGTTCTATCTTAGAACGTAGGCCATTGTACAGTCCTCTTTCTGCGTCCTTTGAACCTTGGCAGCACACTATCTCCAAGATTCCACGATCATAGACAGTCCCCCTGCTGTTGTGGGCAATGTACTGCTTTATACAAATCTTTCTGGTGCCATTGGAAGTGACTCCCAGGAGACAAAGCCCAAGAATGACCCTGAGTATTACCTTTTTGTATATTCACTTCCGCATTTCATCTTTGCAGTTCTAAACCTATTCAAAGGTCTTTCTGTTTGAGCTTCTAAAATTTAGCATATCCTCTGCTGAATCTAGACAGAAAAAGATGTAATTATAATACACGAACCATTCTTGCTCTGCACATTAACACAGTAATAGAAAATAGAAATTTTTCAATACAAAAAAATAGGTTTTTGCTCTTATTTCACATATTTAAAAATAATGCAATATATCAGGAATTAATTTTAAGGTAGTCAAGTGTGATTCATCACCATTAAGTCACTTTTACCAAGGAAAATAACTCGATATACTTTCTATATCATAGGAGAAGAAATAAAGTATATTTCATTTTAACACGGAAATACAATTTTGTCCTGCAGTATAATTGGATTAGTGATATAGGAAGGTATCTCCTAATAGGGTTTTATTATATTTTCCCCTAAAGTTGCATAGTAAGTATCAGCTTCCACAAAGGCACTTACCTGCAAAATCATCTGAATAGTTCCTTCTCTGAGTATAGCCCGTAGTTTCCCTTGAATATGTTCACTTGGGAGATTTCTCGTCTACTATTAACTTTTACGGAATATTTGGATATTGATTATTTGAAAAGAATTGGAGTTAATAAAGAATTCAGTAAGCAAAGACGTGGTCTATTAACTAATTTCTCCTAGTCAGGAAAGGTTGAAGCTAATGGTTTTGATTACATGTCAGGTGAAAGTACTACAAATGCTCCTAGAGCTAGGGTCTTGCATGAGCTGATCACCTTGGATGCAGACATGTCTGGGCACGTCTGCAACCCTGCAGAGTCCTGCCCACTCACTGCATGAGGTACAGAGGAAGTTTCCTGGGAGAGAATGCCTTCTGAGGTCAGAAGAAGGGAAGCAGTCAAGCTTAACTCAATAACAAAGACTTAATCTTCAGAAGGAAGCAGGGAGTTTGAATTCAGCATGGAGTCTTGTTTGCAGCTGATGTGTTTTCCAGTCTAGACCCCTGTGGACTCCTTCCTGTGGGTGGTGAGTCCTGTGAGGTGCGTGTGTGAGGAACCTGGGTGGGCCTGTGAGGAAGGATGATTTTGAATAAAACCTGAAAGAATTGAATGACTAGGGATTCCCTCAGACACTGTTTTGGTACCAACACTAATAGATGTAATATAGAAGTAGGAAGAGGAATGTCCACCTGCTTTGCAAAACAAACACAAAAACAAAACCCCCCAAAACAAAAACCCTAATCAAAAACAAACAAGTCCTCAAACCAAAAACGTTGCTCTTTTGAGGGACTGCCGAAGGATCCATTCATCGGTAGTGTGCGAAATTGTGTGGCTAAGTGGGAAGTGATGTAGTGCAGCAGAAATGCAGAAATGTGGTACAGGATTTAGGGGAAGAGGCCACTGGGAGTGGTGTGCGAGATGGGGAAGAAGATACAGTGAATCACTGAGGCCACTTTGATGAATTTTTGTGATGACAAACAGCGTGCTTTCTTACTCTCTTCCATTTTTACATTATTAAAATGGATTAGTACTCTTTGCTCACTTTCATATAGAATGGGTGGTGAAACTCTTAAACAACGTTTATTTACTTAAAATTTAAAAACAATTGTTTTAAGGACTTGCCTGGTTATAAAAAATCTTTTTTTGTTACATTTGAAATGTTAGGAAAAATACTCTTCACCCTCCACGTGGCATGAAGTTCTCCTCTAAACTGGAGAGCATGAGGAAATATAAAGTTGGCTACACTCCTCACCCTTCTGAGCCCCCCCAAAAGTTAGTCCAAAAACATCTAATTCAGGGTTTCTCAACCTTGGCATTACTGACACTGTAGACTGGAAAATTCTGTTGTGGGGGACTGTCCTGTGTGCTGTACTATGTTAGGAGCTTCCTTGACTCTACGCACTAGATGCCTGTAGCACACTTTCCCTCCCCTTGAGTGGATACAATCCAAAGTGTCTCTCAGCATTGCCAGGGCAGGGGAGGCAAAATTGGCCCACATTGAGTGTCATTGATCTAAGGTCACACAGTGTACTAATTTGAAATAAAAGAACTCTGATAAAATAATGTTGGTAGAATTGACCATAAACTTATTAAAGTAATACTTGCATTCCTATGCATTCCTCAATTTTTGACACACTTGTTTCTTGAGATGTGAGTATGATTGATGCTTAAAACTAAAAACAATAACAGCTGCCATTTCCTGAGGACTTCCTGAGTGCCAGATACTGTGCTAAGCGGTTTATCAACATCAAATTCTCTCTGTACTTGGGCACAGCCTTTGGAGGGTTACTTTATGAGTCAGTTGGGGTCCTTGCAGGAAAAGGCTCACTCTAATCAGGTAACCCGATGAGACTTTAACGAAGCTCAGATGTACATTTGAGGGTGGCGACATCAACAAGGAAGGAGGAAAATCCCCTGTGTAAGTAAGAACTGGTGGATCTTATGCTAGGTCTGAGGGGGCCAGAGGAGGGAGTGTTTACAGAACCCAGAAAAGAATGGCTGTGGTTTGAGATGGTTGCAGACAGCAGCACAGAGTGGGTATAGCCAATTCAACAGCTGCCAGGCAGGAAGGCATCTGGGGGAGGTAACATGTTAAAGCACATCCCACCTTCCACCCTTTGACCCTTCACTGATGACTCCCAGATCCAACAGGAAGCGAAGGAGCCTGTTACTGTTGCATCTATAGAGATCATCTTCTGGGGCTCAGAGCTGGGGAAGGGTTAGAGAATGAATCTGGAGGGGCAGAGGGCAAAATTCTGGTTTGCTCTAACCTTAATATACCTTTATATAATTAGGATGTTTTATTAAGTGGTCTTGAGCATTGACACAGACCATGAAATAACTACTAGTAATAATGTGTTAAAAGATAAACTGAGGCATATTAGGATTTTTTTGACTTTGAGTATCCATTTGAATGGGGCAGTGTCAAACCAGAAATGGTAAGGCGCACGTGACCAGTAGGAGCCAGGGTAAAAGTATGGAAGCAAAGAAAGGAAATTATTGATTGGCTATAGCTTAAAGCCTAGTTGGCTGTTTGTGACTGATTGTCCTTAGCGTTTTGATTTTGCAACCTTGAAGTATTTATAGGCTTGGATTTTGGTTTGCTTGCATAAGCCCTCGTGGCATTAGAACCATCTCAGTCTAGTGGCCTCCCTATTTAGTTAACTTAAAAGGGCTGTAGTAGGTGTGGGGAAATTTCTTTTGTGAAGGGCCAGAGAGCAATATTTCAGCCTGTATGGGCCATATCATCTCTACTGCAACTATTCAACTCTGTGGCTATAGAGCAAATGAATAAATGAGTTGGCCATATTCCCATAAAATGATTATTTTTTGGTTCAAAGGGCTGCAGTTTGCCAGCTTCTCTGCTATAGGAAAACAAAAACTACATACCGTGCATACTAAATGATGTCAAGTTATTGATCCCCCTTAACTCCAAAAGCTAATAGAAAACAAACAAATGAAAAATATAGCACATTTCATATATATATATTACCCTATCTAGGCTTAGAACATTAAAATCATCTTGCAATAGGATTTGTGAATTTTATTTTTTGTCATTTCAACACTATTGTTGTAAAAACAGGCTGAATGAAGTGAATGACTTTGTATTTAACATCCTTTAAAGCCCAATGCAGTGTTTACTTAAAAGTGAGAAAACCAAGCAGAATGAACAGAATTGTGTTTATGAAGTCAGTAAATATATGGAAATAAATAGACATGTGTGAATAATAGTATATGGAAAAAAATAAAAAATTATAATATTTACCTAAATAATTCTTATTAAATGGAACCAATTAAAAAAGGTCAGGCCATTGAAACTCTTATGTTGATGCCGTATGAGGGATTATTGAGCTTATTGTGCCACAGAGGTCATACTTTATAAGGGGACTAACAGCATATAAAGATCCTAGAGAGAAATCCATAATCCTAATCACAGAAAGGTACCCTTGACCCTCTTTTCCTTCCTTCCTTCCTTCCTTCCTTCCTTCCTTCCTTCCTTCCTTCCTTCCTTCCTTCCTTCCTCATATATAGATTGAAATTGGCTTGATTAACCCCAACCCATATATCACTAAATTGTAACATCTTTCTGAGGTGTCTGGGGATTCTGAGGGATGGCTTATGTTTCTCTAGTCGTCTCTGCCTTCAACTGTAGCTGTCAATTTTATGAGTCATTTCACCATTCCTAGGGTGCTGCCTTGGTGTTCTGACTATGACAAGGTTCCCTTTTCTTGATTCCTCAACCCTTCTCCCCTCTTAACAAGGTCACATGAATTGTGTCTTATATTGATGATTTGAACAGATGTAGGAGGCGTAGTAACACAAACAACTTGTGATTGAGAGACAATTCTTATATTCTGTAAAATCCTTCTTTGTAGTCTCTAGTCTCCAAGATCTTTGCTTCTCTTTTCTCCTGGCCCTAGAAACACCTCCTCCACCTCCCATCCCCAAACCTCTTCCATTTTATTAAGGGGAACATTCTGGGTTGCCAAGCTTCCACATGAATATGGAAAACTTGCCCATATCCTGTGGTTGGTGGTAGATCATCTGCTGTGACTCTTACCCATTTCACCTCCTTTACTACCTGTAAAGGAAAAGAAGGAATCAGGTGAGTTGTTTTTCCCTGGCATAAATTAACCTACCCTAGCAGGCAGAAGCAAAGGGTCTTGTTTAGTTAAAAAAAAAAAAAAAAAAAAAAAGAAAAGAAAAAGAAAGGCTAAATTTCTGTTGTGCATTGTAAACTCTAGCACTTAAGAAATTGAGATTTTTATCCATTAATTTTTGTTTTATTTTATTTTATTATTTTTCTGGCTGCCACTAGTCAAGTACACAAAGATGATAAGGTCCTACTGACCACAAAATGGGAGAGGATGGCCATAGGTTAGCTAGGAAACCCTTTTCCAAAATTTTTGTTTGGGGTTATGTTCTTGGCAAGATACAGACACAATTAAAAATTTTGGATTTATTTTTGAAACTACTCATTCAGGCTTTTAAAAATAGTATTTTCTTTATAGGACTTTCCCCTTTGCTTCTCCCTCTTCTTTTGTCACCTCCTCAAGTTGAAAGTGGTCAATTAATGTACTTAATTGGATAATTTAGGTCTCAAATCCCCTTTATTTTAAATGATACATTTAAGATCGTTTATGTCCTATTTAATTTTACCTTCAGAAGATACAATCATAAAGAACAAGTATTGAAAGTTTTTTTCTAAGAATAATTACATAGCTAGAAAGCTGAAACTAGCATGTTTAATTCCTGAGATACTGATTGAGATGATCACAGCGTAATTGAGAAGAACCAGAGGTTGGCTCTTGGTAATACAGGAAACCTTTTTTTTTTTTTTTTTTTTTTTTAACAGTTTTGTTATTATTCCTAGGAACAAGCCAAGAGCAATGAATCAGGCTGAAGTTGGCAAGAAATACATAGCTATGTCAATGGTATTAGACCTGAAAGTATTTATACAATTTGATCAAGTGAGTTCTGGAAAAAAAAAAAAAAAGAAAAAAGAAAAAAGAAAAACCAACATAGAATATTTTGCCTTTTATAAAAGCTTATTTTAAGGAAATTATGTACTTCATGGCCTAAGGAATCTTAACTACAATCCTTTTTGGAATAAAACTCTACATTACTACAATGTTGATGTTATGGAAACCTGTAGAGGAGAAAGTCTGATTAAAATTAATTCCTGTTCCTATGAAGGTAAAAGGCAGCCAGCCAAAGTAAGGGCAAAATGAAGTATATGCCTTAAGGAAGAACAGTTTTAGACTATAAAATTGTGAGTCTAGAAGAGGAGGGAATTGGGATGATTTATTTAACTCAGTAATGAAACCTAAACGTAATCTAAGTAATGGTTTCTAAAGTAACCTAAGGTGCAAAACCCTCCAACTGTGAAAATTTAACTCTGAATCTGTTTTAATTCATAATAAGAAGGTATATCTTCACATATTGACTAACAAAAGAAGTTCACAAACAGAGATTTCCAGAGTATAAATCCATAGAGAGAAATGGATGGCAGATACATATTCCGAGGCACTTCTAAAATTAGATTATAATTTGAATGCTTCAAATTTTGTGATTAGCATAGAATTGGAAATCTCCAATAAAACTCTTAGCAAGGATAAAGGCAAAGATTCTTTCTTTGTAAAATTCAATTCAAATCCTCAAATATTTTTGAGGGCCAGATGATCTCTGGGGGCCTTTCACAGTAACATTCTGAATTGTAGGAGCAATAGATTGATTTGCTACCTGGTTGAGGGAAGGTTTGACCAGAGCATTGGATACATTTTTTGATTTCTTGCTGTCTCTTTCCTTCCCCCGCACCCCAACTTTTCTCATTCAGCTCTCCTGATTTCTTTATGGAATTTTAATCTTGTTCTATTGTAGTGAAAGAGTTCCTCATGAGACTAAGTCTCTTTCATGAAAGAGTCTTATCCTGAGTCATAGCATGTATGATGCCCAGTTTTAACAACGATCCCAAGGACAGTGGTGGCTTTTGAGGCTTTCACTGTGAAGACAGTGCCTGGATTTCAATTATTCATTATCTTTAAAATATACACAGGAGTGAGAGGGGGTATCTCCTGTACCCCTGTGTTTGTTTTCTGCTTTATTCCTAATGCATTTACATGAAGACATGCTGCACACATCACTTTTTATGTGGCATCATTTTACCTTCACCTTCAGACCAGCTGTATCATCCATTATCACCAAGTAATAAAGCTATCACCACTGTCACCCTAGTCTAAACTAATGTCATCTCTCTCCTGGCTACCAAAGTAGCTTTCCGATTGGTCTCCCTGCTTCCACTCATTTCTCTGCAGTTCGCTATCCACATGTCATTCAGAGTGGTCTGTTGAAAGCATGAGTTAGATTTGCCCAAACACAGCAAAGGCTTTCCATAATATTTAAAGTAAAATTCAAACATGATTTTGCCCCTGCGTCATCCTTAAACTTAGCTTACCCTGTTCCCCCTCTGGTCTACTGTACCCCAGGATCACTCGCTTTCTTTAGGTTCTTCCTGCAGGTTTGTTCCTTGGTGGACAGTGTTCTTTCCTCATTCCAGACTGCTACTTGGAGCCACTCGGCTACTGGTCACAGTGTGTCATTTGGAGATAGGCCCTCTCAACCAATTCACTGGAAGTAGCCACACAATACCATCATAACACCTCTTCTGATTCTTCACATACACTTACCACTATCCGATGCTCATTGCTTTTATTATTGGGGTTTGATCACCTTCAACCAATAAAACACAAGTCTTTGTGACTGAGAACCATACCTGTTTCCTCAGAGCCTAGAATAGTATTTGCTATGTGGTAAGTGCTCAGTAAATATTTATTGAATGAATAATAACCATCTTCACATTTTTCACCTGGGTTGCAAGACTGTAAACAAATGATAACAAATGTAGTTCTGTTGTAAATTCAGTGGGTTAATTGTGTTCTTTATGTAAATAGTGATAAATGTAACTTTCCTATAATAATACAGAGTATCTCTAATGTGCTTCTGTTTTTTGAATTTCTACTGCCCTTGAACAGAAAGCAATTTGATAGCTTTTTCATTAGGAATTTTATGCATTTGATTTGAATATTGTATTCAGTCTTCAACATCAAAACAGATTATCTTATCTTTCCCTTCTATCTCTCCTTTTAATTTCAATCATAGATAGCTGTAATTTTAGGATCCAAAGGCCAAATGTTTTAATGATCATTCTACTTTGGAGAAGTGTACTGAAGAAGTCTGTCCTTGAGTTTGTGGTACCTGACAAGGAAGCCAGCAGAGATTGTTCATGGCCAGGAGCACTTATTTGAAAAAATTGACCCTAAGTAACACTGGGACTGTAGAAGAAGTCAGATATCAAAATACACTTTGCCTAATGAAGCTTCAATTTTAGTATTAGAAGTTGGAAGTAGTACCCAAAAGGTAGTGAGGCTGGGAAAACAAATATATGACCCACTCAAACTGAAAGTAGAGGGTATATATGGATTTAGGATTCATTCAAGCAAATACCTATCACCCATACTTATAGGTGCTGACGAAAAAAACTCATGTTTTTAAAACCCTTTTTGGAAAGCCAGATTTAATTTATTTAGGGAGTGTGTGATCCTTAAATCCATGACACATTTCGGTAGATCCATTCAAAATAAAGATCTAGACTCAAGTGATATCATTCAAACTATGGCAAGATGACCCATTAGTAGATTGTGAAATCAATTAGTGTGTCATGATTGGTAAATTCTTTTTTAAAAAAGGACATATAATAGATCGAATCAAAAATAGAAGGTATCATAGGGCATCACGCATTATAAAACTTACAACAATTTCATTAACATTTCCTGTCAGTTATATGATTGTAGTGGGTATGGCATCATCATGTAAAGTACATTTCTCACTGTGAATGGGGTCAAAAATCTATAAGAGCCACCAGAGAATATTAAATTGGTTTGGATTGGGTTCATCTGACATAAAATGAAGAATAATTTCAGAGAGAGTTTTCCCAAGGGTATAAGGACTAGTCCCAAAATAAGGACAAAGTCAAGTTGTCACTGATATCCATGAAGTAGGAAATTATTGAAATATAGAAGAGAATGTGTTGGAGTCCATTATTCATAATTCTCACAAACATGGCCTCATATGCTTTGCTTGCTGACGGTTCATAACTTGCTTAATCAGGTTTTGAGTTTCCCCTTGAAGTAGAAGTGGTCATATAATTCTTCTATGTGTCTTGTAATGCTGAGAATGTAGTAGTTACATAAAACATATGTGTTAGTTGACCAAATGGAAAAAATGTGAGTAGCTAAAGAAGATCATACGTGATTTGCATAATTTTGGCTGGCCCAGTAGTTATGCCCACTGTCCCTGTCATTAGCATACATATCAGTTTTCAAGTCAAGTCTGTTTTGAATTGATTAAAAATAAGACATGTGATAATTATCAAATATCAAAACACCTTTCAAAAATTCCAAATAGCTTATCACAGTCAGTTCTATTTTTTTAAACTTTCAAATCTGTGGTTCTATCGAAAGAAGACCGCATTCTCCTGGCATGATTTGTTTTTCATTATAACGGTAAGCTTGGAATCCAGAAGAGGTTAGAAATGGTTTCAGATTCCTATTTAGAGTCTTTTATCTAATTCAGGTTTAGAGTCTGCTCCTCCTGCACAATCCAAAGTCGTTGAGTTAAATTAAACAAGAGATTCCTGAGAAGATGAAGCCAAGCATGACTAACGTCTTGTCTCAGACACATGTCAAGCTTGGTTAAGAATTAGACTCCCCTTCGTTATTGCCTGGACAGAGGGAAGTCTCTTTTTTAGGATGACCCAGCATGAGTGAGCAGGTCTCATGTTCATTTGAAGCAATTTACTTTTGTATTCCTCTTTTGTAGTTCACAGCAGGTCTTTTTAGAAGGAATAGAAGGGCTTGCTCTGCAATCTACCTTTATTGTTTCACTGAAGAGTAGAAGCAAAACATATTTTAATCAAAAGAATTATACCTGAGTGCTATAAGTGTTTCCAGAGCCAACAGAGAAGGCCCTGCTACATTTAAGGCCAGGGATGATGTTTTAAGAGGAAAATGTTGATGGTAAACTCATGGGGAAATAAAATCTTAGACTATTCTCAGTGACCTATCTCATTGGGTAGTAATCAGGAGATAAGACCAGAAATTCCAGAGATTAGCTCCAGTAGATAAGATTCTCAGACTTCTAAAGAAAAAAAGACATTGCTAGGATACGCAATGAGTTCCATGGAACTTGAGTGCCACTGTTTTACAGCAGAGCCACCTTTCTATTGATTAGTGTTAATGAGATGAGGGGGTCCCACACTGATGGATTATCAAAGTCTACCTAATCTTGTTTTTTTGCTATTTATCCTTTCTTGTTGCTATGGTTAGAAATATGTGCAAACTAAATCCTTGTTTCTTCTTTCACTTGACCTTATTCTGATTCATCAAAGTGATTCTCTTACACTCTGAACTATGCCAATTATTGTGTCTGTCAAGCCACACATTCATTAGAGTATTGGGACTAATGGACATGCCGTAAGAGCACATTCATCTTTAGAAATACGGTAAAAGCTAATTCTTTTGGCTCAGCAAAGCTCAGGTTGACATCTTGCCACTCTTCTGCTGCCAGGAATATCTGGTGACTTAATGAAGCAAAGATCTTAAACACGCAACTCAGTGGATTATTCAATATCAAGGTTTGCACTAGCGTCGGTGAAAAAGGATTAACACTTTCAGTTCTACGAAAGCACAGGCAATGAATTAAAACACAAGAGGACTACCAGAATGGACAGTGCATCGGAAGGATTACGGAGTAACTTGTACTTCAAGAGCCCATTGATCTGCCTTTTCATAGGGAATTTAAAAAATAATCTTTTATATGCCGGTGGTAATACAATGGGATTAGTAAAGCCAATGGGCTGTGACTGTTTAAATATTAATTGGAACAGCAATGTCTAAATCAGTTGTTCTCAACCCTGACTGCATATTAGAATCACCGAGGGAGCTTTTAAAATTTGCCGATGATGTCTACTCCCCGCCCCCCCCCTCACCAAGAGAGACTGCTTAAGTTGGTCAGGGGCAGTGCCCTGGCATCAGAATATTTTAAGAGCTCCCTTGGTGATTTGGATGTACAGTCAGTCAGCTTTGAGGACCATGAGTAAATAAATGCTAAAACAGAATAGTTTTTTGTTACCAGGATGCCTGATTCAAATATCCCATTTTTGAAAAAGATTCTCCGTGGTGTATCTTTTGTTAAAACAATAGAGCAAGCATCTTGTTTCATTCAATTCCAGTCACTTTGGTCTTTGCCCTGTGATAGCATATTACGAGTTGAATGCAATTAAAATATTTTGGCCATTTTCAGGAAGGCTTTTGAAATTTTCCAAGTATATTCAATATGAAATTGATGCTCTAGAAAAGTCTCTTACTTTTTGCAGCATCATGGAATTTGTTCACCAGACCAAAAAAAAAAAAAAAAAAAAAAAAAAAGCAAAATATACCCAAAGATTCTTTGCCAGTTCAATAAACAAGCAAACAAAACCCTTAAAACCTGTTTTTGTTTAGTTAGTTCAATTGACTAAAAAAAGGAGACAATTAGTTATTCATTAATTTGTGCCAGAAAAAAAAAAGTGTTATTATGAGAGGTAGTGATACACACACACACACACACACACACACACACACACACAAATGCTATGAAACCCTCATCCCACCATTAAATTTTTTTTTTTTTTTAAGATTTTATTTACTTATTCATGAGAGACAGAAAGAGAGAGGCCCAGACACAGGCAGAAGGAGAAGCAGGCTCCATGCAAGGAGCCTGATGCGGGACTCAAACCCGGGAACCCGGGATTGCCCTGGACCAAAGGCAGGCACTCAAGCACTGAGCCACTCAGGCATCCCCCACCATTAATTATCTATGGAGTTTTGATCAAGGCACCTCAGCCTTCCTTGGCCTCAAGGTCACAAGTTCGTGGTGGAGCTGAGATGAACATCCATGATTTTTGTCTCACACTCTGTATTCTGCTGCTTGGGACAAGAACAGTGAAGACCAAGAAGGTAAAGAAGGTGATGATGGGGGTACTGGGGTGGGTGCTTTCTTAGGGATTAGACAGTTTCTACATTTCTCTACAGGCTACCCCCCCACCCCCATGTATCTGAGTGTGCCTGTGTGCCACCAGCGTGAGTTCTTGTGGAAGGCTGATGTGAAGCCTGAATTCCTTCCTGGAGTCCAACGTGTGGCTGCTTGCCGGGGTGAGGATCCTCCGCAGCAGTGCAGAGCACAGACCCACAGCCACGACCCTCCTCTCGGCTCCCTGTGACCTTTTGTTTTGCCACACATCCCTGCTAATGATTTCTCTGAACTTCCTCTAAGCTGGCCTCAACTACAAGTACTTCTGTGCCTTGGATAATGACTTACCGCCTTTCAGGTGGCTTCTTACTTAAATGCCATGGAAAGGGGAGCAACCCAGCCGGGACAAGCAGGAGAGATGTCACAGGTACAGCGCAGCCTCTGGGGAGACTGGAACCTGATTTGGTTGGACTCCTACAGTCTTGTCCTACTTTCGTGTTTTTCCTCTTTTTTTTTTTTTTTGGTTGCAAAAATGCAAAGCATTCACACTTCTTTGCTTTCTCTCCATGTCTTTGTTTTCCTAAAGATCTATATAGTTTTCTCTGAATTCACTAACTACACATTTATATTCTAGTAATTCTGATACGTTTCTCTCTAATCTGAATTTCCTCTCCAATCAGTCTACCTGTGCAACATCTAACTTACATGTCTTCCTGATTTGATGCCATTTAGGACATATTTTTTGATTAGTCCTTTTTTCTTATTTTATAATGCATTTTATAATATAACGCTAAAAAGGATGGTATGGCAGTGCAGGTCTTTCATTGTATTCTTATAAAAGTGACATCTTCTTTATCAGGTGTAATTGCTAAACTTAGAAGCAGTATTTATTGACCATCATCATTTACTTTTTTCTGCTTCTTGCCCCAATTTAAAAATACGTTGCTATCTTCCACTTCGATCTTCTCTACTCCAACACACGTACTGTTTTCTGGCATTTTTTTAATAGCATGTTTTGTATGTGTTAGTGTGTGTATGCTGAATTTTGTCAAATGCATTTCCTGCATCAACTAATGACATCAGGTGACTTTTCACCTTAGTTTGTTGACATGATGATGGATTGCATCATTTGATTTCAAATGTTGAACCAGCCTTGCATCCCTGGAATAACTCCAACTTGGTCATGGTGTATAATTCCTTTTACACACTGGTAGATTCAATTGCTAATATTTTTTGATTTTTTTTTTTTGCATCTAAATTCATGAGAGACATTGGTTTGTAGTTTTATTTTGTTTTGTTTTAATGCTTTTTCAGTCTGGTTTTGAAATCAGAGTAATACTGGCTTCATGAAATGAGTTGGGAAATGCGGTTTCCTCTGCTATTTTCTGAAATAGAATGTAATTTAAAAAAAATCAGTTTATTTAAACAAAAAGAATATATCATTCATTTCTCCTATCCCTCCAACCTGCACCCCCCACCTCCACCCCTCCTCTGGCAACCACCAACACCTGTTTTCTGGATCTATGAGTTTGGCATATGATTTAATTATTGTGTTTAATGATTCTACATAAAAGAGAGATCATACAGTATTTGTCTTTCTCTTATTCAGTTTGCATAATGCCCTTGAAGTCCATCCATGTTTTTATAAATGGCAAGACCTCATTGTTTTTTACGACTAATATTCCATTGTGTGTGTGCTCACACACACGCACACACACACACACACACATATCTTCTTTATATTCATCATAATTGGACACTTAGGTTGTTTCCGTATTTTGGCTATGTGAATAATGCTGCAATGAACATTGGGTGCCTGTATCTTTTTGAGTTAGTCCTTCTGTTTTCTTTGGGCAAATACCCAGAAGTGAAATTGTTGGATCATAGGGTAGTTCTATTTTTAATTTTTTAAGGAGATTCCATACTGTTTTTCATAGTAACTGCACAGATTTATATCCCCACCAACAGTGCACAAGAGTTCTCTTTTTCCACATTCTTTCTTAAAAAATATTTTATTTATTTATTCATGAGAAATGCAGAGAGAGAGGCAGAGACATAGGCAGAGGGAGAAGGAGGCTCCCTGCTGGGAGCGTGATGTGGGACTGGATACCATGACCCTGGGATTATGCCCTGAGCCGAAGGCAGATGCCCAACCACTGAGCCACACAGGTGTCCCGCTTTTTTCCATATTCTTGCCAACACTTGTTATTTCTAATCTTTTTTGGTAACAGCCATTCTAACAGGTATGAGCTGATATCTCACTGTGGTTTTGATTTGCATTTCCCTGATGATTAATGATATAGAGCATCTTTTCATATATACCTGTTGGCCATATGTATGTCTTCTTTGGAAAAATGTCTACTTAGGTCTTCTGTCCATTTTTTGCTCAAATTGTTTGGAGTTTTTTGGTATTGAATTGTATGAATTCTTTATATATTTGGATATTAAGTCCTTATCAGATATGTGATTTATAAATATTTTCTATGATTCAGTAGGTTGCCTTTTCATTTTGTTGTGCAAAAGTTTTTTAGTTTGATGTAGTCCCACTTATTTATTTTTGCTTTTGTTGCTTTTGTTTTTTGTATTAGATTAAAAAAACTCATTACTGAAACTTATGTCAAGGAATTTACTACCTATGTTTTCTTCTAGGGTTTTTATGGTTTCAGGTTTTATATTCAAGTCTTTAATCCATTTTGAGTGATGTTTTGTGTATGGTGTAAGATAGTGGTCCAGCTTCATCCTGGGTCTCTCTTTTTTCTAGCCCTATTTATAGAAGAGACTATCCTTTCCACTGTGTATATTCTTGGCTCCTTTGTTGTCAATTCATTGACCATATAGGCACGAGATTATTTCTAGGCTTTCTATTCTGTTCCATTAATCTATCTGCTTATTTTTATGCTAATACCATGTTGTTTTAATTACTGTAGCTTTGTAATATTGTTTGAAATCAGGGACTAGGATGATTACAGCTTTCTCAAGATTGCTTTGGCTATTCAGGATCTTTTATGGTTCTATACTAATTTAAGGATGGCTTGTTCTATTTTTGTGAAAAATGCCACTGGCATTTTGAAAAGGATTGCATTGAATTTGTACATTGCTTTGGGCAGTGTGGCCATTTTAGCAGTATTAATTCTTTCAATCCACGTGCATGGAATATCTTTTCATTTATTCATATTGTCTTAAATTTCTATAATGTCTAATAGTTTTCAATATACAGGTCTTTCACCTCCTTCGTTAAATTTATTCCTAGATATTTTATTTTTTTTGATGCAGTTGCAAATGAGACTGTTTTCTTCATTTCCCTTTGATAGTTCATTATTGGTGTATAGAACACAACAGGTTTTTGTGTATTTGAATCCTGCAACTTTACTGAATTTGCTTGCTAGTTCTAACAGTTTTTTGGTGGAATCTTTAGGGCTTTTTATGTATGTCCTCTGCAGATGGTGACAGTTATGCTTCTTTTCCAATTTGGATGCTTTCTAATATCTTTTCTTGCCTTATTGTTATGTTGAATAAAAGTGGCAAGAGAGAGCATCCATGTCTTGTTATTGACCTTAGAATGAGATGCTTTCAGCCTTTTACCATTGAGTATGATATTAGCTGTGAGTTTGTCATATATAAGCCTTTATTATGTTGAAGTTTGTTCCCTCTATACCTGCTTTATTGAGAGTTTTTATTATAAATGGATGTTGAATATTGTAAATTTTTTTTGTATCTGTTGAGATGATCATATAATTTTTATTCATTTTGTTAATGTGGTGTATCCTATTATTGACACTTTGCAGATTTTTAGCTGTCTTTGCATCTCTGCAATGGTTCCTTCTTGATCATGGCATACAAACCATTTAAGGTATTGTTGTTAAATTCAGTTTGCTAATAGTTTTTTGCAGATTTTTGTATCTCTGGTTCTCAGGGATATTGGCTTGTATTTTTTTTTTTCAGTGGCATCCTTTCTTGGTTTTGGTGTTGGGGTAATGTTTGTCTTGTAAAATGAGTTTGAAGGAGTTCCCTCTTCTTTTATTTTTTGGAAGAGTTTGAGAAGGATTAGTGTTAATTCTTCCTTGAATGTTTGGTAGAATTCACTGTGAGGCCCTTTAGGTCTGGACTTATGTTTGCTGGGAGATTTTGGTTACCGATTCAGTCTCCTTACTAGTAATCAGTCTGTACAGATTTTTTATTTCATTATAATTTCGTCTTGGTAGGTTGTATGTTTCCTAGAATTTAACCCTTTTTTCCAGGTTGTCCAATTTTTTTGGCATATAATTTTCATAGTAGTCTCCTATGATTCTTTGTACTTCTCTGTTATCAGTTATAACATCTCTTTCATTTCTGATTTTATTTGTTTGATTTTTTTTTTTCTTGGAGAGTGCAGCTAAGTGTTGGTCAATTTCATTTATCTTTCCAAAGAACCAGTTCTTAGTTTCATTGACCTTTTCTACTGTCTTTTTAGTCTCTATTTCATTTATTTCTTCTCTAATTCTTGTTATTTTCAGTCTTCTATTAATTTTGGGCTTTGTTCTTTTTCTAGTTTCTTGAGGTATAAAGTTAGTTTGAGACTTTTTTGATTCTTGAAGTAGGTTTGTGTTACAATAAGCTTCCCTCTGAGAACTGCTTTGTTGCATCTCCTAAGTTTTGATATGTTATATTTCCATTTTCATTTGTCTCAATGTATTTTTTTGATTTTTGTTTTAATTTCTTCTTTGACTCATTGTTGCTCAGTGGCATGTATACTGTTTAGTTTTCACGTATTAGTTAATTTTCTCGTTATTGTGTAATTAATTTCTAGTTTTGTACCATTGTGGTTTGAGAAGATGCTTGATAACATTTTAATCATTCTAAATTTATTTGTGGCCTAATATGTGATCTGTCTTGAAAAATGTTCCAGTACACTTGAGAAAAATGTGTATTCTCTTACTTTTGGATGGAATATTCTGTAAATATTTGTTAAGTCCATTTGGTGTAATGTATCACTTAAAGCCAATGTTTCCCTATTGATTTTCTGTCTAGGTAATCTATCCATTGATTTAAATTGGATAGTAAAGTTTCCTTCTATTATTTATTGCTATTTTTTTAGGTCTGTAATACAGCATATTTTGAACATGTAGAACAGTATGAAAATAGTAGTGAGTATCTACTTGCTTCTTGACACTTTCCCCAAAACCATTTCTGTTAATTTGAGGGAATAAAACACTGCAGAAACATATAAATTAACCTGCATACCTTTTTTTCTTTCTTCCATTTTATCTCCTGGCCTCCTCCAGGATAAGCTCTGTCTTAACTTTATTATCATCTCCATGCATGCTTTTTATCATTAAAAGCATATATCCATAAATATAACATTTTATTCAAGTGACATTTTATGAAGTGCTATTCTGCAGCTTCTTTTTTTGGCTCGGTATTAAGATTTTTGAAATACATGGCTCAAATTTATATATTTTAACTCTTATATCATGTTCTGTTGAATATTCATACAATGTATTTAGCTAGTTGAGGGGCAATTAGTGTCTTTCCAGTCCTGAATTATTATAGACGGTGTTTCAGTGAACATTTCTGTTAACTGTGTCCTTGTGTAAACAGGTTGGGTTTTTTCTGTGTCCCTAATGCATTGTTGGTTGTGTAACAGCTCCTCTAAAATTAAACTCTCTTACCATTTACTACCAGGGGGCTGAAAGGCAAATTTCCTGGTTTCCATTTCATTTCAGTGCACTCTAGGAGTGTCAGTAGTAAGGTTCTGATCAGGACAATTAAAGAGGTTGAGCTACCTGGCTAGAGTAAAAGCAGCCTGTGGTGTGAACTCTTTGTAATTTATTGGTTCCTCTAACTGTAAATTTGCACTGCTCTTGCAGTATATCATTTCTGATATGCCTCGTCCCCTTTGTTTTCTCTAATTTACCTTCTACTTGGAGCTTGGAGGAAATTGTTCTGTTCACCCTTCTAGGATGAGAGGATTTTCTGTGAGGTCTTTCAGATATGTGCAATATGAGCCTCCTAGAGCAATCAGAGATTTAATGTTTGAGGTCACTGTTCCAACTTCCCATAAGATGAGCTGCTGCTCCTCTTGATGAAACTGGAATCACAATCACACATTTTTTTTCTTTTTTTAAAATTTTTTTAAAGAAAGATTTTATTTATTTATTCATGATTTTAAATCTTTAAAATAAAAGATTTTATTTATTTATTCAAGAGAGAGAGAGAGAGAGAGAGAGACAGGCAGAAGGAGAAGCAGGCTCCCTGCAGGAAGCCTGATATGGGGACTCGATTCCAGGATCCCGGGATCATAACCTGAGCCAAGGCAGATGCTCAACCACTGAGCCACCTAGGTGCCCCTCAATCACACATTTCTGATAATTGCACTCAGTCTTGGGCTACACTTTACCCCAACTCCACCTTGGGCTCGTTTCTGTAATAATAGGGAAGTATTTTCTGCAAAGTCACATCAGATAATTTTAACAATTGAGTAAACATAGGAGGTTGTGTAATATTGCATTTTTAAGTGATGTCACTGAGCTCCATGCTTCATGGAATTGCTTCCTTCTTTCCTTCTCTCATGTATGGGTAGATGTAGGTCAAATTTTGCTTCTTCCTGTAACCTGAGCTGCTTCCAGTTGGGAAAGGATGCTGGTTTACATTACACTGTTCTCCTTGTACTCCGATGAACTCAAGAAAAGTTGACTAAGCTAGACTGCATAGACCACCACTCCCCTCACCCAATTTTTTGTTCTGGAGACAGCCTCATATTTGATGCTTATAATATCCTGCAGAGCTCTCAATTTCTGTCTCATATGCAACTTTCATATTTTTGCAGCAGAGTTTTTCTACTTCTATCATATTGTTCACAAATACTTTCAACTTGAGCCACATTAGTTCCATTAGAGAAAACAGAACAAGGGCCAACATTAAAAAATAGAGAGGATCAATTCCTTGGATCAGTATCCTGATTGAACAGGACTCATGGCTCCTCCACTTTCAATAAACCATATAACATTTGAAACCAGGAAAATTTTAGGTGATGTTGCCTACTCCAGGTGAGTTACAGTCTTTATTTGAGCTTTCATCAGCTGAGCCGAGCTCGGATTATTCCACTATGTTAGGAGTTAGGATGGCATGAATGGGTAATGCTATTTTGACACCAAAGTCTGTATTTATCATAGGAAGGAACATGAACATGTCTTCCATTGTCAAATTTCCCTTGAAAGAAGGGCTACCCTCTACATTCCCAACCTTTTGCTTCTGGCTGGTACCTATAAGCTGGTGCCATCACTATTAGAAAAAAATCATATTAATTTCCACAGAAATGGGAAATCTTTTAAGTATTCTAATTCTCATAGGTAAAAATATGGGTCAGACCAAACCAAACCAAACTAAACCAACCAACCAACCAACCAAACAAACAAAAACTCAAACAAAATAAAATAAGAGATAGTGTTAGTCTTAAGAGTTTAGTTACCTCACATCATTGGCTTGTGTTTTTATCTAAACCCATACACAGGCCTAACATGGTATATGAAAACAAAGTGGCCCTCCCATCTTGGCTAAGGAGAAAGGATATGACTGGGTCTGTTTACCATAATTACTTGATTTTTCGCCTTAAGCTGTGCAGCTTGTTGTGTTGGCATGCCCATGTGTGAGCATGTACTATTGCCACTCTCCATGATGCTAATTTATTTAAATCCAGACAATCTGCTACAGATTCTTCCTAAACTGAGCTGTCAGTTTACCCTCCCTTGGGGTGACATGGTGATGTCTGGGATCCCAACACTGGGCCTTCCATTCCTTTATCCTAGTTCTGATCTGAGGGGAAGGAGTGACTGAGCTTTGCCTGCCCAGAGCAAGAAAGAATCTCCTAAAATTAATCATTTGTTGCTTGTGAACTTCTAGTCTTTTGCCCATTATTCAAATTTCAATACTTGAGGATTTTGATTTTGAGCTCTTACTGATAGTAGATGATCAGAATACACAGACTTTAATCAGTCAACTAGTGTATATTAGAAATGTACTGTAGGTCTCTATTTAGGGTAGGCAATAAGCACTTATATGGCTCTTGCCTTTGATAGTAAGTAACTTAGATGGTATAATAGTCCATGGATGATTTGGAAAGTGTGTGTAGTTCATATCAGTGGGTAATATTCAGATGAAACATACTAGGAGGGCCAATGCCATGCACTGAGCGGGACAGTACTGTAGCACTGGAGTGCCAATAGCCATCCTTGATCAACTGTGGGAGCTGCCTTGATTACTGCCATAGTCACAGGAACTGTTTTTTTTTAAATAATAAATTTATTTTTTATTGGTGTTCAATTTACTAACATACAGAATAACCCCCAGTGCCCATCACCCATTCACCCCCACCCCCCGCCCTCCTCCCCCTCCACCACCCCTAGTTCGTTTCCCCGAGTTAGGAGTCTTTATGTTCTGTCTCCCTTTCTGATATTTACCACACATTTCTTCTCCCTTCCCTTATATTCCCTTTCACTATTATTCATATTCCCCAAATGAATGAGGACATATAATGTTTGTCCTTCTCCGATTGACTTACTTCACTCAGCATAATACCCTCCAGTTCCATCCACGTGGAAGCAAATGGTGGGTATTTGTCATTTCTAATGGCTGAGGAATATTCCATTGTATACATAAACCACATCTTCTTTATCCATTCATCTTTCGATGGACACCGAGGCTCCTTCCACAGTTTGGCTATTGTGGACATTGCTGCTATAAACATCGGGGTGCAGGTGTCCTGGCGTTTCATTGCATCTGTATCTTTGGGGTAAATCCCCAGCAGTGCAATTGCTGGGTCGTAGGGCAGGTGTATTTTTAACTCTTTGAGGAACCTCCACACAGTTTTTCAGAGTGGCTGCACCAGTTCACATTCCCACTGATAGTGTAAGAGGGTTCCCTTTTCTCTGCATCCTCTCCAACATTTGTTGTTTCCTGCCTTGTTAATTTTCCCCATTCTCACTGGTGTGAGGTGGTATCTCATTGTGGTTTTGATTTGTATTTCCCTGATGGCAAGTGATGCAGAGCATTTTCTCATGTGCATGTTGGCCATGTCTATGTCTTCCTCTGTGAGATTTCTCTTCATGTCTTTTGCCCATTTCATGATTGGATTGTTTGTTTCTTTGGTGTTGAGTTTAATAAGTTCTTTATAGATCTTGGAAACTAGCCCTTTATCTGATATGTCATTTGCAAATATCTTCTCCCATTCTGTAGGTTGTCTTTTAGTTTTGTTGACTGTATCCTTTGCTGTGCAAAAGCTTCTTATCTTGTTCGATAAAGGAGGAAAGACTATCCATTGGAAGAAAGACAGTCTCTTCAATAAATGGTGCTGGGAAAATTGGACATCCACATGCAGAAGAATGAAACTAGACCACTCTCTTTCACCATCCAGAAAGATAAACTCAAAATGGATGAAAGATCTAAATGTGAGACAAGATTCCATCAAAATCCTAGAGGAGAACACAGGCAACACCCTTTCTGAACTCAGCCACAGTAACTTCTTGCAAGATACATCCACGAAGGCAAAAGAAACAAAAGCAAAAATGAACTATTGGGACTTCATCAAGATGAGGAACTGTTTTCCTACAAATAAATGCAGATGCCAAAAATGGTTTACATGAATGAAGATCATGAGCTTTTACATCTTTGTTGGCTTGATGGCTGGATGGGATCTGGTTAGGAGCTTCTTACTACTCTCTGCCCCTCAAAACCACCACAACATCTCCAGCCTCCAGCAGTCTTTCAGGTTTACTCAGTGTGTTTCACAAATACCATTATCATATGTAAAGTGATGTGGAAATATTTGTAAAGCTCTCTTTAGATCAGTATTCTTAGGCCTAGCTGTACTTCAGGATCACCTGAGAGCTTTAAACTAAAAAGACCCACTACTGGGCCCAATAGATAATTAAATGAGAATTTCTGGATGAGACCAGGGCAGTGGCATTTTAAAAGTTCTCCCTAGATGATTTGAAAGTGATGCTAGGGCTGAGTACCATTGCTTTGGACTGAAATTCAGACTAGAGGAATGCATATTGGAGGTCAAAGTGGGCAAAAAAAATACATAGGAAGGAAGTGGGGTAAGGCTTTGTGATTTGATTGAGGCTAGAAGTTGAGAAGCCAGGTTGGGACTGAGTGATGCCCAAAGAGTACTCACTCTGAAAGATTTACCTTCTTTATTTTTAACTCTCAGATTCTTGGAATACTCACCTTTGTGCCCCAGCATTACATTTCTAAATCCTATACTGCAGTTCCTTTTAATTGCCGGAGGACAGAGCTTATAGAGGGAAGTGCTGGCTGCCCCACACAAATTCTCTGTTCTCTCAGAAAAGAGGTTTGCTGGGAGATTTAGGAAGTTCTAGGTCTAGGAATTTCCGGTGGTGATCAACAGTGAGGTGAACCATGATCCAAGGTGAATCTGGGCATGGTGGGGAAGTGCACGTGTTTGTAGGAACCACTTTGAAGTGGACAACTAGTAAAAAAAATGATAGAAATTTGCTTTCATAGTGTTCTAGATAAAGGTCATACTTGAAACTAGGGGTGAATAGTTGAATATCTATGCAACAGTTCATTGCATAGATAATGAAATAGAACTCATTGCCTGTGTATGTGTTTGTGTGTGTAGAATGGTTACATCATCCATTTTACTCTTCACTAAAAATACCTGGTCTGGTGAAGTAGGCCAATTTGCCCAAAACCAGCCCAACAAATGATTATTTAACTGAATTGCCAATTCTTCAAATAGCCAGTTTGTCATTTTCCCACTTATTTCCATTTACAAGAAAGTTGGGTATTCAAATGTGAGTAAAAATAATCATATCACATTGAAATTTAAACATTTATTGCTAGAAACACTAATGCTTGCATGTTAATTTCAGGAATCGACACAGGAATTTTAAGTATATGTAAGATTTTTAAAAAATAGAAAAGTAAAAAAAAAATAGAAAAGTAAATAACTTTTAAACACAATTGATAGAAATAAGAAGTAGCCAAAACAATCAACTCACAAAAAAATTTTGATTTATAACAAATGGAATATGTTGATCTGGCAATGGTTTGTAAAGGTATTTAATGCAAAACCTGAAGACCATTCAAAATAGTGGAGAGGAAGTGAGAATGCATGGAAGGCATATGTGTCACTACCATTTTTGGTGACAGTGATGAGACAGTAAGTATAAATGAAGAAAGAACAATAAAAGAACAAAAAAGCATAAATTTATTAAATCTTACAAATACTAAAACCTTAAACATGCTAAAAGATGGGTAAGTGTAAACAAGACAGAGACAAGAGCAATCACATTACTTGTTAAATTTTGACAACTAATTGCTAGAGATCACATATTAAAGTTGATGTACTTATTGATAGAAGAGAATTGGAAAGGCATCTGCATAAACTGCAAAGTGTCCTTAAGAAATTCTGAGATCAGTCAACTAAGGCTTTGCAAAAATCTTCAAAATGTCATAAGCCATCCTGTCTTATATAAATCACTATAAGCTTTATAACTAGTTGCTTTTAAAAAATATTTTCAGAAATAGATACATTAGTAAATAGGCCAGTTGGCCACTTAGCATGTTGATTTTTTTGTGAACTGACTAGGATGGTAAGGTACATAGTGACAGCAGAATTTTCTCCATTTTCCAAAGAGACTAAGTTTCATAGATAAAGGAGCAAAATTCATGTCTGTTTTATGTGCACCAAGGTATGGTTGCATGTTTCTTAGAAACCTGAAGACTGTAGAGTAGATGATTCAAGCTCATGTCTGACATTTGAGAGGTACAATAAAAATAGTTCATAAAGCATACTAATTAAAAGATATCAGATAAAGAATATGAAATGTAAAATAGCTAATTGCAAGAAAACCTCCTACCAAGCTTTTTAGAAACACACATAGTGTCACTTGAGCTCTTATGGAGAAGAAATAAATCCAAAGCTAGAGAGCTCCAAGTGCCAGTATATATAAGAAAATTGTCACTTCCAGATCTAGGATGGTATTTGGCACATGGTATGACATATGTCATCTTCACTGCAAGCACTTTCTTATGCATATGGTTCCTGCAGCTAGAGAAGCCCATCTACAGTCTATTTTATCAATAGTGAAGACACCCAGACTGAAAATAATCTTGCATTAAATAAAATCAACTTATATTTGACCAAGAAAGCAGTATATATTTTATAGATACACTTTTTTCCTTAAACCATTATTGCAGAAAATACTGTGTACCAATGGTATAGAATAATTCCATGCCTTCATACTAAACATTAATTGTATTATAACAAGAGTTTAAGAGTGTTCGTTAAGTATAAAGGATTTGCTGCGGGTTCTGTGAGTCTCATACCTGACTAACTTGGAAAAAAAAAAAAAACACCTTTCTTTTTTCAATTAAAAATGGCTTATAGCTTTTATATCCATTTTTTTCTGACATGTAGTATTGGGAATACTATTAGTCAATAAAACTTAAAGATGTAGCTTTCAAAAGGGAGTCTCGGCACAAATTCCTTAATTATATCTGACCATTCTCCTAAAGTGAAATTGTTAAGTAGCTAATATGAAAATGCAGTATGTTAAAGGCAAATTTGTAAGGTTTTTAGAAGAAGAGAATGGTGCACATCATTTATGAGTTCTGTATTGATTCTTTGCTGTCTTTAAAAATGCAGGAAAGTAATTTTAGAAACTAAAATAGACCATAATTTAAGTGCTGTTTTTAATAGTGAGAAACAATATTTTAAAAAATACATTTTACTCGATGTGGCAAGTAAATTTCTATAGACATTAAAAGAACTCACAGCTAAACGTCAGCTGCTATTTTTAAATGTTGGAAAGGACCAAGGGATTATTTTGAATATCAAATAAATGGAATTCGGAAATGCCCAGGAGTTCAGAAAACTAAAACTAACACTGTAGTTGAAGAAAAACACCACAGTGCTAAAGAAATCTTTGTCATACGATTTGCAAAAATGGCTTAGCACTTTTCCACTACTCCGTGGATTAGAGCCAGAGAATCTAGACTTTGGTAAATTACAGTGGAATTTTAGTGTCATGCTTTTTATGGTGGTGCCATATTTGGTGCAGAGTCTCCACAGGCAAAAAACATTTAACTCCATCTCTCTTTCAAATTATTTTTGGCAGCTACAATGACTGTCATAAGAGCCTGTCTAGATATTTTAGCTCAACTTCTGGTCCTGTGGTAGAAGTGTACTGTTCCACTCTCCTTGAAATGGGACATGACCACGTGACTTTGTAGAATGAAAGGTGATTAGAAGGGGTGTATCATTTCTGGGTGGAAGCTTTAAGAGGCCTGTGCCATGTACTATATTATATTCTCTTTCCCTCTGTCACAATAATGGACACCTGTCTGAATGGAAGAGTCTTTGTCAGCTTGATGCCTGGAGAAAGGGTACATGGGGGCCTACAGTCGACACAGTGGATATGAGAAATAAGCCTTTGTTGTCACAAGGCATTAAAATTTGGGGCATTGTCTATTACTGTAACATAATGTTGTGTATATTAACTCAATTTAATAATAATAAAAGCAGCAAATTAGCTGCGATCCCAGAAGAGAAAAACAACTAAAAGAAATATAACGCAAACTACTTGCAAAGGAGACAGTACTTATCATATAACATGCGAAGAAATATAGACAGTGAGAAAATTAATAATTAAGACAGTGTGTTAAAATTTTTTATTTGATTTTAGCATGTGACACGGAATTTGCCAGTAGTCTTGTGTCATTTTATTTTATTAGATGGAGGCCAGGAAATTCTTTTTTCTCTATGTGGACTGATAATAAATATTTTATACGGTTTGCAGGCCATATGATCTCTATTATAACTATTCAACTCTGTCACTATAGCCAGAAATTAGTCATAGACCGTAGTGTAAATGAGTGGGCATAGCTGTGTTCCAATAATACTTCATTTATAAAAATAAGTGATAGGCCTGATTTGATCTAGTGGCTGTAGTTCAACGTCTGTTACTAGATAACATATTTATTAGACCTAGTACATTTATATTGGCATCTCCTATATTTTCCCACATGACCAACAAACAGGTGTATTTTCTAAAAATGGATTCAATTTTTTTTTATCATGTTCCAACTCTTTGTGGTATAGGTGGTATAACTGACATCAATGGAGAAATCATATTTACCAGACAGTGAAGAGGATGCATATTCAATTTCTGATTTACTAAGTAATATGATTTTTACCAACTTAAATATTTTACTTTAGCAGATGAAGCTGTTGAGGCACATGGAGACAAGAAGGTTGTTTGAAGTCATGGAAGCAGTTTGCAGAAGTGCTAGGCCTATAACCCTGGTCTTTTGGAATCTACCTATTACCATATTATTTCCATTATTACACACTGACTTCCAAATGATTAGAACAAGTTCAGAAGCCTTGGACCCAAGAATTTTAAGCAAGTTTCTTAATTTTATTTAAAGACTATAGAAACTGCTTTTAATATTGAATAGAGCAGGTGTTATATGAGTATATGTGAGTATATACAGAGTGTATTAAGCTTCAGTTTAAGTTTTTTTTTTCCAGGTAGAGGAAAAGGAAGATGTAAAGTCCTGCTATTAACCTAATTTATGATGTTTACTTATTCCTACCTATCTGACTAATGCTCCTTTTGTTCTCTTTATAATTCTTAGTTTCTATCTACTACCGCTTTCCCCCCAAGAGCTGCAAACATTGGCTGATTAATACTCAGTCTTCTTAGCTGCTGTGATCAGTGGAGGTAATCTCTCATAGCATGTTGATATCTAAATCACCTTTGCTAATCTGCTGGAATTTGCTTAGTATTTCCTGAGCTTCTATCTCCACTACAACAGTGTGTTTAGAAAAAGAAATACCCAGGACATAAAGATATGAGAATTCAATTCTATAAAAAAGAATAAGTTTCATTTTTGCAGTTTGAAGCATTTCATTAAAGTTCTGAAAAGTTTCCTTCCTTCCTTCCTTCCTTCCTTCCTTCCTTCCTTCCTTCCTTCCTTCTCCATCTCTCCCTCCCTCCATCTCTCCCTCTTTTCCTCCTCCTTTCCCTCCTTCCTTTCTTTCTGGTTTAGGTCATACTGAAGAGAATTTTCCCACATACAAACCATCACCTTAGATGATCATTTCCCTTTATATTTCATAGTCTGTTTCTCTGTCCTAACTAATGTATGAGAAAAAAAAAAAAAGAAAAATAAGGAGAGTATGTTAGAAATCTGCAGTCCAGCTGCATGTTATCTTGCAACTTAAAGTGTCATTTAATTTACTTTCTTGAAGACCTAGATTGCTAATTATAGCCAAATCTTGATTACTTGTATGCTATATGGATTCTCTGTACTTATGCTTGATCACAGATTGAAAGTGGTTACTGTGGTAGCCTGAAAAATTACCCATCAAAGGCAGCCACATCACAATCCTGGATGCTGTGAATATGTTATTTTACACGCCAGCAGAGATTTTGCAGATGTGGTTAACTTAAGGCTCTCGAGATGGAGAGAATATATTGGACTGTCCAGATGAGTCCAAAGTGATGACCAGGGATCTCATTGGACGGAGGTGGTAGCGTTAGAATCAGAGAGAGAAGGATGTGATGATGGCACCAGAGGTCGGAATGATGTGCTCTGAGGATAGAAGAAGGGACTGTGAGCCAAGGAACGCAGGCAGCCTCTCCAAGCTGGAAAAGATAAGGAAACCGAATCTTGTCGAAAGCCTCCAGAAGGAATGCGGCCCTGCCAATGCCTTGAGTTTTTTTAGTTCTCCCAAACTGTGAGAGAATACATTTGTGGTGTTCTGAGCCCCTCCGTTTGTGGCGATGTGTTATAGTGGCTATCAGACTATTATAGTCACCTTCCTGGGTTATCGAAGATGCAAGCAGGTTTGACTTTCACCCATGAGCACCCCCAGGGGAAATAATCAGCTTCTCTTTCTCAACGAGTAGAACACTTGTTTTAGTAAAATATAAATCTGTTTTACATTATTTGTCATTTTATCTGTCTTTCTTTCCCCTTTTTGGGATAACTGAGTTCTTAGAAACGTGACTGACTTCAGACTAGACTTCTGGTTGTTACAATCACTCTGCGTTTGTTCTGGTAATCTTGTTTATTTTCTTCTTGCTTTCTATGAAATTTAAGGAACTCGGTGAGGAAGTGGAAAGCTGGCCTCCACTGGCTGGTGTTAGCAAAGCCTAGAGGAGTGAGTGTGTGGGCTTACTTCCAATTAGGCACAGAAAGTGTCTCATTTTTTCCCAAGGCCATTTCACCTGCATGGCCTGAGGTGGGGCCAGGGGCCAAAACACAAAAAGGGAGACAAAAATCTCCTGTTACAAATTAATTGGAAGAGAGGACAAAAAACAAAACAAAACAAAACCAAAAAATACCACTTCTTTACTTTTTCTCTTTACTCAAGTGGCTTGTGAACTCTAGTTTTAAAGGGAAAATTAAACTCCATTTTATAATCAAGCAGTTTTTAGAGCTGACCAGAGCCAAGCCTCAGAGGCCTTTTACAGACACAATAGTCCTAGCATTTTCTAGGACTTTTAATAATAAACCGGGAAAAATGCTCAGTCACTTGCACAGACCCCACACCCTGTTGCCATGCATAGTCAGTGCTCTTTGAAGAATCAGCCTGCAATTCCTGTGGTTTTATTGTACCTGTTACTCGTAGCTGGTTTCAGTTTTTATTAAGCCCAGAAGGAATACCTTTCCTAAAATATTGAAAGTTGCGAAGTTTAAAATGTAGATTCCAATAAACGCTCCATTTTTGTATGTGATCCTTCTGTCTTCTGCCCATTGGGGGTTGATTTGTTCCGTTTTCCCATCTGATTATAGAAAATATTTGTTTTATAAAGTGGTTATCTGATTTATGGCCCAAGAGAAAAATAATCTTTACATTGCTGTTGCATTAAAAAACTTTATAGTTGGTTCTTTATAAATTGATGTGTTCTCAGGAAAGAGATTAAGAAGTTGAGCAGAGAGTCCACGTTGGGCTCTTGGTATTGTGCACAATAAGATGAGATGCTATTATTTCCCTCAAACTATTTCAGACCTTACCGGGGAGGCAAAATATAAATGCTTTGGAAAGGCTAGTTCGTGAAGCACAACTACATGTGGTCTCTCTCGAATGTGGTGAACAACGAAAAATTAAAGGAGCAAGAAAAGAGAGTAGGCTGGATGGAGGGATTGATACGAAATTTCCAGATGGGATGGGGTTGAGTTAGGTTGTGAAACATGGGGAGGATTTAAGAATGTGAAGAGAAGGAAGGAGAGGGGAGAGAGTCCAAGACTCCAGGAGATGCCAACAGCAATTATGAACACATCATGTCCCAGAGATTGAGTGGAGTCCTGATTTGTGCCGCTGAAAATGTGCACTTATAATCTAATTTGAAGGAAGGTCAGTGCAGTATTTTTTTCTTTGAGTTTCTAAAGAGAAACACACTCTTCATTCCAGGTGGGGTACAGCTTTCCCTCTTTCGTGCCAACCTCAGCTGGTGAAGTGCTGTCTTAGCCGTAATAGCAGACTCTTCTCCAACAGGCGCAGACTTATCTTAGAAGGCGTAGCATCCTGTCACTTTTCACTTAGCATTTGCTTCAAATAGATGAAAAAAAAAAAACGTTCTAGCAATTGGAAGTTTTGCAGTATCAACAAAACCTGTGTTAGAGCTAGTCCTTAAATGCATATTTTCCCTGTTAAGGCTCAGAGGTATTTTGGGTTCCCATCCCTCATCGTAATCAATAATAAGGCATAATTCTGACATTATCAAAACTTTGTCTTCTCTCTTTCATTTATTCATGAGTAGTTTTGAGCAAGGTACCATGAGAAATAAAATGTCTTACCATTCCTAGTCTCTACCCTGAGATTTGAAAATTATTTTTTTGTCCTGTTTGAAAATATGGCAAACTCTGGAAAACCATGCTTTGGAAGTGAAAACAAAGTGGGTTATGTCAGATTTTGTTTTGAGGCATGGCTTTCTGATTATCTGGTAGGACTCAAAAGGCTTTTAGATGAAAAACCTAATTTTGGAAATAAAACTTCTTTCCAAGAATGAAAACACGCCGCACAGCTGAATTATGTTATTATAACCAAGAAGGGAACCCGCAGGCTGTGCATGAGGCCAGCAGCCACGGCACCTTCTGTACTGGTTTTAATATGCATGTCCACAGATCACTCCCCAGCCCACCTTCTCCTAGCTCTTAGTGTTGGCTTGATCTCCAACCATCACTGCTAAATACTGCATTCGGTGTCTCCCTGTAATAACAATATAAACTTTTGAGAACAACAAAGAATGCTTTACGTTCAAATAAAGCTTTCAATAAGATTTTCCAAAGCTCTCCCTCTGTGGATCAATTTTAGAGCCAAATATGTTATTCCCTGTTGCCCAGCGTAACACCTCCATGTGGTAACACTAGAATGTATCTATTCACATTTGATCCGTGGGTTCCATTTTCATATTTCCAACAACCAACTGGGATGAAGTTCTCTAATTCAGTAAGTCCAAAGCCAAACTGAGTAATTTTCACTCCTATTTGCTTAAATTTCCTACTTCAGCTAATTACATTGCCATTCATTCTGATGCCTAAGCTCATTCATGATCTCCTCTTCTTTACTATCCTTCCTTTCTTGCATCTCCATTTCAGCAGGGACTCTGGTTCGTTTCAGACTCTTTAATTTCTTATCCAATTAACACCACAGACACCTCATTCTTTCTGCTATCTCCAACATATTCTTTGCACTGCCTCAAATAAAACATCTTCCCCAAACACAAATCTGTTCGTTATACTGTCCTTTCAAAATCCTTTGCCCAAAGAAAAATATCCAAATTTCTTGGCACGGATCATGTGCTCCTTCGTAATCTGGCCTCAAACTACTTTATTTTACAAATTTTCCACCCAACATTTTCATATACAATATGCTGTAGAAGCATTGAACTTGTCAGTTCCTTCTTAAATACATTGCTCTGTTAAGCCTTTTTGTTTTTCCTCATTTTTACTTGGCATTCTTTCCACACGTTAAAATTCTATCTATCCTTTCAGATAGTTCAAACGCTGCTACTCAACTTATTTCCGATCTTACCCTTGCAACTCCCATTACCTTTTATTTCTTTCTCTACTCTGGCACACATCAAGTTCTACCTTAAAACATAATTTAATAGAAGACAGCTTGGAATTGTCATCACATGTTTAGGTTCAAGTCTGAGTTTTTCCTTATCTCTGATCTTGGGCAGGATATTTAATTCCTTCTTGATTAGCAAGGAATGGAGACTATTCCTCACTTTTAAGAGATAAGGTAGGTAGATATCCTTATTAAATTATGAAGTTCTACAAATGTGATTTGTTAGTATTTGAGGGATCGGAAAAGGGATATGATACTGAGGTGATGCCTGAAGGTTCAATGGGACAAGAAGATTGAAATAATAACTTTTACTTGAACTAGTCAGTAGCACCATTGGCAGTGGTCAAAAGAATCTTTGAATTGACAATGTCTACTTCTAAGTTCATAGAGGTCTGGTTGCTAACACTTGTAAGTACATTTGTATGGTGTTTGAGATGGGCAAATCTGGTTTAAACACCGAGCCCGCATTTAAGCTACCTTACTTCTTTAAGATTCCACTCCTTACCTGTAAAAAATAATTCACCGGTAAAGATTTGCACGGACCTGTTATAAAAGGCACCAGTGCTGTGAAGAATCAATCACTCCTTTTAGATGACACAATTGTAGGAAATTTAAAAGAAAAGGATATTGATTCCTGTAAGAAATGAAGGAGAAACTATTTCCTGGGTACCCTGAAGAAGTGTTTTCAGCTGTTAGCCCAGTTCTAGAACTGGGGTTTCTCATTTTAGAGCAATTTCAGCCAGTAGTCTGTGCATCATTGAAGCTGGGCTCAGGAATGGTGCAGTGCTAATAGAGGGGTGCTTCTGAGAAAAAAACGTGGGGCCTGTCATTTAAGGGTTGGAAGGCTTAGGAGGCAAACACATTAGTTGGCTATTTTCTTTCTTCCTCATTGTCTAGCTCTGTCCTTGGCGCATGGACTGAGTGCAGGTGGTGGTGTTTATCCCATCTTTGTTGAATACTTCTCAAAAAACCTTCCTTATCTTGTCAGCTTTTCGATATCTGAGATAACTGCTAAGGGACATGATACTCTTTTAAAAATCATGTTTCAGAGCATCTTTTCCTCTCATATGGTAATAAAACTAATTTAATATTATAATCACATGACTTAATGGTGGAGGGTTGCTTAGGTGTAGGCATACATAGGTGAGGAGGGTGGAGGACATGACTTTGAGTTACGACTGATTCCTGGCTTTTGACCTGTTGGTAAAATGAGAATAAAAAGATTGCCATAAGAGTTAGATAACATTGTTTAAAAAACATTATTGTTAATGTATGGTAAGGAAGCCTTTATTCAAGTTGGGGGGCCCAAGGCAATGGGTTTAGGGGCTTCTACAATGGAGTTTTGCAGTGAGGGAAAGAGATTGGGCTCAATTTGGAACAGAGCATGGGCAAGTGTGGATTGATAGCCAAGGATTAGGGTGAGGATCAGTGGATGGAAAATTACTAAGAGGAAACATCAGGGGTTAGAGAGCTACTTAGGCTAAATCAACCTAATAGGATTCTTGTTGAATCACAAGTCAGACATCACCTAGAGGATGGTGGAGGATGAAGAACTTGGCAGGTAATGAGGGTAGGGGTTCTGGTTAACCTGACTTGGAGGGGTTCTTGCTAAAACTGGATTTCACAAGGAAATATGCAGATGGCCCTAGGAGAAGGGTTAGATGCCTAATTAAATTTTGGTCAAGCAAAGAATCTTGGTCAACATATACAAAGTTTATACTCCCTGCCTAACAGGCAGTAAATAATTCCTTCCTTTCTTCCCTCTTACCTAAAATATTTTCTCTGGAACTTAAAATATCTCTGGCAAGAATCCTATATAGGATGTCAAATAGGTTCAACTCACCTCCCAAGACAATGATTAGAAGTGGCGGTGTTAAGAAGGATTGCAAAGCTCTGTCCGAACTCATTGGGAAAAAGTGCTGCAGTCAATTAATAAAATTTGCCATGGTTGTGCCATGGGGACAGTGGCAGCAGGCAAGCAATGTGTCTTCCATCGTCGTCGTGTATAGATGACATGTGGCTATTCAGTTTGAACAAATGTTCCTGGAATGGTTCAGAGGCTCCACTTGTTAAATACATGCACAAGCGTTTAAGGTCTAATCTCAAGCCCAAGGATCCTTGCCTAATTTTGCAATCGTGGGATTTTGATTGTGTAAATGAAGTTGTATTTTTGTCATTGTTTAGACTAGAGATGCTGATAACTAAACTCTTTGAAAACAAACAAAACCACCAAAATTTTTTTATTTTATTTTTTTATTTATTTTTAAATTTTTTTAATAATAAAATTATTTTTTATTGGTGTTCAATTTGCCAACATACAGAATAACATCCAGTGCTCATCCCGTCAGGTGCCCCCCTCAGTGCCCTGCAATGGATTGTCATTACCCCTAATAGGATGAACTCTGTTTTTCAAAATATACATAGGCTTACATTCTGTACTTCTTCAGTCCTCAGTCTGAAAAAAAAAAAACCTAACAGATAATGCTTTTGAAACTCAATTATATCATGATGAATAAAGGGACTTACCACTAAACACGACTGTAGCATTAATTTTTAGAAATGTTAAATATACTTTTTAGAAATGGATTTTCCTGATTTGGGTCACTTCCCTTTGACCTGAAGGAATATTTGCAATACATCTCAACTTTTCCTCTCTATCTGAATAAAAGCTTCTCTACCCTTCCTGTACTCTTCTCTGTCTGTAGAGCTGGCTGAAAGGGTTCTTTTTGCCAATCTACTCCACAGGAGCCCTGTGAGAATTTATGGCTTCTTTGTGGTCAAGAGCAGATTTCTGGTATCTGAGTAACTCAGGCAGAAGCACATGCTCTGTCTCCCTTTTTATTTGGTGGGGCAAAGCGGAGTATTTAAATTTTCAGATCAGTTACCTTAATCCTTTTCTATGTTAGCCCTAAAAACTAGTCTGTGGTTGTTGCTTGAGAGTGACGGTGTGTGAATGTTTCAGTTGCTGCCAGGTGAGACTCAATCTCATCTCATTCTTTCAGGACCTCAGGGGATCTTTTGCTACATTGCTCAAATCCCCTCTCAGTTCCCCTACATTTGTTAAACTGAGGCCCAGAGATTACACTTAAGCCTAGCAGTGCATGCTGCTCTAATGCTGATCATTAACTGCCTGTCCAGATGGTCCCTGCTCTCACTGACAGATAGTAAGTCTAAATTGTTCATCTCCAGTGTTTCTTGTAGACTGCCCAATATGTTTACTGTGGTCCAATTACAGGAGGGTGACATTAAGCAGATCTGATGCTAACATTCTGGCACTAGTCCTGATGAGCCAAGTGGCAGATCTGGGGAGGAATGTGGAGGATGCAGCAAATGAGTAAGTTACACCCGAAAGCACCAGCATTCCGAGGGCAGCCGACTATTTTAGACATCTGTCAAAGACAGGTAGGAATTTAGGCTTAGTGCTCCTTTCCTGCTGGCCTGGAGAAGATTAGCAGTGCAGCAACTGACACCTCAAACTACTTTCCTTTAAGTCATGGAAACAGCAAGCAAGCAACAACAACAACAAAAAACCCCACCAGCCTCACGCCTACCTTAAGGTCATTCTCATAAATGTCAATCATGCTGAGATCAGTGGGGCTTCTGGAGACACGCAGCACACCAGAGACTTAGAACTCATTCACCCGCATGCTGCTTAAAAGTTGCATTCTCCTTTTCAAGTTTTGTGTTAATGTCCACTTGATCTCACCGTTCCTTCAGCCTCACCTCTCTCCTAGCTCAGCTATCAACTCAGTTAATGCCAATCTTTATTTTCTGGCTCTGGGAGCTGTAAACGCTAACCGTCAGAACCATCTTTCCCCATTTTCCTTTTTTTGTTGTTGTTTCAAATAATTGGGTGAGACTACTTGACTGTGCAGGATGACTAATGAAGAGTGCATAGCCATGTTTTGGATGGTGATATTAGACCTCTTTAAAAGATGGATTGAGTGTCAATTATGTGCGAGGCACTTGGCTTCACGATATCAGGGATCTCAGGAACTACAAGTAAATTCCTGCTGTCAAACAATTTACATGAATATCACCAGGCTTTGGGACACTGGGTGGCTCAGCGGTTGAGCGTCTGCCTTCAGCCCAGGGTGTGATCCTGGAGACCCGGGATGGAGTCCCAAGTCGGGCTCCCTGCATGGAGCCTGCTTCTCCCTCTGCCTGTGTCTCTGCCTCTCTCTCTCTCCGTGTCTCTCATGAATAAATAAATAAAGTCTTTAAAAAAAAAAAAGAAAAAAAGAAAACCACCAAGGCTGCTAATCAAATACATGGTAGGTTATTCTTCTGAAACCCTACCATGGGTTGCACAGTTTCCAAAAAACCATTTATTGTTTGATAGTCAATTTTTAACTATTAGTACTATTATTATTTTTAAAGATCTATTTATTCATGAGAGACACAGAGAGAGAGGCAGAGACGTAGGCAGAGGCAGAAGCAGGCTCCCTGCAGGGAGCCTGATGCGGGACTCAATCCCTAGGACCCTGGGATCATGCCCTGAGCCAAAGGCAGATGCTCAGCCATTGACCCAGGCAGGCACCCAATTTTTAACCATTATTTATAAAGATGTGTAACTCGAATAATTCTGATTGCCTTTAAAAAGATGGCTGGAGAGTGTAAGAGGAGAGACAGGACAGCCTGGTAATAACCTGACGCAGGGTACTGGGTGTGAAGCATACAAGCCAGTGCCTCTCTTGCTGGGGAAAAGGGTAACTGCAGGTCGGTGCTGTTACTGTGGTCTCCTGTAACATTACCTGTAACTTGAACCTCTCTAGATCTCTTGGGCTTAAAATATACATATTTGTTTTCCTGTTGGAAACAAAACTACACAAAATATTTCAGCCTCTCCAGATATAAGGAATAACAATGTTTGGCACTTACTCATTTTTATGAACTTAAATATGTTTTAGGCAATGAAAATAGGTCTTATATGTTAGAGAAGAATTATAATTTGAGAGGAAGCAAATCTAGATATGAAAGCGGCAAGATAATTTTCCTCTAAGGTTTTTAAAGTTCCATTCAACTTCGCTCTTTGATAGCAGTGGTGATGGAAAGAAAGAGTGTTTGGTGTGTGTGCTTCAAGCCCCTGAAATGATCCTCCTTTCTCTGGACTTCAAAGTATAGAAATTGTTCCATCCTACTTTTCTACTTCAAACCACACTGTCTGGTGGTCAGACTTTGAACTCTGGGTGAGAATAGAATTAGCCTCAGGAACTTTGGGGGAGATTTATAAAATAAGCAATGAACATTTCTCTGCTCTCTAAAGACTTTTTTGCTACCATTCCAATAACATCCCTGGTGGGCTATAATAAGCATACTTAAAAAAATTTTTTTCCTCTTGGATCTCTACTGCCCCACTTTCTGGTTTTGAACAGCTACCCAGGAAACTATTATCTCTAAAACTGTTTCTAGTTTTATGTGGAGAAGGCAGATATGGGAAGGCTCCGTTAGTCTTCTCTAAAGGTAGGATTAGAATTGAAGAATAGAAGAATGAAGAGACATTTTAGGACATTTCACCCAACTTCATCTTTGTAACTTGACTCAGTATTTAGATAGCATTATTTTCTTTAATGGTAAGGAACATCCACTTCTGTTTTTTTTTTTCCTTTTAGCATCTTGGAATTTGGGGATGATTAAGGTGCATTTATGTTTTGTGGCACTCCTTAATAATCAATTTTTTTTAATAGGATGATTGGAAAAGCTCACCAATATAGTAGGAGTTTTTGAAGGAAACGGTTTTTATTGAAAGGGACTTCAACCTTAACCCCTTCTGGGAAATTGAAACTTCCTGGAGTTGCCACCCGAGTATCTGTAACAACATCAAATTTAACAGATTTAAAGATGAATTTTGACTATTCTTATACAACCTTCTCTTCTTTTACCACCATTCCTGTTGGGTGCCATACATCTGCTTAATCTTAGAAGGAGAAGCATGCAGAATAGTCTTTGTTTCACCCTCTTCTTACCCTCCATGTCTAATAGATCAACAAGTCCTATTGATTCTATTTTCTGGGTGTTTATATCCTTTTTTCAAACCCTTTACAAATTGCTTAGCTTAAACTTTTACACTGATGGAGCTACTGATGTAGGTTTGTTATGTCACCACCCTGCTACCTCTCACCCTGTGCATGGTACCCAGAATGATCCAAACATGCACATTTGATTATGTTACCCAGCAATTTAGGGTCCTCTATTACCTAGAGTCTCTAGTCCTCAAGTGCTGGTATGTGGCATAACTCATAGATCTGGACGCTGACTTCCGTTCAATTCATTTTTCACCAGTCATTCTTCATGACTAACACTCTAACTATAATGAACTAGGCAAGGTTGCCTTAAAAAGTCAAGCTATTTTATTTTTAATATTCTTTGCACAGGCTGTTCCTCTGCCTGAGAAACATACTTCAGGCACTGTGCTAAAAGATAGTATTATTATACCCATTTTATAGATAAGTAGACTGAAGCTTAGTGAGGTTAAGTATTTTTCCTGTTGTTGTTATCCTACTAATCATTTTTGTGTCTCTGATCACCGTATGTTTCTGATTCTACTTATAAATATATTTCTATAATCTACTTTTCTGTTTCTTTTGCTATTTCTGTAAGCATTCGTGTTTTTTTTTTCCATTTATTCAACAAATGTTTACTCATGATGCACTTAATGTGTGCCAGATACTTGAAGGTAATCTAGTGGTGCTCTCTCAACATCAGTTATGCGCTGAAG
The DNA here is from genome assembly GCF_048418805.1 of Vulpes vulpes. Classification (NCBI taxonomy): domain Eukaryota; kingdom Metazoa; phylum Chordata; class Mammalia; order Carnivora; family Canidae; genus Vulpes; species Vulpes vulpes. Next base: position 134,786,387 of record NC_132783.1, read on the forward strand.
CTGGCTTGTCCAACAGTGAGCCTTTCTTCCCTATTTGCTGTTCAGTGACATCATTTTGGAGCTGAAGAATGGCCAGAGATCAGAGTTTTGGAGAGCCAGATGTTGAATACCTGCCAGTCTCCTCATCCCATCTCTTAATGTTTCACCTCTTAGGTTAGCCTCGTGGTTGGATCTCTTATTTCATGATCGCTTCTTAAGCAAGAATAATAAGACAAGAATAATAAGACTGTCCCCATTTTAAAACACAGACTTGATATGTGTTTTTCCACTGTTAACAGCTTATAATCAAAATTCCTTATTGTGGTACATATAACCCATCTTAAACTGGCTGCCTTTCCATATTTATTTCCTATCGCCATTGCATTTTATACTCTGGCAATACTAAGTAGTATACTGATTCTGAACGAGCCCTCTTGTTTCTGATCTTCTAGTTTTTGTACATACTGCTTCCTGTGCTTAGAATGTCTTCTTTATTTTTTCCTTCTGGTAAATTCTGTTCCTCAAAATTTAACAACTAGCTCAGTGTTTGGCACAAAGCAAGTGAGCATCACATTTTACCATTTTATTGAATAAACATTTATTTAGTATTACTTGTTTTAGTAAGCTTTTCTGGAATCTCTCCCTTTCATCATTATAGAGAAAGTTAAATGCTTTCTCATAGTACTTCTTTGGTTACCGTATGCATATATCCATGGTCACATATAACTTTGCATGATCAATCCATTAATTTATAAATCTGTCTCCTCTATTAGCCTATATTCTTAAGGACAAACATCAAGCTATTCATTTCTGTTAAAGTTTTGAAGTTGAGTAGATTGCAGAATAACATATAGTTAACTGAAAATTTGTGTAGGGCCTATTACTTCTCTTAGTGAGGATAGCAAAGGTTATGCTGTGATGCTAAATATATCCCTAAATTTAGTGAGTTTGCATGATAAAGTGTATTTCCCACTCACACACAAGTCAGTGATGTTGGGGGCAGTTTTCTAGGGCATCTCTCCTCTGTGCAGATGTCCAGGCTCCATTCTGCTTCTATATTTTCAGAGAATTCCATCTGTGCCTTCCAGGGCTTATCAGAGGAGGAGAGAAGAGGAGGAGACATAATATCCCACATATCACCTCTTTGTAGAGTTATTGACTCTAACTCTGAGGAAGATTTGGAAATATAGGGCCAAATGCTGATATTTGGAGAACATTAACAATCTGAGCCACAAAACATTAAAGAACATAGTAAAAAGAAAATGATATTATCAGGTGGCAGAGTTGTGGGAAGCTTTATGGCAGAAATGGGGCTTAAGCTGAATTTAAAACAAGGTTAGAATTTAGATAATGAGAGAAAGAAGAGATTCCAGTCATTTCTTGATCTAAAATATAATTAAGCTCTGACTTCATATAAGATTATTTTCTAGCTTCTATATAACTTTCAGATTCATAATTTTACTTATGCTGTTTGATATTTTTTAAAAATCTAGAGTATAATGAAAATTCATTTATTTAGTTTAGTGTAGAATTTTCATTACAAACTCAGCAGGGGCTTATGGTTACTAATCAAAGACTGTTAGAACAGTTTAGGCAACATTTAGGCCTGGAAGTTTGGGAAAAAATGTCATGTTGTGGAAGACCAGTTGTGTTAGTAATGCAAAGGACTGGATCTTCTACATAAATAGTCCAATAGTCCATTAGTGCATTTTGCTAGATATAATCTTTCACCATAGAGAAAATGTGTCTGTCTCCTTGTGCAGTCTTGATGCTCTACTTCTGAATAAGCCAATTAAGCTTTGGTTAGCTCAACTAGACCATTTTCCAAATGGTAACAAATAATGATACCTCATCTTGTATCGTGCTTTCAAATTGCAGAGCAATTTCATATTCACCACTTTCTTTGATTTTTATTGTGGATTGGGTAGATATCATTAAATCTCATCTTGAGATGGAATAAATTGAGGTTAATTGACTTTCCCAAAGTAACAAGACAGACTACTAGTATTGGAAACAGGACTGGAATCTATATTTTGGGATCCAAGCAGGGTCATTTTCCATATCATATACCTACCACTTTCATTATCTTTTGATGTTGGTAAAATCAAACTGTGTCCTGGTTCAAATTATTATTGAAGCTTCACAAGGAAAACTGACTTCTCTAGAGTCAAATATTACACTCAAATAAATGATTTTTTGAATGCTGACTGAATTTAAAAAATATAGCAAAACAGCGAATTGTTAGAGGGAAAAAACAACAGATTAAAATGCTTAAATGAAGTCATTATTTCCTTTAATGATAGAGTTTCTGAAAACAGTTTATATAACTTTTACTATACCTGAACTGTAAATCTCATGACTACATCTGCTTGCTTATATATCAACATCTATTCATTATTATATACTGACCACTTATAATATGTTAAGCGTTACAGTAGACATTAGAGATTCAGTGGGGAACAATATAGAGTTTGTACCATTACAGAGAAATTATTAGGAATTGCAGTAATTGCCAAGATGGGGTTAGTACAAGAGTGGTGAGAGAATGTGGGGGGAAGGGACCCCACAGAGTCCACCGGGCATAAAGACTTTTCTTTGGAAGTGCCCTGAAAGACGGGCAGGATTTAGGTATGCCACAGGACTGCCCCTGAGATGCAGCATCATGAGGAAGGTGCCATGTTGGCTCTGCCTGGAACCCAGAGAAATATGTAAACTCTTAAACAGTTCAATTCTGATAAGTCTGCAAGTGTATTTGTCATGTAGATATAGAGATATTAAGAAAAAGAAACAAATGCTTTTTATAAGAGTCTTAGAGCAATAGTTCTAAAGTTCTAGTGTGAAATTCTGAAATTCAAAATCACCGAAGGCTTTATTATAGCAGATTGCTTGACTCTAACCTTAGAGGTTTCTTTTTGTTGTTGTTGTTGTTGTTGTTTTGTTTTTGTTTGTTTTTCATTCAGTGGATCTGGGCTTGGTCCTTGGAATTTGCATTTCTGACAAGTCCCCAGATGATTCCAATGCTGGGATTCCAAGGACCACACTTAAGCAGTCATGGAACAAAGGATTAGGATTTGTATGTTAGTGACTTTCAGCTTTACCTTTGCCATTTGCCCTTAGCATACACTCTGAAAGCAATTAGTATTTGTTACAAAGGTTCTTCACATGGTCCTGAATGAATAAATCAATGAATCTAATTAATTATCCTCCATTGGTTACAGCATTTATGTGGATTTATGATTAATTCAGATTCATGAGGAATACACAAGCTATAAACTATAAAAAATGACTTTTCTGAAAAACTGCAACTGGAAGAATTTACTAGATTTGCTGGCTTTGTATCTTGACTATATTTTTAGGGCAACTGATTGAAAAAAATTATTTAAAAATAGGGAAGAGCTCACTTGGATATTTATAACCTGACAGGTTAAAACTAGCACAACAACTGAATGGGAAATTGTGACTCTCAAAACCTACACAGACAGTTTCTAAGAACTCAATGAGCTAATTTATAGCAAATTGTACTAAGAAATCTGTGGTTCTGGACAAGAACTCTTATAGTTGAGATATCTTCCTAAAAGGGTTAACACATTAAATTATCTACCCCCTGAAAAAAATTCTATTAAAGGGAAGCTATATTTTCATCACTATAACCTACAGATACTTCTTCCCCTAGGTGTTTCCTGGCAACAACTGGAAGCAGATGGAGGGAGGGAAAATAAGAAGTCTTGGCCTTTACCCAGACTCTGATGCCTTTAGTACCTTCTCCCTAGCTTCACTTGTTTAAAGGGCCTAATTGGGCTGGGAGGAGTAGAAAGAAAGAGCCATCATCCCACTTGATTCAAAGGTGGAGTTGTAGTTCACAGAGGCTGGCTGGTTGTGCTGGGAAGGGAATGTCTGTGATTCTAAGGTTCCGATCCATTTAACTGAGCAAAGCCTTATGGACTGGAAGGAATGTCATTTAGGGGATTGTTTTAAACATGGGAGGGCAAGTCTAGAAAGATGTTGAAATGTAGAAAATCCTAACTCAGTACAAGGATAGGGACACCAAAGTGATAAATCAGATAAAGGAGGGAAGAAAAAGTACCTGGGTACTTTTCACCATCTGCTAGTGAGATTGCTCTCATTTAATTCCACCAGCAATCCCGTGAGATCGATGTTAGTATCCCCACTCTACACAGGACAGCAGTGACACTCTGAGTCTCAACAGAGCACGTAAAGGAGCAGGGCTGGGATGAGACTCCAGGATGTTGGACCCCAAAGTCTGGCCTTATTTCACCATACCAACCTAAAACTTTTCAAGTAAAGGCAGGCATCACCATTGTATAGCTCATAGAAGATGAGTATCAGAGAGTGTGGATAGCTAAAATACCGGAAGGGATTTGAGCAGTTTTCATGAGAGCCAGGACCTTTGACTTAAACCAGAAAAATAATTAAACCACTTCTACACAAGACTCATACTTCGCTGGTCTCTTGGAAACTCCTTCAGTTATTTCCTCTGCTTCAGACCTAGGTTTGTAGTAATATCCTAGATTTATTTATTACCATGAAGGCCTGCGCTTAAGTGATCAATTCCCCATCTGTTACTGATTTCTAAAACACAAACATGACTGAGTCTTATTGCCAGCCACCAATGGCCTGTCATACTCTCACTTGGGACCTCTCCTCCCCAGAGTTTGCCTCATAGGATTGCTCATTTAGGATCCTTCCTGAACTTCCAACAAAATATCATTACTAGCTCATGTCTAAAGTCTAGTGCAGAGTGACAAGAGCATCTCAGATGGCCATTTTTTTAGGGCAAAATTATGAACAATATACTAAAAGAGTAACATGAGCCTTTCCTTTTTTTTTTTTTTTTTTTTTTTTTTTGCATGAGCCTTTCCCAATTAGCTAGTTCTTTCTCTTACTTACCCTTTTCTGCCTTGGACTCCGTTTAAATACAAGATTTTTTTGACCCACATTCCATATTGACTTGCATCCCACATGCCACTGTGCCTTATGGAATAAAAATCTTTGACATTTTTCCAAGGGAGCATCTCTCTTAAGCAATTAACCTTCTAATTCAGGAGGACTCTTATTACTCCAGTTTCCATATCACTAGTTTTAAGAAACATTTTTAAAAAGAATGTCACCATAATATAAAGCATGCAGCTTTGTGAATAAGCATGTAAATCATTTTTGTAAATAGCTATTTACTAAGGATGAGCAGCAATTTGTGCTGGGTGGGAGGTAAAGAATGAGATTTCATCATTTAGTGGTGAGATACACATACTTCTCAATTATCTGTGCTAATGGGGACAATGATAACAAGGGTAATGGAGTCCATAAGAAATCCATGGTGGAATTTAAATCAGTCCTTTTGCTGCTTCTTAGTAGTGATAGAAAACATTTTGCTAGAGTGAAAATTTAGATTGTTTATAGATTTCAATTACTATGCTATTCCAGTTCCCATTTTTTTTCTCAACAACTAAAAGTTGGATACATAAACAGATAAGGGCCTTGCTGCATTTTGAAAATAAAGGTACTTTAATCAGGCTGTCTATGAATATATAATACCCAAACAATGGCCTGTTTTTTCCCTCTGTAGAGTTGAATAAATGTTGGCATTTGGCAAACAAAGCAAATCAAACACTTTTACTAAAATTAGCAGGGCATTTACTAGAGAAAATTCAGTGATGTTATCCAGAAATGAAATGGATTGAATTTGTTACGACTTCCCTTAAACTCATATAAAGAATTATAGCTGCAGGTGGTAGGTATTCGCCAGTAGTTGGCTCTTTTCCTATTTATGTCAAGAGTTTCGAATGAAAGACTTAACATCCTCCAGATAAAACCACCCCATGCTTTTAATTTTTGCTTTTCGTATACAAAGGTATGACTTTACTGGATAGCATAAGTGTTTCAAAATATTACGATGAAAATGTTATAGAAATTAACAATTTAAAATAAGAACAATAAAGTAAAAACCAAGACACAAATGAGCCTTCTCCCCTAATATCGCATCTGCCTTCTATTCCATTCATATGTAATTAAAACTTTAAACACATTTATTTTAGTTAGAATACCTTTACCTCCTGAGCCCAGAGGTTCAAAGAGCTTCACTCCTATAACCTGGGCAAAAACAACCTTGTAGCCTCAAACAACTTTAAATTTGAGAGGCCTTAATGCATCTCCTGAAAAATCCCATGTGTTCAAAGGCTCTTGTGCGAACTCCAGTCTGTTCCCTCTGGCAGCAGATCCGTAATTAGGAGCTTACCCCACACATGAGCTAACACCTTTCTGGAGAACTGTCTTCTGCTAATTCCAGCAAGATTTCTAATTTGCTACATATTTTTGCCAACCACATCAGTAAATTTTCTTCCTCTTCCAAGTCAGAACAGAAAGATATAGAAAAACAATACAGCCTCCTATCTCTTTTGAGCAGACCAACCCTCTCAGTGTTCTGAATGTTTTGCAACAGAGTTTTCTGAGTGGGAAAGATACCATATTAGCCTGATTTTGTTCTTTGCTATTTTTCTTTTGGATTTCTCTCACTTTTTTCCCCTGTGAATGACTTAATTAACACTGAATCAGGATTCTTTCCTGGAACTAGAACTCCTAGAAGTGTTTAATAATTCACCCAGATTTGTAACTTTTTATTCAAAGAAACTTTTCTTTACACTTCATTCTGTAAACATGTTCTGATTGTTTATGGTGCTAATCAAGCTTCCAAAGACTCTACCACAGAGAGACTTAGTTGTCTAGTATGGTAGCCATTAGTCTCACGTAGCTATTGAGCCCTTGAAAGGTGGTGAGCCTGAATTGAGATATGCTATACATGTCAATACATACTGGATTTTGGATATTTGAAAGCCCCCCAAATCTCACTCACAATTTCTAATGATTACCTGTTGAGATGGTAATATGTTTTTAAAAAGATATTTATTTATTTATTTATTTATTTATTTATTTGAGAGAACATGCATGTGCATGAATGTGCAAATGGGGAGAGGGGCAAAGGGAGAGGGAGGGAAAGAATCTCAAAAGACTGCTGAGCAAGGAGCCCAGTGTGGGGCTCAGTCTCACATCCCTGAGATTCTGACCTGAGCTGAAATCAAGAGTCATCTGCTTAACCGACTGAGCCGTCCATGCATCCAAGATGGTAATATTTTTGATATATTGTGTTAAATAAAATATATTATTAAAATTAATTCACCTATTGCTTTGTAATTAAAAATGGCTATTAGAAAATGTAAAATTAGATATGCAGCTATGATTTGTGGCTTATCTTACAATTCTGATGCTTGGCATTGATATAGACAGCAGCCCCACCATTGTGAGAGCAAAGTTCAGGATGCTTTGACTGGAGCTGCTATTCTAGCATGGACAAAGAAAGAAAAGTTATCTGGGGGCAGGGGGATCCTCTTCAGATGTGTCTCAGAGGACAGGGAAGAACCACTTAGGTGGGAAAATGAGCCAGGTATATTCCAAGAAGGGGGAAAACGAGCAAGAGTCAAGGTTTAAGGTGGCTGGAACTTAGAGCATGCATTGAAAGATGATAGCTATAACAAGGACAATTTTAGAACAATCTGTTAATCCAAAGCCTGTCTCCCTTAAATAGGGTGTTCATATCACAGAGTTTTTTTCTGTTCTAGAAAAAGAACTAATGATACCAAAGAGGAAGCTTACCTTTACCCTACCCAATTTTGAAAATTGTGGTGAGAAAAACCCAGAAATAAGGGGAGCTCAGGCTCTCAGATCCCCCACTTTACTTCACTTATGAGGGTGCTTAATATTTCCAAAAGCATGAGGGAAGCAAAGACTCTTGGGGGCTGGAGAGGCCAATGACATGTTTTCTCAACAAGAGCCCCCCATCCTTAATAGCTTTCAAGCATCTCAGGAAGACAATAGGCTGGTTTTCTGGAAGGGGAACGGCGAGACAGATGGGCCTGAGAACATCCAGGGGCCCAACATGACCTGGCATAGGATTGAAGGTTCCAGAATGTGGGCAACTTGCACAGGGCAGACAGCCAGGTCCATGTGGACCAGACACCTTGTTGATCCTTTAAGCAGACCTGACTAGATATTCTCCAACAGGGGCCAGTGAAGATCCCTCAACACACCCTCCCCAAATGCCTTGGTGTCATGTCAAACAAGAACAGGGGAAACGGAGTGGGGAACAGAAACCTAGAAGCTTCAGCATTTATCCTAAAGGGTACCAATGGAGGTAAAGTTTGCCCCTAGACCCAACTATCTAGCAGCTTGTGGGGATGATCAAATACAGTTGTCTCCCCTTATTGAAGATTTATTTATGAGAGAGAGAGAGAGAGAGAGAGAGAGAGGTAGAGACACAGGCTGAGGGAGAAGCAGGCTTCATGTAGGGAGCCCGATGTGGGACTCGATTCCAGGTCTCCAGGATCACGCCCTAGGCTGAAGCAGGCACTAAACCACCGAGCCACTCAGGGAGCCCCAAGGAGTACACATTTTAAACCTCTAGTGGATGCCTAAAACTGTGGATAGTATCAAACCCCATATATACTATGTTTTTCCCTGTACATACATACTTATGATAAAGTTTACTTTATAAATTAGGCACAGAGATTAATAACAATAATTATGAAATAGAATAATTATGACAATGTACCGTGATAAAAGTTATTTGTGTCTTCTCTGTCAAAATGTCTTACTGTACTCATCCTTCTTCTTGTGATGACATGGGATGATAAAACGTCTAGTTCATGTGTGGTGAATAATGTAGGCATTGTGAGGTAGCCTGTGACCATCAGCTTCCAGGCAGTGGTTGACCATAGGTAATGAAAAGTGAAATCCTGGATAAGAACCACTGTATAAGAAAGAAACTACATTTTCTTTGGACATCTGAGTATAGCTCATGGCTGTCGCATGTAGCAGAAGTTAGAATAGTTTCTCCTTTATTTTTTATTAGAGAATAACAGAAAAGTGCTAAATACAAATGTATGTGATATGTGCATTTTTATATTGTTATAAGTATACATACCATTTGAAGAAAGATATTAACTAAAACACATAGAAGAGAAAATATTTAGTGGGAGTAAAATGAGGACAGAAGAATAAATTTATGGAGCATAAATAGCATATTTATCTTACTATGTGGATCTTTATTTCCTTAGTATTTGTGTTAAATCAGACAAAATTTCCTTTAGTATTTGCCTTTGTACAATATAGAGTGGGGGAGAAAGGGGGTATGGAAAGAAGGATGGATTATTTCTCTGTCTTCTAAATATGTGTATGTTTTTAGTTTTTGTCCCTCCAAAATTTGAAGTAACAAAGGAAAATGTCATCAGGAAATAGTAACTAGGATATGAAGAGACCTATAGTGCATACATCCAGGGTGACTTTCCACTTCGTAGCAGTTTGAATGGCTCTTTACAGGATCATGCACTTGGTAGCAAATGCGCTCTTGTTATTTGGAGTATCTGAGGGATGTTCTCCTATCGTGTATCTCTTCCTTTGATTCAGAAAGCTATCTTACTAGCTTTCCAGTGATTCCTCTTTACTTTAGTTAATTCAAATTGGTTTATGATTAGTTGTAACCAAAAAAGTCCTGACTAATGCTTGAGTACTTAATAACCAAAACAAATACATTTTTAAGTATTTTAGAAGGATAGACTCACATATAGGCAACGCAATTGACAGATGCATAGTAGTCAACAATGCTTTAGATTGTGCTATTATATAGGAAATGTTATTCATGCATTATCCCCATACTTTAGCCAGGAAACATATTAGTAACCTAGATCAAGTTACTAAATAAATATGAACACAATAAAACAATTTAGTTTTATACCCCAAGATTGCCAATGAAATTGGATGATAAGTATCAGTGAGATTTTATTAAGCTCCATTCTCTTCTCTAATGTCTTTATTATATAAAGCAGCATCTCAACTTTGGTGGTTTTTGCTTCTTTCCTTTTTCATTGTCTGTCTATATGAAGAAGGCAGGGGTGGAGATTGAGAGGGTATGTATAGATGTATCTGATTAAAAAAGTTTCGAAGAGAAATCTCAAATGTGGTCCAGTTTAGATAATCACTTGCACATCTCCTCTGGAAACTTGTCTCTAGTTTAATATGTAAGAATTCTAAGCTTGGGCAGTGCAAAGGCTGTAAGTATTTTAAAACAGTTTTGTTTTTTATGTAATTTTCAGCTCAAGGATCTGCAGCAGCTTTCTCTCTTATTTATGCTACCCTTCATTTAGTCATTTAAATAACTATGCTGCAGACTGTTGTGTTTTCATTTTCATTTGTCTCTCTATATTTTTTGTTTCTTCTTTAATTTCTTCATTTGCCTCAATATTCACAAATCAATCAACATGAAACAGCACAATAACAAAAATGAAGGAAAAAAATCACATGAACATTTCAATAAATGTAGAAAAAGCATATGACAAAAGTCAACATCTGTTCATGATAAAAATTCTTAACAAAGTGGGTATAGAGGGAACATACCTAATATAAAAAAAGCTGTATATGAAAAATCCACAGCAAACATCATGCTCAATGGTGAAAAACTAAGAACTTTTCTTCTAAGATCAGGAAAAACACAAGGATATGCACTCTTGCTGCTTTTATTCAACAGTCTTAGTCACAGCAATCAGACAAGAAAAAGAAATAAAAACATCCGTATTGGTAAGGAGGTAAAACTATCACTATTTGCAGATAACATGATACTGTACATATAAAACTCTAAGGACTCCACCAAAAAACTATTAGAAGTAATACACGAATTTGACAAATTCGTAGTGTACAAAATTAAAAAATCAATTGTGTTTCTATACACTAATAGCAAAGTAGCAGAAAGAGAAATTAAGAAAACAGTTCCATTTACAATTGCACCAAAAAGGATAAGATACCTAGAAATAAACTTAACCAAAGTGGTTAAGAGTATGGACCCATACTCTGAAAACCATTGATGAAAGAAATATTCCATGCTCATGGATTGAAAGAATTAAATGTTGTTAAAATGTCCATCCTACCCAACGCAATCTGCAGATTCAGTGCAATTTCTATCAAAATACTAATAGCATTTTCACAGAACTAGAAAAAATAATATTAAAATTTGTATAATACCACAAAATACCCCAAACGGCCAAGCAACATCAAGAAAGAAGAACAAAGCTGGAGGTATCACAATTCCATATTTCAAAATATACTACAAAGCTGTGGTAATCAAAGCAGTATGGTGCTGGCACAAAAATAGACACATCACATACATTAATGGAACAGGACATACATTAATGGAACAGGATAGAGAGTCCAGAAATAAACCTATACTTATATGGTCAATCAATCTTTGACAAAGGAGGAAAGAATATACAATGGGTAAAAAGACAGTCTCTTCAATAAATGGTTCTGGGAAAACTGAACAACAATATGCAAAAGGATGAGACTGAACTACTTTATTACACTACATACAAAAATAAACTCAAAATGGACTAAAGATCTAAATATGAGACCTGAAACCATAAGATTTCTAGAACAGAACTGGAAGAGAACATAGGCAATATTTTTTTGACATCAGCCATAACATTTTTCTAAATATGTTTCTTATGACAAGGGAAACATAAGCAAAAATAAACTCTACACCAAAATAAAAACATTTGCATAGCAAAGGAAACCATCAACAAGGTAAAAAAGCTGAATTGGATATTTGCTAATGATATATCTGGTAAAGAATAAATGTCCAACATATGTAAAGAACTTATACAACTCAACATAAAAAAACCCCAAATAATCTGATTAGAAATGGGCAGAGGATCTGAACAGATATTTTTGCAGAGAAGACATACATGGCCAACAGGCACATGAAGAGATATGCAATAACACTAATCATCAGGGAAATGCAAATCAAAACCACAATGAGATATCACCTTACATCTGTCAAAATGGCTAGAATCAAAAAGCAAGAAATAACAAGTATTGGCGAGGATTTGGAGAAGGAACACTTATGCACTGTCGGTGGGAATGTAAATTGGTACAGTTGCTGTGGAAAATAGTGTGGAAATTCCTCAAAAAATTTAAAATAGAATGATATGATAATTCCATTACTGGGGTATTTACCCAACGAGAATGAAAACACTAATTTGAAGATACATGCAACTCCATGTTTCTTGCAGGATTATTTACAGTAGCTATGATAATTACGATACAAATTTACAATTACAAGTTTACAATAATTGCTTACAATGTATGGAAACAACCTAAGTGTTCATTGATTGATGAATGGATAAGAAGATATGGTACATATACAACAGAATATTACTCAGCCACAGAAAAGCATGAGATCTTACCATATGTGACAACTTGGCTGGACCTAGAGGCTATTATGCTAAGTTAAATAAATAAGAGAAAGACAAATACCATATGATTTTACTTACATGTGGGATCTAAAAAAACCAAACAAATGATTTAACAAACAAACAAAAAGCAGAATCATACTCCTAAATACAGAGAACAAACTGATGGTTGCCAGGTGGGAGGGAGTAGAGGGTTGGCAAAGTCAGCGGGCGGGGGGGGGGGGGCACAATAGACTTCCAGTTATGAAATGAATAAATCATAAGAATAAAAGATACAATGGGGCATAGAATGAATGATATTGTAATAACATTGTTTGGTGACAGATGGTAGCTATACATGTGGTGAACACAGCGTGATATATAAACTTGTTGAATCACTATGTCGTACACCTGAAACTACTATAACATTGTATGTCAACTATATTTCAATTAAAAAAAACCAGAAACTATGCTATAGATGTTGGCTTGTCTACCAAGGGAGGGGGGTGATGAACGTTGGGTGCAACTAGACAGGCTTGTTGGAACTGTCAACCTCTCTCAGTGCTTCCCTCATACGCCCTGTCTTCCATGCTCCTTTACCACATGTGCATTATCCTGCTGGGATAATCCTGGGCTTATTTTTCCACTGTTCCTTTCAATGGTACTATCAGTTCATCAGTTCTTGACTTTCAACAAGGATAATTTTATACATTTTAATTTCTAGATAGCTAGGTTATTGATGAGGATAAAATTGGTTTTAGAAAGATCACTCTGCCCCTTGTTGCCAAATAGCTATTATGATACACTGTCTGGGCCCCCATGTTGCTAACATTATCCCCAGCAAAATTCTAGATTTTATAATCATGCTTTTCAGAGTGTCCATGTGACACTGATTCAAGTGTTTAGAAATAGTACTGGAAAATAAATGGCCATAACAAGCTCTTATGATCAAAATGTCCCAACATCTTTGGGGATTTAACTGAATAACAAACATATTGCAAATTGTTATTTAAGCAGTGCTTAAAGAACTGCATATTTAAAAAAAAAGAACTGCATATTTTTAATAGTAGTTGGTCTTGGGATCTATGTTTCCAAGTCACTAAAACATCTTTGTGTTCACAGCTACTGTTTCACTGCAGTTTTCTGTCAAAATATTTAGAAATAACAAAATTCATCTTTATTATAGCTTAATTTAGAAGGTTTGGCTCTTTACCCCTTCTCCTCTCTACCTTTTTTGAAAGAGAAAGGATTATCTTAAAACTACTGCCTACACTCATGGCAAGATATTAACATATACAGTTATATTAACAACTATCCTTAAAAGTTTGCCAAATAACAATCACAGGTGAATGAGATTTTAAAGAAATTGAGTACTCAAAGTTGTGATCTTCAATTATCTTTAAAAGCTTTGATGTAAACCTCAGTTGACTAAGAAGGAAAATGAATAGACAACTTCTGACCACCTGTCAATTATATCGTCAATATAGTAAATACCGTAAAAGTGGTACATGACATAAAAATGAAGAAATTTGTTTGTCCTTGAATTGAAATTGACATGGAAACTTTTATATTTGTGTTAGGGAATGGAACTAATTTATCTTCTACCCCAACTAGAATAGGAGACATAGAAAGGGTAAATGTGACTTGCGGTCTGCTGGCTAAAAAAGAAATGGCCAATTCACTGAAAATTTATTTATGTCAATGTAATTATTTATCATGTGTATGCAATATAAAGAAGTGGATTGGTTACTATAATTTCTATTCTTTAATACATTGAGGGAATAGTGTGAAGACATATTTATCCATTTAGATGTTTAAATTAACTGAGGCAGAGGTGCTTGGGTGGCTCAGTAGGCTAAGTGTCTGATCTCAGGTCCTGATGTCAGGTCCTAGGATCAAGCCCCATGTCCAGCTCCCCACTGAGTGGGGAGTTTGCTTGTCCCTCTCCCTTTAACCCTCCCCTTGCTCCTGCTTGCTCTTTCTCTCATATAAATAAATAAAATCTTAAATAAATGAACAGAGGCATATTATCTTAACTCTGCAAGAATAGAAACATTCTATTACAGCAAAAAGCCCAAGGTAGCCAAGAGGCTGTTCAACTTAGGATGTTGATCCCATTTATTTCCTAACACTCTGAGGACAATGCATAGGGAACTTTCTAATAAAATCTCCCAAACTACTTTACTGGTATATTTAATGGCATTGATGTTTATTCATTCAAGCAGTGAACTTAAATACAGTGCCTGGTATGCACATACTGCGTTAAACAATTGGAAGTGGTATAAATATGAGTAAGATATGATGCCCGCTGTCAAGGAGTTTATGGCATAATAGCACTAGAACTCAGTCCAGTGTTTGGGACTCAGTAAATATTCATCAAAAACATTTGGGCAATAAAAAAGGTGCCCAAAATATTGTTGACAAACTACATGGAAGATTTGAGTAAGGGTTTAAAGAGTTGATCTTGAAGATGAGTGAATGTGTGCAAAGATTTTAAGGAAATAGGGTTTTTTAGAAACAAGAACAGACTTGCCATGATACAAACTTACACAGTGTCTGTTACTTGAAGAAGGAATGGAGATCGGTTTATGATGTTGGACTTAAGACTCTGAGTGGGAACAATCATAGATGATGATGGTAAATATGGTGAATCTAGAGAGTGTGGTCCTGTTTGGCTCTATTTAAAGGAGCTTTGGAACTACTCTTTGGAATGTAGAAATCCAGAGTAGGTTTTAAAAATAGGAATTGTAGAAGCAGATTTGTGAACTTTAGAAGCAGTGTGGATATAGACTAGAGGGGAAGGTTGGTGTCAGGAAGAAGGATAGAGAATTTTTCAGGAGATTAGAAGGAATATATTAAAGCCGTGACATGATAAAGTTGGGGAGAAAAATGGACAGTTTTGAGTGGCTGACTTGGTGGTTGATTATATATGGGGTACAGGAGAGGGGAGTTGAATTTACCACTATAGCTTTTCTAGGCATGCATTCTTGAGCATAACTGCATAAAATAAATTGGATTAAATGGAAACTATTTTACAATTCAACCTCATGTTTGTTGTTGTTAAAAAATGAATTTGACAGGGCACATTCAACTAAGGACTGATGAGTCATAAATCATTAAGCAATAACCTTGGGACCTTGGTGAATTTTTCACTATTCTTTAGCACCTACTGGAATTCCAGGCTAACATCAAAAGCTTTTTAGGGTTAAGGAAGCAATGCTTCCCATGCTGTAAACATTACATAAGTGCAGGAGTACCTCACACAGTAATTGAAATCACATTTTTCCCCCTTTTATGTGGGGGCAGTTAGCATCTTCCTCCATAATTTAGCACAGAGTAGGGGTTAAGTATATTTGTTAATTTGTGCATATTGCTTGTATCTTTGACAATTAATGGCAGAAGCTTTTAAAAATGATCTCTTAACCAATCTACTGGTTAAATAACACTTAATTCCTTCTTAAAGCAGGCCCACTGTTGCCCAAAAAACTTTGAGTGCCTTGGCTAAGACTACTCTCTAGGCTACTTGCTCACATTGAATCCTTATGAAGAACGAATTGGGCTTGGTCCCAACCTGATAATGTCATTTTAAGTGGTTGTAATGGTTTTGAAAATTAATTACATTGTATTAATAAAATATAAATATAAAATGTAAGGGAGATGATTTCTCTGAAAATCATGTCAAATGCTTTTGAAAGACTCAGTAGATACGAGTTGCTAAAAATTACTATCCAAATAGATGTGAATAAAACATATGTGAAATAAATAGTGAAACTAGAAGATCTACTTCAAATTCTTGTTTTGTTAGTGTTTGTATATTTTTGTTCTGTTTTAAAGAAAACTAAACCAGAAATCATCGATGATGCATTATGGATGAATTTGTTGATGAAAGACAACGGAGAAATCTAATCACTAGTCATATACACACTAAAAATAGTCTTGGCCTTGTATCAAAATAATAGCAAAAGATCTTTGGTTTTGGATTAAATAAAATGTTTATGAAGAATATGCACTATTTAGAAAATTTCTGGTTTATGAAAAATATGCACTATTTAGAAAATTTCTGATTTAACTATTTTAGTTTTGAACAAACTGTCAGGTGATAGTTTCAATGTCACGGACAAGAGATCCAGTGAGAGCAACACATATTAAGGAAGTGTACATTAGCAATTAAACAGAGGCATGGACATTCCTTAATAACTGTTCAAGCACACCACTGGGCTCTAGCCTTTACCATCCTGGCCCTAGATAGAGACATTAACTTCCTCGTAAGATTGTTGAATCGCATGTTTACAGCTCTGTTCACATAACAAACCATTCCTATCAGAGAAAGGAAACATTAGGGAGGCATTTTGAGTAATCTTGGAATAATATCAAACAGAAGTGATTTGGAAACACAGTTATCACCTAGGTTCACACCACTGTTTAGTAACGTTACACCGTGGTGAACAGCTATATTCCATTGACTACTAAAATACTTCTCATTTTGTTTTGAGAAGTGGTCAGAACAAGAAATAAGCTATTTTTGTGGGACTGATTTGACCTTTAAATGGAAGGTTGCTTGCCAGGAAAAGACTCCTTGGACAATTAGGAATCTTAGGACTCCTCTCTGTAGTATGAGCTTATGGAAAATTCTTTTCATAGGTGTGGCAGATAGACCTTGGAAATGCTCTGTATAATCTCCTATCCTTGAGTGTGGACAGGACCTGTGAGTTGCTTCTTACCAACAGAATATGGCAAAAGTGAGGGGATGTTTCTCCCGTAATTAGATTTATCTATCTATCTCTTCCTTCCACATATAATTGTGTCTTGTTGGCATGCAGTAAAGAGACTCTTCTGGCTCTTTTCTTCCCTGGCTGCTTGAAGCTCGGCCGCCATCATGAACCACACAGTAACTAACTGGACCAGGAAGTTCATGACCAACCGACTGCTTCAGCGGAAACAGATGGTCATTGATGTTCTTCACCCCGGGAAGGCAACAGTACCTAAGACAGAAATTTGGGAAAAACTAGCCAAAATGTACAAGACCACACCAGATGTCATTATTTGTATTTGGATTCAGAACCCATTTTGGTGGTGGCAAGACAACTGGCTTTGGCATGATTTATGATTCCTTGGATTATGCAAAGAAAAATGAACCCAAACATAGACTTGCAAGACATGGCCTGTATGAGGAGAAAAAGACTTCAAGAAAACAGTGCAAAGAACGCAAAAACAGAATGAGAAAGTCAGGGGGACTGCAAAAGCCAACGCTGGTGCTGGCAAAAAGTGAGCTGGAGATTGGACAACAGAAGGAGTAAACATTCTGCAGTGGCTTTATCTGTGGTGATTGTGCAGATTTTTCATGAGAGGATTAATAAACTAAGAACGTTAAAAAAAAAAGAATCTTCTTATGCCCTTGAAAAACAAGATGCTATAATAGGAACTGCCTATGAAGAGGGTCTGTTATAGACTGAATGTGTCTTTCTCAAAACCATATGTTGAAATCCTAACCCCTGGGATGATGGTATTTGGAGGCGGAGTCTTTAGGAGTAGATTAGATAGAAGTAATGCCCTTATAAAAGGGACCCCAGAGAGATCCCCTTGCCTCTTCAGTCAGGTGAGGGCATAGGAAAAAGATGGCAGCTATTTGTGAACCAGGAAGCCGGCTCCTTCCAGACACTGCATCTCCTGGCACCTTGACTTTGGACTTTCCAAACTCCAAGGTGATTATTACTCCTGTGAGTAATAACATTTCTACTGTTTATAAACTACCCAGTCTGATAATTTGTTCTAGCAGCCCAAACAGACTGAGACAGGGTCACATGGCAGGAAAACATGATCTCTAAAAGCTGAAGGATGCAAATTATGTTATTTTGAAGTTTCCTAGGTTCTGTCCTTCCAAAATATTTTTAAATGTTTATCCAGGTTTTCTATTTATCTAGAAAAGATATTTCTGAGTGTTTTTCGTTTCTTAGTTGTCTGGTCTTTTACCCTTAGTTCTTACTATTGATACACACACGTACATATATTATTTCTTCAAGAAATAAAAGAGGAAATCAGATTTTTAGGGCAATAAAAATATTTGTTCTCACTGGATTTATTATATTGAGAGAGGAAGCTCTGTAGATGTTTCAGAGAAAAAAAGATGACATTGCTATCGTAAGTGACCATGCTCTATTGGTTCCTTTAGAAATATAAAATAAATCCAGTACCCTTCTGCTCACGTTACTCTCTTCCCCATTGTCTTTTGCTTCTTCCAGTTTTTTCCCCTCATTCCCAGTCTACCATATTCCGTTTCATCACCCAGAATTGGCAGATCTATACTATTCAAGTGATATAAAGGATATTTTCTTATGAAGTATAATCTACAAAGTGAAAGTTCCCCTTGATAGCTCATACCAGCATATATGTTGTCCATTTCTTCAGAAAGTTTCAGAGTCTTTGGAGATGGAGGAAGGCAAAGGAAGACCACTTTTATTTAGGGATTCTATTCATTACAACATTATAGGCGATTTTGAGTCTTCCTATAGAGTTACCACTGATCTTGGGAAAATCTTCAGATGGAATAAATAAATACTATCTTGCCCTTAATGTCTGTAATGCTTTCCAGACATACAACCTGAGTCTGTGGCATTATTTTATGCTTTTAATTTTGCTCTGGAAAAAACAACCCAATACTGGTTATTAATTTGATTCCGAATGAATCATACTCTTATGCGTATGGATTTGCCCACGTTGGTCTCCTTTAATGTTAATGAGAATGTAAAAGATTGACTCTGTGTCTTGAGCTAAAAGGTTTTCACTTTCCAGCTGCCTTGGAAAGAGCCAACGAGAGCCCTTATGTCATTGTCATGCCAACCAAAAGTAAAATGTTTTTTACTTAATGATGAGAAATAATTTCCAGCTCTACCCACCTGGAGAGCAGTGAAAATGGCTGATTCATTTTCAATCAAGTTTTTGTATGTCAGTAATACAAACAGATCCTTTAAACAACCACAATAACAGAAAAGTAGGATAATGTTTTGATTTCTTTGTTGAGAACCCATGAAAAACTATCTCTTGGATCAAACAAAAGCAGTGAATAAGGAGATTCAAAACAAGATACAGTGGGAGATTCTTCTGTCTGTGTAAATAAAGAGCAAGTGTCCTAAAAGACATACATTAATCAAGCAATTAACCTTTAAATAGTGTTATTTATGTTGGAGAGCAATTTTGCCACCCCAAGAATTATGGAGAGATTAAAAAATATGTTAACTCTTTAATAGTTTAAAGAGTTTGTGTCTTCTAAATGGCTGACAGATTGCTGTGTAACTAGAGCCAAGGAACTGATGTGCAGGAGTAGGCTGTCAGTCAAGCAGGTGTCATCTTTGCAAAAGTCCGGAACATGTCTTTTTTATTATTGAAGAACATTGTCGTGTTGGCAGATTCAGGGACAGAGTCTGAAATAAAAAATATTCATGCAAGTAGAAGTATCTCATTCCCCAGATCTGCTTAATGCTTTTCCTCCCAAGGCTGAAGGCCTTCTAGGTCATTTCTGGTCATTAGACTCAATTAAAAATTAGAAACAGAAAATTGATCTTCACCCACCTCCAAAAGCATCCACATTAGGTGGCCCATGGATGTTAAACTTGTTAATAATTCAAGACTTGCATAGACATATTTCCTTGAAACTTAACAGTTTGGAGAAAAAGAACATATCCAGGTTACCCCAGAGGAGAAAACAAATTACCTTTTGCCTTTCTGACATCTTATTTTCCTTCAGTGCACCTGGCCAATCTCCACCTGGCAGTGCTCTCAATCACCCAGATGGAAAGGGAGTTTAGGTGGCCCCTCCAAAAACTGATGAGGTTCAGCCTCACCACTGTCTAATAGAATGTGCTCTATAGTGGAACAGTCTACATTATACGCATCTGTCTTTCAGGGGCCAATAGGCTGCATATATTCTTGTTTTGCACCATAAAGCAAAGAAATATTTTCCTGACTGTTTCCACATTTACTTACTCATGATATTATCAGTAGATTGCTTTTATCATTATGTCTAGTTTCATGAATAATACTTTAGTATTGTATCTTGCTTGATATACCAGTTAAGTACATTTTTTATCTTCTAATATATGTGGACCAGAGATAACACTTCTTTTAATGATGTGAGTGTTTATTTTACTTCCAAGATGTTCAGTTTTTAGAAATCAAGATAATATGGGAGGGTAATATGATGGATGCTCCTGTGTGTGCGCAAAATGGTAAAATAAATCAGCTCACTTCTCTGCATAAAAACCTTGCAATTGATTATTAGAACTTGTGTAGAACTTGTTGATTCAAATCCGTCAAGAGGGGGATAGAATATTTGAAACTGTGAAAAAATCTTGATATCTATTCCTGCCCACTGACCAGAGAGCTGAATAATGCAAAATTTGAAGCGATTCAGTTACTAAACAGAAGTCCCCAGAGAATAACTGTAAGAGTTTTCATTTACATCACAGTCCTTGTGCATGTTAAGAAGGAAGGATCACAAAGTTAAGAGTCTATTTCTATTTGAATAATTTCAATACATTACCAGAGCTAATTTTCTGTAATGTCCCTAAGACGGTAAGCAGAAACTTTATACTCCTAGTCTCTTGTGATCAAAAACTTCCAAATCAGACTTGCAAATCGCCTTCTCATCACATCACTGGAGCTGCCAGATAAGAAAGTCTTGTAAGAAAGGGAACAACCAGAGTGCATTCATTAGTGTCATTGTACTCTAATTGAAGAAGTGACTTCTTTTGTATCCTAAGATGGAAAATCAGTAAGCCTGTGACTGGGCTTCCTATATGTAACTCCTGCCTGAATGGTAGTACAGTAATTACACATTCAAGAATACCTACGATGAGGGGAAATACTTTAAAATATGGAATCTACTCTTTGAAGTTTACTCTAAGATGGTGATTGCGCTTGAGATACCGTTTATTGCTTGTTGCCTTAAAAATGAGTGTACACACACACACACAAAAAAATGAGTGTGAAGAGCCTCCCAAAAGGGCATTTTCTATCATTCTGTTTTGCTTACTGTTTTGTATGTAGCATCTTTACTCGTGAAGAGAGGATAAGTCAGTCATATGTTTCTTTGTGGATTTGAAATACACGTTCCAAATCTATATTGGTCTCTGTAGAAAGAGCTCTTCTGGTACCAAGCCTCTTCCAGTGGTAGCAGTTATACTCCCGACCTTTGGCAGGTAGAAGGATGTGCTGGTTCTGGAGCCACCATCAAAATTAAAATAAGCAATAATTGCCTGAAGCTAGGGGTGCATTTTGTAGGGAATGAAAGTATATCCTAAACGTGTACATTTATCAGCTCTGGAAACCGTTTTATTACGTAGCTTAAAATTTGAAAGTTAGGCCATTCTATTATTTTATATTTTTATGTTTTTGAGCTTCAGTTTTGTTATCTGGACAATGGGATTAATAATTTCTACTTGGCATTAGTGTCATAAAGATAGAATAGGAAGATAGACATAAAAACATTTTGTAAACTTCAGTGCAGTAAAAGTGGAAGTTATTTTTTTACAAGAAATTCTTTTCCATCTCTCCTGCTGCTTAGTAATGGAGTAGGCTATCTTGCTGACTCCTAAGCTCCCAAATATGGGGAAATTAAAGCAGAAATTGTCAGACACACTATAGAGAGACAAGTACAGTGGAGGTGATGTTTGGCAAGAGGATTACATGGTGTCTACCAACTATAAACCTCCCTGACCCTTTGGTTTCATTTACAGTTGTATTTAATTGTAAAACATCTTTGGAGGGAGTGGTGACCGGTTTGCCAAATATGTATATCAAGGAGCATGTATCAAAACATTGTTTTAAAAATTATACAGATGTGGTAAAGATATTTGATTTGTGTACTATTAAGAGATGAATTGTGACAAGTAACTCCTTTAAGGTCACATTTGGCCAGTACATCTGTGTCTTTTAGAAATTGTTACCTATTCAGGGAGACCTGAGAACCTTAAATCAGTCTGCAATCTCAAAGGCAAAATGAAAGTCTATCACCTCATTTTATCATGTTATTTTCTTCATAAAGCATGGATTCATTAGATACAAATGAGTATTCAGTGATTAGGTTAGAATAAATGTTGAAAGCACTAATGCTAATTTTTGCCTTTAGCTTGATAACATATTCCCCATGACTTGAACAGGTGTAGGTTTATTCAGTGTCAGGCCCCTTTGCCCTATTTTTCTCCCATAGTTGGCAATATCCATCAGATAATGACCTGCCAACCTAACCTGACTTACTATGCAGAATAATCAAAGTAGGTGAATACCAGCCTCTAGGAGAATCATATTTCCTGCTTCTCAGTTTAATGTATGTGTGTCATAGGAACTCCCTGCAAAATTGTGCCTAGGGGCTTTAGGATCCAAGTCAAAGCGATTCATAAAATGGATGCGTTATAAATCTAGCTGTGGAAGATTGATGTTAAGGCTCCTTAAATGCTTGCTAAGTCCATTCACGAGCAGGGATGGTACAGTTATCTCCTTTTTAGTAGCCTGCCGTTTTATTGCTCTTTAAAGAAATCATTAAAGATATTTGAAGTTGTCAGATTCAGAGAGCTCAAATTTTGGAGGAATTCCAGGAAGGAAATGCCTTATACAGAAAGGCTCTCAAGACGATTTAGATATAGCAGAAGTCTATCCAGTACAATAGACTACTTCAGGGTTTTAAAAATCACAAATACAATCATATCAGTTTAACTCACTCTTTCATTCATTTATTTATTCATGTATATATTTATTGTGACTTATGTGAGTCAAGTACAATTCTGGGTGCTTTGTTCTTAAGAGGGAAATAAAGGCATACACAGTGCCGGCTTTCATGAAGCTTATGGTACAACCAATTTATATGCTGGGGGAAAAGATGGTGATAATATATGTGACCTCATGTCATTAGCAGCACATTAGCAAGTTGGAATTTGGTGCATATTAGCAGGATTAAAATGTACCTCCAAAAATGGGGGCTGGCATGTCTTTGAAAAAAAAGTCCCCAAAGTTAAGAGTAAAAACTGGTAGTGAGAGAATTGTGAAATGCTAAGATAGATTTATTCAGAGAATTCAAGAAGTTTATACATACCCTGATGATGCAGTAGGCCAGATTATTGCAGGGAGGAGTTAATTAAGATTACTGTTAATGTATTTACTGACAAAAAAACAACAACCCACATTTCATTCCAGTATAGGACAATGAAACAACATATTGTCAGAATAATGGGGAATCCAGACCTCAAGGAAACTAGGGGTATTGGCGCCCATCTGCTTTCGCTTCCACAATCCCCATGCCACCCTCTTGCTGGGTCTGTCTCTTCAGGACTCAGAGTTGTGCTTGGTTGGGCAAACCAGATGCGTAACTGGTGGCTTATAGGGTTTTAAAGGAGGATATATCCTCACCTTTAAATTTCCCTGCTTAAATGTTTCAATCTCACCATTAATCCATATGCAAACTCTCAAATGCCACCAGCAAATCACATGGACCTATGCTGGTTGAAATTGTCCTGATGAAGAGGCATTGAGCTCGGTTTTAAAGGGAAAGAAAGCAAAGATGCATTAGACAGCCCCTTTCGAGATTCGTATATTCTCTTGAGATAAGAGCGACTTATCAGGTTAACTGCTGTTAAAAGATTGAAATAGCATCTTGTGTTTATAGATGCTTTTTTCGCAGGAAAGTAGCTGATGAATTGCCAGATGAATCGCCCGGCCAGGCCTTTGGCCCATCTTATTGGGCACAGGAGGATGAATTTGATCATCCTTGTTGCTCAAGAGAACCCCTCTTCATGAGTTAAAATAGCTGAGCTTCTCCTACTCACGTTAGGGGTTTCGTTTCCACTGAACACAGCCCAGAGAAGGATGAGCATTTTAATTGTCTTCCCCATTTCTCCTTTACACCATGCCTCTTTACAAAGCAGGCATGCCTCTTTGGTGAAAGCGCCTTCCCATAGTTTGACAATTCGTCCCTCGTCATCTCTGAGTGCCTCTCTCCTTTTTTGTTTTTAAGCTCGATGTTCAGATATTTATCCTCACAAAGGTGAACAGAGAGAACGTATTTAAATATGGCATCGATGTGTCCCGACCCAGATGAAAGCCTCTTAAATCAGTTCCCCTCAATCCTGCTCCTAGACATTAACTCTGAACAGGATTATCTACCAACCTGCCAGTCAAGATGTTCAGGGGAAAGAGGGGGGAAAAAAAAGAGAGCAAAGAGCCTTTTTGCTCATCAGTCTGCTGTGGGACCAGTGGGATGAAAATGTGTTCTGATCTCACTTTATTCACATGGCTACAAGCTACAGTTCCTGCT